>NW_028168779.1:0-735000 GCF_964237585.1 Gallinula chloropus
GGGCCCTTCAGGCCAGCTAGGTCTTTGGGTCCTGGCTCCTTCGCTTTGGGAGCTGTTGCTGCAGTTGGGCATGTTGGCCGGAGAGTGCTTCTCGGGCCGCGAACTGCAACCTTGCAGGATTCTCCCAGGTTCCCGGCCCAACGAAAGCCCCCAGACCCAAATGGAGAGGGGCTGCTTGGGGGCCCCCTGGGGGCCCTTCAGGCCAGCTAGGTCTTTGGGTCCTGGCTCCTTCGCTTTGGGAGCTGTTGCTGCAGTTGGGCATGTTGGCCGGAGAGTGCTTCTCGGGCCGCGAACTGCAACCTTGCAGGATTCTCCCAGGTTCCCGGCCCAATGAAAGCCCCCAGACCCAAATTGAGAGGGGCTGCTTGGGGCCCCCTGGGGGCCCTTCAGGCCAGCTAGGTCTTTGGGTCCTGGCTCCTTCGCTTTGGGAGCTGTTGCTGCAGTTGGGCATGTTGGCCGGAGAGTGCTTCTCCGCCGCGAACTGCAACCTTGCAGGTACCTCCCAGGTTCCCGGCCCAACGAAAGCCCCCAGACCCAAATGGAGAGGGGCTGCTTTGGGGCCCCCTGGGGGCCCTTCAGGCCAGCTAGGTCTTTGGGTCCTGGCTCCTTCGGTTTGGGAGCTGTTGCTGCAGTTGGGCATGTTGGCCGGAGAGTGCTTCTCAGGCCGCGAACTGCAACCTTGCAGTAATCTCCCAGGTATACATGCCCAACGAAAGCCCCCAGACCCAAATGGAGAGGGGCTGCTTGGGGGCCCCCTGGGGGCCCTTCAGGCCAGCTAGGTCTTTGGGTCCTGGCTCCTTCGGTTTGGGAGCTGTTGCTGGGCGTTGGACATGTTGGCCGGAGAGTGCTTCTCGGGCCGCGAACTGCAACCTTGCAGGATTCTCCCAGGTTCCCGGCCCAATGAAAGCCCCCAGACCCAAATGGAGAGGGGCTGCTTGGGGGCCCCCTGGGGGCCCTTCAGGCCAGCTAGGTCTTTGGGTCCTGGCTCCTTCGCTTTGGGAGCTGTTGCTGCAGTTGGGCATGTTGGCCGGAGAGTGCTTCTCGGGCCGCGAACTGCAACCTTGCATGAATCTCCCAGGTTCCCCGCCCAACGAAAGCCCCCAGACCCAAATTGAGAGGGGCTGCTTGGGGGCCCCCTGGGGGCCCTTCAGGCCAGCTAGGTCTTTGGGTCCTGGCTCCTTCGGTTTGGGAGCTGTTGCTGCAGTTGGGCATGTTGGCCGGAGAGTGCTTCTCGGGCATCGAACTGCAACCTTGCAGGTACCTCCCAGGTTCCCGGCCCAACGAAAGCCCCCAGACCCAAATGGAGAGGGGCTGCTTGGGGGCCCCATGGGGGCCCTTCAGGCCAGCTAGGTCTTTGGGTCCTGGCTCCTTCGGTTTGGGAGCTGTTGCTGCAGTTGGGCATGTTGGCCGGAGAGTGCTTCTCGGGCCTCGTACTGCAACCTTGCAGGAATCTCCCAGGTTCCCGGCCCAACGAAAGCCCCCAGACCCAAATGGAGAGGGGCTGCTTGGGGGCCCCCTGGGGGCCCTTCAGGCCAGCTAGGTCTTTGGGTCCTGGCTCCTTCGCTTTGGGAGCTGTTGCTGCAGTTGGGCATGTTGGCCGGAGAGTGCTTCTCCGGCCGCGAACTGCAACCTTGCAGGTACCTCCCAGGTTCCCGGCCCAACTAAAGCCCCCAGACCCAAATGGAGGGGAGCTCCTAGGGGGCCCCATGGGGGCCCTTCAGGCCAGCTAGGTCTTTGGGTCCTGGCTCCTTCGGTTTGGGAGCTGTTGCTGCAGTTGGGCATGTTGGCCGGAGAGTGCTTCTCGGGCCGCGAACTGCAACCTTGCAGGAATCTCCCAGGTTCCATGCCCAACGAAAGCCCCCAGACCCAAATTGAGATGTGCTGCTTGGGGGCCCCCTGGGGGCCCTTCAGGCCTGCTAGGTCTTTGGGTCCTGGCTCCTTCGGTTTGGGAGCTGTTGCTGCAGTTGGGCATGTTGGCCGGAGAGTGCTTCTCGGGCCGCGAACTGCAACCTTGCAGGATTCTCCCAGGTTCCCGGCCCAACGAAAGCCCCCAGACCCAAATGGAGAGGGGATGCTTGGGGGCCCCCTGGGGGCCCTTCAGGCCAGCTAGGTCTTTGGGTCCTGGCTCCTTCGCTTTGGGAGCTGTTGCTGCAGTTGGGCATGTTGGCCGGAGAGTGCTTCTCGGGACGCGAACTGCAACCTTGCAGGATTATCCCAGGTTCCCGGCCCAACGAAAGCCCCCAGACCCAAATGGAGAGGGGCTGCTTGGGGCCCCCCTGGGGGCCCTTCAGGCCAGCTAGGTCTCTGGGTCCTGGCTCCTTCGCTTTGGGAGCTGTTGCTGCAGTTGGGCATGTTGGCCGGAGAGTGCTTCTCGGGCCGCGAACTGCAACCTTGCATGAATCTCCCAGGATCCATGCCCAACAAAAGCCCCCAGACCCAAATGGAGAGGGGCTGTTTGGGGGCCCCCTGGGGGCCCTTCAACCAGCTAGGTCTTTGGGTCCTGGCTCCTTCGGTTTGGGAGCTGTTGCTGCAGTTGGGCATGTTGGCCGGAGAGTGCTTCTCGGGCCGCGAACTGCAACCTTGCAGGATTCTCCCAGGTTCCCGGCCCAACGAAAGCCCCCAGACCCAAATGGAGAGGGGCTGCTTGGGGGCCCCCTGGGGGCCCTTCAGGCCAGCTAGGTCTTTGGGTCCTGGCTCCTTCGGTTTGGGAGCTGTTGCTGCAGTTGGGCATGTTGGCCGGAGAGTGCTTCTCGGGCCGCGAACTGCAACCTTGCTGGTATCTCCCAGGTTCTCAGCCTAAAGAAAGCCCCCAGACCCAAATGGAGAGGGGCTGCTTGGGGGCCCCCTGGGGGCCCTTCAGGCCAGCTAGGTCTTTGGGTCCTGGCTCCTTCGGTTTGGGAGCTGTTGCTGCAGTTGGGCATGTTGGCCGGAGAGTGCTTCTCCGGCCGCGAACTGCAACCTTGCAGGAATCTCCCAGGTTCCCGGCCCAACGAAAGCCCCCAGACCCAAATTGAGAGGGGCTGCTTGGGGGCCCCCTGGGGGCCCTTCAGGCCAGCTAGGTCTTTGGGTCCTGGCTCCTTCGGTTTGGGAGCTGTTGCTGCAGTTGTGCATGTTGGCCTGAGAGTGCTTCTCGGGCCGCGAACTGTAACCTTGTAGGTACCTCTCAGGTATACATGCCCAACGAAAGCCCCCAGACCCAAATTGAGAGGGGCTACTTGGGGGCCCCCTGGGGGCCCTTCAGGCCAGCTAGGTCTTTGGGTCCTGGCTCATTCGGTTTGGGAGCTGTTGCTGCAGTTGGGAATGTTGGCCGGAGAGTGCTTCTCGGGCATCGAACTGCAACCTTGCAGGAATCTCCCAGGTTCCCGGCCCAACAAAAGCCCCCAGACCCAAATGGAGAGGGGCTACTTGGGGGCCCCCTGGGGGCCCTTCAGGCCAGCTAGGTCTTTGGGTCCTGGCTCCTTCGCTTTGGGAGCTGTTGCTGCAGTTGGGCATGTTGGCCGGAGAGTGCTTCTCCGGCCGCGAACTGCAACCTTGCAGGTACCTCCCAGGTTCCCGGCCCAACTAAAGCCCCCAGACCCAAATGGAGAGGGGCTGCTTGGGGGCCCCCTGGGGGCCCTTCAGGCCAGCTAGGTCTTTGGGTCCTGGCTCCTTCGGTTTGGGAGCTGTTGCTGCAGTTGGGCATGTTGGCCGGAGAGTGCTTCTCGGGCCGCGAACTGCAACCTTGCAGGAATCTCCCAGGTTCCCCGCCGAACTAAAGCCCCCAGACCCAAATGGAGAGGGGCTGCTTGGGGGACCCCTGGGGGCCCTTCAGGCCAGCTAGGTCTTTGGGTCCTGGCTCCTTCGGTTTGGGAGCTGTTGCTGCAGTTGGGCATGTTGGCCGGAGAGTGCTTCTCGGGCCGCGAACTGCAACCTTGCTGGTATCTCCCATGTATACATGCCCAACGAAAGCCCCCAGACCCAAATGGAGAGGGGCTGCTTGGGGCCCCCCTGGGGGCCCTTCAGGCCAGCTAGGTCTTTGGGTCCTGGCTCCTTCGCTTTGGGAGCTGTTGCTGCAGTTGGGCATGTTGGCCGGAGAGTGCTTCTCGGGACGCGAACTGCAACCTTGCAGGATTCTCCCAGGTTCCCGGCCCAACGAAAGCCCCCAGACCCAAATTGAGAGGGGCTGCTTGGGGCCCCCCTGGGGGCCCTTCAGGCCAGCTAGGTCTTTGGGTCCTGGCTCCTTCGCTTTGGGAGCTGTTGCTGCATTTGGGCATGTTGGCTGGAGAATGCTTCTCCGGCCGCGAACTGCAACCTTGCAGGTACCTCCCAGCTTCCCGGCCCAACGAAAGCCCCCAGACCCAAATGGAGAGGAGCTCCTTGGGGCCCCCCTGGGGGCCCTTCAGGCCAGCTAGGTCTTTGGGTCCTGGCTCCTTCGGTTTGGGAGCTGTTGCTGCAGTTGGGTATGTTGGCCGGAGAGTGCTTCTCGGGCCGCGAACTGTAACCTTGCAGGTACCTCCCAGGTTCCCGGCCCAACGAAAGCCCCCAGACCCAAATGGAGAGGGGCTGCTTGGGGGCCCCCTGGGGGCCCTTCAGGCCAGCTAGGTCTTTGGGTCCTGGCTCCTTCGCTTTGGGAGCTGTTGCTGCAGTTGGGCATGTTGGCCGGAGAGTGCTTCTCGGGCCGCGAACTGCAACCTTGCAGGATTCTCCCAGGTTCCCGGCCCAACGAAAGCCCCCAGACCCAAATTGAGAGGGGCTGCTTGGGGGCCCCCTGGGGGCCCTTCAGGCCAGCTAGGTCTTTGGGTCCTGGCTCCTTCGGTTTGGGAGCTGTTGCTGCAGTTGGGCATGTTGGCCGGAGAGTGCTTCTCGGGCCGCGAACTGCAACCTTGCAGGTACCTCCCTAGTTCCCGGCCCAACGAAAGCCCCCAGACCCAAATTGAGAGGGGCTGCTTGGGGGCCCCCTGGGGGCCCTTCAGGCCAGCTAGGTCTTTGGGTCCTGGCTCCTTCGGTTTGGGAGCTGTTGCTGCAGTTGGGCATGTTGGCCGGAGAATGCTTCTCGGGCCACGAACTGCAACCTTGCAGGTACCTCCCAGGTTCCCGGCCCAACAAAAGCCCCCAGACCCAAATGGAGAGGGGCTCCTTGGGGGCCCCATGGGGGCCCTTCAGGCCAGCTAGGTCTTTGTGTCCTGGCTCATTCGGTTTGGGAGCTGTTGCTGCAGTTGGGCATGTTGGCCGGAGAGTGCTTCTCGGGCCTCGAACTGCAACCTTGCAGGAATCTCCCAGGTTCGCGGCCCAACAAAAGCCCCCAGACCCAAATGGAGAGGGGCTGCTTGGGGGCCCCCTGGGGGCCCTTCAGGCCAGCTAGGTCTTTGGGTCCTGGCTCCTTTGGTTTGGGAGCTGTTTCTGCAGTTGGGCATGTTGGCCGGAGAGTGCTTCTCGGGCCGCGAACTGCAACCTTGCAGGTACCTCCCAGGTTCCCCGCCGAACTAAAGCCCCCAGACCCAAATGGAGAGGGGCTGCTTGGGGGCCCCCTGGGGGCCCTTCAGGCCAGCTAGGTCTTTGGGTCCTGGCTCCTTCGGTTTGGGAGCTGTTGCTGCAGTTGGGCATGTTGGCCGGAGAGTGCTTCTCGGGCCGCGAACTGCAACCTTGCTGGTATCTCCCATGTATACATGCCCAACGAAAGCCCCCAGACCCAAATGGAGAGGGGCTGCTTGGGGGCCCCCTGGGGGCCCTTCAGGCCAGCTAGGTCTTTGGGTCCTGGCTCCTTCGGTTTGGGAGCTGTTGCTGCAGTTGGGCATGTTGGCCGGAGAGTGCTTCTCGGGCCGCGAACTGCAACCTTGCTGGTATCTCCCAGGTTCTCAGCCTAAAGAAAGCCCCCAGACCCAAATGGAGAGGGGCTGCTTGGGGGCCCCCTGGGGGCCCTTCAGGCCAGCTAGGTCTTTGGGTCCTGGCTCCTTCGGTTTGGGAGCTGTTGCTGCAGTTGGGCATGTTGGCCGGAGAGTGCTTCTCGGGCCGCGAACTGCAACCTTGCAGATACCTCCCAGGTTCCCGGCCCAACGAAAGCCCCCAGACCCAAATTGAGAGGGGCTGCTTGGGGGCCCCCTGGGGGCCCTTCAGGCCAGCTAGGTCTTTGGGTCCTGGCTCCTTCGGTTTGGGAGCTGTTGCTGCAGTTGGGCATGTTGGCCGGAGAGTGCTTCTCGGGCCGCGAACTGCAACCTTGCAGGATTCTCCCAGGTTCCCGGCCCAACGAAAGCCCCCAGACCCAAATGGAGAGGGGCTGCTTTGGGGCCCCCTGGGGGCCCTTCAGGCCAGCTAGGTCTTTGGGTCCTGGCTCCTTCGGTTTGGGAGCTGTTGCTGCAGTTGGGCATGTTGGCCGGAGAGTGCTTCTCAGGCCGCGAACTGCAACCTTGCAGTAATCTCCCAGGTATACATGCCCAACGAAAGCCCCCAGACCCAAATGGAGAGGGGCTGCTTGGGGGCCCCCTGGGGGCCCTTCAGGCCAGCTAGGTCTTTGGGTCCTGGCTCCTTCGGTTTGGGAGCTGTTGCTGGGCGTTGGACATGTTGGCCGGAGAGTGCTTCTCGGGCCGCGAACTGCAACCTTGCAGGATTCTCCCAGGTTCCCGGCCCAATGAAAGCCCCCAGACCCAAATGGAGAGGGGCTGCTTGGGGGCCCCCTGGGGGCCCTTCAGGCCAGCTAGGTCTTTGGGTCCTGGCTCCTTCGCTTTGGGAGCTGTTGCTGCAGTTGGGCATGTTGGCCGGAGAGTGCTTCTCGGGCCGCGAACTGCAACCTTGCATGAATCTCCCAGGTTCCCCGCCCAACGAAAGCCCCCAGACCCAAATTGAGAGGGGCTGCTTGGGGGCCCCCTGGGGGCCCTTCAGGCCAGCTAGGTCTTTGGGTCCTGGCTCCTTCGGTTTGGGAGCTGTTGCTGCAGTTGGGCATGTTGGCCGGAGAGTGCTTCTCGGGCATCGAACTGCAACCTTGCAGGTACCTCCCAGGTTCCCGGCCCAACGAAAGCCCCCAGACCCAAATGGAGAGGGGCTGCTTGGGGGCCCCATGGGGGCCCTTCAGGCCAGCTAGGTCTTTGGGTCCTGGCTCCTTCGGTTTGGGAGCTGTTGCTGCAGTTGGGCATGTTGGCCGGAGAGTGCTTCTCGGGCCTCGTACTGCAACCTTGCAGGAATCTCCCAGGTTCCCGGCCCAACGAAAGCCCCCAGACCCAAATGGAGAGGGGCTGCTTGGGGGCCCCCTGGGGGCCCTTCAGGCCAGCTAGGTCTTTGGGTCCTGGCTCCTTCGCTTTGGGAGCTGTTGCTGCAGTTGGGCATGTTGGCCGGAGAGTGCTTCTCCGGCCGCGAACTGCAACCTTGCAGGTACCTCCCAGGTTCCCGGCCCAACTAAAGCCCCCAGACCCAAATGGAGGGGAGCTCCTAGGGGGCCCCATGGGGGCCCTTCAGGCCAGCTAGGTCTTTGGGTCCTGGCTCCTTCGGTTTGGGAGCTGTTGCTGCAGTTGGGCATGTTGGCCGGAGAGTGCTTCTCGGGCCGCGAACTGCAACCTTGCAGGAATCTCCCAGGTTCCATGCCCAACGAAAGCCCCCAGACCCAAATTGAGATGTGCTGCTTGGGGGCCCCCTGGGGGCCCTTCAGGCCTGCTAGGTCTTTGGGTCCTGGCTCCTTCGGTTTGGGAGCTGTTGCTGCAGTTGGGCATGTTGGCCGGAGAGTGCTTCTCGGGCCGCGAACTGCAACCTTGCAGGATTCTCCCAGGTTCCCGGCCCAACGAAAGCCCCCAGACCCAAATGGAGAGGGGATGCTTGGGGGCCCCCTGGGGGCCCTTCAGGCCAGCTAGGTCTTTGGGTCCTGGCTCCTTCGCTTTGGGAGCTGTTGCTGCAGTTGGGCATGTTGGCCGGAGAGTGCTTCTCGGGACGCGAACTGCAACCTTGCAGGATTATCCCAGGTTCCCGGCCCAACGAAAGCCCCCAGACCCAAATGGAGAGGGGCTGCTTGGGGCCCCCCTGGGGGCCCTTCAGGCCAGCTAGGTCTCTGGGTCCTGGCTCCTTCGCTTTGGGAGCTGTTGCTGCAGTTGGGCATGTTGGCCGGAGAGTGCTTCTCGGGCCGCGAACTGCAACCTTGCATGAATCTCCCAGGATCCATGCCCAACAAAAGCCCCCAGACCCAAATGGAGAGGGGCTGTTTGGGGGCCCCCTGGGGGCCCTTCAACCAGCTAGGTCTTTGGGTCCTGGCTCCTTCGGTTTGGGAGCTGTTGCTGCAGTTGGGCATGTTGGCCGGAGAGTGCTTCTCGGGCCGCGAACTGCAACCTTGCAGGATTCTCCCAGGTTCCCGGCCCAACGAAAGCCCCCAGACCCAAATGGAGAGGGGCTGCTTGGGGGCCCCCTGGGGGCCCTTCAGGCCAGCTAGGTCTTTGGGTCCTGGCTCCTTCGGTTTGGGAGCTGTTGCTGCAGTTGGGCATGTTGGCCGGAGAGTGCTTCTCGGGCCGCGAACTGCAACCTTGCTGGTATCTCCCAGGTTCTCAGCCTAAAGAAAGCCCCCAGACCCAAATGGAGAGGGGCTGCTTGGGGGCCCCCTGGGGGCCCTTCAGGCCAGCTAGGTCTTTGGGTCCTGGCTCCTTCGGTTTGGGAGCTGTTGCTGCAGTTGGGCATGTTGGCCGGAGAGTGCTTCTCCGGCCGCGAACTGCAACCTTGCAGGAATCTCCCAGGTTCCCGGCCCAACGAAAGCCCCCAGACCCAAATTGAGAGGGGCTGCTTGGGGGCCCCCTGGGGGCCCTTCAGGCCAGCTAGGTCTTTGGGTCCTGGCTCCTTCGGTTTGGGAGCTGTTGCTGCAGTTGTGCATGTTGGCCTGAGAGTGCTTCTCGGGCCGCGAACTGTAACCTTGTAGGTACCTCTCAGGTATACATGCCCAACGAAAGCCCCCAGACCCAAATTGAGAGGGGCTACTTGGGGGCCCCCTGGGGGCCCTTCAGGCCAGCTAGGTCTTTGGGTCCTGGCTCATTCGGTTTGGGAGCTGTTGCTGCAGTTGGGCATGTTGGCCGGAGAGTGCTTCTCGGGCATCGAACTGCAACCTTGCAGGAATCTCCCAGGTTCCCGGCCCAACAAAAGCCCCCAGACCCAAATGGAGAGGGGCTACTTGGGGGCCCCCTGGGGGCCCTTCAGGCCAGCTAGGTCTTTGGGTCCTGGCTCCTTCGGTTTGGGAGCTGTTGCTGCAGTTGGGCATGTTGGCCGGAGAGTGCTTCTCGGGCCGCGAACTGCAACCTTGCAGGTACCTCCCAGGTTCCCGGCCCAACTAAGGCCCCCAGACCCAAATGGAGAGGGGCTGCTTGGGGGCCCCCTGGGGGCCCTTCAGGCCAGCTAGGTCTTTGGGTCCTGGCTCCTTCGGTTTGGGAGCTGTTGCTGCAGTTGGGCATGTTGGCCGGAGAGTGCTTCTCGGGCCGCGAACTGCAACCTTGCAGGAATCTCCCAGGTTCCCCGCCGAACTAAAGCCCCCAGACCCAAATGGAGAGGGGCTGCTTGGGGGACCCCTGGGGGCCCTTCAGGCCAGCTAGGTCTTTGGGTCCTGGCTCCTTCGGTTTGGGAGCTGTTGCTGCAGTTGGGCATGTTGGCCGGAGAGTGCTTCTCGGGCCGCGAACTGCAACCTTGCTGGTATCTCCCATGTATACATGCCCAACGAAAGCCCCCAGACCCAAATGGAGAGGGGCTGCTTGGGGCCCCCCTGGGGGCCCTTCAGGCCAGCTAGGTCTTTGGGTCCTGGCTCCTTCGCTTTGGGAGCTGTTGCTGCAGTTGGGCATGTTGGCCGGAGAGTGCTTCTCGGGACGCGAACTGCAACCTTGCAGGATTCTCCCAGGTTCCCGGCCCAACGAAAGCCCCCAGACCCAAATTGAGAGGGGCTGCTTGGGGCCCCCCTGGGGGCCCTTCAGGCCAGCTAGGTCTTTGGGTCCTGGCTCCTTCGCTTTGGGAGCTGTTGCTGCATTTGGGCATGTTGGCTGGAGAATGCTTCTCCGGCCGCGAACTGCAACCTTGCAGGTACCTCCCAGGTTCCCGGCCCAACGAAAGCCCCCAGACCCAAATGGAGAGGAGCTCCTTGGGGCCCCCCTGGGGGCCCTTCAGGCCAGCTAGGTCTTTGGGTCCTGGCTCCTTCGGTTTGGGAGCTGTTGCTGCAGTTGGGTATGTTGGCCGGAGAGTGCTTCTCGGGCCGCGAACTGTAACCTTGCAGGTACCTCCCAGGTTCCCGGCCCAACGAAAGCCCCCAGACCCAAATGGAGAGGGGCTGCTTGGGGGCCCCCTGGGGGCCCTTCAGGCCAGCTAGGTCTTTGGGTCCTGGCTCCTTCGCTTTGGGAGCTGTTGCTGCAGTTGGGCATGTTGGCCGGAGAGTGCTTCTCGGGCCGCGAACTGCAACCTTGCAGGATTCTCCCAGGTTCCCGGCCCAACGAAAGCCCCCAGACCCAAATTGAGAGGGGCTGCTTGGGGGCCCCCTGGGGGCCCTTCAGGCCAGCTAGGTCTTTGGGTCCTGGCTCCTTCGGTTTGGGAGCTGTTGCTGCAGTTGGGCATGTTGGCCGGAGAGTGCTTCTCGGGCCGCGAACTGCAACCTTGCAGGTACCTCCCTATTTCCCGGCCCAACGAAAGCCCCCAGACCCAAATTGAGAGGGGCTGCTTGGGGGCCCCCTGGGGGCCCTTCAGGCCAGCTAGGTCTTTGGGTCCTGGCTCCTTCGGTTTGGGAGCTGTTGCTGCAGTTGGGCATGTTGGCCGGAGAGTGCTTCTCGGGCCTCGAACTGCAACCTTGCAGGAATCTCCCAGGTTCGCGGCCCAACAAAAGCCCCCAGACCCAAATGGAGAGGGGCTGCTTGGGGGCCCCCTGGGGGCCCTTCAGGCCAGCTAGGTCTTTGGGTCCTGGCTCCTTTGGTTTGGGAGCTGTTTCTGCAGTTGGGCATGTTGGCCGGAGAGTGCTTCTCGGGCCGCGAACTGCAACCTTGCAGGTACCTCCCAGGTTCCCCGCCGAACTAAAGCCCCCAGACCCAAATGGAGAGGGGCTGCTTGGGGGCCCCCTGGGGGCCCTTCAGGCCAGCTAGGTCTTTGGGTCCTGGCTCCTTCGGTTTGGGAGCTGTTGCTGCAGTTGGGCATGTTGGCCGGAGAGTGCTTCTCGGGCCGCGAACTGCAACCTTGCTGGTATCTCCCATGTATACATGCCCAACGAAAGCCCCCAGACCCAAATGGAGAGGGGCTGCTTGGGGGCCCCCTGGGGGCCCTTCAGGCCAGCTAGGTCTTTGGGTCCTGGCTCCTTCGGTTTGGGAGCTGTTGCTGCAGTTGGGCATGTTGGCCGGAGAGTGCTTCTCGGGCCGCGAACTGCAACCTTGCTGGTATCTCCCAGGTTCTCAGCCTAAAGAAAGCCCCCAGACCCAAATGGAGAGGGGCTGCTTGGGGGCCCCCTGGGGGCCCTTCAGGCCAGCTAGGTCTTTGGGTCCTGGCTCCTTCGGTTTGGGAGCTGTTGCTGCAGTTGGGCATGTTGGCCGGAGAGTGCTTCTCGGGCCGCGAACTGCAACCTTGCAGATACCTCCCAGGTTCCCGGCCCAACGAAAGCCCCCAGACCCAAATTGAGAGGGGCTGCTTGGGGGCCCCCTGGGGGCCCTTCAGGCCAGCTAGGTCTTTGGGTCCTGGCTCCTTCGGTTTGGGAGCTGTTGCTGCAGTTGGGCATGTTGGCCGGAGAGTGCTTCTCGGGCCGCGAACTGCAACCTTGCAGGATTCTCCCAGGTTCCCGGCCCAACGAAAGCCCCCAGACCCAAATGGAGAGGGGCTGCTTGGGGGCCCCCTGGGGGCCCTTCAGGCCAGCTAGGTCTTTGGGTCCTGGCTCATTCGCTTTGGGAGCTGTTGCTGCATTTGGGCATGTTGGCCGGAGAATGCTCTCCGGCCGCGAACTGCAACCTTGCAGGTACCTCCCAGGTTCCCGGCCCAACGAAAGCCCCCAGACCCAAATGGAGAGGAGCTCCTTGGGGCCACCCTGGGGGCCCTTCAGGCCAGCTAGGTCTTTGGGTCCTGGCTCCTTCGGTTTGGGAGCTGTTGCTGCAGTTGGGCATGTTGGCCGGAGAGTGCTTCTCGGGCCGCGAACTGCAACCTTGCAGGTACCTCCCAGGTTCCCGGCCCAACGAAAGCCCCCAGACCCAAATTGAGAGGGGCTGCTTGGGGGCCCCCTGGGGG
The DNA here is from genome assembly GCF_964237585.1 of Gallinula chloropus. NCBI lineage: Eukaryota > Metazoa > Chordata > Aves > Gruiformes > Rallidae > Gallinula > Gallinula chloropus. The sequence goes on from NW_028168779.1 coordinate 12,169, forward strand.
CCCTTCAGGCCAGCTAGGTGTTTGGGTCCTGGCTCCTTCGGTTTGGGAGCTGTTGCTGCAGTTGGGCATGTTGGCCGGAGAGTGCTTCTCGGGCCGCGAACTGCAACCTTGCAGGTACCTCCCAGGTTCCCGGCCCAACGAAAGCCCCCAGACCCAAATGGAGAGGGGCTGCTTGGGGGCCCCCTGGGGGCCCTTCAGGCCAGCTAGGTCTTTGGGTCCTGGCTCCTTCGGTTTGGGAGCTGTTGCTGCAGTTGGGCATGTTGGCCGGAGAGTGCTTCTCGGGCCGCGAACTGCAACCTTGCAGGATTCTCCCAGGTTCCCGGCCCAACGAAAGCCCCCAGACCCAAATGGAGAGGGGCTGCTTGGGGGCCCCCTGGGGGCCCTTCAGGCCAGCTAGGTCTTTGGGTCCTGGCTCCTTCGGTTTGGGAGCTGTTGCTGCAGTTGGGCATGTTGGCCGGAGAGTGCTTCTCGGGCCGCGAACTGCAACCTTGCAGGATTCTCCCAGGTTCCCGGCCCAACGAAAGCCCCCAGACCCAAATGGAGAGGGGCTGCTTGGGGGCCCCCTGGGGGCCCTTCAGGCCAGCTAGGTCTTTGGGTCCTGGCTCCTTCGGTTTGGGAGCTGTTGCTGCAGTTGGGCATGTTGGCCGGAGAGTGCTTCTCGGGCCGCGAACTGCAACCTTGCTGGTATCTCCCAGGTTCTCAGCCTAAAGAAAGCCCCCAGACCCAAATGGAGAGGGGCTGCTTGGGGGCCCCCTGGGGGCCCTTCAGGCCAGCTAGGTCTTTGGGTCCTGGCTCCTTCGGTTTGGGAGCTGTTGCTGCAGTTGGGCATGTTGGCCGGAGAGTGCTTCTCCGGCCGCGAACTGCAACCTTGCAGGAATCTCCCAGGTTCCCGGCCCAACGAAAGCCCCCAGACCCAAATTGAGAGGGGCTGCTTGGGAGCCCCCTGGGGGCCCTTCAGGCCAGCTAGGTCTTTGGGTCCTGGCTCCTTCGGTTTGGGAGCTGTTGCTGCAGTTGGGCATGTTGGCCTGAGAGTGCTTCTCGGGCCGCGAACTGTAACCTTGCAGGTACCTCTCAGGTATACATGCCCAACGAAAGCCCCCAGACCCAAATTGAGAGGGGCTACTTAGGGGCCCCCTGGGGGCCCTTCAGGCCAGCTAGGTCTTTGTGTCCTGGCTCCTTCGGTTTGGGAGCTGTTGCTGCAGTTGGGCATGTTGGCCGGAGAGTGCTTCTCCGGCCTCGAACTGCAACCTTGCAGGTACCTCCCAGGTTCCCGGCCCAACAAAAGCCCCCAGACCCAAATGGAGAGGGGCTGCTTGGGGGCCCCCTGGGGGCCCTTCAGGCCAGCTAGGTCTTTGGGTCCTGGCTCCTTCGCTTTGGGAGCTGTTGCTGCAGTTGGGCATGTTGGCCGGAGAGTGCTTCTCGGGCCGCGAACTGCAACCTTGCAGGTACCTCCCAGGTTCCCCGCCGAACTAAAGCCCCCAGACCCAAATGGAGAGGGGCTGCTTGGGGGCCCCCTGGGGGCCCTTCAGGCCAGCTAGGTCTTTGGGTCCTGGCTCCTTCGGTTTGGGAGCTGTTGCTGCAGTTGGGTATGTTGGCCGGAGAGTGCTTCTCGGGCCGCGAACTGCAACCTTGCTGGTATCTCCCATGTATACATGCCCAACGAAAGCCCCCAGACCCAAATGGAGAGGGGCTGCTTGGGGGCCCCCTGGGGGCCCTTCAGGCCAGCTAGGTCTTTGGGTCCTGGCTCCTTCGGTTTGGGAGCTGTTGCTGCAGTTGGGCATGTTGGCCGGAGAGTGCTTCTCGGGCCGCGAACTGCAACCTTGCTGGTATCTCCCAGGTTCTCAGCCTAAAGAAAGCCCCCAGACCCAAATGGAGAGGGGCTGCTTGGGGGCCCCCTGGGGGCCCTTCAGGCCAGCTAGGTCTTTGGGTCCTGGCTCCTTCGGTTTGGGAGCTGTTGCTGCAGTTGGGCATGTTGGCCGGAGAGTGCTTCTCGGGCCGCGAACTGCAACCTTGCAGATACCTCCCAGGTTCCCGGCCCAACGAAAGCCCCCAGACCCAAATGGAGAGGGGCTGCTTGGGGGCCCCCTGGGGGCCCTTCAGGCCAGCTAGGTCTTTGTGTCCTGGCTCCTTCGGTTTGGGAGCTGTTGCTGCAGTTGGGCATGTTGGCCGGAGAGTGCTTCTCGGGACGCGAACTGCAACCTTGCAGGATTCTCCCAGGTTCCCGGCCCAACGAAAGCCCCCAGACCCAAATTGAGAGGGGCTGCTTGGGGCCCCCCTGGGGGCCTTTCAGGCCAGCTAGGTCTTTGGGTCCTGGCTCATTCGCTTTGGGAGCTGTTGCTGCATTTGGGCATGTTGGCCGGAGAATGCTCTCCGGCCGCGAACTGCAACCTTGCAGGTACCTCCCAGGTTCCCGGCCCAACGAAAGCCCCCAGACCCAAATGGAGAGGAGCTCCTTGGGGCCCCCCTGGGGGCCCTTCAGGCCAGCTAGGTCTTTGGGTCCTGGCTCCTTCGGTTTGGGAGCTGTTGCTGCAGTTGGGCATGTTGGCCGGAGAGTGCTTCTCGGGCCGCGAACTGCAACCTTGCAGGTACCTCCCAGGTTCCCGGCCCAACGAAAGCCCCCAGACCCAAATGGAGAGGGGCTGCTTGGGGGCCCCCTGGGGGCCCTTCAGGCCAGCTAGGTCTTTGGGTCCTGGCTCCTTCGGTTTGGGAGCTGTTGCTGCAGTTGGGCATGTTGGCCGGAGAGTGCTTCTCGGGCCGCGAACTGCAACCTTGCAGGTACCTCCCAGGTTCCCGGCCCAACGAAAGCCCCCAGACCCAAATGGAGAGGGGCTGCTTGGGGGACCCCTGGGGGCCCTTCAGGCCAGCTAGGTCTTTGGGTCCTGGCTCCTTCGGTTTGGGAGCTGTTGCTGCAGTTGGGCATGTTGGCCGGAGAGTGCTTCTCGGGCCGCGAACTGCAACCTTGCAGGATTCTCCCAGGTTCCCGGCCCAACGAAAGCCCCCAGACCCAAATTGAGAGGGGCTGCTTGGGGGCCCCCTGGGGGCCCTTCAGGCCAGCTAGGTCTTTGGGTCCTGGCTCCTTCGGTTTGGGAGCTGTTGCTGCAGTTGGGCATGTTGGCCGGAGAGTGCTTCTCGGGACGCGAACTGCAACCTTGCAGGATTCTCCCAGGTTCCCGGCCCAATGAAAGCCCCCAGACCCAAATTGAGAGGGGCTGCTTGGGGGCCCCCTGGGGGCCCTTCAGGCCAGCTAGGTCTTTGGGTCCTGGCTCCTTCGGTTTGGGAGCTGTTGCTGCAGTTGGGCATGTTGGCCGGAGAGTGCTTCTCCGGCCGCGAACTGCAACCTTGCAGGTACCTCCCAGGTTCCCGGCCCAACGAAAGCCCCCAGACCCAAATTGAGAGGGGCTGCTTGGGGGCCCCCTGGGGGCCCTTCAGGCCAGCTAGGTCTTTGGGTCCTGGCTCCTTCGGTTTGGGAGCTGTTGCTGCAGTTGGGCATGTTGGCCGGAGAGTGCTTCTCGGGCCGCGAACTGCAACCTTGCAGGATTCTCCCAGGTTCCCGGCCCAATGAAAGCCCCCAGACCCAAATTGAGAGGGGCTGCTTGGGGGCCCCCTGGGGGCCCTTCAGGCCAGCTAGGTCTTTGGGTCCTGGCTCCTTCGCTTTGGGAGCTGTTGCTGCAGTTGGGCATGTTGGCCGGAGAGTGCTTCTCCGGCCGCGAACTGCAACCTTGCAGGTACCTCCCAGGTTCCCGGCCCAACGAAAGCCCCCAGACCCAAATTGAGAGGGGCTGCTTGGGGGCCCCCTGGGGGCCCTTCAGGCCAGCTAGGTCTTTGGGTCCTGGCTCCTTCGGTTTGGGAGCTGTTGCTGGGCGTTGGACATGTTGGCCGGAGAGTGCTTCTCGGGCCGCGAACTGCAACCTTGCAGGATTCTCCCAGGTTCCCGGCCCAACGAAAGCCCCCAGACCCAAATGGAGAGGGGCTGCTTGGGGGCCCCCTGGGGGCCCTTCAGGCCAGCTAGGTCTTTGGGTCCTGGCTCCTTCGCTTTGGGAGCTGTTGCTGCAGTTGGGCATGTTGGCCGGAGAGTGCTTCTCGGGACGCGAACTGCAACCTTGCAGGATTCTCCCAGGTTCCCGGCCCAACGAAAGCCCCCAGACCCAAATTGAGAGGGGCTGCTTGGGGCCCCCCTGGGGGCCTTTCAGGCCAGCTAGGTCTTTGGGTCCTGGCTCATTCGCTTTGGGAGCTGTTGCTGCATTTGGGCATGTTGGCCGGAGAATGCTCTCCGGCCGCGAACTGCAACCTTGCAGGTACCTCCCAGGTTCCCGGCCCAACGAAAGCCCCCAGACCCAAATGGAGAGGAGCTCCTTGGGGCCCCCCTGGGGGCCCTTCAGGCCAGCTAGGTCTTTGGGTCCTGGCTCCTTCGGTTTGGGAGCTGTTGCTGCAGTTGGGCATGTTGGCCGGAGAGTGCTTCTCGGGCCGCGAACTGCAACCTTGCAGGATTCTCCCAGGTTCCCGGCCCAACGAAAGCCCCCAGACCCAAATGGAGAGGGGCTGCTTGGGGGCCCCCTGGGGGCCCTTCAGGCCAGCTAGGTCTTTGGGTCCTGGCTCCTTCGCTTTGGGAGCTGTTGCTGCAGTTGGGCATGTTGGCCGGAGAGTGCTTCTCGGGCCGCGAACTGCAACCTTGCAGGTACCTCCCAGGTTCCCGGCCCAACGAAAGCCCCCAGACCCAAATGGAGAGGGGCTGCTTGGGGGCCCCCTGGGGGCCCTTCAGGCCAGCTAGGTCTTTGGGTCCTGGCTCCTTCGGTTTGGGAGCTGTTGCTGCAGTTGGGCATGTTGGCCGGAGAGTGCTTCTCGGGCCGCGAACTGCAACCTTGCAGGATTCTCCCAGGTTCCCGGCCCAACGAAAGCCCCCAGACCCAAATTGAGAGGGGCTGCTTGGGGGCCCCCTGGGGGCCCTTCAGGCCAGCTAGGTCTTTGGGTCCTGGCTCCTTCGGTTTGGGAGCTGTTGCTGCAGTTGGGCATGTTGGCCGGAGAGTGCTTCTCGGGCCGCGAACTGCAACCTTGCAGGATTCTCCCAGGTTCCCGGCCCAACGAAAGTCCCCAGACCCAAATGGAGAGGGGCTGCTTGGGGGCCCCCTGGGGTCCCTTCAGGCCAGCTAGGTCTTTGGGTCCTGGCTCCTTCGGTTTGGGAGCTGTTGCTGCAGTTGGGCATGTTGGCCGGAGAGTGCTTCTCGGGCCGCGAACTGCAACCTTGCAGGTACCTCCCAGGTTCCCGGCCCAACGAAAGCCCCCAGACCCAAATTGAGAGGGGCTGCTTGGGGGCCCCCTGGGGGCCCTTCAGGCCAGCTAGGTCTTTGGGTCCTGGCTCCTTCGGTTTGGGAGCTGTTGCTGCAGTTGGGCATGTTGGCCGGAGAGTGCTTCTCGGGCCGCGAACTGCAACCTTGCAGGATTCTCCCAGGTTCCCGGCCCAATGAAAGCCCCCAGACCCAAATTGAGAGGGGCTGCTTGGGGGCCCCCTGGGGGCCCTTCAGGCCAGCTAGGTCTTTGGGTCCTGGCTCCTTCGCTTTGGGAGCTGTTGCTGCAGTTGGGCATGTTGGCCGGAGAGTGCTTCTCCGGCCGCGAACTGCAACCTTGCAGGATTCTCCCAGGTTCCCGGCCCAACGAAAGCCCCCAGACCCAAATGGAGAGGGGCTGCTTGGGGGCCCCCTGGGGGCCCTTCAGGCCAGCTAGGTCTTTGGGTCCTGGCTCCTTCGGTTTGGGAGCTGTTGCTGCAGTTGGGCATGTTGGCCGGAGAGTGCTTCTCAGGCCGCGAACTGCAACCTTGCAGTAATCTCCCAGGTATACATGCCCAACGAAAGCCCCCAGACCCAAATGGAGAGGGGCTGCTTGGGGGCCCCCTGGGGGCCCTTCAGGCCAGCTAGGTCTTTGGGTCCTGGCTCCTTCGGTTTGGGAGCTGTTGCTGGGCGTTGGACATGTTGGCCGGAGAGTGCTTCTCGGGCCGCGAACTGCAACCTTGCAGGATTCTCCCAGGTTCCCGGCCCAACGAAAGCCCCCAGACCCAAATGGAGAGGGGCTGCTTGGGGGCCCCCTGGGGGCCCTTCAGGCCAGCTAGGTCTTTGGGTCCTGGCTCCTTCGCTTTGGGAGCTGTTGCTGCAGTTGTGCATGTTGGCCGGAGAGTGCTTCTCGGGCCGCGAACTGCAACCTTGCATGAATCTCCCAGGTTCCCCGCCCAACGAAAGCCCCCAGACCCAAATTGAGAGGGGCTGCTTGGGGGCCCCCTGGGGGCCCTTCAGGCCAGCTAGGTCTTTGGGTCCTGGCTCCTTCGGTTTGGGAGCTGTTGCTGCAGTTGGGCATGTTGGCCGGAGAGTGCTTCTCGGGCATCGAACTGCAACCTTGCAGGTACCTCCCAGGTTCCCGGCCCAACGAAAGCCCCCAGACCCAAATGGAGAGGGGCTGCTTGGGGGCCCCATGGGGGCCCTTCAGGCCAGCTAGGTCTTTGGGTCCTGGCTCATTCGCTTTGGGAGCTGTTGCTGCAGTTGGGCATGTTGGCCGGAGAGTGCTTCTCGGGCCTCGTACTGCAACCTTGCAGGAATCTCCCAGGTTCCCAGCCCAACGAAAGCCCCCAGACCCAAATGGAGAGGGTCTGCTTGGGGGCCCCCTGGGGGCCCTTCAGGCCAGCTAGGTCTTTGGGTCCTGGCTCCTTCGCTTTGGGAGCTGTTGCTGCAGTTGGGCATGTTGGCCGGAGAGTGCTTCTCCGGCCGCGAACTGCAACCTTGCAGGTACCTCCCAGGTTCCCGGCCCAACTAAAGCCCCCAGACCCAAATGGAGGGGAGCTCCTAGGGGGCCCCCTGGGGGCCCTTCAGGCCAGCTAGGTCTTTGGGTCCTGGCTCCTTCGGTTTGGGAGCTGTTGCTGCAGTTGGGCATGTTGGCCGGAGAGTGCTTCTCGGGCCGCGAACTGCAACCTTGCAGGAATCTCCCAGGTTCCATGCCCAACGAAAGCCCCCAGACCCAAATTGAGATGTGCTGCTTGGGGGCCCCCTGGGGGCCCTTCAGGCCTGCTAGGTCTTTGGGTCCTGGCTCCTTCGGTTTGGGAGCTGTTGCTGCAGTTGGGCATGTTGGCCGGAGAGTGCTTCTCGGGCCGCGAACTGCAACCTTGCAGGATTCTCCCAGGTTCCCGGCCCAACGAAAGCCCCCAGACCCAAATGGAGAGGGGATGCTTGGGGGCCCCCTGGGGGCCCTTCAGGCCAGCTAGGTCTTTGGGTCCTGGCTCCTTCGCTTTGGGAGCTGTTGCTGCAGTTGGGCATGTTGGCCGGAGAGTGCTTCTCGGGCCGCGAACTGCAACCTTGCAGGATTCTCCCAGGTTCCCGGCCCAACGAAAGCCCCCAGACCCAAATGGAGAGGGGCTGCTTGGGGCCCCCCTGGGGGCCCTTCAGGCCAGCTAGGTCTCTGGGTCCTGGCTCCTTCGCTTTGGGAGCTGTTGCTGCAGTTGGGCATGTTGGCCGGAGAGTGCTTCTCGGGCCGCGAACTGCAACCTTGCATGAATCTCCCAGGTTCCATGCCCAACAAAAGCCCCCAGACCCAAATGGAGAGGGGCTGTTTGGGGGCCCCCTGGGGGCCCTTCAACCAGCTAGGTCTTTGGGTCCTGGCTCCTTCGGTTTGGGAGCTGTTGCTGCAGTTGGGCATGTTGGCCGGAGAGTGCTTCTCGGGCCGCGAACTGCAACCTTGCAGGATTCTCCCAGGTTCCCGGCCCAACGAAAGCCCCCAGACCCAAATGGAGAGGGGCTGCTTGGGGGCCCCCTGGGGGCCCTTCAGGCCAGCTAGGTCTTTGGGTCCTGGCTCCTTCGGTTTGGGAGCTGTTGCTGCAGTTGGGCATGTTGGCCGGAGAGTGCTTCTCGGGCCGCGAACTGCAACCTTGCTGGTATCTCCCAGGTTCTCAGCCTAAAGAAAGCCCCCAGACCCAAATGGAGAGGGGCTGCTTGGGGGCCCCCTGGGGGCCCTTCAGGCCAGCTAGGTCTTTGGGTCCTGGCTCCTTCGGTTTGGGAGCTGTTGCTGCAGTTGGGCATGTTGGCCGGAGAGTGCTTCTCGGGCCGCCAACTGCAACCTTGCAGGAATCTCCCAGGTTCCCGGCCCAACGAAAGCCCCCAGACCCAAATTGAGAGGGGCTGCTTGGGGGCCCCCTGGGGGCCCTTCAGGCCAGCTAGGTCTTTGGGTCCTGGCTCCTTCGCTTTGGGAGCTGTTGCTGCAGTTGTGCATGTTGGCCTGAGAGTGCTTCTCGGGCCGCGAACTGTAACCTTGCAGGTACCTCTCAGGTATACATGCCCAACGAAAGCCCCCAGACCCAAATTGAGAGGGGCTACTTGGGGGCCCCCTGGGGGCCCTTCAGGCCAGCTAGGTCTTTGTGTCCTGGCTCATTCGGTTTGGGAGCTGTTGCTGCAGTTGGGCATGTTGGCCGGAGAGTGCTTCTCGGGCATCGAACTGCAACCTTGCAGGAATCTCCCAGGTTCCCGGCCCAACAAAAGCCCCCAGACCCAAATGGAGAGGGGCTACTTGGGGGCCCCCTGGGGGCCCTTCAGGCCAGCTAGGTCTTTGGGTCCTGGCTCCTTCGGTTTGGGAGCTGTTGCTGCAGTTGGGCATGTTGGCCGGAGAGTGCTTCTCGGGCCGCGAACTGCAACCTTGCAGGTACCTCCCAGGTTCCCGGCCCAACTAAAGCCCCCAGACCCAAATGGAGAGGGGCTGCTTGGGGGCCCCCTGGGGGCCCTTCAGGCCAGCTAGGTCTTTGGGTCCTGGCTCCTTCGGTTTGGGAGCTGTTGCTGCAGTTGGGCATGTTGGCCGGAGAGTGCTTCTCGGGCCGCGAACTGCAACCTTGCAGGAATCTCCCAGGTTCCCCGCCGAACTAAAGCCCCCAGACCCAAATGGAGAGGGGCTGCTTGGGGGACCCCTGGGGGCCCTTCAGGCCAGCTAGGTCTTTGGGTCCTGGCTCCTTCGCTTTGGGAGCTGTTGCTGCATTTGGGCATGTTGGCTGGAGAATGCTTCTCCGGCCGCGAACTGCAACCTTGCAGGTACCTCCCAGCTTCCCGGCCCAACGAAAGCCCCCAGACCCAAATGGAGAGGAGCTCCTTGGGGCCCCCCTGGGGGCCCTTCAGGCCAGCTAGGTCTTTGGGTCCTGGCTCCTTCGGTTTGGGAGCTGTTGCTGCAGTTGGGTATGTTGGCCGGAGAGTGCTTCTCGGGCCGCGAACTGTAACCTTGCAGGTACCTCCCAGGTTCCCGGCCCAACGAAAGCCCCCAGACCCAAATGGAGAGGGGCTGCTTGGGGGCCCCCTGGGGGCCCTTCAGGCCAGCTAGGTCTTTGGGTCCTGGCTCCTTCGCTTTGGGAGCTGTTGCTGCAGTTGGGCATGTTGGCCGGAGAGTGTTTCTCGGGCCGCGAACTGCAACCTTGCAGGATTCTCCCAGGTTCCCGGCCCAACGAAAGCCCCCAGACCCAAATTGAGAGGGGCTGCTTGGGGGCCCCCTGGGGGCCCTTCAGGCCAGCTAGGTCTTTGGGTCCTGGCTCCTTCGCTTTGGGAGCTGTTGCTGCAGTTGGGCATGTTGGCCGGAGAGTGCTTCTCGGGCCGCGAACTGCAACCTTGCAGGTACCTCCCTAGTTCCCGGCCCAACGAAAGCCCCCAGACCCAAATGGAGAGGGGCTGCTTGGGGCCCCCCTGGGGGCCCTTCAGGCCAGCTAGGTCTCTGGGTCCTGGCTCCTTCGCTTTGGGAGCTGTTGCTGCAGTTGGGCATGTTGGCCGGAGAGTGCTTCTCGGGCCGCGAACTGCAACCTTGCATGAATCTCCCAGGTTCCATGCCCAACAAAAGCCCCCAGACCCAAATGGAGAGGGGCTGTTTGGGGGCCCCCTGGGGGCCCTTCAACCAGCTAGGTCTTTGGGTCCTGGCTCCTTCGGTTTGGGAGCTGTTGCTGCAGTTGGGCATGTTGGCCGGAGAGTGCTTCTCGGGCCGCGAACTGCAACCTTGCAGGATTCTCCCAGGTTCCCGGCCCAACGAAAGCCCCCAGACCCAAATGGAGAGGGGCTGCTTGGGGGCCCCCTGGGGGCCCTTCAGGCCAGCTAGGTCTTTGGGTCCTGGCTCCTTCGGTTTGGGAGCTGTTGCTGCAGTTGGGCATGTTGGCCGGAGAGTGCTTCTCGGGCCGCGAACTGCAACCTTGCTGGTATCTCCCAGGTTCTCAGCCTAAAGAAAGCCCCCAGACCCAAATGGAGAGGGGCTGCTTGGGGGCCCCCTGGGGGCCCTTCAGGCCAGCTAGGTCTTTGTGTCCTGGCTCATTCGGTTTGGGAGCTGTTGCTGCAGTTGGGCATGTTGGCCGGAGAGTGCTTCTCGGGCATCGAACTGCAACCTTGCAGGAATCTCCCAGGTTCCCGGCCCAACAAAAGCCCCCAGACCCAAATGGAGAGGGGCTACTTGGGGGCCCCCTGGGGGCCCTTCAGGCCAGCTAGGTCTTTGGGTCCTGGCTCCTTCGGTTTGGGAGCTGTTGCTGCAGTTGGGCATGTTGGCCGGAGAGTGCTTCTCGGGCCGCGAACTGCAACCTTGCAGGTACCTCCCAGGTTCCCGGCCCAACTAAAGCCCCCAGACCCAAATGGAGAGGGGCTGCTTGGGGGCCCCCTGGGGGCCCTTCAGGCCAGCTAGGTCTTTGGGTCCTGGCTCCTTCGGTTTGGGAGCTGTTGCTGCAGTTGGGCATGTTGGCCGGAGAGTGCTTCTCGGGCCGCGAACTGCAACCTTGCAGGAATCTCCCAGGTTCCCCGCCGAACTAAAGCCCCCAGACCCAAATGGAGAGGGGCTGCTTGGGGGACCCCTGGGGGCCCTTCAGGCCAGCTAGGTCTTTGGGTCCTGGCTCCTTCGGTTTGGGAGCTGTTGCTGCAGTTGGGCATGTTGGCCGGAGAGTGCTTCTCGGGCCGCGAACTGCAACCTTGCTGGTATCTCCCATGTATACATGCCCAACGAAAGCCCCCAGACCCAAATGGAGAGGGGCTGCTTGGGGCCCCCCTGGGGGCCCTTCAGGCCAGCTAGGTCTTTGGGTCCTGGCTCCTTCGCTTTGGGAGCTGTTGCTGCAGTTGGGCATGTTGGCCGGAGAGTGCTTCTCGGGCCGCGAACTGCAACCTTGCAGGATTCTCCCAGGTTCCCGGCCCAACGAAAGCCCCCAGACCCAAATTGAGAGGGGCTGCTTGGGGCCCCCCTGGGGGCCCTTCAGGCCAGCTAGGTCTTTGGGTCCTGGCTCCTTCGCTTTGGGAGCTGTTGCTGCATTTGGGCATGTTGGCTGGAGAATGCTTCTCCGGCCGCGAACTGCAACCTTGCAGGTACCTCCCAGCTTCCCGGCCCAACGAAAGCCCCCAGACCCAAATGGAGAGGAGCTCCTTGGGGCCCCCCTGGGGGCCCTTCAGGCCAGCTAGGTCTTTGGGTCCTGGCTCCTTCGGTTTGGGAGCTGTTGCTGCAGTTGGGTATGTTGGCCGGAGAGTGCTTCTCGGGCCGCGAACTGTAACCTTGCAGGTACCTCCCAGGTTCCCGGCCCAACGAAAGCCCCCAGACCCAAATGGAGAGGGGCTGCTTGGGGGCCCCCTGGGGGCCCTTCAGGCCAGCTAGGTCTTTGGGTCCTGGCTCCTTCGCTTTGGGAGCTGTTGCTGCAGTTGGGCATGTTGGCCGGAGAGTGTTTCTCGGGCCGCGATCTGCAACCTTGCAGGATTCTCCCAGGTTCCCGGCCCAACGAAAGCCCCCAGACCCAAATTGAGAGGGGCTGCTTGGGGGCCCCCTGGGGGCCCTTCAGGCCAGCTAGGTCTTTGGGTCCTGGCTCCTTCGCTTTGGGAGCTGTTGCTGCAGTTGGGCATGTTGGCCGGAGAGTGCTTCTCGGGCCGCGAACTGCAACCTTGCAGGTACCTCCCTAGTTCCCGGCCCAACGAAAGCCCCCAGACCCAAATTGAGAGGGGCTGCTTGGGGGCCCCCTGGGGGCCCTTCAGGCCAGCTAGGTCTTTGGGTCCTGGCTCCTTCGGTTTGGGAGCTGTTGCTGCAGTTGGGCATGTTGGCCGGAGAGTGCTTCTCGGGCCGCGAACTGCAACCTTGCTGGTATCTCCCAGGTTCTCAGCCTAAAGAAAGCCCCCAGACCCAAATGGAGAGGGGCTGCTTGGGGGCCCCCTGGGGGCCCTTCAGGCCAGCTAGGTCTTTGGGTCCTGGCTCCTTCGGTTTGGGAGCTGTTGCTGCAGTTGGGCATGTTGGCCGGAGAGTGCTTCTCGGGCCGCCAACTGCAACCTTGCAGGAATCTCCCAGGTTCCCGGCCCAACGAAAGCCCCCAGACCCAAATTGAGAGGGGCTGCTTGGGGGCCCCCTGGGGGCCCTTCAGGCCAGCTAGGTCTTTGGGTCCTGGCTCCTTCGCTTTGGGAGCTGTTGCTGCAGTTGTGCATGTTGGCCTGAGAGTGCTTCTCGGGCCGCGAACTGTAACCTTGCAGGTACCTCTCAGGTATACATGCCCAACGAAAGCCCCCAGACCCAAATTGAGAGGGGCTACTTGGGGGCCCCCTGGGGGCCCTTCAGGCCAGCTAGGTCTTTGTGTCCTGGCTCATTCGGTTTGGGAGCTGTTGCTGCAGTTGGGCATGTTGGCCGGAGAGTGCTTCTCGGGCATCGAACTGCAACCTTGCAGGAATCTCCCAGGTTCCCGGCCCAACAAAAGCCCCCAGACCCAAATGGAGAGGGGCTACTTGGGGGCCCCCTGGGGGCCCTTCAGGCCAGCTAGGTCTTTGGGTCCTGGCTCCTTCGGTTTGGGAGCTGTTGCTGCAGTTGGGCATGTTGGCCGGAGAGTGCTTCTCGGGCCGCGAACTGCAACCTTGCAGGTACCTCCCAGGTTCCCGGCCCAACTAAAGCCCCCAGACCCAAATGGAGAGGGGCTGCTTGGGGGCCCCCTGGGGGCCCTTCAGGCCAGCTAGGTCTTTGGGTCCTGGCTCCTTCGGTTTGGGAGCTGTTGCTGCAGTTGGGCATGTTGGCCGGAGAGTGCTTCTCGGGCCGCGAACTGCAACCTTGCAGGAATCTCCCAGGTTCCCCGCCGAACTAAAGCCCCCAGACCCAAATGGAGAGGGGCTGCTTGGGGGACCCCTGGGGGCCCTTCAGGCCAGCTAGGTCTTTGGGTCCTGGCTCCTTCGGTTTGGGAGCTGTTGCTGCAGTTGGGCATGTTGGCCGGAGAGTGCTTCTCGGGCCGCGAACTGCAACCTTGCTGGTATCTCCCATGTATACATGCCCAACGAAAGCCCCCAGACCCAAATGGAGAGGGGCTGCTTGGGGCCCCCCTGGGGGCCCTTCAGGCCAGCTAGGTCTTTGGGTCCTGGCTCCTTCGCTTTGGGAGCTGTTGCTGCAGTTGGGCATGTTGGCCGGAGAGTGCTTCTCGGGCCGCGAACTGCAACCTTGCAGGATTCTCCCAGGTTCCCGGCCCAACGAAAGCCCCCAGACCCAAATTGAGAGGGGCTGCTTGGGGCCCCCCTGGGGGCCCTTCAGGCCAGCTAGGTCTTTGGGTCCTGGCTCCTTCGCTTTGGGAGCTGTTGCTGCATTTGGGCATGTTGGCTGGAGAATGCTTCTCCGGCCGCGAACTGCAACCTTGCAGGTACCTCCCAGGTTCCCGGCCCAACGAAAGCCCCCAGACCCAAATGGAGAGGAGCTCCTTGGGGCCCCCCTGGGGGCCCTTCAGGCCAGCTAGGTCTTTGGGTCCTGGCTCCTTCGGTTTGGGAGCTGTTGCTGCAGTTGGGTATGTTGGCCGGAGAGTGCTTCTCGGGCCGCGAACTGTAACCTTGCAGGTACCTCCCAGGTTCCCGGCCCAACGAAAGCCCCCAGACCCAAATGGAGAGGGGCTGCTTGGGGGCCCCCTGGGGGCCCTTCAGGCCAGCTAGGTCTTTGGGTCCTGGCTCCTTCGCTTTGGGAGCTGTTGCTGCAGTTGGGCATGTTGGCCGGAGAGTGTTTCTCGGGCCGCGAACTGCAACCTTGCAGGATTCTCCCAGGTTCCCGGCCCAACGAAAGCCCCCAGACCCAAATTGAGAGGGGCTGCTTGGGGGCCCCCTGGGGGCCCTTCAGGCCAGCTAGGTCTTTGGGTCCTGGCTCCTTCGCTTTGGGAGCTGTTGCTGCAGTTGGGCATGTTGGCCGGAGAGTGCTTCTCGGGCCGCGAACTGCAACCTTGCAGGTACCTCCCTAGTTCCCGGCCCAACGAAAGCCCCCAGACCCAAATTGAGAGGGGCTGCTTGGGGGCCCCCTGGGGGCCCTTCAGGCCAGCTAGGTCTTTGGGTCCTGGCTCCTTCGGTTTGGGAGCTGTTGCTGCAGTTGGGCATGTTGGCCGGAGAATGCTTCTCCGGCCACGAACTGCAACCTTGCAGGTACCTCCCAGGTTCCCGGCCCAACAAAAGCCCCCAGACCCAAATGGAGAGGAGCTCCTTGGGGCCTTCCTGGGGGCCCTTCAGGCCAGCTAGGTCTTTGGGTCCTGGCTCCTTCGCTTTGGGAGCTGTTGCTGCAGTTGGGCATGTTGGCCGGAGAGTGCTTCTCCGGCCGCGAACTGCAACCTTGCAGGAATCTCCCAGGTTCCCGGCCCAACGAAAGCCCCCAGACCCAAATGGAGAGGGGCTGCTTGGGGGCCCCCTGGGGGCCCTTCAGGCCAGCTAGGTCTTTGGGTCCTGGCTCCTTCGGTTTGGGAGCTGTTGCTGCAGTTGTGCATGTTGGCCTGAGAGTGCTTCTCGGGCCGCGAACTGTAACCTTGCAGGTACCTCTCAGGTATACATGCCCAACGAAAGCCCCCAGACCCAAATTGAGAGGGGCTACTTGGGGGCCCCCTGGGGGCCCTTCAGGCCAGCTAGGTCTTTGTGTCCTGGCTCATTCGGTTTGGGAGCTGTTGCTGCAGTTGGGCATGTTGGCCGGAGAGTGCTTCTCGGGCATCGAACTGCAACCTTGCAGGAATCTCCCAGGTTCCCGGCCCAACAAAAGCCCCCAGACCCAAATGGAGAGGGGCTACTTGGGGGCCCCCTGGGGGCCCTTCAGGCCAGCTAGGTCTTTGGGTCCTGGCTCCTTCGGTTTGGGAGCTGTTGCTGCAGTTGGGCATGTTGGCCGGAGAGTGCTTCTCGGGCCGCGAACTGCAACCTTGCAGGTACCTCCCAGGTTCCCGGCCCAACTAAAGCCCCCAGACCCAAATGGAGAGGGGCTGCTTGGGGGCCCCCTGGGGGCCCTTCAGGCCAGCTAGGTCTTTGGGTCCTGGCTCCTTCGGTTTGGGAGCTGTTGCTGCAGTTGGGCATGTTGGCCGGAGAGTGCTTCTCGGGCCGCGAACTGCAACCTTGCAGGAATCTCCCAGGTTCCCCGCCGAACTAAAGCCCCCAGACCCAAATGGAGAGGGGCTGCTTGGGGGACCCCTGGGGGCCCTTCAGGCCAGCTAGGTCTTTGGGTCCTGGCTGCTTCGGTTTGGGAGCTGTTGCTGCAGTTGGGCATGTTGGCCGGAGAGTGCTTCTTGGGCCGCGAACTGCAACCTTGCTGGTATCTCCCATGTATACATGCCCAACGAAAGCCCCCAGACCCAAATGGAGAGGGGCTGCTTGGGGCCCCCCTGGGGGCCCTTCAGGCCAGCTAGGTCTTTGGGTCCTGGCTCCTTCGCTTTGGGAGCTGTTGCTGCAGTTGGGCATGTTGGCCGGAGAGTGCTTCTCGGGACGCGAACTGCAACCTTGCAGGATTCTCCCAGGTTCCCGGCCCAACGAAAGCCCCCAGACCCAAATTGAGAGGGGCTGCTTGGGGCCCCCCTGGGGGCCCTTCAGGCCAGCTAGGTCTTTGGGTCCTGGCTCCTTCGCTTTGGGAGCTGTTGCTGCATTTGGGCATATTGGCTGGAGAATGCTTCTCCGGCCGCGAACTGCAACCTTGCAGGTACCTCCCAGCTTCCCGGCCCAACGAAAGCCCCCAGACCCAAATGGAGAGGAGCTCCTTGGGGCCCCCCTGGGGGCCCTTCAGGCCAGCTAGGTCTTTGGGTCCTGGCTCCTTCGGTTTGGGAGCTGTTGCTGCAGTTGGGTATGTTGGCCGGAGAGTGCTTCTCGGGCCGCGAACTGTAACCTTGCAGGTACCTCCCAGGTTCCCGGCCCAACGAAAGCCCCCAGACCCAAATGGAGAGGGGCTGCTTGGGGGCCCCCTGGGGGCCCTTCAGGCCAGCTAGGTCTTTGGGTCCTGGCTCCTTCGCTTTGGGAGCTGTTGCTGCAGTTGGGCATGTTGGCCGGAGAGTGCTTCTCGGGCCGCGAACTGCAACCTTGCAGGATTCTCCCAGGTTCCCGGCCCAACGAAAGCCCCCAGACCCAAATTGAGAGGGGCTGCTTGGGGGCCCCCTGGGGGCCCTTCAGGCCAGCTAGGTCTTTGGGTCCTGGCTCCTTCGGTTTGGGAGCTGTTGCTGCAGTTGGGTATGTTGGCCGGAGAGTGCTTCTCGGGCCGCGAACTGTAACCTTGCAGGTACCTCCCTAGTTCTCGGCCCAACGAAAGCCCCCAGACCCAAATTGAGAGGGGCTGCTTGGGGGCCCCCTGGGGGCCCTTCAGGCCAGCTAGGTCTTTGGGTCCTGGCTCCTTCGGTTTGGGAGCTGTTGCTGCAGTTGGGCATGTTGGCCGGAGAATGCTTCTCCGGCCACGAACTGCAACCTTGCAGGTACCTCCCAGGTTCCCGGCCCAACAAAAGCCCCCAGACCCAAATGGAGAGGAGCTCCTTGGGGCCTTCCTGGGGGCCCTTCAGGCCAGCTAGGTCTTTGGGTCCTGGCTCCTTCGGTTTGGGAGCTGTTGCTGCAGTTGGGCATGTTGGCCGGAGAGTGCTTCTCGGGCCGCGAACTGCAACCTTGCAGGTACCTCCCAGGTTCCCGGCCCAACGAAAGCCCCCAGACCCAAATGGAGAGGGGCTGCTTGGGGGCCCCCTGGGGGCCCTTCAGGCCAGCTAGGTCTTTGGGTCCTGGCTCC
The DNA here is from genome assembly GCF_964237585.1 of Gallinula chloropus. Lineage (NCBI taxonomy): Eukaryota > Metazoa > Chordata > Aves > Gruiformes > Rallidae > Gallinula > Gallinula chloropus. The sequence goes on from NW_028168779.1 coordinate 29,122, forward strand.
TTCGCTTTGGGAGCTGTTGCTGCAGTTGGGCATGTTGGCCGGAGAGTGCTTCTCGGGCCGCGAACTGCAACCTTGCAGGTACCTCCCAGGTTCCCGGCCCAACGAAAGCCCCCAGACCCAAATGGAGAGGGGCTGCTTGGGGGCCCCCTGGGGGCCCTTCAGGCCAGCTAGGTCTTTGGGTCCTGGCTCCTTCGCTTTGGGAGCTGTTGCTGCAGTTGGGCATGTTGGCCGGAGAGTGCTTCTCGGGCCGCGAACTGCAACCTTGCAGGTACCTCCCAGGTTCCCGGCCCAACGAAAGCCCCCAGACCCAAATGGAGAGGGGCTGCTTGGGGGCCCCCTGGGGGCCCTTCAGGCCTGCTAGGTCTTTGGGTCCTGGCTCCTTCGGTTTGGGAGCTGTTGCTGCAGTTGGGCATGTTGGCCGGAGAGTGCTTCTCGGGCCGCGAACTGCAACCTTGCAGGAATCTCCCAGGTTCCCGGCCCAACGAAAGCCCCCAGACCCAAATTGAGAGGGGCTGCTTGGGGGCCCCCTGGGGGCCCTTCAGGCCTGCTAGGTCTTTGGGTCCTGGCTCCTTCGGTTTGGGAGCTGTTGCTGCAGTTGGGCATGTTGGCCGGAGAGTGCTTCTCGGGCCGCGAACTGCAACCTTGCAGGATTCTCCCAGGTTCCCGGCCCAACGAAAGCCCCCAGACCCAAATGGAGAGGGGCTGCTTGGGGGCCCCCTGGGGGCCCTTCAGGCCAGCTAGGTCTTTGGGTCCTGGCTCCTTCGGTTTGGGAGCTGTTGCTGCAGTTGGGCATGTTGGCCGGAGAGTGCTTCTCGGGCCGCGAACTGCAACCTTGCAGGATTCTCCCAGGTTCCCGGCCCAACGAAAGCCCCCAGACCCAAATTGAGAGGGGCTGCTTGGGGCCCACCTGGGGGCCCTTCAGACCAGCTAGGTCTTTGGGTCCTGGCTCCTTCGGTTTGGGAGCTGTTGCTGCAGTTGGGCATTTTGGCCGGAGACTGCTTCTCGGGCCGCGAACTGCAACCTTGCAGGTACCTCCCAGGTTCCCGGCCCAACGAAAGCCCCCAGACCCAAATGGAGAGGGGCTGCTTGGGGGCCCCCTGGGGGCCCTTCAGGCCAGCTAGGTCTTTGGGTCCTGGCTCCTTCGGTTTGGGAGCTGTTGCTGCAGTTGGGCATGTTGGCCGGAGAGTGCTTCTCGGGCCGCGAACTGCAACCTTGCAGGATTCTCCCAGGTTCCCGGCCCAACGAAAGCCCCCAGACCCAAATGGAGAGGGGCTGCTTGGGGGCCCCCTGGGGGCCCTTCAGGCCAGCTAGGTCTTTGGGTCCTGGCTCCTTCGGTTTGGGAGCTGTTGCTGCAGTTGGGCATGTTGGCCGGAGAGTGCTTCTCGGGCCGCGAACTGCAACCTTGCAGGATTCTCCCAGGTTCCCGGCCCAACGAAAGCCCCCAGACCCAAATTGAGAGGGGCTGCTTGGGGGCCCCCTGGGGGCCCTTCAGGCCAGCTAGGTCTTTGGGTCCTGGCTCCTTCGGTTTGGGAGCTGTTGCTGCAGTTGGGCATGTTGGCCGGAGAGTGCTTCTCGGGCCGCGAACTGTAACTTGCAGGTACCTCTCAGGTATACATGCCCAACGAAAGCCCCCAGACCCAAATGGAGAGGGGCTGCTTGGTGGCCCCCTGGGGGCCCTTCAGGCCAGCTAGGTCTTTGGGTCCTGGCTCCTTCGCTTTGGGAGCTGTTGCTGGATATTGGGCATGTTGGCCGGAGAGTGCTTCTCGGGCCGCGAACTGCAACCTTGCTGGTATCTCCCAGGTTCTCAGCCTAAAGAAAGCCCCCAGACCCAAATTGAGAGGGGCTGCTTGGGGGCCCCCTGGGGGCCCTTCAGGCCAGCTAGGTCTTTGGGTCCTGGCTCCTTCGGTTTGGGAGCTGTTGCTGCAGTTGGGCATGTTGGCCGGAGAGTGCTTCTCCGGCCGCGAACTGCAACCTTGCAGGAATCTCCCAGGTTCCCGGCCCAACGAAAGCCCCCAGACCCAAATTGAGAGGGGCTGCTTGGGGGCCCCCTGGGGGCCCTTCAGGCCAGCTAGGTCTTTGGGTCCTGGCTCCTTCGGTTTGGGAGCTGTTGCTGCAGTTGTGCATGTTGGCCGGAGAGTGCTTCTCGGGCCGCGAACTGTAACCTTGCAGGTACCTCTCAGGTATACATGCCCAACGAAAGCCCCCAGACCCAAATGGAGAGGGGCTGTTTGGGGGCCCCCTGGGGGCCCTTCAGGCCAGCTAGGTCTTTGGGTCCTGGCTCCTTCGGTTTGGGAGCTGTTGCTGCAGTTGGGCATGTTGGCCGGAGACTGCTTCTCGGGCCGCGAACTGCAACCTTGCAGGATTCTCCCAGGTTCCCGGCCCAACGAAAGCCCCCAGACCCAAATTGAGAGGGGCTGCTTGGGGGCCCCCTGGGGGCCCTTCAGGCCAGCTAGGTCTTTGGGTCCTGGCTCCTTCGCTTTGGGAGCTGTTGCTGCAGTTGGGCATTTTGGCCGGAGACTGCTTCTCGGGCCGCGAACTGCAACCTTGCATGAATCTCCCAGGTCCCATGCCCAACGAAAGCCCCCAGACCCAAATGGAGAGGGGCTGCTTGGGGGCTCCCTGGGGGCCCTTCAGGCCAGCTAGGTCTTTGGGTCCTGGCTCCTTCGGTTTGGGAGCTGTTGCTGCAGTTGGGCATGTTGGCCGGAGAGTGCTTCTCGGGCCGCGAACTGCAACCTTGCAGGTACCTCCCAGGTTCCCGGCCCAACGAAAGCCCCCAGACCCAAATGGAGAGGGGCTGCTTGGGGGCCCCCTGGGGGCCCTTCAGGCCAGCTAGGTCTTTGGGTCCTGGCTCCTTCGCTTTGGGAGCTGTTGCTGCAGTTGGGCATGTTGGCCGGAGAGTGCTTCTCGGGCCGCGAACTGCAACCTTGCAGGATTCTCCCAGGTTCCCGGCCCAACGAAAGCCCCCAGACCCAAATGGAGAGGGGCTGCTTGGGGGCCCCCTGGGGGCCCTTCACGCCAGCTAGGTCTTTGGGTCCTGGCTCCTTCGCTTTGGGAGCTGTTGCTGCAGTTGGGCATGTTGGCCGGAGAGTGCTTCTCCGGCCGCGAACTGCAACCTTGCAGGATTCTCCCAGGTTCCCGGCCCAACGAAAGCCCCCAGACCCAAATTGAGAGGGGCTGCTTGGGGGACCCCTGGGGGCCCTTCAGGCCAGCTAGGTCTTTGTGTCCTGGCTCCTTCGGTTTGGGAGCTGTTGCTGCAGTTGTGCATGTTGGCCTGAGAGTGCTTCTCGGGCCGCGAACTGTAACCTTGCAGGTACCTCTCAGGTATACATGCCCAACGAAAGCCCCCAGACCCAAATGGAGAGGGGCTGCTTGGGGGCCCCCTGGGGGCCCTTCAGGCCAGCTAGGTCTTTGGGTCCTGGCTCCTTTGGTTTGGGAGCTGTTTCTGCATTTGGGCATGTTGGCCGGAGAGTGCTTCTCGGGCCGCGAACTGCAACCTTGCAGGAATCTCCCAGGTTCCCCGCCGAACTAAAGCCCCCAGACCCAAATGGAGAGGGGCTGCTTGGGGGCCCCCTGGGGGCCCTTCAGGCCAGCTAGGTCTTTGGGTCCTGGCTCCTTCGGTTTGGGAGCTGTTGCTGCAGTTGGGCATGTTGGCCGGAGAGTGCTTCTCGGGCCGCGAACTGCAACCTTGCTGGTATCTCCCATGTATACATGCCCAACGAAAGCCCCCAGACCCAAATGGAGAGGGGCTGCTTGGGGGCCCCCTGGGGGCCCTTCAGGCCAGCTAGGTCTTTGGGTCCTGGCTCCTTCGGTTTGGGAGCTGTTGCTGCAGTTGGGCATGTTGGCCGGAGAGTGCTTCTCGGGCCGCGAACTGCAACCTTGCTGGTATCTCCCAGGTTCTCAGCCTAAAGAAAGCCCCCAGACCCAAATGGAGAGGGGCTGCTTGGGGGCCCCCTGGGGGCCCTTCAGGCCAGCTAGGTCTTTGGGTCCTGGCTCCTTCGGTTTGGGAGCTGTTGCTGCAGTTGGGCATGTTGGCCGGAGAGTGCTTCTCCGGCCGCGAACTGCAACCTTGCAGGAATCTCCCAGGTTCCCGGCCCAACGAAAGCCCCCAGACCCAAATTGAGAGGGGCTGCTTGGGGGCCCCCTGGGGGCCCTTCAGGCCAGCTAGGTCTTTGGGTCCTGGCTCCTTCGGTTTGGGAGCTGTTGCTGCAGTTGGGCATGTTGGCCTGAGAGTGCTTCTCGGGCCGCGAACTGTAACCTTTCAGGTACCTCTCAGGTATACATGCCCAACGAAAGCCCCCAGACCCAAATTGAGAGGGGCTACTTAGGGGCCCCCTGGGGGCCCTTCAGGCCAGCTAGGTCTTTGTGTCCTGGCTCATTCGGTTTGGGAGCTGTTGCTGCAGTTGGGCATGTTGGCCGGAGAGTGCTTCTCGGGCCTCGAACTGCAACCTTGCAGGAATCTCCCAGGTTCGCGGCCCAACAAAAGCCCCCAGACCCAAATGGAGAGGGGCTGCTTGGGGGCCCCCTGGGGGCCCTTCAGGCCAGCTAGGTCTTTGGGTCCTGGCTCCTTCGCTTTGGGAGCTGTTGCTGCAGTTGGGCATGTTGGCCGGAGAGTGCTTCTCGGGCCGCGAACTGCAACCTTGCAGGTACCTCCCAGGTTCCCGGCCCAACTAAATCCCCCAGACCCAAATGGAGAGGGGCTGCTTGGGGGCCCCCTGGGGGCCCTTCAGGCCAGCTAGGTCTTTGGGTCCTGGCTCCTTCGCTTTGGGAGCTGTTGCTGCAGTTGGGCATGTTGGCCGGAGAGTGCTTCTCGGGCCGCGAACTGCAACCTTGCAGGAATCTCCCAGGTTCCCCGCCGAACTAATCCCCCAGACCCAAATGGAGAGGGGCTGCTTGGGGGACCCCTGGGGGCCCTTCAGGCCAGCTAGGTCTTTGGGTCCTGGCTCCTTCGGTTTGGGAGCTGTTGCTGCAGTTGGGCATGTTGGCCGGAGAGTGCTTCTCGGGCCGCGAACTGCAACCTTGCTGGTATCTCCCATGTATACATGCCCAACGAAAGCCCCCAGACCCAAATGGAGAGGGGCTGCTTGGGGGCCCCCTGGGGGCCCTTCAGGCCAGCTAGGTCTTTGGGTCCTGGCTCCTTCGCTTTGGGAGCTGTTGCTGCAGTTGGGCATGTTGGCCGGAGAGTGCTTCTCGGGCCGCGAACTGCAACCTTGCTGGTATCTCCCAGGTTCTCAGCCTAAAGAAAGCCCCCAGACCCAAATGGAGAGGGGCTGCTTGGGGGCCCCCTGGGGGCCCTTCAGGCCAGCTAGGTCTTTGGGTCCTGGCTCCTTCGGTTTGGGAGCTGTTGCTGCAGTTGGGCATGTTGGCCGGAGAGTGCTTCTCGGGCCGCGAACTGCAACCTTGCAGGTACCTCCCAGGTTCCCGGCCCAACGAAAGCCCCCAGACCCAAATGGAGAGGGGCTGCTTGGGGGCCCCCTGGGGGCCCTTCAGGCCAGCTAGGTCTTTGGGTCCTGGCTCCTTTGGTTTGGGAGCTGTTGCTGCAGTTGGGCATGTTGGCCGGAGAGTGCTTCTCGGGCTGCGAACTGCAACCTTGCAGGAATCTCCCAGGTTCCCCGCCGAACTAAAGCCCCCAGACCCAAATGGAGAGGGGCTTCTTGGGGGACCCCTGGGGGCCCTTCAGGCCAGCTAGGTCTTTGGGTCCTGGCTCCTTCGGTTTGGGAGCTGTTGCTGCAGTTGGGCATGTTGGCCGGAGAGTGCTTCTCGGGCCGCGAACTGCAACCTTGCTGGTATCTCCCATGTATACATGCCCAACGAAAGCCCCCAGACCCAAATGGAGAGGGGCTGCTTGGGGGCCCCCTGGGGGCCCTTCAGGCCAGCTAGGTCTTTGGGTCCTGGCTCCTTCGCTTTGGGAGCTGTTGCTGCAGTTGGGCATGTTGGCCGGAGAGTGCTTCTCCGGCCGCGAACTGCAACCTTGCAGGATTCTCCCAGGTTCCCGGCCCAACGAAAGCCCCCAGACCCAAATGGAGAGGGGCTGCTTGGGGGCCCCCTGGGGGCCCTTCAGGCCAGCTAGGTCTTTGGGTCCTGGCTCCTTCGGTTTGGGAGCTGTTGCTGCAGTTGGGCATGTTGGCCGGAGAGTGCTTCTCGGGCCGCGAACTGCAACCTTGCAGGATTCTCCCAGGTTCCCGGCCCAACGAAAGCCCCCAGACCCAAATGGAGAGGGGCTGCTTGGGGGCCCCCTGGGGGCCCTTCAGGCCAGCTAGGTCTTTGGGTCCTGGCTCCTTCGGTTTGGGAGCTGTTGCTGCAGTTGGGCATGTTGGCCGGAGAGTGCTTCTCGGGCCGCGAACTGCAACCTTGCAGGATTCTCCCAGGTTCCCGGCCCAACGAAAGCCCCCAGACCCAAATTGAGAGGGGCTGCTTGGGGGCCCCCTGGGGGCCCTTCAGGCCAGCTAGGTCTTTGGGTCCTGGCTCCTTCGGTTTGGGAGCTGTTGCTGCAGTTGGGCATGTTGGCCGGAGAGTGCTTCTCGGGCCGCGAACTGCAACCTTGCAGGATTCTCCCAGGTTCCCGGCCCAACGAAAGCCCCCAGACCCAAATGGAGAGGGGCTGCTTGGGGGCCCCCTGGGGGCCCTTCAGGCCAGCTAGGTCTTTGGGTCCTGGCTCCTTCGCTTTGGGAGCTGTTGCTGGATATTGGGCATGTTGGCCGGAGAGTGCTTCTCGGGCCGCGAACTGCAACCTTGCTGGTATCTCCCAGGTTCTCAGCCTAAAGAAAGCCCCCAGACCCAAATTGAGAGGGGCTGCTTGGGGGCCCCCTGGGGGCCCTTCAGGCCAGCTAGGTCTTTGGGTCCTGGCTCCTTCGGTTTGGGAGCTGTTGCTGCAGTTGGGCATGTTGGCCGGAGAGTGCTTCTCCGGCCGCGAACTGCAACCTTGCAGGAATCTCCCAGGTTCCCGGCCCAACGAAAGCCCCCAGACCCAAATTGAGAGGGGCTGCTTGGGGGCCCCCTGGGGGCCCTTCAGGCCACCTAGGTCTTTGGGTCCTGGCTCCTTCGGTTTGGGAGCTGTTGCTGCAGTTGTGCATGTTGGCCTGAGAGTGCTTCTCGGGCCGCGAACTGTAACCTTGCAGGTACCTCTCAGGTATACATGCCCAACGAAAGCCCCCAGACCCAAATGGAGAGGGGCTGCTTGGGGGCCCCCTGGGGGCCCTTCAGGCCAGCTAGGTCTTTGGGTCCTGGCTCCTTCGGTTTGGGAGCTGTTGCTGCAGTTGGGCATGTTGGCCGGAGAGTGCTTCTCGGGCCGCGAACTGCAACCTTGCAGGATTCTCCCAGGTTCCCGGCCCAACGAAAGCCCCCAGACCCAAATTGAGAGGGGCTGCTTGGGGGCCCCCTGGGGGCCCTTCAGGCCAGCTAGGTCTTTGGGTCCTGGCTCCTTCGGTTTGGGAGCTGTTGCTGCAGTTGGGCATTTTGGCCGGAGACTGCTTCTCGGGCCGCGAACTGCAACCTTGCATGAATCTCCCAGGTCCCATGCCCAACGAAAGCCCCCAGACCCAAATGGAGAGGGGCTGCTTGGGGGCTCCCTGGGGCCCTTCAGGCCAGCTAGGTCTTTGGGTCCTGGCTCCTTCGGTTTGGGAGCTGTTGCTGCAGTTGGGCATGTTGGCCGGAGAGTGCTTCTCGGGCCGCGAACTGCAACCTTGCAGGTACCTCCCAGGTTCCCGGCCCAACGAAAGCCCCCAGACCCAAATGGAGAGGGGCTGCTTGGGGGCCCCCTGGGGGCCCTTCAGGCCAGCTAGGTCTTTGGGTCCTGGCTCCTTCGCTTTGGGAGCTGTTGCTGCAGTTGGGCATGTTGGCCGGAGAGTGCTTCTCGGGCCGCGAACTGCAACCTTGCAGGATTCTCCCAGGTTCCCGGCCCAACGAAAGCCCCCAGACCCAAATGGAGAGGGGCTGCTTGGGGGCCCCCTGGGGGCCCTTCAGGCCAGCTAGGTCTTTGGGTCCTGGCTCCTTCGCTTTGGGAGCTGTTGCTGCAGTTGGGCATGTTGGCCGGAGAGTGCTTCTCCGGCCGCGAACTGCAACCTTGCAGGATTCTCCCAGGTTCCCGGCCCAACGAAAGCCCCCAGACCCAAATTGAGAGGGGCTGCTTGGGGGCCCCCTGGGGGCCCTTCAGGCCAGCTAGGTCTTTGGGTCCTGGCTCCTTCGGTTTGGGAGCTGTTGCTGCAGTTGGGCATGTTGGCCGGAGAGTGCTTCTCGGGCCGCGAACTGCAACCTTGCAGGATTCTCCCAGGTTCCCGGCCCAACGAAAGCCCCCAGACCCAAATGGAGAGGGGCTGCTTGGGGGCCCCCTGGGGGCCCTTCAGGCCAGCTAGGTCTTTGGGTCCTGGCTCCTTCGGTTTGGGAGCTGTTGCTGCAGTTGTGCATGTTGGCCGGAGAGTGCTTCTCCGGCCGCCAACTGCAACCTTGCATGAATCTCCCAGGTTCCATGCCCAACGAAAGCCCCCAGACCCAAATGGAGAGGGGCTGCTTGGGGGCCCCCTGGGGCCCTTCAGGCCAGCTAGGTCTTTGGGTCCTGGCTCCTTCGCTTTGGGAGCTGTTGCTGCAGTTGGGCATGTTGGCCGGAGAGTGCTTCTCGGGCCGCGAACTGTAACTTGCAGGTACCTCTCAGGTATACATGCCCAACGAAAGCCCCCAGACCCAAATGGAGAGGGGCTGCTTGGTGGCCTTCTGGGGGCCCTTCAGGCCACCTAGGTCTTTGGGTCCTGGCTCCTTCGGTTTGGGAGCTGTTGCTGCAGTTGGGCATGTTGGCCGGACAGTGCTTCTCCGGCCGCGAACTGCAACCTTGCAGGAATCTCCCAGGTTCCCGGCCCAACGAAAGCCCCCAGACCCAAATTGAGAGGGGCTGCTTGGGGGACCCCTGGGGGCCCTTCAGGCCAGCTAGGTCTTTGGGTCCTGGCTCCTTCGGTTTGGGAGCTGTTGCTGCAGTTGTGCATGTTGGCCTGAGAGTGCTTCTCGGGCCGCGAACTGTAACCTTGCAGGTACCTCTCAGGTATACATGCCCAACGAAAGCCCCCAGACCCAAATGGAGAGGGGCTGCTTGGGGGCCCCCTGGGGGCCCTTCAGGCCAGCTAGGTCTTTGGGTCCTGGCTCCTTTGGTTTGGGAGCTGTTTCTGCAGTTGGGCATGTTGGCCGGAGAGTGCTTCTCGGGACGCGAACTGCAACCTTGCAGGAATCTCCCAGGTTCCCCGCCGAACTAACGCCCCCAGACCCAAATGGAGAGGGGCTGCTTGGGGGACCCCTGGGGGCCCTTCAGGCCAGCTAGGTCTTTGGGTCCTGGCTCCTTCGGTTTGGGAGCTGTTGCTGCAGTTGGGCATGTTGGCCGGAGAGTGCTTCTCGGGCCGCGAACTGCAACCTTGCTGGTATCTCCCATGTATACATGCCCAACGAAAGCCCCCAGACCCAAATGGAGAGGGGCTGCTTGGGGGCCCCCTGGGGGCCCTTCAGGCCAGCTAGGTCTTTGGGTCCTGGCTCCTTCGGTTTGGGAGCTGTTGCTGCAGTTGGGCATGTTGGCCGGAGAGTGCTTCTCGGGCCGCGAACTGCAACCTTGCATGAATCTCCCAGGTTCCCGGCCCAACGAAAGCCCCCAGACCCAAATGGAGAGGGGCTGCTTGGGGGCCCCCTGGGGGCCCTTCAGGCCAGCTAGGTCTTTGGGTCCTGGCTCCTTCGGTTTGGGAGCTGTTGCTGCAGTTGGGCATGTTGGCCGGAGAGTGCTTCTCGGGCCGCGAACTGCAACCTTGCTGGTATCTCCCAGGTTCTCAGCCTAAAGAAAGCCCCCAGACCCAAATGGAGAGGGGCTGCTTGGGGGCCCCCTGGGGGCCCTTCAGGCCAGCTAGGTCTTTGGGTCCTGGCTCCTTCGGTTTGGTAGCTGTTGCTGCAGTTGGGCATGTTGGCCGGAGAGTGCTTCTCCGGCCGCGAACTGCAACCTTGCAGGAATCTCCCAGGTTCCCGGCCCAACGAAAGCCCCCAGACCCAAATTGAGAGGGGCTGCTTGGGGGCCCCCTGGGGGCCCTTCAGGCCAGCTAGGTCTTTGGGTCCTGGCTCCTTCGGTTTGGGAGCTGTTGCTGCAGTTGGGCATGTTGGCCTGAGAGTGCTTCTCGGGCCGCGAACTGTAACCTTTCAGGTACCTCTCAGGTATACATGCCCAACGAAAGCCCCCAGACCCAAATTGAGAGGGGCTACTTAGGGGCCCCCTGGGGGCCCTTCAGGCCAGCTAGGTCTTTGTGTCCTGGCTCATTCGGTTTGGGAGCTGTTGCTGCAGTTGGGCATGTTGGCCGGAGAGTGCTTCTCGGGCCTCGAACTGCAACCTTGCAGGAATCTCCCAGGTTCGCGGCCCAACAAAAGCCCCCAGACCCAAATGGAGAGGGGCTGCTTGGGGGCCCCCTGGGGGCCCTTCAGGCCAGCTAGGTCTTTGGGTCCTGGCTCCTTCGCTTTGGGAGCTGTTGCTGCAGTTGGGCATGTTGGCCGGAGAGTGCTTCTCGGGCCGCGAACTGCAACCTTGCAGGTACCTCCCAGGTTCCCGGCCCAACTAAATCCCCCAGACCCAAATGGAGAGGGGCTGCTTGGGGGCCCCCTGGGGGCCCTTCAGGCCAGCTAGGTCTTTGGGTCCTGGCTCCTTCGCTTTGGGAGCTGTTGCTGCAGTTGGGCATGTTGGCCGGAGAGTGCTTCTCGGGCCGCGAACTGCAACCTTGCAGGAATCTCCCAGGTTCCCCGCCGAACTAAAGCCCCCAGACCCAAATGGAGAGGGGCTGCTTGGGGGCCCCCTGGGGGCCCTTCAGGCCAGCTAGGTCTTTGGGTCCTGGCTCCTTCGCTTTGGGAGCTGTTGCTGCAGTTGGGCATGTTGGCCGGAGAGTGCTTCTCGGGCCGCGAACTGCAACCTTGCTGGTATCTCCCATGTATACATGCCCAACGAAAGCCCCCAGACCCAAATGGAGAGGGGCTGCTTGGGGGCCCCCTGGGGGCCCTTCAGGCCAGCTAGGTCTTTGGGTCCTGGCTCCTTCGGTTTGGGAGCTGTTGCTGCAGTTGGGCATGTTGGCCGGAGAGTGCTTCTCGGGCCGCGAACTGCAACCTTGCTGGTATCTCCCAGGTTCTCAGCCTAAAGAAAGCCCCCAGACCCAAATGGAGAGGGGCTGCTTGGGGGCCCCCTGGGGGCCCTTCAGGCCAGCTAGGTCTTTGGGTCCTGGCTCCTTCGGTTTGGGAGCTGTTGCTGCAGTTGGGCATGTTGGCCGGAGAGTGCTTCTCGGGCCGCGAACTGCAACCTTGCAGGTACCTCCCAGGTTCCCGGCCCAACTAAATCCCCCAGACCCAAATGGAGAGGGGCTGCTTGGGGGCCCCCTGGGGGCCCTTCAGGCCAGCTAGGTCTTTGGGTCCTGGCTCCTTTGGTTTGGGAGCTGTTTCTGCAGTTGGGCATGTTGGCCGGAGAGTGCTTCTCGGTCCTCGAACTGCAACCTTGCAGGAATCTCCCAGGTTCCCCGCCGAACTAAAGCCCCCAGACCCAAATGGAGAGGGGCTGCTTGGGGGACCCCTGGGGGCCCTTCAGGCCAGCTAGGTCTTTGGGTCCTGGCTCCTTCGGTTTGGGAGCTGTTGCTGCAGTTGGGCATGTTGGCCGGAGAGTGCTTCTCGGGCCGCGAACTGCAACCTTGCTGGTATCTCCCATGTATACATGCCCAACGAAAGCCCCCAGACCCAAATGGAGAGGGGCTGCTTGGGGGCCCCCTGGGGGCCCTTCAGGCCAGCTAGGTCTTTGGGTCCTGGCTCCTTCGCTTTGGGAGCTGTTGCTGCAGTTGGGCATGTTGGCCGGAGAGTGCTTCTCCGGCCGCGAACTGCAACCTTGCAGGATTCTCCCAGGTTCCCGGCCCAACGAAAGCCCCCAGACCCAAATGGAGAGGGGCTGCTTGGGGGCCCCCTGGGGGCCCTTCAGGCCAGCTAGGTCTTTGGGTCCTGGCTCCTTCGGTTTGGGAGCTGTTGCTGCAGTTGGGCATGTTGGCCGGAGAGTGCTTCTCGGGACGCGAACTGCAACCTTGCAGGATTCTCCCAGGTTCCCAGCCCAACAAAAGCCCCCAGACCCAAATGGAGAGGGGCTGCTTGGGGCCCCCCTGGGGGCCCTTCAGGCCAGCTAGGTTTTTGGGTCCTGGCTCCTTCGGTTTGGGAGCTGTTGCTGCAGTTGGGCATGTTGGCCGGAGAGTGCTTCTCGGGCCGCGAACTGCAACCTTGCATGAATCTCCCAGGTTCCATGCCCAACGAAAGCCCCCAGACCCAAATGGAGAGGGGCTGCTTGGGGGCCCCCTGGGGGCCCTTCAGGCCAGCTAGGTCTTTGGGTCCTGGCTCCTTCGGTTTGGGAGCTGTTGCTGCAGTTGGGCATGTTGGCCGGAGAGTGCTTCTCGGGCCGCGAACTGCAACCTTGCAGGATTCTCCCAGGTTCCCGGCCCAACGAAAGCCCCCAGACCCAAATGGAGAGGGGCTGCTTGGGGGCCCCCTGGGGGCCCTTCAGGCCAGCTAGGTCTTTGGGTCCTGGCTCCTTCGGTTTGGGAGCTGTTGCTGCAGTTGGGCATGTTGGCCGGAGAGTGCTTCTCGGGACGCGAACTGCAACCTTGCTGGTATCTCCCAGGTTCTCAGCCTAAAGAAAGCCCCCAGACCCAAATGGAGAGGGGCTGCTTGGGGGCCCCCTGGGGGCCCTTCAGGCCAGCTAGGTCTTTGGGTCCTGGCTCCTTCGGTTTGGGAGCTGTTGCTGCAGTTGGGCATGTTGGCCGGAGAGTGCTTCTCCGGCCGCGATCTGCAACCTTGCAGGAATCTCCCAGGTTCCCGGCCCAACGAAAGCCCCCAGACCCAAATTGAGAGGGGCTGCTTGGGGGCCCCCTGGGGGCCCTTCAGGCCAGCTAGGTCTTTGGGTCCTGGCTCCTTCGGTTTGGGAGCTGTTGCTGCAGTTGTGCATGTTGGCCTGAGAGTGCTTCTCGGGCCGCGAACTGTAACCTTGCAGGTACCTCTCAGGTATACATGCCCAACGAAAGCCCCCAGACCCAAATTGAGAGGGGCTACTTAGGGGCCCCCTGGGGGCCCTTCAGGCCAGCTAGGTCTTTGTGTCCTGGCTCATTCGGTTTGGGAGCTGTTGCTGCAGTTGGGCATGTTGGCCGGAGAGTGCTTCTCGGGCCTCGAACTGCAACCTTGCAGGAATCTCCCAGGTTTGCGGCCCAACAAAAGCCCCCAGACCCAAATGGAGAGGGGCTGCTTGGGGGCCCCCTGGGGGCCCTTCAGGCCAGCTAGGTCTTTGGGTCCTGGCTCCTTCGCTTTGGGAGCTGTTGCTGCAGTTGGGCATGTTGGCCGGAGAGTGCTTCTCGGGCCGCGAACTGCAACCTTGCAGGTACCTCCCAGGTTCCCGGCCCAACTAAATCCCCCAGACCCAAATGGAGAGGGGCTGCTTGGGGGCCCCCTGGGGGCCCTTCAGGCCAGCTAGGTCTTTGGGTCCTGGCTCCTTTGGTTTGGGAGCTGTTGCTGCAGTTGGGCATGTTGGCCGGAGAGTGCTTCTCGGGACGCGAACTGCAACCTTGCAGGAATCTCCCAGGTTCCCCGCCGAACTAAAGCCCCCAGACCCAAATGGAGAGGGGCTGCTTGGGGGCCCCCTGGGGGCCCTTCAGGCCAGCTAGGTCTTTGGGTCCTGGCTCCTTCGCTTTGGGAGCTGTTGCTGCAGTTGGGCATGTTGGCCGGAGAGTGCTTCTCGGGCCGCGAACTGCAACCTTGCTGGTATCTCCCATGTATACATGCCCAACGAAAGCCCCCAGACCCAAATGGAGAGGGGCTGCTTGGGGGCCCCCTGGGGGCCCTTCAGGCCAGCTAGGTCTTTGGGTCCTGGCTCCTTCGGTTTGGGAGCTGTTGCTGCAGTTGGGCATGTTGGCCGGAGAGTGCTTCTCGGGCCGCGAACTGCAACCTTGCAGGTACCTCCCAGGTTCCCGGCCCAACTAAATCCCCCAGACCCAAATGGAGAGGGGCTGCTTGGGGGCCCCCTGGGGGCCCTTCAGGCCAGCTAGGTCTTTGGGTCCTGGCTCCTTCGGTTTGGGAGCTGTTTCTGCAGTTGGGCATGTTGGCCGGAGAGTGCTTCTCGGGCCGCGAACTGCAACCTTGCAGGAATCTCCCAGGTTCCCCGCTGAACTAAAGCCCCCAGACCCAAATGGAGAGGGGCTGCTTGGGGGACCCCTGGGGGCCCTTCAGGCCAGCTAGGTCTTTGGGTCCTGGCTCCTTCGGTTTGGGAGCTGTTGCTGCAGTTGGGCATGTTGGCCGGAGAGTGCTTCTCGGGCCGCGAACTGCAACCTTGCTGGTATCTCCCATGTATACATGCCCAACGAAAGCCCCCAGACCCAAATGGAGAGGGGCTGCTTGGGGGCCCCCTGGGGGCCCTTCAGGCCAGCTAGGTCTTTGGGTCCTGGCTCCTTCGCTTTGGGAGCTGTTGCTGCAGTTGGGCATGTTGGCCGGAGAGTGCTTCTCCGGCCGCGAACTGCAACCTTGCAGGATTCTCCCAGGTTCCCGGCCCAACGAAAGCCCCCAGACCCAAATGGAGAGGGGCTGCTTGGGGGCCCCCTGGGGGCCCTTCAGGCCAGCTAGGTCTTTGGGTCCTGGCTCCTTCGGTTTGGGAGCTGTTGCTGCAGTTGGGCATGTTGGCCGGAGAGTGCTTCTCGGGACGCGAACTGCAACCTTGCAGGATTCTCCCAGGTTCCCAGCCCAACAAAAGCCCCCAGACCCAAATGGAGAGGGGCTGCTTGGGGCCCCCCTGGGGGCCCTTCAGGCCAGCTAGGTTTTTGGGTCCTGGCTCCTTCGGTTTGGGAGCTGTTGCTGCAGTTGGGCATGTTGGCCGGAGAGTGCTTCTCGGGACGCGAACTGCAACCTTGCATGAATCTCCCAGGTTCCATGCCCAACGAAAGCCCCCAGACCCAAATGGAGAGGGGCTGCTTGGGGGCCCCCTGGGGGCCCTTCAGGCCAGCTAGGTCTTTGGGTCCTGGCTCCTTCGGTTTGGGAGCTGTTGCTGCAGTTGGGCATGTTGGCCGGAGAGTGCTTCTCGGGCCGCGAACTGCAACCTTGCAGGATTCTCCCAGGTTCCCGGCCCAACGAAAGCCCCCAGACCCAAATGGAGAGGGGCTGCTTGGGGGCCCCCTGGGGGCCCTTCAGGCCAGCTAGGTCTTTGGGTCCTGGCTCCTTCGGTTTGGGAGCTGTTGCTGCAGTTGGGCATGTTGGCCGGAGAGTGCTTCTCGGGACGCGAACTGCAACCTTGCTGGTATCTCCCAGGTTCTCAGCCTAAAGAAAGCCCCCAGACCCAAATGGAGAGGGGCTGCTTGGGGGCCCCCTGGGGGCCCTTCAGGCCAGCTAGGTCTTTGGGTCCTGGCTCCTTCGGTTTGGGAGCTGTTGCTGCAGTTGGGCATGTTGGCCGGAGAGTGCTTCTCCGGCCGCGATCTGCAACCTTGCAGGAATCTCCCAGGTTCCCGGCCCAACGAAAGCCCCCAGACCCAAATTGAGAGGGGCTGCTTGGGGGCCCCCTGGGGGCCCTTCAGGCCAGCTAGGTCTTTGGGTCCTGGCTCCTTCGGTTTGGGAGCTGTTGCTGCAGTTGTGCATGTTGGCCTGAGAGTGCTTCTCGGGCCGCGAACTGTAACCTTGCAGGTACCTCTCAGGTATACATGCCCAACGAAAGCCCCCAGACCCAAATTGAGAGGGGCTACTTAGGGGCCCCCTGGGGGCCCTTCAGGCCAGCTAGGTCTTTGTGTCCTGGCTCATTCGGTTTGGGAGCTGTTGCTGCAGTTGGGCATGTTGGCCGGAGAGTGCTTCTCGGGCCTCGAACTGCAACCTTGCAGGAATCTCCCAGGTTTGCGGCCCAACAAAAGCCCCCAGACCCAAATGGAGAGGGGCTGCTTGGGGGCCCCCTGGGGGCCCTTCAGGCCAGCTAGGTCTTTGGGTCCTGGCTCCTTCGCTTTGGGAGCTGTTGCTGCAGTTGGGCATGTTGGCCGGAGAGTGCTTCTCGGGCCGCGAACTGCAACCTTGCAGGTACCTCCCAGGTTCCCGGCCCAACTAAATCCCCCAGACCCAAATGGAGAGGGGCTGCTTGGGGGCCCCCTGGGGGCCCTTCAGGCCAGCTAGGTCTTTGGGTCCTGGCTCCTTTGGTTTGGGAGCTGTTGCTGCAGTTGGGCATGTTGGCCGGAGAGTGCTTCTCGGGACGCGAACTGCAACCTTGCAGGAATCTCCCAGGTTCCCCGCCGAACTAAAGCCCCCAGACCCAAATGGAGAGGGGCTGCTTGGGGGCCCCCTGGGGGCCCTTCAGGCCAGCTAGGTCTTTGGGTCCTGGCTCCTTCGGTTTGGGAGCTGTTGCTGCAGTTGGGCATGTTGGCCGGAGAGTGCTTCTCGGGCCGCGAACTGCAACCTTGCTGGTATCTCCCATGTATACATGCCCAACGAAAGCCCCCAGACCCAAATGGAGAGGGGCTGCTTGGGGGCCCCCTGGGGGCCCTTCAGGCCAGCTAGGTCTTTGGGTCCTGGCTCCTTCGGTTTGGGAGCTGTTGCTGCAGTTGGGCATGTTGGCCGGAGAGTGCTTCTCGGGCCGCGAACTGCAACCTTGCAGGTACCTCCCAGGTTCCCGGCCCAACTAAATCCCCCAGACCCAAATGGAGAGGGGCTGCTTGGGGGCCCCCTGGGGGCCCTTCAGGCCAGCTAGGTCTTTGGGTCCTGGCTCCTTCGGTTTGGGAGCTGTTTCTGCAGTTGGGCATGTTGGCCGGAGAGTGCTTCTCGGGCCGCGAACTGCAACCTTGCAGGAATCTCCCAGGTTCCCCGCCGAACTAAAGCCCCCAGACCCAAATGGAGAGGGGCTGCTTGGGGGACCCCTGGGGGCCCTTCAGGCCAGCTAGGTCTTTGGGTCCTGGCTCCTTCGGTTTGGGAGCTGTTGCTGCAGTTGGGCATGTTGGCCGGAGAGTGCTTCTCGGGCAGCGAACTGCAACCTTGCTGGTATCTCCCATGTATACATGCCCAACGAAAGCCCCCAGACCCAAATGGAGAGGGGCTGCTTGGGGGCCCCCTGGGGGCCCTTCAGGCCAGCTAGGTCTTTGGGTCCTGGCTCCTTCGGTTTGGGAGCTGTTGCTGCAGTTGGGCATGTTGGCCGGAGAGTGCTTCTCGGGCCGCGAACTGCAACCTTGCAGGATTCTCCCAGGTTCCCGGCCCAACGAAAGCCCCCAGACCCAAATGGAGAGGGGCTGCTTGGGGGCCCCCTGGGGGCCCTTCAGGCCAGCTAGGTCTTTGGGTCCTGGCTCCTTCGGTTTGGGAGCTGTTGCTGCAGTTGGGCATGTTGGCCGGAGAGTGCTTCTCGGGCCGCGAACTGCAACCTTGCTGGTATCTCCCAGGTTCTCAGCCTAAAGAAAGCCCCCAGACCCAAATGGAGAGGGGCTGCTTGGGGGCCCCCTGGGGGCCCTTCAGGCCAGCTAGGTCTTTGGGTCCTGGCTCCTTCGGTTTGGGAGCTGTTGCTGCAGTTGGGCATGTTGGCCGGAGAGTGCTTCTCGGGCCGCGATCTGCAACCTTGCAGGAATCTCCCAGGTTCCCGGCCCAACGAAAGCCCCCAGACCCAAATTGAGAGGGGCTGCTTGGGGGCCCCCTGGGGGCCCTTCAGGCCAGCTAGGTCTTTGGGTCCTGGCTCCTTCGGTTTGGGAGCTGTTGCTGCAGTTGGGCATGTTGGCCTGAGAGTGCTTCTCGGGCCGCGAACTGTAACCTTGCAGGTACCTCTCAGGTATACATGCCCAACGAAAGCCCCCAGACCCAAATTGAGAGGGGCTACTTAGGGGCCCCCTGGGGGCCCTTCAGGCCAGCTAGGTCTTTGTGTCCTGGCTCATTCGGTTTGGGAGCTGTTGCTGCAGTTGGGCATGTTGGCCGGAGAGTGCTTCTCGGGCCTCGAACTGCAACCTTGCAGGAATCTCCCAGGTTTGCGGCCCAACAAAAGCCCCCAGACCCAAATGGAGAGGGGCTGCTTGGGGGCCCCCTGGGGGCCCTTCAGGCCAGCTAGGTCTTTGGGTCCTGGCTCCTTCGCTTTGGGAGCTGTTTCTGCAGTTGGGCATGTTGGCCGGAGAGTGCTTCTCGGGCCGCGAACTGCAACCTTGCAGGTACCTCCCAGGTTCCCGGCCCAACTAAATCCCCCAGACCCAAATGGAGAGGGGCTGCTTGGGGGCCCCCTGGGGGCCCTTCAGGCCAGCTAGGTCTTTGGGTCCTGGCTCCTTTGGTTTGGGAGCTGTTGCTGCAGTTGGGCATGTTGGCCGGAGAGTGCTTCTCGGGACGCGAACTGCAACCTTGCAGGAATCTCCCAGGTTCCCCGCCGAACTAAAGCCCCCAGACCCAAATGGAGAGGGGCTGCTTGGGGGCCCCCTGGGGGCCCTTCAGGCCAGCTAGGTCTTTGGGTCCTGGCTCCTTCGGTTTGGGAGCTGTTGCTGCAGTTGGGCATGTTGGCCGGAGAGTGCTTCTCGGGCCGCGAACTGCAACCTTGCTGGTATCTCCCATGTATACATGCCCAACGAAAGCCCCCAGACCCAAATGGAGAGGGGCTGCTTGGGGGCCCCCTGGGGGCCCTTCAGGCCAGCTAGGTCTTTGGGTCCTGGCTCCTTCGGTTTGGGAGCTGTTGCTGCAGTTGGGCATGTTGGCCGGAGAGTGCTTCTCGGGCCGCGAACTGCAACCTTGCAGGTACCTCCCAGGTTCCCGGCCCAACTAAATCCCCCAGACCCAAATGGAGAGGGGCTGCTTGGGGGCCCCCTGGGGGCCCTTCAGGCCAGCTAGGTCTTTGGGTCCTGGCTCCTTCGGTTTGGGAGCTGTTTCTGCAGTTGGGCATGTTGGCCGGAGAGTGCTTCTCGGGCCGCGAACTGCAACCTTGCAGGAATCTCCCAGGTTCCCCGCCGAACTAAAGCCCCCAGACCCAAATGGAGAGGGGCTGCTTGGGGGACCCCTGGGGGCCCTTCAGGCCAGCTAGGTCTTTGGGTCCTGGCTCCTTCGGTTTGGGAGCTGTTGCTGCAGTTGGGCATGTTGGCCGCAGAGTGCTTCTCGGGCAGCGAACTGCAACCTTGCTGGTATCTCCCATGTATACATGCCCAACGAAAGCCCCCAGACCCAAATGGAGAGGGGCTGCTTGGGGGCCCCCTGGGGGCCCTTCAGGCCAGCTAGGTCTTTGGGTCCTGGCTCCTTCGCTTTGGGAGCTGTTGCTGCAGTTGGGCATGTTGGCCGGAGAGTGCTTCTCGGGACGCGAACTGCAACCTTGCAGGATTCTCCCAGGTTCTCAGCCTAAAGAAAGCCCCCAGACCCAAATGGAGAGGGGCTGCTTGGGGGCCCCCTGGGGGCCCTTCAGGCCAGCTAGGTCTTTGGGTCCTGGCTCCTTCGGTTTGGGAGCTGTTGCTGCAGTTGGGCATGTTGGCCGGAGAGTGCTTCTCCGGCCGCGAACTGCAACCTTGCAGGAATCTCCCAGGTTCCCGGCCCAACGAAAGCCCCCAGACCCAAATTGAGAGGGGCAGCTTGGGGGCCCCCTGGGGGCCCTTCAGGCCAGCTAGGTCTTTGGGTCCTGGCTCCTTCGGTTTGGGAGCTGTTGCTGCAGTTGGGCATGTTGGCCTGAGAGTGCTTCTCGGGCCGCGAACTGTAACCTTTCAGGTACCTCTCAGGTATACATGCCCAACGAAAGCCCCCAGACCCAAATTGAGAGGGGCTACTTAGGGGCCCCCTGGGGGCCCTTCAGGCCAGCTAGGTCTTTGTGTCCTGGCTCATTCGGTTTGGGAGCTGTTGCTGCAGTTGGGCATGTTGGCCGGAGAGTGCTTCTCGGGCCTCGAACTGCAACCTTGCAGGAATCTCCCAGGTTCGCGGCCCAACAAAAACCCCCAGACCCAAATGGAGAGGGGCTGCTTGGGGGCCCCCTGGGGGCCCTTCAGGCCAGCTAGGTCTTTGGGTCCTGGCTCCTTCGCTTTGGGAGCTGTTGCTGCAGTTGGGCATGTTGGCCGGAGAGTGCTTCTCGGGCCGCGAACTGCAACCTTGCAGGTACCTCCCAGGTTCCCGGCCCAACTAAATCCCCCAGACCCAAATGGAGAGGGGCTGCTTGGGGGCCCCCTGGGGGCCCTTCAGGCCAGCTAGGTCTTTGGGTCCTGGCTCCTTCGCTTTGGGAGCTGTTGCTGCAGTTGGGCATGTTGGCCGGAGAGTGCTTCTCGGGCCGCGAACTGCAACCTTGCAGGAATCTCCCAGGTTCCCCGCCGAACTAAAGCCCCCAGACCCAAATGGAGAGGGGCTGCTTGGGGGACCCCTGGGGGCCCTTCAGGCCAGCTAGGTCTTTGGGTCCTGGCTCCTTCGGTTTGGGAGCTGTTGCTGCAGTTGGGCATGTTGGCCGGAGAGTGCTTCTCGGGCCGCGAACTGCAACCTTGCTGGTATCTCCCATGTATACATGCCCAACGAAAGCCCCCAGACCCAAATGGAGAGGGGCTGCTTGGGGGCCCCCTGGGGGCCCTTCAGGCCAGCTAGGTCTTTGGGTCCTGGCTCCTTCGGTTTGGGAGCTGTTGCTGCAGTTGGGCATGTTGGCCGGAGAGTGCTTCTCGGGCCGCGAACTGCAACCTTGCTGGTATCTCCCAGGTTCTCAGCCTAAAGAAAGCCCCCAGACCCAAATGGAGAGGGGCTGCTTGGGGGCCCCCTGGGGGCCCTTCAGGCCAGCTAGGTCTTTGGGTCCTGGCTCCTTCGGTTTGGGAGCTGTTGCTGCAGTTGGGCATGTTGGCCGGAGAGTGCTTCTCGGGCCGCGAACTGCAACCTTGCAGGTACCTCCCAGGTTCCCGGCCCAACTAAATCCCCCAGACCCAAATGGAGAGGGGCTGCTTGGGGGCCCCCTGGGGGCCCTTCAGGCCAGCTAGGTCTTTGGGTCCTGGCTCCTTTGGTTTGGGAGCTGTTTCTGCAGTTGGGCATGTTGGCCGGAGAGTGCTTCTCGGGCTGCGAACTGCAACCTTGCAGGAATCTCCCAGGTTCCCCGCCGAACTAAAGCCCCCAGACCCAAATGGAGAGGGGCTGCTTGGGGGACCCCTGGGGGCCCTTCAGGCCAGCTAGGTCTTTGGGTCCTGGCTCCTTCGGTTTGGGAGCTGTTGCTGCAGTTGGGCATGTTGGCCGGAGAGTGCTTCTCGGGCCGCGAACTGCAACCTTGCTGGTATCTCCCATGTATACATGCCCAACGAAAGCCCCCAGACCCAAATGGAGAGGGGCTGCTTGGGGGCCCCCTGGGGGCCCTTCAGGCCAGCTAGGTCTTTGGGTCCTGGCTCCTTCGCTTTGGGAGCTGTTGCTGCAGTTGGGCATGTTGGCCGGAGAGTGCTTCTCCGGCCGCGAACTGCAACCTTGCAGGATTCTCCCAGGTTCCCGGCCCAACGAAAGCCCCCAGACCCAAATGGAGAGGGGCTGCTTGGGGGCCCCCTGGGGGCCCTTCAGGCCAGCTAGGTCTTTGGGTCCTGGCTCCTTCGGTTTGGGAGCTGTTGCTGCAGTTGGGCATGTTGGCCGGAGAGTGCTTCTCGGGACGCGAACTGCAACCTTGCAGGATTCTCCCAGGTTCCCAGCCCAACAAAAGCCCCCAGACCCAAATGGAGAGGGGCTGCTTGGGGCCCCCCTGGGGGCCCTTCAGGCCAGCTAGGTTTTTGGGTCCTGGCTCCTTCGGTTTGGGAGCTGTTGCTGCAGTTGGGCATGTTGGCCGGAGAGTGCTTCTCGGGCCGCGAACTGCAACCTTGCATGAATCTCCCAGGTTCCATGCCCAACGAAAGCCCCCAGACCCAAATGGAGAGGGGCTGCTTGGGGGCCCCCTGGGGGCCCTTCAGGCCAGCTAGGTCTTTGGGTCCTGGCTCCTTCGGTTTGGGAGCTGTTGCTGCAGTTGGGCATGTTGGCCGGAGAGTGCTTCTCGGGCCGCGAACTGCAACCTTGCAGGATTCTCCCAGGTTCCCGGCCCAACGAAAGCCCCCAGACCCAAATGGAGAGGGGCTGCTTGGGGGCCCCCTGGGGGCCCTTCAGGCCAGCTAGGTCTTTGGGTCCTGGCTCCTTCGGTTTGGGAGCTGTTGCTGCAGTTGGGCATGTTGGCCGGAGAGTGCTTCTCGGGCCGCGAACTGCAACCTTGCTGGTATCTCCCAGGTTCTCAGCCTAAAGAAAGCCCCCAGACCCAAATGGAGAGGGGCTGCTTGGGGGCCCCCTGGGGGCCCTTCAGGCCAGCTAGGTCTTTGGGTCCTGGCTCCTTCGGTTTGGGAGCTGTTGCTGCAGTTGGGCATGTTGGCCGGAGAGTGCTTCTCCGGCCGCGATCTGCAACCTTGCAGGAATCTCCCAGGTTCCCGGCCCAACGAAAGCCCCCAGACCCAAATTGAGAGGGGCTGCTTGGGGGCCCCCTGGGGGCCCTTCAGGCCAGCTAGGTCTTTGGGTCCTGGCTCCTTCGGTTTGGGAGCTGTTGCTGCAGTTGTGCATGTTGGCCTGAGAGTGCTTCTCGGGCCGCGAACTGTAACCTTGCAGGTACCTCTCAGGTATACATGCCCAACGAAAGCCCCCAGACCCAAATTGAGAGGGGCTACTTAGGGGCCCCCTGGGGGCCCTTCAGGCCAGCTAGGTCTTTGTGTCCTGGCTCATTCGGTTTGGGAGCTGTTGCTGCAGTTGGGCATGTTGGCCGGAGAGTGCTTCTCGGGCCTCGAACTGCAACCTTGCAGGAATCTCCCAGGTTTGCGGCCCAACAAAAGCCCCCAGACCCAAATGGAGAGGGGCTGCTTGGGGGCCCCCTGGGGGCCCTTCAGGCCAGCTAGGTCTTTGGGTCCTGGCTCCTTCGCTTTGGGAGCTGTTGCTGCAGTTGGGCATGTTGGCCGGAGAGTGCTTCTCGGGCCGCGAACTGCAACCTTGCAGGTACCTCCCAGGTTCCCGGCCCAACTAAATCCCCCAGACCCAAATGGAGAGGGGCTGCTTGGGGGCCCCCTGGGGGCCCTTCAGGCCAGCTAGGTCTTTGGGTCCTGGCTCCTTTGGTTTGGGAGCTGTTGCTGCAGTTGGGCATGTTGGCCGGAGAGTGCTTCTCGGGACGCGAACTGCAACCTTGCAGGAATCTCCCAGGTTCCCCGCCGAACTAAAGCCCCCAGACCCAAATGGAGAGGGGCTGCTTGGGGGCCCCCTGGGGGCCCTTCAGGCCAGCTAGGTCTTTGGGTCCTGGCTCCTTCGGTTTGGGAGCTGTTGCTGCAGTTGGGCATGTTGGCCGGAGAGTGCTTCTCGGGCCGCGAACTGCAACCTTGCTGGTATCTCCCATGTATACATGCCCAACGAAAGCCCCCAGACCCAAATGGAGAGGGGCTGCTTGGGGGCCCCCTGGGGGCCCTTCAGGCCAGCTAGGTCTTTGGGTCCTGGCTCCTTCGCTTTGGGAGCTGTTGCTGCAGTTGGGCATGTTGGCCGGAGAGTGCTTCTCGGGCCGCGAACTGCAACCTTGCAGGTACCTCCCAGGTTCCCGGCCCAACTAAATCCCCCAGACCCAAATGGAGAGGGGCTGCTTGGGGGCCCCCTGGGGGCCCTTCAGGCCAGCTAGGTCTTTGGGTCCTGGCTCCTTCGGTTTGGGAGCTGTTTCTGCAGTTGGGCATGTTGGCCGGAGAGTGCTTCTCGGGCCGCGAACTGCAACCTTGCAGGAATCTCCCAGGTTCCCCGCCGAACTAAAGCCCCCAGACCCAAATGGAGAGGGGCTGCTTGGGGGCCCCCTGGGGGCCCTTCAGGCCAGCTAGGTCTTTGGGTCCTGGCTCCTTCGGTTTGGGAGCTGTTGCTGCAGTTGGGCATGTTGGCCGGAGAGTGCTTCTCGGGCAGCGAACTGCAACCTTGCTGGTATCTCCCATGTATACATGCCCAACGAAAGCCCCCAGACCCAAATGGAGAGGGGCTGCTTGGGGGCCCCCTGGGGGCCCTTCAGGCCAGCTAGGTCTTTGGGTCCTGGCTCCTTCGGTTTGGGAGCTGTTGCTGCAGTTGGGCATGTTGGCCGGAGAGTGCTTCTCGGGCCGCGAACTGCAACCTTGCAGGATTCTCCCAGGTTCCCGGCCCAACGAAAGCCCCCAGACCCAAATGGAGAGGGGCTGCTTGGGGGCCCCCTGGGGGCCCTTCAGGCCAGCTAGGTCTTTGGGTCCTGGCTCCTTCGGTTTGGGAGCTGTTGCTGCAGTTGGGCATGTTGGCCGGAGAGTGCTTCTCGGGCCGCGAACTGCAACCTTGCAGGATTCTCCCAGGTTCCCGGCCCAACGAAAGCCCCCAGACCCAAATGGAGAGGGGCTGCTTGGGGGCCCCCTGGGGGCCCTTCAGGCCAGCTAGGTCTTTGGGTCCTGGCTCCTTCGGTTTGGGAGCTGTTGCTGCAGTTGGGCATGTTGGCCGGAGAGTGCTTCTCGGGCCGCGAACTGCAACCTTGCTGGTATCTCCCAGGTTCTCAGCCTAAAGAAAGCCCCCAGACCCAAATGGAGAGGGGCTGCTTGGGGGCCCCCTGGGGGCCCTTCAGGCCAGCTAGGTCTTTGGGTCCTGGCTCCTTCGGTTTGGGAGCTGTTGCTGCAGTTGGGCATGTTGGCCGGAGAGTGCTTCTCCGGCCGCGATCTGCAACCTTGCAGGAATCTCCCAGGTTCCCGGCCCAACGAAAGCCCCCAGACCCAAATTGAGAGGGGCTGCTTGGGGGCCCCCTGGGGGCCCTTCAGGCCAGCTAGGTCTTTGGGTCCTGGCTCCTTCGGTTTGGGAGCTGTTGCTGCAGTTGTGCATGTTGGCCTGAGAGTGCTTCTCGGGCCGCGAACTGTAACCTTGCAGGTACCTCTCAGGTATACATGCCCAACGAAAGCCCCCAGACCCAAATTGAGAGGGGCTACTTAGGGGCCCCCTGGGGGCCCTTCAGGCCAGCTAGGTCTTTGGGTCCTGGCTCATTCGGTTTGGGAGCTGTTGCTGCAGTTGGGCATGTTGGCCGGAGAGTGCTTCTCGGGCCTCGAACTGCAACCTTGCAGGAATCTCCCAGGTTTGCGGCCCAACAAAAGCCCCCAGACCCAAATGGAGAGGGGCTGCTTGGGGGCCCCCTGGGGGCCCTTCAGGCCAGCTAGGTCTTTGGGTCCTGGCTCCTTCGCTTTGGGAGCTGTTTCTGCAGTTGGGCATGTTGGCCGGAGAGTGCTTCTCGGGCCGCGAACTGCAACCTTGCAGGAATCTCCCAGGTTCCCCGCCGAACTAAAGCCCCCAGACCCAAATGGAGAGGGGCTGCTTGGGGGCCCCCTGGGGGCCCTTCAGGCCAGCTAGGTCTTTGGGTCCTGGCTCCTTCGGTTTGGGAGCTGTTGCTGCAGTTGGGCATGTTGGCCGGAGAGTGCTTCTCGGGCCGCGAACTGCAACCTTGCTGGTATCTCCCATGTATACATGCCCAACGAAAGCCCCCAGACCCAAATGGAGAGGGGCTGCTTGGGGGCCCCCTGGGGGCCCTTCAGGCCAGCTAGGTCTTTGGGTCCTGGCTCCTTCGGTTTGGGAGCTGTTGCTGCAGTTGGGCATGTTGGCCGGAGAGTGCTTCTCGGGCCGCGAACTGCAACCTTGCAGGTACCTCCCAGGTTCCCGGCCCAACTAAATCCCCCAGACCCAAATGGAGAGGGGCTGCTTGGGGGCCCCCTGGGGGCCCTTCAGGCCAGCTAGGTCTTTGGGTCCTGGCTCCTTCGGTTTGGGAGCTGTTTCTGCAGTTGGGCATGTTGGCCGGAGAGTGCTTCTCGGGACGCGAACTGCAACCTTGCAGGAATCTCCCAGGTTCCCCGCCGAACTAAAGCCCCCAGACCCAAATGGAGAGGGGCTGCTTGGGGGACCCCTGGGGGCCCTTCAGGCCAGCTAGGTCTTTGGGTCCTGGCTCCTTCGGTTTGGGAGCTGTTGCTGCAGTTGGGCATGTTGGCCGCAGAGTGCTTCTCGGGCAGCGAACTGCAACCTTGCTGGTATCTCCCATGTATACATGCCCAACGAAAGCCCCCAGACCCAAATGGAGAGGGGCTGCTTGGGGGCCCCCTGGGGGCCCTTCAGGCCAGCTAGGTCTTTGGGTCCTGGCTCCTTCGCTTTGGGAGCTGTTGCTGCAGTTGGGCATGTTGGCCGGAGAGTGCTTCTCGGGACGCGAACTGCAACCTTGCAGGATTCTCCCAGGTTCCCGGCCCAATGAAAGCCCCCAGACCCAAATTGAGAGGGGCTGCTTGGGGCCCCCCTGGGGGCCTTTCAGGCCAGCTAGGTCTTTGGGTCCTGGCTCATTCGCTTTGGGAGCTGTTGCTGCATTTGGGCATGTTGGCCGGAGAATGCTCTCCGGCCGTGATCTGCAACCTTGCAGGTACCTCCCAGGTTCCCGGCCCAACGAAAGCCCCCAGACCCAAATGGAGAGGAGCTCCTTGGGGCCCCCCTGGGGGCCCTTCAGGCCAGCTAGGTCTTTGGGTCCTGGCTCCTTCGGTTTGGGAGCTGTTGCTGCAGTTGGGCATGTTGGCCGGAGAGTGCTTCTCGGGCCGCGAACTGCAACCTTGCAGGTACCTCCCAGGTTCCCGGCCCAACGAAAGCCCCCAGACCCAAATTGAGAGGGGCTGCTTGGGGGCCCCCTGGGGGCCCTTCAGGCCAGCTAGGTCTTTGGGTCCTGGCTCCTTCGCTTTGGGAGCTGTTGCTGCAGTTGGGCATGTTGGCCGGAGAGTGCTTCTCGGGCCGCGAACTGCAACCTTGCAGGTACCTCCCAGGTTCCCGGCCCAACGAAAGCCCCCAGACCCAAATGGAGAGGGGCTGCTTGGGGGCCCCCTGGGGGCCCTTCAGGCCAGCTAGGTCTTTGGGTCCTGGCTCCTTCGGTTTGGGAGCTGTTGCTGCAGTTGGGCATGTTGGCCGGAGAGTGCTTCTCGGGCCGCGAACTGCAACCTTGCAGGATTCTCCCAGGTTCCCGGCCCAACGAAAGCCCCCAGACCCAAATGGAGAGGGGCTGCTTGGGGGCCCCCTGGGGGCCCTTCAGGCCAGCTAGGTCTTTGGGTCCTGGCTCCTTCGGTTTGGGAGCTGTTGCTGCAGTTGGGCATGTTGGCCGGAGAGTGCTTCTCCGGCCGCGAACTGCAACCTTGCAGGTACCTCCCAGGTTCCCGGCCCAACGAAAGCCCCCAGACCCAAATTGAGAGGGGCTGCTTGGGGGCCCCCTGGGGGCCCTTCAGGCCAGCTAGGTCTTTGGGTCCTGGCTCCTTCGGTTTGGGAGCTGTTGCTGCAGTTGGGCATGTTGGCCGGAGAGTGCTTCTCGGGCCGTGAACTCCAACCTTGCAGGATTCTCCCAGGTTCCCGGCCCAACGAAAGCCCCCAGACCCAAATTGAGAGGGGCTGCTTGGGGGCCCCCTGGGGGCCCTTCAGGCCAGCTAGGTCTTTGGGTCCTGGCTCCTTCGGTTTGGGAGCTGTTGCTGCAGTTGGGCATGTTGGCCGGAGAGTGCTTCTCCGGCCGCGAACTGCAACCTTGCAGGTACCTCCCAGGTTCCCGGCCCAACGAAAGCCCCCAGACCCAAATGGAGAGGGGCTGCTTGGGGCCCCCCTGGGGGCCCTTCAGGCCAGCTAGGTCTTTGGGTCCTGGCTCCTTCGGTTTGGGAGCTGTTGCTGCAGTTGGGCATGTTGGCCGGAGAGTGCTTCTCGGGCCGCGAACTGCAACCTTGCATGAATCTCCCAGGTTCCATGCCCAACAAAAGCCCCCAGACCCAAATGGAGAGGGGCTGTTTGGGGGCCCCCTGGGGGCCCTTCAACCAGCTAGGTCTTTGGGTCCTGGCTCCTTCGGTTTGGGAGCTGTTGCTGCAGTTGGGCATGTTGGCCGGAGAGTGCTTCTCGGGCCGCGAACTGCAACCTTGCAGGAATCTCCCAGGTTCCCGGCCCAACGAAAGCCCCCAGACCCAAATGGAGAGGGGCTGCTTGGGGGCCCCCTGGGGGCCCTTCAGGCCAGCTAGGTCTTTGGGTCCTGGCTCCTTCGGTTTGGGAGCTGTTGCTGCAGTTGGGCATGTTGGCCGGAGAGTGCTTCTCGGGCCGCGAACTGCAACCTTGCTGGTATCTCCCAGGTTCTCAGCCTAAAGAAAGCCCCCAGACCCAAATTGAGAGGGGCTGCTTGGGGGCCCCCTGGGGGCCCTTCAGGCCAGCTAGGTCTTTGGGTCCTGGCTCCTTCGGTTTGGGAGCTGTTGCTGCAGTTGGGCATGTTGGCCGGAGAGTGCTTCTCCGGCCGCGAACTGCAACCTTGCAGGAATATCCCAGGTTCCCGGCCCAACGAAAGCCCCCAGACCCAAATTGAGAGGGGCTGCTTGGGGTCCCCCTGGGGGCCCTTCAGGCCAGCTAGGTCTTTGGGTCCTGGCTCCTTCGGTTTGGGAGCTGTTGCTGCAGTTGTGCATGTTGGCCTGAGAGTGCTTCTCTGGCCGCGAACTGTAACCTTGCAGGAATCTCCCAGGTTCCCGGCCCAACAAAAGCCCCCAGACCCAAATGGAGAGGGGCTGCTTGGGGGCCCCCTGGGGGCCCTTCAGGCCAGCTAGGTCTTTGGGTCCTGGCTCCTTCGGTTTGGGAGCTGTTGCTGCAGTTGGGCATGTTGGCCGGAGAGTGCTTCTCGGGCCGCGAACTGCAACCTTGCAGATACCTCCCAGGTTCCCGGCCCAACTAAAGCCCCCAGACCCAAATGGAGAGGGGCTGCTTGGGGGACCCCTGGGGGCCCTTCAGGCCAGCTAGGTCTTTGGGTCCTGGCTCCTTCGGTTTGGGAGCTGTTGCTGCAGTTGGGCATGTTGGCCGGAGAGTGCTTCTCGGGCCGCGAACTGCAACCTTGCAGGAATCTCCCAGGTTCCCCGCCGAACTAAAGCCCCCAGACCCAAATGGAGAGGGGCTGCTTGGGGGACCCCTGGGGGCCCTTCAGGCCAGCTAGGTCTTTGGGTCCTGGCTCCTTCGGTTTGGGAGCTGTTGCTGCAGTTGGGCATGTTGGCCGGAGAGTGCTTCTTGGGCCGCGAACTGCAACCTTGCTGGTATCTCCCATGTATACATGCCCAACGAAAGCCCCCAGACCCAAATGGAGAGGGGCTGCTTGGGGGCCCCCTGGGGGCCCTTCAGGCCAGCTAGGTCTTTGGGTCCTGGCTCCTTCGGTTTGGGAGCTGTTGCTGCAGTTGGGCATGTTGGCCGGAGAGTGCTTCTCGGGCCGCGAACTGCAACCTTGCTGGTATCTCCCAGGTTCTCAGCCTAAAGAAAGCCCCCAGACCCAAATGGAGAGGGGCTGCTTGGGGGCCCCCTGGGGGCCCTTCAGGCCAGCTAGGTCTTTGGGTCCTGGCTCCTTCGGTTTGGGAGCTGTTGCTGCAGTTGGGCATGTTGGCCGGAGAGTGCTTCTCGGGCCGCGAACTGCAACCTTGCAGATACCTCCCAGGTTCCCGGCCCAACTAAAGCCCCCAGACCCAAATGGAGAGGGGCTGCTTGGGGGCCCCCTGGGGGCCCTTCAGGCCAGCTAGGTCTTTGGGTCCTGGCTCCTTCGGTTTGGGAGCTGTTGCTGCAGTTGGGCATGTTGGCCGGAGAGTGCTTCTCGGGCCGCGAACTGCAACCTTGCAGGAATCTCCCAGGTTCCCCGCCGAACTAAAGCCCCCAGACCCAAATTGAGAGGGGCTGCTTGGGGTCCCCCTGGGGGCCCTTCAGGCCAGCTAGGTCTTTGGGTCCTGGCTCCTTCGGTTTGGGAGCTGTTGCTGCAGTTGTGCATGTTGGCCTGAGAGTGCTTCTTGGGCCGCGAACTGTAACCTTGCAGGTACCTCTCAGGTATACATGCCCAACGAAAGCCCCCAGACCCAAATTGAGAGGGGCTACTTGGGGGCCCCCTGGGGGCCCTTCAGGCCAGCTAGGTCTTTGGGTCCTGGCTCCTTCGGTTTGGGAGCTGTTGCTGCAGTTGGGCATGTTGGCCGGAGAGTGCTTCTCGGGCCGCGAACTGCAACCTTGCTGGTATCTCCCAGGTTCTCAGCCTAAAGAAAGCCCCCAGACCCAAATGGAGAGGGGCTGCTTGGGGGCCCCCTGGGGGCCCTTCAGGCCAGCTAGGTCTTTGGGTCCTGGCTCCTTCGGTTTGGGAGCTGTTGCTGCAGTTGGGCATGTTGGCCGGAGAGTGCTTCTCCGGCCGCGAACTGCAACCTTGCAGGTACCTCCCAGGTTCCCGGCCCAACTAAATCCCCCAGACCCAAATGGAGAGGGGCTGCTTGGGGGCCCCCTGGGGGCCCTTCAGGCCAGCTAGGTCTTTGGGTCCTGGCTCCTTTGGTTTGGGAGCTGTTTCTGCAGTTGGGCATGTTGGCCGGAGAGTGCTTCTCGGGCTGCGAACTGCAACCTTGCAGGAATCTCCCAGGTTCCCCGCCGAACTAAAGCCCCCAGACCCAAATGGAGAGGGGCTGCTTGGGGGACCCCTGGGGGCCCTTCAGGCCAGCTAGGTCTTTGGGTCCTGGCTCCTTCGGTTTGGGAGCTGTTGCTGCAGTTGGGCATGTTGGCCGGAGAGTGCTTCTCGGGCCGCGAACTGCAACCTTGCTGGTATCTCCCATGTATACATGCCCAACGAAAGCCCCCAGACCCAAATGGAGAGGGGCTGCTTGGGGGCCCCCTGGGGGCCCTTCAGGCCAGCTAGGTCTTTGGGTCCTGGCTCCTTCGCTTTGGGAGCTGTTGCTGCAGTTGGGCATGTTGGCCGGAGAGTGCTTCTCGGGCCGCGAACTGCAACCTTGCAGGATTCTCCCAGGTTCCCGGCCCAACGAAAGCCCCCAGACCCAAATGGAGAGGGGCTGCTTGGGGGCCCCCTGGGGGCCCTTCAGGCCAGCTAGGTCTTTGGGTCCTGGCTCCTTCGGTTTGGGAGCTGTTGCTGCAGTTGGGCATGTTGGCCGGAGAGTGCTTCTCGGGACGCGAACTGCAACCTTGCAGGATTCTCCCAGGTTCCCAGCCCAACAAAAGCCCCCAGACCCAAATGGAGAGGGGCTGCTTGGGGCCCCCCTGGGGGCCCTTCAGGCCAGCTAGGTTTTTGGGTCCTGGCTCCTTCGGTTTGGGAGCTGTTGCTGCAGTTGGGCATGTTGGCCGGAGAGTGCTTCTCGGGACGCGAACTGCAACCTTGCATGAATCTCCCAGGTTCCATGCCCAACGAAAGCCCCCAGACCCAAATGGAGAGGGGCTGCTTGGGGGCCCCCTGGGGGCCCTTCAGGCCAGCTAGGTCTTTGGGTCCTGGCTCCTTCGGTTTGGGAGCTGTTGCTGCAGTTGGGCATGTTGGCCGGAGAGTGCTTCTCGGGCCGCGAACTGCAACCTTGCAGGATTCTCCCAGGTTCCCGGCCCAACGAAAGCCCCCAGACCCAAATGGAGAGGGGCTGCTTGGGGGCCCCCTGGGGGCCCTTCAGGCCAGCTAGGTCTTTGGGTCCTGGCTCCTTCGGTTTGGGAGCTGTTGCTGCAGTTGGGCATGTTGGCCGGAGAGTGCTTCTCGGGCCGCGAACTGCAACCTTGCTGGTATCTCCCAGGTTCTCAGCCTAAAGAAAGCCCCCAGACCCAAATGGAGAGGGGCTGCTTGGGGGCCCCCTGGGGGCCCTTCAGGCCAGCTAGGTCTTTGGGTCCTGGCTCCTTCGGTTTGGGAGCTGTTGCTGCAGTTGGGCATGTTGGCCGGAGAGTGCTTCTCCGGCCGCGATCTGCAACCTTGCAGGAATCTCCCAGGTTCCCGGCCCAACGAAAGCCCCCAGACCCAAATTGAGAGGGGCTGCTTGGGGGCCCCCTGGGGGCCCTTCAGGCCAGCTAGGTCTTTGGGTCCTGGCTCCTTCGGTTTGGGAGCTGTTGCTGCAGTTGTGCATGTTGGCCTGAGAGTGCTTCTCGGGCCGCGAACTGTAACCTTGCAGGTACCTCTCAGGTATACATGCCCAACGAAAGCCCCCAGACCCAAATTGAGAGGGGCTACTTAGGGGCCCCCTGGGGGCCCTTCAGGCCAGCTAGGTCTTTGTGTCCTGGCTCATTCGGTTTGGGAGCTGTTGCTGCAGTTGGGCATGTTGGCCGGAGAGTGCTTCTCGGGCCTCGAACTGCAACCTTGCAGGAATCTCCCAGGTTTGCGGCCCAACAAAAGCCCCCAGACCCAAATGGAGAGGGGCTGCTTGGGGGCCCCCTGGGGGCCCTTCAGGCCAGCTAGGTCTTTGGGTCCTGGCTCCTTCGCTTTGGGAGCTGTTGCTGCAGTTGGGCATGTTGGCCGGAGAGTGCTTCTCGGGCCGCGAACTGCAACCTTGCAGGTACCTCCCAGGTTCCCGGCCCAACTAAATCCCCCAGACCCAAATGGAGAGGGGCTGCTTGGGGGCCCCCTGGGGGCCCTTCAGGCCAGCTAGGTCTTTGGGTCCTGGCTCCTTTGGTTTGGGAGCTGTTGCTGCAGTTGGGCATGTTGGCCGGAGAGTGCTTCTCGGGACGCGAACTGCAACCTTGCAGGAATCTCCCAGGTTCCCCGCCGAACTAAAGCCCCCAGACCCAAATGGAGAGGGGCTGCTTGGGGGCCCCCTGGGGGCCCTTCAGGCCAGCTAGGTCTTTGGGTCCTGGCTCCTTCGGTTTGGGAGCTGTTGCTGCAGTTGGGCATGTTGGCCGGAGAGTGCTTCTCGGGCCGCGAACTGCAACCTTGCTGGTATCTCCCATGTATACATGCCCAACGAAAGCCCCCAGACCCAAATGGATAGGGGCTGCTTGGGGGCCCCCTGGGGGCCCTTCAGGCCAGCTAGGTCTTTGGGTCCTGGCTCCTTCGGTTTGGGAGCTGTTGCTGCAGTTGGGCATGTTGGCCGGAGAGTGCTTCTCGGGCCGCGAACTGCAACCTTGCAGGTACCTCCCAGGTTCCCGGCCCAACTAAATCCCCCAGACCCAAATGGAGAGGGGCTGCTTGGGGGCCCCCTGGGGGCCCTTCAGGCCAGCTAGGTCTTTGGGTCCTGGCTCCTTCGGTTTGGGAGCTGTTTCTGCAGTTGGGCATGTTGGCCGGAGAGTGCTTCTCGGGCCGCGAACTGCAACCTTGCAGGAATCTCCCAGGTTCCCCGCCGAACTAAAGCCCCCAGACCCAAATGGAGAGGGGCTGCTTGGGGGACCCCTGGGGGCCCTTCAGGCCAGCTAGGTCTTTGGGTCCTGGCTCCTTCGGTTTGGGAGCTGTTGCTGCAGTTGGGCATGTTGGCCGGAGAGTGCTTCTCAGGCAGCGAACTGCAACCTTGCTGGTATCTCCCATGTATACATGCCCAACGAAAGCCCCCAGACCCAAATGGAGAGGGGCTGCTTGGGGGCCCCCTGGGGGCCCTTCAGGCCAGCTAGGTCTTTGGGTCCTGGCTCCTTCGCTTTGGGAGCTGTTGCTGCAGTTGGGCATGTTGGCCGGAGAGTGCTTCTCGGGACGCGAACTGCAACCTTGCAGGATTCTCCCAGGTTCCCGGCCCAATGAAAGCCCCCAGACCCAAATTGAGAGGGGCTGCTTGGGGCCCCCCTGGGGGCCTTTCAGGCCAGCTAGGTCTTTGGGTCCTGGCTCATTCGCTTTGGGAGCTGTTGCTGCATTTGGGCATGTTGGCCGGAGAATGCTCTCCGGCCGTGATCTGCAACCTTGCAGGTACCTCCCAGGTTCCCGGCCCAACGAAAGCCCCCAGACCCAAATGGAGAGGAGCTCCTTGGGGCCCCCCTGGGGGCCCTTCAGGCCAGCTAGGTCTTTGGGTCCTGGCTCCTTCGGTTTGGGAGCTGTTGCTGCAGTTGGGCATGTTGGCCGGAGAGTGCTTCTTGGGCCGCGAACTGCAACCTTGCAGGATTCTCCCAGGTTCCCGGCCCAACGAAAGCCCCCAGACCCAAATTGAGAGGGGCTGCTTGGGGGCCCCCTGGGGGCCCTTCAGGCCAGCTAGGTCTTTGGGTCCTGGCTCCTTCGGTTTGGGAGCTGTTGCTGCAGTTGGGCATGTTGGCCGGAGAGTGCTTCTCGGGCCGCGAACTGCAACCTTGCAGGTACCTCCCAGGTTCCCGGCCCAACGAAAGCCCCCAGACCCAAATGGAGAGGGGCTGCTTGGGGGCCCCCTGGGGGCCCTTCAGGCCAGCTAGGTCTTTGGGTCCTGGCTCCTTCGGTTTGGGAGCTGTTGCTGCAGTTGGGCATGTTGGCCGGAGAGTGCTTCTCGGGCCGCGAACTGCAACCTTGCAGGATTCTCCCAGGTTCCCGGCCCAACGAAAGCCCCCAGACCCAAATTGAGAGGGGCTGCTTGGGGGCCCCCTGGGGGCCCTTCAGGCCAGCTAGGTCTTTGGGTCCTGGCTCCTTCGGTTTGGGAGCTGTTGCTGCAGTTGGGCATGTTGGCCGGAGAGTGCTTCTCCGGCCGCGAACTGCAACCTTGCAGGTACCTCCCAGGTTCCCGGCCCAACGAAAGCCCCCAGACCCAAATTGAGAGGGGCTGCTTGGGGGCCCCCTGGGGGCCCTTCAGGCCAGCTAGGTCTTTGGGTCCTGGCTCCTTCGGTTTGGGAGCTGTTGCTGCAGTTGGGCATGTTGGCCGGAGAGTGCTTCTCGGGCGGTGAACTCCAACCTTGCAGGATTCTCCCAGGTTCCCGGCCCAACGAAAGCCCCCAGACCCAAATTGAGAGGGGCTGCTTGGGGGCCCCCTGGGGGCCCTTCAGGCCAGCTAGGTCTTTGGGTCCTGGCTACTTCGGTTTGGGAGCTGTTGCTGCAGTTGGGCATGTTGGCCGGAGAGTGCTTCTCCGGCCGCGAACTGCAACCTTGCAGGTACCTCCCAGGTTCCCGGCCCAACGAAAGCCCCCAGACCCAAATGGAGAGGGGCTGCTTGGGGCCCCCCTGGGGGCCCTTCAGGCCAGCTAGGTCTTTGGGTCCTGGCTCCTTCGGTTTGGGAGCTGTTGCTGCAGTTGGGCATGTTGGCCGGAGAGTGCTTCTCGGGCCGCGAACTGCAACCTTGCATGAATCTCCCAGGTTCCATGCCCAACAAAAGCCCCCAGACCCAAATGGAGAGGGGCTGTTTGGGGGCCCCCTGGGGGCCCTTCAACCAGCTAGGTCTTTGGGTCCTGGCTCCTTCGGTTTGGGAGCTGTTGCTGCAGTTGGGCATGTTGGCCGGAGAGTGCTTCTCGGGCCGCGAACTGCAACCTTGCAGGAATCTCCCAGGTTCCCGGCCCAACGAAAGCCCCCAGACCCAAATGGAGAGGGGCTGCTTGGGGGCCCCCTGGGGGCCCTTCAGGCCAGCTAGGTCTTTGGGTCCTGGCTCCTTCGGTTTGGGAGCTGTTGCTGCAGTTGGGCATGTTGGCCGGAGAGTGCTTCTCGGGCCGCGAACTGCAACCTTGCTGGTATCTCCCAGGTTCTCAGCCTAAAGAAAGCCCCCAGACCCAAATTGAGAGGGGCTGCTTGGGGGCCCCCTGGGGGCCCTTCAGGCCAGCTAGGTCTTTGGGTCCTGGCTCCTTCGGTTTGGGAGCTGTTGCTGCAGTTGGGCATGTTGGCCGGAGAGTGCTTCTCCGGCCGCGAACTGCAACCTTGCAGGAATATCCCAGGTTCCCGGCCCAACGAAAGCCCCCAGACCCAAATTGAGAGGGGCTGCTTGGGGTCCCCCTGGGGGCCCTTCAGGCCAGCTAGGTCTTTGGGTCCTGGCTCCTTCGGTTTGGGAGCTGTTGCTGCAGTTGTGCATGTTGGCCTGAGAGTGCTTCTCTGGCCGCGAACTGTAACCTTGCAGGTACCTCTCAGGTATACATGCCCAACGAAAGCCCCCAGACCCAAATTGAGAGGGGCTACTTGGGGGCCCCCTGGGGGCCCTTCAGGCCAGCTAGGTCTTTGTGTCCTGGCTCATTCGGTTTGGGAGCTGTTGCTGCAGTTGGGCATGTTGGCCGGAGAGTGCTTCTCGGGCCTCGAACTGCAACCTTGCAGGAATCTCCCAGGTTCCCGGCCCAACAAAAGCCCCCAGACCCAAATGGAGAGGGGCTGCTTGGGGGCCCCCTGGGGGCCCTTCAGGCCAGCTAGGTCTTTGGGTCCTGGCTCCTTCGGTTTGGGAGCTGTTGCTGCAGTTGGGCATGTTGGCCGGAGAGTGCTTCTCGGGCCGCGAACTGCAACCTTGCAGATACCTCCCAGGTTCCCGGCCCAACTAAAGCCCCCAGACCCAAATGGAGAGGGGCTGCTTGGGGGCCCCCTGGGGGCCCTTCAGGCCAGCTAGGTCTTTGGGTCCTGGCTCCTTCGGTTTGGGAGCTGTTGCTGCAGTTGGGCATGTTGGCCGGAGAGTGCTTCTCGGGCCGCGAACTGCAACCTTGCAGGATTCTCCCAGGTTCCCGGCCCAACGAAAGCCCCCAGACCCAAATGGAGAGGGGCTGCTTGGGGGCCCCCTGGGGGCCCTTCAGGCCAGCTAGGTCTTTGGGTCCTGGCTCCTTCGCTTTGGGAGCTGTTGCTGCAGTTGTGCATGTTGGCCGGAGAGTGCTTCTCCGGCCGCGAACTGCAACCTTGCATGAATCTCCCAGGTTCCATGCCCAACGAAAGCCCCCAGACCCAAATGGAGAGGGGCTGCTTGGGGGCCCCCTGGGGCCCTTCAGGCCAGCTAGGTCTTTGGGTCCTGGCTCCTTCGCTTTGGGAGCTGTTGCTGCAGTTGGGCATGTTGGCCGGAGAGTGCTTCTCGGGCCGCGAACTGTAACTTGCAGGTACCTCTCAGGTATACATGCCCAACGAAAGCCCCCAGACCCAAATGGAGAGGGGCTGCTTGGTGGCCCCCTGGGGGCCCTTCAGGCCAGCTAGGTCTTTGGGTCCTGGCTCCTTCGCTTTGGGAGCTGTTGCTGGATATTGGGCATGTTGGCCGGAGAGTGCTTCTCGGGCCGCGAACTGCAACCTTGCTGGTATCTCCCAGGTTCTCAGCCTAAAGAAAGCCCCCAGACCCAAATTGAGAGGGGCTGCTTGGGGGCCCCCTGGGGGCCCTTCAGGCCAGCTAGGTCTTTGGGTCCTGGCTCCTTCGGTTTGGGAGCTGTTGCTGCAGTTGGGCATGTTGGCCGGAGAGTGCTTCTCCGGCCGCGAACTGCAACCTTGCAGGAATCTCCCAGGTTCCCGGCCCAACTAAATCCCCCAGACCCAAATGGAGAGGGGCTGCTTGGGGGCCCCCTGGGGGCCCTTCAGGCCAGCTAGGTCTTTGGGTCCTGGCTCCTTCGGTTTGGGAGCTGTTGCTGCAGTTGTGCATGTTGGCCTGAGAGTGCTTCTCGGGCCGCGAACTGTAACCTTGCAGGTACCTCTCAGGTATACATGCCCAACGAAAGCCCCCAGACCCAAATGGAGAGGGGCTGTTTGGGGGCCCCCTGGGGGCCCTTCAGGCCAGCTAGGTCTTTGGGTCCTGGCTCCTTCGATTTGGGAGCTGTTGCTGCAGTTGGGCATGTTGGCCGGAGAGTGCTTCTCGGGCCGCGAACTGCAACCTTGCAGGTACCTCCCAGGTTCCCGGCCCAACAAAAGCCCCCAGACCCAAATGGAGAGGGGCTGCTTGGGGGCCCCCTGGGGGCCCTTCAGGCCAGCTAGGTCTTTGGGTCCTGGCTCCTTCGGTTTGGGAGCTGTTGCTGCAGTTGGGCATGTTGGCCGGAGAGTGCTTCTCGGGCCGCGAACTGCAACCTTGCAGGATTCTCCCAGGTTCCCGGCCCAACGAAAGCCCCCAGACCCAAATGGAGAGGGGCTGCTTGGGGGCCCCCTGGGGGCCCTTCACGCCAGCTAGGTCTTTGGGTCCTGGCTCCTTCGCTTTGGGAGCTGTTGCTGCAGTTGGGCATGTTGGCCGGAGAGTGCTTCTCCGGCCGCGAACTGCAACCTTGCAGGAATCTCCCAGGTTCCCGGCCCAACGAAAGCCCCCAGACCCAAATTGAGAGGGGCTGCTTGGGGGCCCCCTGGGGCCCCTTCAGGCCAGCTAGGTCTTTGGGTCCTGGCTCCTTCGGTTTGGGAGCTGTTGCTGCAGTTGGGCATGTTGGCCGGAGAGTGCTTCTCGGGCCGCGAACTGCAACCTTGCCGGATTCTCCCAGGTTCCCGGCCCAACGAAAGCCCCCAGACCCAAATGGAGAGGGGCTGCTTGGTGGCCCCCTGGGGGCCCTTCAGGCCAGCTAGGTCTTTGGGTCCTGGCTCCTTCGCTTTGGGAGCTGTTGCTGGATATTGGGCATGTTGGCCGGAGAGTGCTTCTCGGGCCGCGAACTGCAACCTTGCTGGTATCTCCCAGGTTCTCAGCCTAAAGAAGGCCCCCAGACCCAAATTGAGAGGGGCTGCTTGGGGGCCCCCTGGGGGCCCTTCAGGCCAGCTAGGTCTTTGGGTCCTGGCTCCTTCGGTTTGGGAGCTGTTGCTGCAGTTGGGCATGTTGGCCGGAGAGTGCTTCTCCGGCCGCGAACTGCAACCTTGCAGGAATCTCCCAGGTTCCCGGCCCAACGAAAGCCCCCAGACCCAAATTGAGAGGGGCTGCTTGGGGGCCCCCTGGGGGCCCTTCAGGCCAGCTAGGTCTTTGGGTCCTGGCTCCTTCGGTTTGGGAGCTGTTGCTGCAGTTGTGCATGTTGGCCTGAGAGTGCTTCTCGGGCCGCGAACTGTAACCTTGCAGGTACCTCTCAGGTATACATGCCCAACGAAAGCCCCCAGACCCAAATGGAGAGGGGCTGTTTGGGGGCCCCCTGGGGGCCCTTCAGGCCAGCTAGGTCTTTGGGTCCTGGCTCCTTCGCTTTGGGAGCTGTTGCTGCAGTTGGGCATGTTGGCCGGAGAGTGCTTCTCGGGCCGCGAACTGCAACCTTGCAGGAATCTCCCAGGTTCCCGGCCCAACAAAAGCCCCCAGACCCAAATGGAGAGGGGCTGCTTGGGGGCCCCCTGGGGGCCCTTCAGGCCAGCTAGGTCTTTGGGTCCTGGCTCCTTCGGTTTGGGAGCTGTTGCTGCAGTTGGGCATGTTGGCCGGAGAGTGCTTCTCGGGCCGCGAACTGCAACCTTGCAGGATTCTCCCAGGTTCCCGGCCCAACGAAAGCCCCCAGACCCAAATTGAGAGGGGCTGCTTGGGGGCCCCCTGGGGGCCCTTCAGGCCAGCTAGGTCTTTGGGTCCTGGCTCCTTCGGTTTGGGAGCTGTTGCTGCAGTTGGGCATTTTGGCCGGAGACTGCTTCTCGGGCCGCGAACTGCAACCTTGCATGAATCTCCCAGGTCCCATGCCCAACGAAAGCCCCCAGACCCAAATGGAGAGGGGCTGCTTGGGGGCTCCCTGGGGGCACTTCAGGCCAGCTAGGTCTTTGGGTCCTGGCTCCTTCGGTTTGGGAGCTGTTGCTGCAGTTGGGCATGTTGGCCGGAGAGTGCTTCTCGGGCCGCGAACTGCAACCTTGCAGGTACCTCCCAGGTTCCATGCCCAACGAAAGCCCCCAGACCCAAATGGAGAGGGGCTGCTTGGGGGCCCCCTGGGGGCCCTTCAGGCCAGCTAGGTCTTTGGGTCCTGGCTCCTTCGCTTTGGGAGCTGTTGCTGCAGTTGGGCATGTTGGCCGGAGAGTGCTTCTCGGGCCGCGAACTGCAACCTTGCAGGATTCTCCCAGGTTCCCGGCCCAACGAAAGCCCCCAGACCCAAATGGAGAGGGGCTGCTTGGGGGCCCCCTGGGGGCCCTTCAGGCCAGCTAGGTCTTTGGGTCCTGGCTCCTTCGGTTTGGGAGCTGTTGCTGCAGTTGGGCATGTTGGCCGGAGAGTGCTTCTCGGGCCGCGAACTGTAACTTGCAGGTACCTCTCAGGTATACATGCCCAACGAAAGCCCCCAGACCCAAATGGAGAGGGGCTGCTTGGTGGCCCCCTGGGGGCCCTTCAGGCCAGCTAGGTCTTTGGGTCCTGGCTCCTTCGCTTTGGGAGCTGTTGCTGGATATTGGGCATGTTGGCCGGAGAGTGCTTCTCGGGCCGCGAACTGCAACCTTGCTGGTATCTCCCAGGTTCTCAGCCTAAAGAAAGCCCCCAGACCCAAATTGAGAGGGGCTGCTTGGGGGCCCCCTGGGGGCCCTTCAGGCCAGCTAGGTCTTTGGGTCCTGGCTCCTTCGGTTTGGGAGCTGTTGCTGCAGTTGGGCATGTTGGCCGGAGAGTGCTTCTCCGGCCGCGAACTGCAACCTTGCAGGAATCTCCCAGGTTCCCGGCCCAACTAAATCCCCCAGACCCAAATGGAGAGGGGCTGCTTGGGGGCCCCCTGGGGGCCCTTCAGGCCAGCTAGGTCTTTGGGTCCTGGCTCCTTCGGTTTGGGAGCTGTTGCTGCAGTTGTGCATGTTGGCCTGAGAGTGCTTCTCGGGCCGCGAACTGTAACCTTGCAGGTACCTCTCAGGTATACATGCCCAACGAAAGCCCCCAGACCCAAATGGAGAGGGGCTGTTTGGGGGCCCCCTGGGGGCCCTTCAGGCCAGCTAGGTCTTTGGGTCCTGGCTCCTTCGATTTGGGAGCTGTTGCTGCAGTTGGGCATGTTGGCCGGAGAGTGCTTCTCGGGCCGCGAACTGCAACCTTGCAGGTACCTCCCAGGTTCCCGGCCCAACAAAAGCCCCCAGACCCAAATGGAGAGGGGCTGCTTGGGGGCCCCCTGGGGGCCCTTCAGGCCAGCTAGGTCTTTGGGTCCTGGCTCCTTCGGTTTGGGAGCTGTTGCTGCAGTTGGGCATGTTGGCCGGAGAGTGCTTCTCGGGCCGCGAACTGCAACCTTGCAGGATTCTCCCAGGTTCCCGGCCCAACGAAAGCCCCCAGACCCAAATGGAGAGGGGCTGCTTGGGGGCCCCCTGGGGGCCCTTCACGCCAGCTAGGTCTTTGGGTCCTGGCTCCTTCGCTTTGGGAGCTGTTGCTGCAGTTGGGCATGTTGGCCGGAGAGTGCTTCTCCGGCCGCGAACTGCAACCTTGCAGGAATCTCCCAGGTTCCCGGCCCAACGAAAGCCCCCAGACCCAAATTGAGAGGGGCTGCTTGGGGGCCCCCTGGGGCCCCTTCAGGCCAGCTAGGTCTTTGGGTCCTGGCTCCTTCGGTTTGGGAGCTGTTGCTGCAGTTGGGCATGTTGGCCGGAGAGTGCTTCTCGGGCCGCGAACTGCAACCTTGCCGGATTCTCCCAGGTTCCCGGCCCAACGAAAGCCCCCAGACCCAAATGGAGAGGGGCTGCTTGGTGGCCCCCTGGGGGCCCTTCAGGCCAGCTAGGTCTTTGGGTCCTGGCTCCTTCGCTTTGGGAGCTGTTGCTGGATATTGGGCATGTTGGCCGGAGAGTGCTTCTCGGGCCGCGAACTGCAACCTTGCTGGTATCTCCCAGGTTCTCAGCCTAAAGAAGGCCCCCAGACCCAAATTGAGAGGGGCTGCTTGGGGGCCCCCTGGGGGCCCTTCAGGCCAGCTAGGTCTTTGG
Organism: Gallinula chloropus; assembly: GCF_964237585.1. NCBI lineage: Eukaryota > Metazoa > Chordata > Aves > Gruiformes > Rallidae > Gallinula > Gallinula chloropus. The sequence goes on from NW_028168779.1 coordinate 70,379, forward strand.
GTCCTGGCTCCTTCGGTTTGGGAGCTGTTGCTGCAGTTGGGCATGTTGGCCGGAGAGTGCTTCTCCGGCCGCGAACTGCAACCTTGCAGGAATCTCCCAGGTTCCCGGCCCAACGAAAGCCCCCAGACCCAAATTGAGAGGGGCTGCTTGGGGGCCCCCTGGGGGCCCTTCAGGCCAGCTAGGTCTTTGGGTCCTGGCTCCTTCGGTTTGGGAGCTGTTGCTGCAGTTGTGCATGTTGGCCTGAGAGTGCTTCTCGGGCCGCGAACTGTAACCTTGCAGGTACCTCTCAGGTATACATGCCCAACGAAAGCCCCCAGACCCAAATGGAGAGGGGCTGTTTGGGGGCCCCCTGGGGGCCCTTCAGGCCAGCTAGGTCTTTGGGTCCTGGCTCCTTCGCTTTGGGAGCTGTTGCTGCAGTTGGGCATGTTGGCCGGAGAGTGCTTCTCGGGCCGCGAACTGCAACCTTGCAGGAATCTCCCAGGTTCCCGGCCCAACAAAAGCCCCCAGACCCAAATGGAGAGGGGCTGCTTGGGGGCCCCCTGGGGGCCCTTCAGGCCAGCTAGGTCTTTGGGTCCTGGCTCCTTCGGTTTGGGAGCTGTTGCTGCAGTTGGGCATGTTGGCCGGAGAGTGCTTCTCGGGCCGCGAACTGCAACCTTGCAGGATTCTCCCAGGTTCCCGGCCCAACGAAAGCCCCCAGACCCAAATTGAGAGGGGCTGCTTGGGGGCCCCCTGGGGGCCCTTCAGGCCAGCTAGGTCTTTGGGTCCTGGCTCCTTCGGTTTGGGAGCTGTTGCTGCAGTTGGGCATTTTGGCCGGAGACTGCTTCTCGGGCCGCGAACTGCAACCTTGCATGAATCTCCCAGGTCCCATGCCCAACGAAAGCCCCCAGACCCAAATGGAGAGGGGCTGCTTGGGGGCTCCCTGGGGGCACTTCAGGCCAGCTAGGTCTTTGGGTCCTGGCTCCTTCGGTTTGGGAGCTGTTGCTGCAGTTGGGCATGTTGGCCGGAGAGTGCTTCTCGGGCCGCGAACTGCAACCTTGCAGGTACCTCCCAGGTTCCATGCCCAACGAAAGCCCCCAGACCCAAATGGAGAGGGGCTGCTTGGGGGCCCCCTGGGGGCCCTTCAGGCCAGCTAGGTCTTTGGGTCCTGGCTCCTTCGCTTTGGGAGCTGTTGCTGCAGTTGGGCATGTTGGCCGGAGAGTGCTTCTCGGGCCGCGAACTGCAACCTTGCAGGATTCTCCCAGGTTCCCGGCCCAACGAAAGCCCCCAGACCCAAATGGAGAGGGGCTGCTTGGGGGCCCCCTGGGGGCCCTTCAGGCCAGCTAGGTCTTTGGGTCCTGGCTCCTTCGGTTTGGGAGCTGTTGCTGCAGTTGGGCATGTTGGCCGGAGAGTGCTTCTCGGGCCGCGAACTGCAACCTTGCCGGATTCTCCCAGGTTCCCGGCCCAACGAAAGCCCCCAGACCCAAATGGAGAGGGGCTGCTTGGGGGCCCCCTGGGGGCCCTTCAGGCCAGCTAGGTCTTTGGGTCCTGGCTCCTTCGCTTTGGGAGCTGTTGCTGCAGTTGGGCATGTTGGCCGGAGAGTGCTTCTCCGGCCGCGAACTGCAACCTTGCATGAATCTCCCAGGTTCCATGCCCAACGAAAGCCCCCAGACCCAAATGGAGAGGGGCTGCTTGGGGGCCCCCTGGGGCCCTTCAGGCCAGCTAGGTCTTTGGGTCCTGGCTCCTTCGGTTTGGGAGCTGTTGCTGCAGTTGGGCATGTTGGCCGGAGAGTGCTTCTCGGGCCGCGAACTGTAACTTGCAGGTACCTCTCAGGTATACATGCCCAATGAAAGCCCCCAGACCCAAATGGAGAGGGGCTGCTTGGTGGCCTTCTGGGGGCCCTTCAGGCCAGCTAGGTCTTTGGGTCCTGGCTCCTTCGCTTTGGGAGCTGTTGCTGGATATTGGGCATGTTGGCCGGAGAGTGCTTCTCGGGCCGCGAACTGCAACCTTGCTGGTATCTCCCAGGTTCTCAGCCTAAAGAAAGCCCCCAGACCCAAATTGAGAGGGGCTGCTTGGGGGCCCACTTGGGGCCCTTCAGGCCAGCTAGGTCTTTGGGTCCTGGCTCCTTTGGTTTGGGAGCTGTTTCTGCAGTTGGGCATGTTGGCCGGAGAGTGCTTCTCGGGCCGCGAACTGCAACCTTGCAGGTACCTCCCAGGTTCCCGGCCCAACGAAAGCCCCCAGACCCAAATGGAGAGGGGCTGCTTAGGGGCCCCCTGGGGGCCCTTCAGGCCAGCTAGGTCTTTGGGTCCTGGCTCCTTCGCTTTGGGAGCTGTTGCTGCAGTTGGGCATGTTGGCCGGAGAGTGCTTCTCGGGCCGCGAACTGCAACCTTGCAGGTACCTCCCAGGTTCCCGGCCCAACGAAAGCCCCCAGACCCAAATGGAGAGGGGCTGCTTGGGGGCCCCCTGGGGGCCCTTCAGGCCAGCTAGGTCTTTGGGTCCTGGCTCCTTCGCTTTGGGAGCTGTTGCTGCAGTTGGGCATGTTGGCCGGAGAGTGCTTCTCGGGCCGCGAACTGCAACCTTGCAGGATTCTCCCAGGATCCCGGCCCAACGAAAGCCCCCAGACCCAAATGGAGAGGGGCTGCTTGGGGGCCCCCTGGGGGCCCTTCACGCCAGCTAGGTCTTTGGGTCCTGGCTCCTTCGCTTTGGGAGCTGTTGCTGCAGTTGGGCATGTTGGCCGGAGAGTGCTTCTCCGGCCGCGAACTGCAACCTTGCAGGATTCTCCCAGGTTCCCGGCCCAACGAAAGCCCCCAGACCCAATTTGAGAGGGGCTGCTTGGGGGCCCCCTGGGGGCCCTTCAGGCCAGCTAGGTCTTTGGGTCCTGGCTCCTTTGGTTTGGGAGCTGTTTCTGCATTTGGGCATGTTGGCCGGAGAGTGCTTCTCGGGCCGCGAACTGCAACCTTGCAGGAATCTCCCAGGTTCCCCGCCGAACTAACGCCCCCAGACCCAAATGGAGAGGGGCTGCTTGGGGGACCCCTGGGGGCCCTTCAGGCCAGCTAGGTCTTTGGGTCCTGGCTCCTTCGGTTTGGGAGCTGTTGCTGCAGTTGGGCATGTTGGCCGGAGAGTGCTTCTCGGGCCGCGAACTGCAACCTTGCTGGTATCTCCCATGTATACATGCCCAACGAAAGCCCCCAGACCCAAATGGAGAGGGGCTGCTTGGGGGCCCCCTGGGGGCCCTTCAGGCCAGCTAGGTCTTTGGGTCCTGGCTCCTTCGGTTTGGGAGCTGTTGCTGCAGTTGGGCATGTTGGCCGGAGAGTGCTTCTCGGGCCGCGAACTGCAACCTTGCATGAATCTCCCAGGTTCCCGGCCCAACGAAAGCCCCCAGACCCAAATGGAGAGGGGCTGCTTGGGGCCCCCCTGGGGGCCCTTCAGGCCAGCTAGGTCTTTGGGTCCTGGCTCCTTCGGTTTGGGAGCTGTTGCTGCAGTTGGGCATGTTGGCCGGAGAGTGCTTCTCGGGCCGCGAACTGCAACCTTGCTGGTATCTCCCAGGTTCTCAGCCTAAAGAAAGCCCCCAGACCCAAATGGAGAGGGGCTGCTTGGGGGCCCCCTGGGGGCCCTTCAGGCCAGCTAGGTCTTTGGGTCCTGGCTCCTTCGGTTTGGTAGCTGTTGCTGCAGTTGGGCATGTTGGCCGGAGAGTGCTTCTCCGGCCGCGAACTGCAACCTTGCAGGAATCTCCCAGGTTCCCGGCCCAACGAAAGCCCCCAGACCCAAATGGAGAGGGGCTGCTTGGGGGCCCCCTGGGGGCCCTTCAGGCCAGCTAGGTCTTTGGGTCCTGGCTCCTTCGGTTTGGGAGCTGTTGCTGCAGTTGGGCATGTTGGCCTGAGAGTGCTTCTCGGGCCGCGAACTGTAACCTTTCAGGTACCTCTCAGGTATACATGCCCAACGAAAGCCCCCAGACCCAAATTGAGAGGGGCTACTTAGGGGCCCCCTGGGGGCCCTTCAGGCCAGCTAGGTCTTTGTGTCCTGGCTCATTCGGTTTGGGAGCTGTTGCTGCAGTTGGGCATGTTGGCCGGAGAGTGCTTCTCGGGCCTCGAACTGCAACCTTGCAGGAATCTCCCAGGTTCGCGGCCCAACAAAAGCCCCCAGACCCAAATGGAGAGGGGCTGCTTGGGGGCCCCCTGGGGGCCCTTCAGGCCAGCTAGGTCTTTGGGTCCTGGCTCCTTCGCTTTGGGAGCTGTTGCTGCAGTTGGGCATGTTGGCCGGAGAGTGCTTCTCGGGCCGCGAACTGCAACCTTGCAGGTACCTCCCAGGTTCCCGGCCCAACTAAATCCCCCAGACCCAAATGGAGAGGGGCTGCTTGGGGGCCCCCTGGGGGCCCTTCAGGCCAGCTAGGTCTTTGGGTCCTGGCTCCTTCGCTTTGGGAGCTGTTGCTGCAGTTGGGCATGTTGGCCGGAGAGTGCTTCTCGGGCCGCGAACTGCAACCTTGCAGGAATCTCCCAGGTTCCCCGCCGAACTAAAGCCCCCAGACCCAAATGGAGAGGGGCTGCTTGGGGGACCCCTGGGGGCCCTTCAGGCCAGCTAGGTCTTTGGGTCCTGGCTCCTTCGGTTTGGGAGCTGTTGCTGCAGTTGGGCATGTTGGCCGGAGAGTGCTTCTCGGGCCGCGAACTGCAACCTTGCTGGTATCTCCCATGTATACATGCCCAACGAAAGCCCCCAGACCCAAATGGAGAGGGGCTGCTTGGGGGCCCCCTGGGGGCCCTTCAGGCCAGCTAGGTCTTTGGGTCCTGGCTCCTTCGGTTTGGGAGCTGTTGCTGCAGTTGGGCATGTTGGCCGGAGAGTGCTTCTCGGGCCGCGAACTGCAACCTTGCTGGTATCTCCCAGGTTCTCAGCCTAAAGAAAGCCCCCAGACCCAAATGGAGAGGGGCTGCTTGGGGGCCCCCTGGGGGCCCTTCAGGCCAGCTAGGTCTTTGGGTCCTGGCTCCTTCGGTTTGGGAGCTGTTGCTGCAGTTGGGCATGTTGGCCGGAGAGTGCTTCTCGGGCCGCGAACTGCAACCTTGCAGGTACCTCCCAGGTTCCCGGCCCAACTAAATCCCCCAGACCCAAATGGAGAGGGGCTGCTTGGGGGCCCCCTGGGGGCCCTTCAGGCCAGCTAGGTCTTTGGGTCCTGGCTCCTTTGGTTTGGGAGCTGTTTCTGCAGTTGGGCATGTTGGCCGGAGAGTGCTTCTCGGGCTGCGAACTGCAACCTTGCAGGAATCTCCCAGGTTCCCCGCCGAACTAAAGCCCCCAGACCCAAATGGAGAGGGGCTGCTTGGGGGACCCCTGGGGGCCCTTCAGGCCAGCTAGGTCTTTGGGTCCTGGCTCCTTTGGTTTGGGAGCTGTTGCTGCAGTTGGGCATGTTGGCCGGAGAGTGCTTCTCGGGCCGCGAACTGCAACCTTGCTGGTATCTCCCATGTATACATGCCCAACGAAAGCCCCCAGACCCAAATGGAGAGGGGCTGCTTGGGGGCCCCCTGGGGGCCCTTCAGGCCAGCTAGGTCTTTGGGTCCTGGCTCCTTCGCTTTGGGAGCTGTTGCTGCAGTTGGGCATGTTGGCCGGAGAGTGCTTCTCCGGCCGCGAACTGCAACCTTGCAGGATTCTCCCAGGTTCCCGGCCCAACGAAAGCCCCCAGACCCAAATGGAGAGGGGCTGCTTGGGGGCCCCCTGGGGGCCCTTCAGGCCAGCTAGGTCTTTGGGTCCTGGCTCCTTCGGTTTGGGAGCTGTTGCTGCAGTTGGGCATGTTGGCCGGAGAGTGCTTCTCGGGACGCGAACTGCAACCTTGCAGGATTCTCCCAGGTTCCCAGCCCAACAAAAGCCCCCAGACCCAAATGGAGAGGGGCTGCTTGGGGCCCCCCTGGGGGCCCTTCAGGCCAGCTAGGTTTTTGGGTCCTGGCTCCTTCGGTTTGGGAGCTGTTGCTGCAGTTGGGCATGTTGGCCGGAGAGTGCTTCTCGGGACGCGAACTGCAACCTTGCATGAATCTCCCAGGTTCCATGCCCAACGAAAGCCCCCAGACCCAAATGGAGAGGGGCTGCTTGGGGGCCCCCTGGGGGCCCTTCAGGCCAGCTAGGTCTTTGGGTCCTGGCTCCTTCGGTTTGGGAGCTGTTGCTGCAGTTGGGCATGTTGGCCGGAGAGTGCTTCTCGGGCCGCGAACTGCAACCTTGCAGGATTCTCCCAGGTTCCCAGCCCAACGAAAGCCCCCAGACCCAAATGGAGAGGGGCTGCTTGGGGGCCCCCTGGGGGCCCTTCAGGCCAGCTAGGTCTTTGGGTCCTGGCTCCTTCGGTTTGGGAGCTGTTGCTGCAGTTGGGCATGTTGGCCGGAGAGTGCTTCTCGGGCCGCGAACTGCAACCTTGCTGGTATCTCCCAGGTTCTCAGCCTAAAGAAAGCCCCCAGACCCAAATGGAGAGGGGCTGCTTGGGGGCCCCCTGGGGGCCCTTCAGGCCAGCTAGGTCTTTGGGTCCTGGCTCCTTCGGTTTGGGAGCTGTTGCTGCAGTTGGGCATGTTGGCCGGAGAGTGCTTCTCCGGCCGCGATCTGCAACCTTGCAGGAATCTCCCAGGTTCCCGGCCCAACGAAAGCCCCCAGACCCAAATTGAGAGGGGCTGCTTGGGGGCCCCCTGGGGGCCCTTCAGGCCAGCTAGGTCTTTGGGTCCTGGCTCCTTCGGTTTGGGAGCTGTTGCTGCAGTTGTGCATGTTGGCCTGAGAGTGCTTCTCGGGCCGCGAACTGTAACCTTGCAGGTACCTCTCAGGTATACATGCCCAACGAAAGCCCCCAGACCCAAATTGAGAGGGGCTACTTAGGGGCCCCCTGGGGGCCCTTCAGGCCAGCTAGGTCTTTGTGTCCTGGCTCATTCGGTTTGGGAGCTGTTGCTGCAGTTGGGCATGTTGGCCGGAGAGTGCTTCTCGGGCCTCGAACTGCAACCTTGCAGGAATCTCCCAGGTTTGCGGCCCAACAAAAGCCCCCAGACCCAAATGGAGAGGGGCTGCTTGGGGGCCCCCTGGGGGCCCTTCAGGCCAGCTAGGTCTTTGGGTCCTGGCTCCTTCGCTTTGGGAGCTGTTGCTGCAGTTGGGCATGTTGGCCGGAGAGTGCTTCTCGGGCCGCGAACTGCAACCTTGCAGGTACCTCCCAGGTTCCCGGCCCAACTAAATCCCCCAGACCCAAATGGAGAGGGGCTGCTTGGGGGCCCCCTGGGGGCCCTTCAGGCCAGCTAGGTCTTTGGGTCCTGGCTCCTTTGGTTTGGGAGCTGTTGCTGCAGTTGGGCATGTTGGCCGGAGAGTGCTTCTCGGGACGCGAACTGCAACCTTGCAGGAATCTCCCAGGTTCCCCGCCGAACTAAAGCCCCCAGACCCAAATGGAGAGGGGCTGCTTGGGGGCCCCCTGGGGGCCCTTCAGGCCAGCTAGGTCTTTGGGTCCTGGCTCCTTCGGTTTGGGAGCTGTTGCTGCAGTTGGGCATGTTGGCCGGAGAGTGCTTCTCGGGCCGCGAACTGCAACCTTGCTGGTATCTCCCATGTATACATGCCCAACGAAAGCCCCCAGACCCAAATGGAGAGGGGCTGCTTGGGGGCCCCCTGGGGGCCCTTCAGGCCAGCTAGGTCTTTGGGTCCTGGCTCCTTCGGTTTGGGAGCTGTTGCTGCAGTTGGGCATGTTGGCCGGAGAGTGCTTCTCGGGCCGCGAACTGCAACCTTGCAGGTACCTCCCAGGTTCCCGGCCCAACTAAATCCCCCAGACCCAAATGGAGAGGGGCTGCTTGGGGGCCCCCTGGGGGCCCTTCAGGCCAGCTAGGTCTTTGGGTCCTGGCTCCTTCGGTTTGGGAGCTGTTTCTGCAGTTGGGCATGTTGGCCGGAGAGTGCTTCTCGGGCCGCGAACTGCAACCTTGCAGGAATCTCCCAGGTTCCCTTCCGAACTAAAGCCCCCAGACCCAAATGGAGAGGGGCTGCTTGGGGGACCCCTGGGGGCCCTTCAGGCCAGCTAGGTCTTTGGGTCCTGGCTCCTTCGGTTTGGGAGCTGTTGCTGCAGTTGGGCATGTTGGCCGGAGAGTGCTTCTCGGGCAGCGAACTGCAACCTTGCTGGTATCTCCCATGTATACATGCCCAACGAAAGCCCCCAGACCCAAATGGAGAGGGGCTGCTTGGGGGCCCCCTGGGGGCCCTTCAGGCCAGCTAGGTCTTTGGGTCCTGGCTCCTTCGGTTTGGGAGCTGTTGCTGCAGTTGGGCATGTTGGCCGGAGAGTGCTTCTCGGGCCGCGAACTGCAACCTTGCAGGATTCTCCCAGGTTCCCGGCCCAACGAAAGCCCCCAGACCCAAATGGAGAGGGGCTGCTTGGGGGCCCCCTGGGGGCCCTTCAGGCCAGCTAGGTCTTTGGGTCCTGGCTCCTTCGGTTTGGGAGCTGTTGCTGCAGTTGGGCATGTTGGCCGGAGAGTGCTTCTCGGGCCGCGAACTGCAACCTTGCTGGTATCTCCCAGGTTCTCAGCCTAAAGAAAGCCCCCAGACCCAAATGGAGAGGGGCTGCTTGGGGGCCCCCTGGGGGCCCTTCAGGCCAGCTAGGTCTTTGGGTCCTGGCTCCTTCGGTTTGGGAGCTGTTGCTGCAGTTGGGCATGTTGGCCGGAGAGTGCTTCTCCGGCCGCGATCTGCAACCTTGCAGGAATCTCCCAGGTTCCCGGCCCAACGAAAGCCCCCAGACCCAAATTGAGAGGGGCTGCTTGGGGGCCCCCTGGGGGCCCTTCAGGCCAGCTAGGTCTTTGGGTCCTGGCTCCTTCGGTTTGGGAGCTGTTGCTGCAGTTGGGCATGTTGGCCGGAGAGTGCTTCTCGGGCCGCGAACTGTAACCTTGCAGGTACCTCTCAGGTATACATGCCCAACGAAAGCCCCCAGACCCAAATTGAGAGGGGCTACTTAGGGGCCCCCTGGGGGCCCTTCAGGCCAGCTAGGTCTTTGTGTCCTGGCCCATTCGGTTTGGGAGCTGTTGCTGCAGTTGGGCATGTTGGCCGGAGAGTGCTTCTCGGTCCTCGAACTGCAACCTTGCAGGAATCTCCCAGGTTTGCGGCCCAACAAAAGCCCCCAGACCCAAATGGAGAGGGGCTGCTTGGGGGCCCCCTGGGGGCCCTTCAGGCCAGCTAGGTCTTTGGGTCCTGGCTCCTTCGCTTTGGGAGCTGTTTCTGCAGTTGGGCATGTTGGCCGGAGAGTGCTTCTCGGGCCGCGAACTGCAACCTTGCAGGTACCTCCCAGGTTCCCGGCCCAACTAAATCCCCCAGACCCAAATGGAGAGGGGCTGCTTGGGGGCCCCCTGGGGGCCCTTCAGGCCAGCTAGGTCTTTGGGTCCTGGCTCCTTTGGTTTGGGAGCTGTTGCTGCAGTTGGGCATGTTGGCCGGAGAGTGCTTCTCGGGACGCGAACTGCAACCTTGCAGGAATCTCCCGGGTTCCCCGCCGAACTAAAGCCCCCAGACCCAAATGGAGAGGGGCTGCTTGGGGGCCCCCTGGGGGCCCTTCAGGCCAGCTAGGTCTTTGGGTCCTGGCTCCTTCGGTTTGGGAGCTGTTGCTGCAGTTGGGCATGTTGGCCGGAGAGTGCTTCTCGGGCCGCGAACTGCAACCTTGCTGGTATCTCCCATGTATACATGCCCAACGAAAGCCCCCAGACCCAAATGGAGAGGGGCTGCTTGGGGGCCCCCTGGGGGCCCTTCAGGCCAGCTAGGTCTTTGGGTCCTGGCTCCTTCGGTTTGGGAGCTGTTGCTGCAGTTGGGCATGTTGGCCGGAGAGTGCTTCTCGGGCCGCGAACTGCAACCTTGCAGGTACCTCCCAGGTTCCCGGCCCAACTAAATCCCCCAGACCCAAATGGAGAGGGGCTGCTTGGGGGCCCCCTGGGGGCCCTTCAGGCCAGCTAGGTCTTTGGGTCCTGGCTCCTTCGGTTTGGGAGCTGTTTCTGCAGTTGGGCATGTTGGCCGGAGAGTGCTTCTCGGGCCGCGAACTGCAACCTTGCAGGAATCTCCCAGGTTCCCCGCCGAACTAAAGCCCCCAGACCCAAATGGAGAGGGGCTGCTTGGGGGACCCCTGGGGGCCCTTCAGGCCAGCTAGGTCTTTGGGTCCTGGCTCCTTCGGTTTGGGAGCTGTTGCTGCAGTTGGGCATGTTGGCCGCAGAGTGCTTCTCGGGCAGCGAACTGCAACCTTGCTGGTATCTCCCATGTATACATGCCCAACGAAAGCCCCCAGACCCAAATGGAGAGGGGCTGCTTGGGGGCCCCCTGGGGGCCCTTCAGGCCAGCTAGGTCTTTGGGTCCTGGCTCCTTCGCTTTGGGAGCTGTTGCTGCAGTTGGGCATGTTGGCCGGAGAGTGCTTCTCGGGACGCGAACTGCAACCTTGCAGGATTCTCCCAGGTTCTCAGCCTAAAGAAAGCCCCCAGACCCAAATGGAGAGGGGCTGCTTGGGGGCCCCCTGGGGGCCCTTCAGGCCAGCTAGGTCTTTGGGTCCTGGCTCCTTCGGTTTGGGAGCTGTTGCTGCAGTTGGGCATGTTGGCCGGAGAGTGCTTCTCGGGCCGCGAACTGCAACCTTGCAGGATTCTCCCAGGTTCCCGGCCCAACGAAAGCCCCCAGACCCAAATGGAGAGGGGCTGCTTGGGGGCCCCCTGGGGGCCCTTCAGGCCAGCTAGGTCTTTGGGTCCTGGCTCCTTCGGTTTGGGAGCTGTTGCTGCAGTTGGGCATGTTGGCCGGAGAGTGCTTCTCGGGCCGCGAACTGCAACCTTGCTGGTATCTCCCAGGTTCTCAGCCTAAAGAAAGCCCCCAGACCCAAATGGAGAGGGGCTGCTTGGGGGCCCCCTGGGGGCCCTTCAGGCCAGCTAGGTCTTTGGGTCCTGGCTCCTTCGGTTTGGGAGCTGTTGCTGCAGTTGGGCATGTTGGCCGGAGAGTTCTTCTCCGGCCGCGATCTGCAACCTTGCAGGAATCTCCCAGGTTCCCGGCCCAACGAAAGCCCCCAGACCCAAATTGAGAGGGGCTGCTTGGGGGCCCCCTGGGGGCCCTTCAGGCCAGCTAGGTCTTTGGGTCCTGGCTCCTTCGGTTTGGGAGCTGTTGCTGCAGTTGGGCATGTTGGCCGGAGAGTGCTTCTCGGGCCGCGAACTGTAACCTTGCAGGTACCTCTCAGGTATACATGCCCAACGAAAGCCCCCAGACCCAAATTGAGAGGGGCTACTTAGGGGCCCCCTGGGGGCCCTTCAGGCCAGCTAGGTCTTTGTGTCCTGGCTCATTCGGTTTGGGAGCTGTTGCTGCAGTTGGGCATGTTGGCCGGAGAGTGCTTCTCGGTCCTCGAACTGCAACCTTGCAGGAATCTCCCAGGTTTGCGGCCCAACAAAAGCCCCCAGACCCAAATGGAGAGGGGCTGCTTGGGGGCCCCCTGGGGGCCCTTCAGGCCAGCTAGGTCTTTGGGTCCTGGCTCCTTCGCTTTGGGAGCTGTTTCTGCAGTTGGGCATGTTGGCCGGAGAGTGCTTCTCGGGCCGCGAACTGCAACCTTGCAGGTACCTCCCAGGTTCCCGGCCCAACTAAATCCCCCAGACCCAAATGGAGAGGGGCTGCTTGGGGGCCCCCTGGGGGCCCTTCAGGCCAGCTAGGTCTTTGGGTCCTGGCTCCTTTGGTTTGGGAGCTGTTGCTGCAGTTGGGCATGTTGGCCGGAGAGTGCTTCTCGGGACGCGAACTGCAACCTTGCAGGAATCTCCCAGGTTCCCCGCCGAACTAAAGCCCCCAGACCCAAATGGAGAGGGGCTGCTTGGGGGCCCCCTGGGGGCCCTTCAGGCCAGCTAGGTCTTTGGGTCCTGGCTCCTTCGGTTTGGGAGCTGTTGCTGCAGTTGGGCATGTTGGCCGGAGAGTGCTTCTCGGGCCGCGAACTGCAACCTTGCTGGTATCTCCCATGTATACATGCCCAACGAAAGCCCCCAGACCCAAATGGAGAGGGGCTGCTTGGGGGCCCCCTGGGGGCCCTTCAGGCCAGCTAGGTCTTTGGGTCCTGGCTCCTTCGGTTTGGGAGCTGTTGCTGCAGTTGGGCATGTTGGCCGGAGAGTGCTTCTCGGGCCGCGAACTGCAACCTTGCAGGTACCTCCCAGGTTCCCGGCCCAACTAAATCCCCCAGACCCAAATGGAGAGGGGCTGCTTGGGGGCCCCCTGGGGGCCCTTCAGGCCAGCTAGGTCTTTGGGTCCTGGCTCCTTCGGTTTGGGAGCTGTTTCTGCAGTTGGGCATGTTGGCCGGAGAGTGCTTCTCGGGCCGCGAACTGCAACCTTGCAGGAATCTCCCAGGTTCCCCGCCGAACTAAAGCCCCCAGACCCAAATGGAGAGGGGCTGCTTGGGGGACCCCTGGGGGCCCTTCAGGCCAGCTAGGTCTTTGGGTCCTGGCTCCTTCGGTTTGGGAGCTGTTGCTGCAGTTGGGCATGTTGGCCGCAGAGTGCTTCTCGGGCAGCGAACTGCAACCTTGCTGGTATCTCCCATGTATACATGCCCAACGAAAGCCCCCAGACCCAAATGGAGAGGGGCTGCTTGGGGGCCCCCTGGGGGCCCTTCAGGCCAGCTAGGTCTTTGGGTCCTGGCTCCTTCGCTTTGGGAGCTGTTGCTGCAGTTGGGCATGTTGGCCGGAGAGTGCTTCTCGGGACGCGAACTGCAACCTTGCAGGATTCTCCCAGGTTCTCAGCCTAAAGAAAGCCCCCAGACCCAAATGGAGAGGGGCTGCTTGGGGGCCCCCTGGGGGCCCTTCAGGCCAGCTAGGTCTTTGGGTCCTGGCTCCTTCGGTTTGGGAGCTGTTGCTGCAGTTGGGCATGTTGGCCGGAGAGTGCTTCTCCGGCCGCGAACTGCAACCTTGCAGGAATCTCCCAGGTTCCCGGCCCAACGAAAGCCCCCAGACCCAAATTGAGAGGGGCTGCTTGGGGGCCCCCTGGGGGCCCTTCAGGACAGCTAGGTCTTTGGGTCCTGGCTCCTTCGGTTTGGGAGCTGTTGCTGCAGTTGGGCATGTTGGCCTGAGAGTGCTTCTCGGGACGCGAACTGTAACCTTTCAGGTACCTCTCAGGTATACATGCCCAACGAAAGCCCCCAGACCCAAATTGAGAGGGGCTACTTAGGGGCCCCCTGGGGGCCCTTCAGGCCAGCTAGGTCTTTGTGTCCTGGCTCATTCGGTTTGGGAGCTGTTGCTGCAGTTGGGCATGTTGGCCGGAGAGTGCTTCTCGGGCCTCGAACTGCAACCTTGCAGGAATCTCCCAGGTTCGCGGCCCAACAAAAGCCCCCAGACCCAAATGGAGAGGGGCTGCTTGGGGGCCCCCTGGGGGCCCTTCAGGCCAGCTAGGTCTTTGGGTCCTGGCTCCTTCGCTTTGGGAGCTGTTGCTGCAGTTGGGCATGTTGGCCGGAGAGTGCTTCTCGGGCCGCGAACTGCAACCTTGCAGGTACCTCCCAGGTTCCCGGCCCAACTAAATCCCCCAGACCCAAATGGAGAGGGGCTGCTTGGGGGCCCCCTGGGGGCCCTTCAGGCCAGCTAGGTCTTTGGGTCCTGGCTCCTTCGCTTTGGGAGCTGTTGCTGCAGTTGGGCATGTTGGCCGGAGAGTGCTTCTCGGGCCGCGAACTGCAACCTTGCAGGAATCTCCCAGGTTCCCCGCCGAACTAAAGCCCCCAGACCCAAATGGAGAGGGGCTGCTTGGGGGCCCCCTGGGGGCCCTTCAGGCCAGCTAGGTCTTTGGGTCCTGGCTCCTTCGGTTTGGGAGCTGTTGCTGCAGTTGGGCATGTTGGCCGGAGAGTGCTTCTCGGGCCGCGAACTGCAACCTTGCTGGTATCTCCCATGTATACATGCCCAACGAAAGCCCCCAGACCCAAATGGAGAGGGGCTGCTTGGGGGCCCCCTGGGGGCCCTTCAGGCCAGCTAGGTCTTTGGGTCCTGGCTCCTTCGGTTTGGGAGCTGTTGCTGCAGTTGGGCATGTTGGCCGGAGAGTGCTTCTCGGGCCGCGAACTGCAACCTTGCTGGTATCTCCCAGGTTCTCAGCCTAAAGAAAGCCCCCAGACCCAAATGGAGAGGGGCTGCTTGGGGGCCCCCTGGGGGCCCTTCAGGCCAGCTAGGTCTTTGGGTCCTGGCTCCTTCGGTTTGGGAGCTGTTGCTGCAGTTGGGCATGTTGGCCGGAGAGTGCTTCTCGGGCCGCGAACTGCAACCTTGCAGGTACCTCCCAGGTTCCCGGCCCAACTAAATCCCCCAGACCCAAATGGAGAGGGGCTGCTTGGGGGCCCCCTGGGGGCCCTTCAGGCCAGCTAGGTCTTTGGGTCCTGGCTCCTTTGGTTTGGGAGCTGTTTCTGCAGTTGGGCATGTTGGCCGGAGAGTGCTTCTCGGGCTGCGAACTGCAACCTTGCAGGAATCTCCCAGGTTCCCCGCCGAACTAAAGCCCCCAGACCCAAATGGAGAGGGGCTGCTTGGGGGACCCCTGGGGGCCCTTCAGGCCAGCTAGGTCTTTGGGTCCTGGCTCCTTCGGTTTGGGAGCTGTTGCTGCAGTTGGGCATGTTGGCCGGAGAGTGCTTCTCGGGCCGCGAACTGCAACCTTGCTGGTATCTCCCATGTATACATGCCCAACGAAAGCCCCCAGACCCAAATGGAGAGGGGCTGCTTGGGGGCCCCCTGGGGGCCCTTCAGGCCAGCTAGGTCTTTGGGTCCTGGCTCCTTCGCTTTGGGAGCTGTTGCTGCAGTTGGGCATGTTGGCCGGAGAGTGCTTCTCGGGCCGCGAACTGCAACCTTGCAGGATTCTCCCAGGTTCCCGGCCCAACGAAAGCCCCCAGACCCAAATGGAGAGGGGCTGCTTGGGGGCCCCCTGGGGGCCCTTCAGGCCAGCTAGGTCTTTGGGTCCTGGCTCCTTCGGTTTGGGAGCTGTTGCTGCAGTTGGGCATGTTGGCCGGAGAGTGCTTCTCGGGACGCGAACTGCAACCTTGCAGGATTCTCCCAGGTTCCCAGCCCAACAAAAACCCCCAGACCCAAATGGAGAGGGGCTGCTTGGGGCCCCCCTGGGGGCCCTTCAGGCCAGCTAGGTTTTTGGGTCCTGGCTCCTTCGGTTTGGGAGCTGTTGCTGCAGTTGGGCATGTTGGCCGGAGAGTGCTTCTCGGGACGCGAACTGCAACCTTGCATGAATCTCCCAGGTTCCATGCCCAACGAAAGCCCCCAGACCCAAATGGAGAGGGGCTGCTTGGGGGCCCCCTGGGGGCCCTTCAGGCCAGCTAGGTCTTTGGGTCCTGGCTCCTTCGGTTTGGGAGCTGTTGCTGCAGTTGGGCATGTTGGCCGGAGAGTGCTTCTCGGGCCGCGAACTGCAACCTTGCAGGATTCTCCCAGGTTCCCGGCCCAACGAAAGCCCCCAGACCCAAATGGAGAGGGGCTGCTTGGGGGCCCCCTGGGGGCCCTTCAGGCCAGCTAGGTCTTTGGGTCCTGGCTCCTTCGGTTTGGGAGCTGTTGCTGCAGTTGGGCATGTTGGCCGGAGAGTGCTTCTCGGGCCGCGAACTGCAACCTTGCTGGTATCTCCCAGGTTCTCAGCCTAAAGAAAGCCCCCAGACCCAAATGGAGAGGGGCTGCTTGGGGGCCCCCTGGGGGCCCTTCAGGCCAGCTAGGTCTTTGGGTCCTGGCTCCTTCGGTTTGGGAGCTGTTGCTGCAGTTGGGCATGTTGGCCGGAGAGTGCTTCTCCGGCCGCGATCTGCAACCTTGCAGGAATCTCCCAGGTTCCCGGCCCAACGAAAGCCCCCAG
Organism: Gallinula chloropus; assembly: GCF_964237585.1. Lineage (NCBI taxonomy): Eukaryota > Metazoa > Chordata > Aves > Gruiformes > Rallidae > Gallinula > Gallinula chloropus. Next base: position 86,102 of record NW_028168779.1, read on the forward strand.
ACCCAAATTGAGAGGGGCTGCTTGGGGGCCCCCTGGGGGCCCTTCAGGCCAGCTAGGTCTTTGGGTCCTGGCTCCTTCGGTTTGGGAGCTGTTGCTGCAGTTGTGCATGTTGGCCTGAGAGTGCTTCTCGGGCCGCGAACTGTAACCTTGCAGGTACCTCTCAGGTATACATGCCCAACGAAAGCCCCCAGACCCAAATTGAGAGGGGCTACTTAGGGGCCCCCTGGGGGCCCTTCAGGCCAGCTAGGTCTTTGTGTCCTGGCTCATTCGGTTTGGGAGCTGTTGCTGCAGTTGGGCATGTTGGCCGGAGAGTGCTTCTCGGGCCTCGAACTGCAACCTTGCAGGAATCTCCCAGGTTTGCGGCCCAACAAAAGCCCCCAGACCCAAATGGAGAGGGGCTGCTTGGGGGCCCCCTGGGGGCCCTTCAGGCCAGCTAGGTCTTTGGGTCCTGGCTCCTTCGCTTTGGGAGCTGTTGCTGCAGTTGGGCATGTTGGCCGGAGAGTGCTTCTCGGGCCGCGAACTGCAACCTTGCAGGTACCTCCCAGGTTCCCGGCCCAACTAAATCCCCCAGACCCAAATGGAGAGGGGCTGCTTGGGGGCCCCCTGGGGGCCCTTCAGGCCAGCTAGGTCTTTGGGTCCTGGCTCCTTTGGTTTGGGAGCTGTTGCTGCAGTTGGGCATGTTGGCCGGAGAGTGCTTCTCGGGACGCGAACTGCAACCTTGCAGGAATCTCCCAGGTTCCCCGCCGAACTAAAGCCCCCAGACCCAAATGGAGAGGGGCTGCTTGGGGGCCCCCTGGGGGCCCTTCAGGCCAGCTAGGTCTTTGGGTCCTGGCTCCTTCGGTTTGGGAGCTGTTGCTGCAGTTGGGCATGTTGGCCGGAGAGTGCTTCTCGGGCCGCGAACTGCAACCTTGCTGGTATCTCCCATGTATACATGCCCAACGAAAGCCCCCAGACCCAAATGGAGAGGGGCTGCTTGGGGGCCCCCTGGGGGCCCTTCAGGCCAGCTAGGTCTTTGGGTCCTGGCTCCTTCGGTTTGGGAGCTGTTGCTGCAGTTGGGCATGTTGGCCGGAGAGTGCTTCTCGGGCCGCGAACTGCAACCTTGCAGGTACCTCCCAGGTTCCCGGCCCAACTAAATCCCCCAGACCCAAATGGAGAGGGGCTGCTTGGGGGCCCCCTGGGGGCCCTTCAGGCCAGCTAGGTCTTTGGGTCCTGGCTCCTTCGGTTTGGGAGCTGTTTCTGCAGTTGGGCATGTTGGCCGGAGAGTGCTTCTCGGGCCGCGAACTGCAACCTTGCAGGAATCTCCCAGGTTCCCCGCCGAACTAAAGCCCCCAGACCCAAATGGAGAGGGGCTGCTTGGGGGACCCCTGGGGGCCCTTCAGGCCAGCTAGGTCTTTGGGTCCTGGCTCCTTCGGTTTGGGAGCTGTTGCTGCAGTTGGGCATGTTGGCCGGAGAGTGCTTCTCGGGCAGCGAACTGCAACCTTGCTGGTATCTCCCATGTATACATGCCCAACGAAAGCCCCCAGACCCAAATGGAGAGGGGCTGCTTGGGGGCCCCCTGGGGGCCCTTCAGGCCAGCTAGGTCTTTGGGTCCTGGCTCCTTCGGTTTGGGAGCTGTTGCTGCAGTTGGGCATGTTGGCCGGAGAGTGCTTCTCGGGCCGCGAACTGCAACCTTGCAGGATTCTCCCAGGTTCCCGGCCCAACGAAAGCCCCCAGACCCAAATGGAGAGGGGCTGCTTGGGGGCCCCCTGGGGGCCCTTCAGGCCAGCTAGGTCTTTGGGTCCTGGCTCCTTCGGTTTGGGAGCTGTTGCTGCAGTTGGGCATGTTGGCCGGAGAGTGCTTCTCGGGCCGCGAACTGCAACCTTGCTGGTATCTCCCAGGTTCTCAGCCTAAAGAAAGCCCCCAGACCCAAATGGAGAGGGGCTGCTTGGGGGCCCCCTGGGGGCCCTTCAGGCCAGCTAGGTCTTTGGGTCCTGGCTCCTTCGGTTTGGGAGCTGTTGCTGCAGTTGGGCATGTTGGCCGGAGAGTGCTTCTCCGGCCGCGATCTGCAACCTTGCAGGAATCTCCCAGGTTCCCGGCCCAACGAAAGCCCCCAGACCCAAATTGAGAGGGGCTGCTTGGGGGCCCCCTGGGGGCCCTTCAGGCCAGCTAGGTCTTTGGGTCCTGGCTCCTTCGGTTTGGGAGCTGTTGCTGCAGTTGTGCATGTTGGCCTGAGAGTGCTTCTCGGGCCGCGAACTGTAACCTTGCAGGTACCTCTCAGGTATACATGCCCAACGAAAGCCCCCAGACCCAAATTGAGAGGGGCTACTTAGGGGCCCCCTGGGGGCCCTTCAGGCCAGCTAGGTCTTTGGGTCCTGGCTCATTCGGTTTGGGAGCTGTTGCTGCAGTTGGGCATGTTGGCCGGAGAGTGCTTCTCGGGCCTCGAACTGCAACCTTGCAGGAATCTCCCAGGTTTGCGGCCCAACAAAAGCCCCCAGACCCAAATGGAGAGGGGCTGCTTGGGGGCCCCCTGGGGGCCCTTCAGGCCAGCTAGGTCTTTGGGTCCTGGCTCCTTCGCTTTGGGAGCTGTTTCTGCAGTTGGGCATGTTGGCTGGAGAGTGCTTCTCGGGCCGCGAACTGCAACCTTGCAGGATTCTCCCAGGTTCCCGGCCCAACTAAATCCCCCAGACCCAAATGGAGAGGGGCTGCTTGGGGGCCCCCTGGGGGCCCTTCAGGCCAGCTAGGTCTTTGGGTCCTGGCTCCTTTGGTTTGGGAGCTGTTGCTGCAGTTGGGCATGTTGGCCGGAGAGTGCTTCTCGGGACGCGAACTGCAACCTTGCAGGAATCTCCCAGGTTCCCCGCCGAACTAAAGCCCCCAGACCCAAATGGAGAGGGGCTGCTTGGGGGCCCCCTGGGGGCCCTTCAGGCCAGCTAGGTCTTTGGGTCCTGGCTCCTTCGGTTTGGGAGCTGTTGCTGCAGTTGGGCATGTTGGCCGGAGAGTGCTTCTCGGGCCGCGAACTGCAACCTTGCTGGTATCTCCCATGTATACATGCCCAACGAAAGCCCCCAGACCCAAATGGAGAGGGGCTGCTTGGGGGCCCCCTGGGGGCCCTTCAGGCCAGCTAGGTCTTTGGGTCCTGGCTCCTTCGGTTTGGGAGCTGTTGCTGCAGTTGGGCATGTTGGCCGGAGAGTGCTTCTCGGGCCGCGAACTGCAACCTTGCAGGTACCTCCCAGGTTCCCGGCCCAACTAAATCCCCCAGACCCAAATGGAGAGGGGCTGCTTGGGGGCCCCCTGGGGGCCCTTCAGGCCAGCTAGGTCTTTGGGTCCTGGCTCCTTCGGTTTGGGAGCTGTTGCTGCAGTTGGGCATGTTGGCCGCAGAGTGCTTCTCGGGCAGCGAACTGCAACCTTGCTGGTATCTCCCATGTATACATGCCCAACGAAAGCCCCCAGACCCAAATGGAGAGGGGCTGCTTGGGGGCCCCCTGGGGGCCCTTCAGGCCAGCTAGGTCTTTGGGTCCTGGCTCCTTCGCTTTGGGAGCTGTTGCTGCAGTTGGGCATGTTGGCCGGAGAGTGCTTCTCGGGACGCGAACTGCAACCTTGCAGGATTCTCCCAGGTTCCCGGCCCAATGAAAGCCCCCAGACCCAAATTGAGAGGGGCTGCTTGGGGCCCCCTTGGGGGCCTTTCAGGCCAGCTAGGTCTTTGGGTCCTGGCTCATTCGCTTTGGGAGCTGTTGCTGCATTTGGGCATGTTGGCCGGAGAATGCTCTCCGGCCGTGATCTGCAACCTTGCAGGTACCTCCCAGGTTCCCGGCCCAACGAAAGCCCCCAGACCCAAATGGAGAGGAGCTCCTTGGGGCCCCCCTGGGGGCCCTTCAGGCCAGCTAGGTCTTTGGGTCCTGGCTCCTTCGGTTTGGGAGCTGTTGCTGCAGTTGGGCATGTTGGCCGGAGAGTGCTTCTCGGGCCGCGAACTGCAACCTTGCAGGTACCTCCCAGGTTCCCGGCCCAACGAAAGCCCCCAGACCCAAATTGAGAGGGGCTGCTTGGGGGCCCCCTGGGGGCCCTTCAGGCCAGCTAGGTCTTTGGGTCCTGGCTCCTTCGCTTTGGGAGCTGTTGCTGCAGTTGGGCATGTTGGCCGGAGAGTGCTTCTCGGGCCGCGAACTGCAACCTTGCAGGTACCTCCCAGGTTCCAGGCCCAACGAAAGCCCCCAGACCCAAATGGAGAGGGGCTGCTTGGGGGCCCCCTGGGGGCCCTTCAGGCCAGCTAGGTCTTTGGGTCCTGGCTCCTTCGGTTTGGGAGCTGTTGCTGCAGTTGGGCATGTTGGCCGGAGAGTGCTTCTCGGGCCGCGAACTGCAACCTTGCAGGATTCTCCCAGGTTCCCGGCCCAACGAAAGCCCCCAGACCCAAATGGAGAGGGGCTGCTTGGGGGCCCCCTGGGGGCCCTTCAGGCCAGCTAGGTCTTTGGGTCCTGGCTCCTTCGGTTTGGGAGCTGTTGCTGCAGTTGGGCATGTTGGCCGGAGAGTGCTTCTCCGGCCGCGAACTGCAACCTTGCAGGTACCTCCCAGGTTCCCGGCCCAACGAAAGCCCCCAGACCCAAATTGAGAGGGGCTGCTTGGGGGCCCCCTGGGGGCCCTTCAGGCCAGCTAGGTCTTTGGGTCCTGGCTCCTTCGGTTTGGGAGCTGTTGCTGCAGTTGGGCATGTTGGCCGGAGAGTGCTTCTCGGGCCGCGAACTGCAACCTTGCATGAATCTCCCAGGTTCCATGCCCAACAAAAGCCCCCAGACCCAAATGGAGAGGGGCTGTTTGGGGGCCCCCTGGGGGCCCTTCAACCAGCTAGGTCTTTGGGTCCTGGCTCCTTCGGTTTGGGAGCTGTTGCTGCAGTTGGGCATGTTGGCCGGAGAGTGCTTCTCGGGCCGCGAACTGCAACCTTGCAGGAATCTCCCAGGTTCCCGGCCCAACGAAAGCCCCCAGACCCAAATGGAGAGGGGCTGCTTGGGGGCCCCCTGGGGGCCCTTCAGGCCAGCTAGGTCTTTGGGTCCTGGCTCCTTCGGTTTGGGAGCTGTTGCTGCAGTTGGGCATGTTGGCCGGAGAGTGCTTCTCGGGCCGCGAACTGCAACCTTGCTGGTATCTCCCAGGTTCTCAGCCTAAAGAAAGCCCCCAGACCCAAATTGAGAGGGGCTGCTTGGGGGCCCCCTGGGGGCCCTTCAGGCCAGCTAGGTCTTTGGGTCCTGGCTCCTTCGGTTTGGGAGCTGTTGCTGCAGTTGGGCATGTTGGCCGGAGAGTGCTTCTCCGGCCGCGAACTGCAACCTTGCAGGAATATCCCAGGTTCCCGGCCCAACGAAAGCCCCCAGACCCAAATTGAGAGGGGCTGCTTGGGGTCCCCCTGGGGGCCCTTCAGGCCAGCTAGGTCTTTGGGTCCTGGCTCCTTCGGTTTGGGAGCTGTTGCTGCAGTTGTGCATGTTGGCCTGAGAGTGCTTCTCTGGCCGCGAACTGTAACCTTGCAGGTACCTCTCAGGTATACATGCCCAACGAAAGCCCCCAGACCCAAATTGAGAGGGGCTACTTGGGGGCCCCCTGGGGGCCCTTCAGGCCAGCTAGGTCTTTGTGTCCTGGCTCATTCGGTTTGGGAGCTGTTGCTGCAGTTGGGCATGTTGGCCGGAGAGTGCTTCTCGGGCCTCGAACTGCAACCTTGCAGGAATCTCCCAGGTTCCCGGCCCAACAAAAGCCCCCAGACCCAAATGGAGAGGGGCTGCTTGGGGGCCCCCTGGGGGCCCTTCAGGCCAGCTAGGTCTTTGGGTCCTGGCTCCTTCGGTTTGGGAGCTGTTGCTGCAGTTGGGCATGTTGGCCGGAGAGTGCTTCTCGGGCCGCGAACTGCAACCTTGCAGATACCTCCCAGGTTCCCGGCCCAACTAAAGCCCCCAGACCCAAATGGAGAGGGGCTGCTTGGGGGCCCCCTGGGGGCCCTTCAGGCCAGCTAGGTCTTTGGGTCCTGGCTCCTTCGGTTTGGGAGCTGTTGCTGCAGTTGGGCATGTTGGCCGGAGAGTGCTTCTCGGGCCGCGAACTGCAACCTTGCAGGAATCTCCCAGGTTCCCCGCCGAACTAAAGCCCCCAGACCCAAATGGAGAGGGGCTGCTTGGGGGCCCCCTGGGGGCCCTTCAGGCCAGCTAGGTCTTTGGGTCCTGGCTCCTTCGGTTTGGGAGCTGTTGCTGCAGTTGGGCATGTTGGCCGGAGAGTGCTTCTCGGGCCGCGAACTGCAACCTTGCTGGTATCTCCCAGGTTCTCAGCCTAAAGAAAGCCCCCAGACCCAAATGGAGAGGGGCTGCTTGGGGGCCCCCTGGGGGCCCTTCAGGCCAGCTAGGTCTTTGGGTCCTGGCTCCTTCGGTTTGGGAGCTGTTGCTGCAGTTGGGCATGTTGGCCGGAGAGTGCTTCTCGGGCCGCGAACTGCAACCTTGCAGATACCTCCCAGGTTCCCGGCCCAACTAAAGCCCCCAGACCCAAATGGAGAGGGGCTGCTTGGGGGCCCCCTGGGGGCCCTTCAGGCCAGCTAGGTCTTTGGGTCCTGGCTCCTTCGGTTTGGGAGCTGTTGCTGCAGTTGGGCATGTTGGCCGGAGAGTGCTTCTCGGGCCGCGAACTGCAACCTTGCAGGAATCTCCCAGGTTCCCCGCCGAACTAAAGCCCCCAGACCCAAATTGAGAGGGGCTGCTTGGGGTCCCCCTGGGGCCCCTTCAGGCCAGCTAGGTCTTTGGGTCCTGGCTCCTTCGGTTTGGGAGCTGTTGCTGCAGTTGTGCATGTTGGCCTGAGAGTGCTTCTTGGGCCGCGAACTGTAACCTTGCAGGTTCCTCTCAGGTATACATGCCCAACGAAAGCCCCCAGACCCAAATTGAGAGGGGCTACTTGGGGGCCCCCTGGGGGCCCTTCAGGCCAGCTAGGTCTTTGGGTCCTGGCTCCTTCGGTTTGGGAGCTGTTGCTGCAGTTGGGCATGTTGGCCGGAGAGTGCTTCTCGGGCCGCGAACTGCAACCTTGCTGGTATCTCCCAGGTTCTCAGCCTAAAGAAAGCCCCCAGACCCAAATGGAGAGGGGCTGCTTGGGGGCCCCCTGGGGGCCCTTCAGGCCAGCTAGGTCTTTGGGTCCTGGCTCCTTCGGTTTGGGAGCTGTTGCTGCAGTTGGGCATGTTGGCCGGAGAGTGCTTCTCCGGCCGCGAACTGCAACCTTGCAGGTACCTCCCAGGTTCCCGGCCCAACTAAATCCCCCAGACCCAAATGGAGAGGGGCTGCTTGGGGGCCCCCTGGGGGCCCTTCAGGCCAGCTAGGTCTTTGGGTCCTGGCTCCTTTGGTTTGGGAGCTGTTTCTGCAGTTGGGCATGTTGGCCGGAGAGTGCTTCTCGGGCTGCGAACTGCAACCTTGCAGGAATCTCCCAGGTTCCCCGCCGAACTAAAGCCCCCAGACCCAAATGGAGAGGGGCTGCTTGGGGGACCCCTGGGGGCCCTTCAGGCCAGCTAGGTCTTTGGGTCCTGGCTCCTTCGGTTTGGGAGCTGTTGCTGCAGTTGGGCATGTTGGCCGGAGAGTGCTTCTCGGGCCGCGAACTGCAACCTTGCTGGTATCTCCCATGTATACATGCCCAACGAAAGCCCCCAGACCCAAATGGAGAGGGGCTGCTTGGGGGCCCCCTGGGGGCCCTTCAGGCCAGCTAGGTCTTTGGGTCCTGGCTCCTTCGCTTTGGGAGCTGTTGCTGCAGTTGGGCATGTTGGCCGGAGAGTGCTTCTCGGGCCGCGAACTGCAACCTTGCAGGATTCTCCCAGGTTCCCGGCCCAACGAAAGCCCCCAGACCCAAATGGAGAGGGGCTGCTTGGGGGCCCCCTGGGGGCCCTTCAGGCCAGCTAGGTCTTTGGGTCCTGGCTCCTTCGGTTTGGGAGCTGTTGCTGCAGTTGGGCATGTTGGCCGGAGAGTGCTTCTCGGGACGCGAACTGCAACCTTGCAGGATTCTCCCAGGTTCCCAGCCCAACAAAAGCCCCCAGACCCAAATGGAGAGGGGCTGCTTGGGGCCCCCCTGGGGGCCCTTCAGGCCAGCTAGGTTTTTGGGTCCTGGCTCCTTCGGTTTGGGAGCTGTTGCTGCAGTTGGGCATGTTGGCCGGAGAGTGCTTCTCGGGACGCGAACTGCAACCTTGCATGAATCTCCCAGGTTCCATGCCCAACGAAAGCCCCCAGACCCAAATGGAGAGGGGCTGCTTGGGGGCCCCCTGGGGGCCCTTCAGGCCAGCTAGGTCTTTGGGTCCTGGCTCCTTCGGTTTGGGAGCTGTTGCTGCAGTTGGGCATGTTGGCCGGAGAGTGCTTCTCGGGCCGCGAACTGCAACCTTGCAGGATTCTCCCAGGTTCCCGGCCCAACGAAAGCCCCCAGACCCAAATGGAGAGGGGCTGCTTGGGGGCCCCCTGGGGGCCCTTCAGGCCAGCTAGGTCTTTGGGTCCTGGCTCCTTCGGTTTGGGAGCTGTTGCTGCAGTTGGGCATGTTGGCCGGAGAGTGCTTCTCGGGCCGCGAACTGCAACCTTGCTGGTATCTCCCAGGTTCTCAGCCTAAAGAAAGCCCCCAGACCCAAATGGAGAGGGGCTGCTTGGGGGCCCCCTGGGGGCCCTTCAGGCCAGCTAGGTCTTTGGGTCCTGGCTCCTTCGGTTTGGGAGCTGTTGCTGCAGTTGGGCATGTTGGCCGGAGAGTGCTTCTCCGGCCGCGATCTGCAAACTTGCAGGAATCTCCCAGGTTCCCGGCCCAACGAAAGCCCCCAGACCCAAATTGAGAGGGGCTGCTTGGGGGCCCCCTGGGGGCCCTTCAGGCCAGCTAGGTCTTTGGGTCCTGGCTCCTTCGGTTTGGGAGCTGTTGCTGCAGTTGTGCATGTTGGCCTGAGAGTGCTTCTCGGGCCGCGAACTGTAACCTTGCAGGTACCTCTCAGGTATACATGCCCAACGAAAGCCCCCAGACCCAAATTGAGAGGGGCTACTTAGGGGCCCCCTGGGGGCCCTTCAGGCCAGCTAGGTCTTTGTGTCCTGGCTCATTCGGTTTGGGAGCTGTTGCTGCAGTTGGGCATGTTGGCCGGAGAGTGCTTCTCGGGCCTCGAACTGCAACCTTGCAGGAATCTCCCAGGTTTGCGGCCCAACAAAAGCCCCCAGACCCAAATGGAGAGGGGCTGCTTGGGGGCCCCCTGGGGGCCCTTCAGGCCAGCTAGGTCTTTGGGTCCTGGCTCCTTCGCTTTGGGAGCTGTTGCTGCAGTTGGGCATGTTGGCCGGAGAGTGCTTCTCGGGCCGCGAACTGCAACCTTGCAGGTACCTCCCAGGTTCCCGGCCCAACTAAATCCCCCAGACCCAAATGGAGAGGGGCTGCTTGGGGGCCCCCTGGGGGCCCTTCAGGCCAGCTAGGTCTTTGGGTCCTGGCTCCTTTGGTTTGGGAGCTGTTGCTGCAGTTGGGCATGTTGGCCGGAGAGTGCTTCTCGGGACGCGAACTGCAACCTTGCAGGAATCTCCCAGGTTCCCCGCCGAACTAAAGCCCCCAGACCCAAATGGAGAGGGGCTGCTTGGGGGCCCCCTGGGGGCCCTTCAGGCCAGCTAGGTCTTTGGGTCCTGGCTCCTTCGGTTTGGGAGCTGTTGCTGCAGTTGGGCATGTTGGCCGGAGAGTGCTTCTCGGGCCGCGAACTGCAACCTTGCTGGTATCTCCCATGTATACATGCCCAACGAAAGCCCCCAGACCCAAATGGATAGGGGCTGCTTGGGGGCCCCCTGGGGGCCCTTCAGGCCAGCTAGGTCTTTGGGTCCTGGCTCCTTCGGTTTGGGAGCTGTTGCTGCAGTTGGGCATGTTGGCCGGAGAGTGCTTCTCGGGCCGCGAACTGCAACCTTGCAGGTACCTCCCAGGTTCCCGGCCCAACTAAATCCCCCAGACCCAAATGGAGAGGGGCTGCTTGGGGGCCCCCTGGGGGCCCTTCAGGCCAGCTAGGTCTTTGGGTCCTGGCTCCTTCGGTTTGGGAGCTGTTTCTGCAGTTGGGCATGTTGGCCGGAGAGTGCTTCTCGGGCCGCGAACTGCAACCTTGCAGGAATCTCCCAGGTTCCCCGCCGAACTAAAGCCCCCAGACCCAAATGGAGAGGGGCTGCTTGGGGGACCCCTGGGGGCCCTTCAGGCCAGCTAGGTCTTTGGGTCCTGGCTCCTTCGGTTTGGGAGCTGTTGCTGCAGTTGGGCATGTTGGCCGGAGAGTGCTTCTCGGGCAGCGAACTGCAACCTTGCTGGTATCTCCCATGTATACATGCCCAACGAAAGCCCCCAGACCCAAATGGAGAGGGGCTGCTTGGGGGCCCCCTGGGGGCCCTTCAGGCCAGCTAGGTCTTTGGGTCCTGGCTCCTTCGCTTTGGGAGCTGTTGCTGCAGTTGGGCATGTTGGCCGGAGAGTGCTTCTCGGGACGCGAACTGCAACCTTGCAGGAATCTCCCAGGTTCCCGGCCCAATGAAAGCCCCCAGACCCAAATTGAGAGGGGCTGCTTGGGGCCCCCCTGGGGGCCTTTCAGGCCAGCTAGGTCTTTGGGTCCTGGCTCATTCGCTTTGGGAGCTGTTGCTGCATTTGGGCATGTTGGCCGGAGAATGCTCTCCGGCCGTGATCTGCAACCTTGCAGGTACCTCCCAGGTTCCCGGCCCAACGAAAGCCCCCAGACCCAAATGGAGAGGAGCTCCTTGGGGCCCCCCTGGGGGCCCTTCAGGCCAGCTAGGTCTTTGGGTCCTGGCTCCTTCGGTTTGGGAGCTGTTGCTGCAGTTGGGCATGTTGGCCGGAGAGTGCTTCTCGGGCCGCGAACTGCAACCTTGCAGGATTCTCCCAGGTTCCCGGCCCAACGAAAGCCCCCAGACCCAAATTGAGAGGGGCTGCTTGGGGGCCCCCTGGGGGCCCTTCAGGCCAGCTAGGTCTTTGGGTCCTGGCTCCTTCGGTTTGGGAGCTGTTGCTGCAGTTGGGCATGTTGGCCGGAGAGTGCTTCTCGGGCCGCGAACTGCAACCTTGCAGGTACCTCCCAGGTTCCCGGCCCAACGAAAGCCCCCAGACCCAAATGGAGAGGGGCTGCTTGGGGGCCCCCTGGGGGCCCTTCAGGCCAGCTAGGTCTTTGGGTCCTGGCTCCTTCGGTTTGGGAGCTGTTGCTGCAGTTGGGCATGTTGGCCGGAGAGTGCTTCTCGGGCCGCGAACTGCAACCTTGCAGGATTCTCCCAGGTTCCCGGCCCAACGAAAGCCCCCAGACCCAAATTGAGAGGGGCTGCTTGGGGGCCCCCTGGGGGCCCTTCAGGCCAGCTAGGTCTTTGGGTCCTGGCTCCTTCGGTTTGGGAGCTGTTGCTGCAGTTGGGCATGTTGGCCGGAGAGTGCTTCTCCGGCCGCGAACTGCAACCTTGCAGGTACCTCCCAGGTTCCCGGCCCAACGAAAGCCCCCAGACCCAAATTGAGAGGGGCTGCTTGGGGGCCCCCTGGGGGCCCTTCAGGCCAGCTAGGTCTTTGGGTCCTGGCTCCTTCGGTTTGGGAGCTGTTGCTGCAGTTGGGCATGTTGGCCGGAGAGTGCTTCTCGGGCCGTGAACTCCAACCTTGCAGGATTCTCCCAGGTTCCCGGCCCAACGAAAGCCCCCAGACCCAAATTGAGAGGGGCTGCTTGGGGGCCCCCTGGGGGCCCTTCAGGCCAGCTAGGTCTTTGGGTCCTGGCTACTTCGGTTTGGGAGCTGTTGCTGCAGTTGGGCATGTTGGCCGGAGAGTGCTTCTCCGGCCGCGAACTGCAACCTTGCAGGTACCTCCCAGGTTCCCGGCCCAACGAAAGCCCCCAGACCCAAATGGAGAGGGGCTGCTTGGGGCCCCCCTGGGGGCCCTTCAGGCCAGCTAGGTCTTTGGGTCCTGGCTCCTTCGGTTTGGGAGCTGTTGCTGCAGTTGGGCATGTTGGCCGGAGAGTGCTTCTCGGGCCGCGAACTGCAACCTTGCTGGTATCTCCCAGTTTCTCAGCCTAAAGAAAGCCCCCAGACCCAAATTGAGAGGGGCTGCTTGGGGGCCCCCTGGGGGCCCTTCAGGCCAGCTAGGTCTTTGGGTCCTGGCTCCTTCGGTTTGGGAGCTGTTGCTGCAGTTGGGCATGTTGGCCGGAGAGTGCTTCTCCGGCCGCGAACTGCAACCTTGCAGGAATATCCCAGGTTCCCGGCCCAACGAAAGCCCCCAGACCCAAATTGAGAGGGGCTGCTTGGGGTCCCCCTGGGGGCCCTTCAGGCCAGCTAGGTCTTTGGGTCCTGGCTCCTTCGGTTTGGGAGCTGTTGCTGCAGTTGTGCATGTTGGCCTGAGAGTGCTTCTCTGGCCGCGAACTGTAACCTTGCAGGTACCTCTCAGGTATACATGCCCAACGAAAGCCCCCAGACCCAAATTGAGAGGGGCTACTTGGGGGCCCCCTGGGGGCCCTTCAGGCCAGCTAGGTCTTTGTGTCCTGGCTCATTCGGTTTGGGAGCTGTTGCTGCAGTTGGGCATGTTGGCCGGAGAGTGCTTCTCGGGCCTCGAACTGCAACCTTGCAGGAATCTCCCAGGTTCCCGGCCCAACAAAAGCCCCCAGACCCAAATGGAGAGGGGCTGCTTGGGGGCCCCCTGGGGGCCCTTCAGGCCAGCTAGGTCTTTGGGTCCTGGCTCCTTCGCTTTGGGAGCTGTTGCTGCAGTTGGGCATGTTGGCCGGAGAGTGCTTCTCGGGCCGCGAACTGCAACCTTGCAGATACCTCCCAGGTTCCCGGCCCAACTAAAGCCCCCAGACCCAAATGGAGAGGGGCTGCTTGGGGGCCCCCTGGGGGCCCTTCAGGCCAGCTAGGTCTTTGGGTCCTGGCTCCTTCGGTTTGGGAGCTGTTGCTGCAGTTGGGCATGTTGGCCGGAGAGTGCTTCTCGGGCCGCGAACTGCAACCTTGCAGGAATCTCCCAGGTTCCCCGCCGAACTAAAGCCCCCAGACCCAAATGGAGAGGGGCTGCTTGGGGGACCCCTGGGGGCCCTTCAGGCCAGCTAGGTCTTTGGGTCCTGGCTCCTTCGGTTTGGGAGCTGTTGCTGCAGTTGGGCATGTTGGCCGGAGAGTGCTTCTTGGGCCGCGAACTTCAACCTTGCTTGTATCTCCCATGTATACATGCCCAACGAAAGCCCCCAGACCCAAATGGAGAGGGGCTGCTTGGGGGCCCCCTGGGGGCCCTTCAGGCCAGCTAGGTCTTTGGGTCCTGGCTCCTTCGGTTTGGGAGCTGTTGCTGCAGTTGGGTATGTTGGCCGGAGAGTGCTTCTCGGGCCGCGAACTGTAACCTTGCAGGTACCTCCCAGGTTCCCGGCCCAACTAAAGCCCCCAGACCCAAATGGAGAGGGGCTGCTTGGGGGCCCCCTGGGGGCCCTTCAGGCCAGCTAGGTCTTTGGGTCCTGGCTCCTTCGCTTTGGGAGCTGTTGCTGCAGTTGGGCATGTTGGCCGGAGAGTGCTTCTCGGGCCGCGAACTGCAACCTTGCAGGATTCTCCCAGGTTCCCGGCCCAACGAAAGCCCCCAGACCCAAATGGAGAGGGGCTGCTTGGGGGCCCCCTGGGGGCCCTTCAGGCCAGCTAGGTCTTTGGGTCCTGGCTCCTTCGCTTTGGGAGCTGTTGCTGCAGTTGTGCATGTTGGCCGGAGAGTGCTTCTCCGGCCGCGAACTGCAACCTTGCATGAATCTCCCAGGTTCCATGCCCAACGAAAGCCCCCAGACCCAAATGGAGAGGGGCTGCTTGGGGGCCCCCTGGGGCCCTTCAGGCCAGCTAGGTCTTTGGGTCCTGGCTCCTTCGCTTTGGGAGCTGTTGCTGCAGTTGGGCATGTTGGCCGGAGAGTGCTTCTCGGGACGCGAACTGTAACTTGCAGGTACCTCTCAGGTATACATGCCCAACGAAAGCCCCCAGACCCAAATGGAGAGGGGCTGCTTGGTGGCCCCCTGGGGGCCCTTCAGGCCAGCTAGGTCTTTGGGTCCTGGCTCCTTCGCTTTGGGAGCTGTTGCTGGATATTGGGCATGTTGGCCGGAGAGTGCTTCTCGGGCCGCGAACTGCAACCTTGCTGGTATCTCCCAGGTATACATGCCCAACGAAAGCCCCCAGACCCAAATGGAGAGGGGCTGTTTGGGGGCCCCCTGGGGGCCCTTCAGGCCAGCTAGGTCTTTGGGTCCTGGCTCCTTCGATTTGGGAGCTGTTGCTGCAGTTGGGCATGTTGGCCGGAGAGTGCTTCTCGGGCCGCGAACTGCAACCTTGCAGGTACCTCCCAGGTTCCCGGCCCAACAAAAGCCCCCAGACCCAAATGGAGAGGGGCTGCTTGGGGGCCCCCTGGGGGCCCTTCAGGCCTGCTAGGTCTTTGGGTCCTGGCTCCTTCGGTTTGGGAGCTGTTGCTGCAGTTGGGCATGTTGGCCGGAGAGTGCTTCTCGGGCCGCGAACTGCAACCTTGCAGGATTCTCCCAGGTTCCCGGCCCAACGAAAGCCCCCAGACCCAAATGGAGAGGGGCTGCTTGGGGGCCCCCTGGGGGCCCTTCACGCCAGCTAGGTCTTTGGGTCCTGGCTCCTTCGCTTTGGGAGCTGTTGCTGCAGTTGGGCATGTTGGCCGGAGAGTGCTTCTCCGGCCGCGAACTGCAACCTTGCAGGAATCTCCCAGGTTTGCGGCCCAACGAAAGCCCCCAGACCCAAATTGAGAGGGGCTGCTTGGGGGCCCCCTGGGGGCCCTTCAGGCCAGCTAGGTCTTTGGGTCCTGGCTCCTTCGGTTTGGGAGCTGTTGCTGCAGTTGGGCATGTTGGCCGGAGAGTGCTTCTCGGGCCGCGAACTGCAACCTTGCCGGATTCTCCCAGGTTCCCGGCCCAACGAAAGCCCCCAGACCCAAATGGAGAGGGGCTGCTTGGTGGCCCCCTGGGGGCCCTTCAGGCCAGCTAGGTCTTTGGGTCCTGGCTCCTTCGCTTTGGGAGCTGTTGCTGGATATTGGGCATGTTGGCCGGAGAGTGCTTCTCGGGCCGCGAACTGCAACCTTGCTGGTATCTCCCAGGTTCTCAGCCTAAAGAAAGCCCCCAGACCCAAATTGAGAGGGGCTGCTTGGGGGCCCCCTGGGGGCCCTTCAGGCCAGCTAGGTCTTTGGGTCCTGGCTCCTTCGGTTTGGGAGCTGTTGCTGCAGTTGGGCATGTTGGCCGGAGAGTGCTTCTCCGGCCGCGAACTGCAACCTTGCAGGAATCTCCCAGGTTCCCGGCCCAACGAAAGCCCCCAGACCCAAATTGAGAGGGGCTGCTTGGGGGCCCCCTGGGGGCCCTTCAGGCCAGCTAGGTCTTTGGGTCCTGGCTCCTTCGGTTTGGGAGCTGTTGCTGCAGTTGTGCATGTTGGCCTGAGAGTGCTTCTCGGGCCGCGAACTGTAACCTTGCAGGTACCTCTCAGGTATACATGCCCAACGAAAGCCCCCAGACCCAAATGGAGAGGGGCTGTTTGGGGGCCCCCTGGGGGCCCTTCAGGCCAGCTAGGTCTTTGGGTCCTGGCTCCTTCGCTTTGGGAGCTGTTGCTGCAGTTGGGCATGTTGGCCGGAGAGTGCTTCTCGGGCCGCGAACTGCAACCTTGCAGGAATCTCCCAGGTTCCCGGCCCAACAAAAGCCCCCAGACCCAAATGGAGAGGGGCTGCTTGGGGGCCCCCTGGGGGCCCTTCAGGCCAGCTAGGTCTTTGGGTCCTGGCTACTTCGGTTTGGGAGCTGTTGCTGCAGTTGGGCATGTTGGCCGGAGAGTGCTTCTCGGGCCGCGAACTGCAACCTTGCAGGATTCTCCCAGGTTCCCGGCCCAACGAAAGCCCCCAGACCCAAATTGAGAGGGGCTGCTTGGGGGCCCCCTGGGGGCCCTTCAGGCCAGCTAGGTCTTTGGGTCCTGGCTCCTTCGCTTTGGGAGCTGTTGCTGCAGTTGGGCATTTTGGCCGGAGACTGCTTCTCGGGCCGCGAACTGCAACCTTGCATGAATCTCCCAGGTCCCATGCCCAACGAAAGCCCCCAGACCCAAATGGAGAGGGGCTGCTTGGGGGCTCCCTGGGGGCACTTCAGGCCAGCTAGGTCTTTGGGTCCTGGCTCCTTCGGTTTGGGAGCTGTTGCTGCAGTTGGGCATGTTGGCCGGAGAGTGCTTCTCGGGCCGCGAACTGCAACCTTGCAGGTACCTCCCAGGTTCCCGGCCCAACGAAAGCCCCCAGACCCAAATGGAGAGGGGCTGCTTGGGGGCCCCCTGGGGGCCCTTCAGGCCAGCTAGGTCTTTGGGTCCTGGCTCCTTCGCTTTGGGAGCTGTTGCTGCAGTTGGGCATGTTGGCCGGAGAGTGCTTCTCGGGCCGCGAACTGCAACCTTGCAGGATTCTCCCAGGTTCCCGGCCCAACGAAAGCCCCCAGACCCAAATGGAGAGGGGCTGCTTGGGGGCCCCCTGGGGGCCCTTCACGCCAGCTAGGTCTTTGGGTCCTGGCTCCTTCGCTTTGGGAGCTGTTGCTGCAGTTGGGCATGTTGGCCGGAGAGTGCTTCTCCGGCCGCGAACTGCAACCTTGCAGGATTCTCCCAGGTTCCCGGCCCAACGAAAGCCCCCAGACCCAAATTGAGAGGGGCTGCTTGGGGGCCCCCTGGGGGCCCTTCAGGCCAGCTAGGTCTTTGGGTCCTGGCTCCTTCGGTTTGGGAGCTGTTGCTGCAGTTGGGCATGTTGGCCGGAGAGTGCTTCTCGGGCCGCGAACTGCAACCTTGCCGGATTCTCCCAGGTTCCCGGCCCAACGAAAGCCCCCAGACCCAAATGGAGAGGGGCTGCTTGGGGGCCCCCTGGGGGCCCTTCAGGCCAGCTAGGTCTTTGGGTCCTGGCTCCTTCGCTTTGGGAGCTGTTGCTGCAGTTGTGCATGTTGGCCGGAGAGTGCTTCTCCGGCCGCGAACTGCAACCTTGCATGAATCTCCCAGGTTCCATGCCCAACGAAAGCCCCCAGACCCAAATGGAGAGGGGCTGCTTGGGGGCCCCCTGGGGCCCTTCAGGCCAGCTAGGTCTTTGGGTCCTGGCTCCTTCGCTTTGGGAGCTGTTGCTGCAGTTGGGCATGTTGGCCGGAGAGTGCTTCTCGGGCCGCGAACTGTAACTTGCAGGTACCTCTCAGGTATACATGCCCAACGAAAGCCCCCAGACCCAAATGGAGAGGGGCTGCTTGGTGGCCTTCTGGGGGCCCTTCAGGCCAGCTAGGTCTTTGGGTCCTGGCTCCTTCGCTTTGGGAGCTGTTGCTGGATATTGGGCATGTTGGCCGGAGAGTGCTTCTCGGGCCGCGAACTGCAACCTTGCTGGTATCTCCCAGGTTCTCAGCCTAAAGAAAGCCCCCAGACCCAAATTGAGAGGGGCTGCTTGGGGGCCCCCTTGGGGCCCTTCAGGCCACCTAGGTCTTTGGGTCCTGGCTCCTTTGGTTTGGGAGCTGTTTCTGCAGTTGGGCATGTTGGCCGGAGAGTGCTTCTCGGGCCGCGAACTGCAACCTTGCAGGTACCTCCCAGGTTCCCGGCCCAACGAAAGCCCCCAGACCCAAATGGAGAGGGGCTGCTTAGGGGCCCCCTGGGGGCCCTTCAGGCCAGCTAGGTCTTTGGGTCCTGGCTCCTTCGCTTTGGGAGCTGTTGCTGCAGTTGGGCATGTTGGCCGGAGAGTGCTTCTCGGGCCGCGAACTGCAACCTTGCAGGTACCTCCCAGGTTCCCGGCCCAACGAAAGCCCCCAGACCCAAATGGAGAGGGGCTGCTTGGGGGCCCCCTGGGGGCCCTTCAGGCCAGCTAGGTCTTTGGGTCCTGGCTCCTTCGCTTTGGGAGCTGTTGCTGCAGTTGGGCATGTTGGCCGGAGAGTGCTTCTCGGGCCGCGAACTGTAACTTGCAGGTACCTCTCAGGTATACATGCCCAACGAAAGCCCCCAGACCCAAATGGAGAGGGGCTGCTTGGTGGCCTTCTGGGGGCCCTTCAGGCCAGCTAGGTCTTTGGGTCCTGGCTCCTTCGCTTTGGGAGCTGTTGCTGGATATTGGGCATGTTGGCCGGAGAGTGCTTCTCGGGCCGCGAACTGCAACCTTGCTGGTATCTCCCAGGTTCTCAGCCTAAAGAAAGCCCCCAGACCCAAATGGAGAGGGGCTGCTTGGGGGCCCCCTTGGGGCCCTTCAGGCCACCTAGGTCTTTGGGTCCTGGCTCCTTTGGTTTGGGAGCTGTTTCTGCAGTTGGGCATGTTGGCCGGAGAGTGCTTCTCGGGCCGCGAACTGCAACCTTGCAGGTACCTCCCAGGTTCCCGGCCCAACGAAAGCCCCCAGACCCAAATGGAGAGGGGCTGCTTAGGGGCCCCCTGGGGGCCCTTCAGGCCAGCTAGGTCTTTGGGTCCTGGCTCCTTCGCTTTGGGAGCTGTTGCTGCAGTTGGGCATGTTGGCCGGAGAGTGCTTCTCCGGCCGCGAACTGCAACCTTGCAGGTACCTCCCAGGTTCCCGGCCCAACTAAAGCCCCCAGACCCAAATGGAGAGGGGCTGCTTGGGGGCCCCCTGGGGGCCCTTCAGGCCAGCTAGGTCTTTGGGTCCTGGCTCCTTCGGTTTGGGAGCTGTTGCTGCAGTTGGGCATGTTGGCCGGAGAGTGCTTCTCGGGCCGCGAACTGCAACCTTGCAGGAATCTCCCAGGTTCCATGCCCAACGAAAGCCCCCAGACCCAAATTGAGAGGGGCTGCTTGGGGGCCCCCTGGGGGCCCTTCAGGCCAGCTAGGTCTTTGGGTCCTGGCTCCTTCGGTTTGGGAGCTGTTTCTGCAGTTGGGTATGTTGGCCGGAGAGTGCTTCTCGGGCCGCGAACTGTAACCTTGCAGGTACCTCTCAGGTATACATGCCCAACGAAAGCCCCCAGACCCAAATGGAGAGGGGCTGCTTGGGGGCCTCCTGGGGGCCCTTCAGGCCAGCTAGGTCTTTGGGTCCTGGCTCATTCGGTTTGGGAGCTGTTGCTGCAGTTGGGCATGTTGGCCGGAGAGTGCTTCTCGGGCCTCGAACTGCAACCTTGCAGGAATCTCCCAGGTTCCCGGCCCAACAAAAGCCCCCAGACCCAAATGGAGAGGGGTTGCTTGGGGGCCCCCTGGGGGCCCTTCAGGCCAGCTAGGTCTTTGGGTCCTGGCTCCTTCGGTTTGGGAGCTGTTGCTGCAGTTGGGCATGTTGGCCGGAGAATGCTTCTCCGGCCGCGAACTGCAACCTTGCAGGTACCTCCCAGGTTCCCGGCCCAACGAAAGCCCCCAGACCCAAATTGAGAGGGGCTGCTTGGGGCCCCCCTGGGGGCCCTTCAGGCCAGCTAGGTCTTTGGGTCCTGGCTCCTTCGGTTTGGGAGCTGTTGCTGCAGTTGGGCATGTTGGCCGGAGAGTGCTTCTCGGGCCGCGAACTGCAACCTTGCAGGATTCTCCCAGGTTCCCGGCCCAACGAAAGCCCCCAGACCCAAATTGAGAGGGGCTGCTTGGGGGCCCCCTGGGGGCCCTTCAGGCCAGCTAGGTCTTTGGGTCCTGGCTCCTTCGCTTTGGGAGCTGTTGCTGCAGTTGGGCATGTTGGCCGGAGAGTGCTTCTCGGGCCGCGAACTGCAACCTTGCAGGATTCTCCCAGGTTCCCGGCCAAACGAAAGCCCCCACACCCAAATGGAGAGGGGCTGCTTGGGGGCCCCCTGGGGGCCCTTCACGCCAGCTAGGTCTTTGGGTCCTGGCTCCTTCGCTTTGGGAGCTGTTGCTGCAGTTGGGCATGTTGGCCGGAGAGTGCTTCTCCGGCCGCGAACTGCAACCTTGCAGGATTCTCCCAGGTTCCCGGCCCAACGAAAGCCCCCAGACCCAAATTGAGAGGGGCTGCTTGGGGGCCCCCTGGGGGCCCTTCAGGCCAGCTAGGTCTTTGGGTCCTGGCTCCTTCGGTTTGGGAGCTGTTGCTGCAGTTGGGCATGTTGGCCGGAGAGTGCTTCTCGGGCCGCGAACTGCAACCTTGCAGGATTCTCCCAGGTTCCCGGCCCAACGAAAGCCCCCAGACCCAAATGGAGAGGGGCTGCTTGGGGGCCCCCTGGGGGCCCTTCAGGCCAGCTAGGTCTTTGGGTCCTGGCTCCTTCGCTTTGGGAGCTGTTGCTGCAGTTGTGCATGTTGGCCGGAGAGTGCTTCTCCGGCCGCGAACTGCAACCTTGCAGGATTCTCCCAGGTTCCCGGCCCAACTAAAGCCCCCAGACCCAAATGGAGAGGAGCTCCTTGGGGGCCCCATGGGGGCCCTTCAGGCCAGCTAGGTCTTTGGGTCCTGGCTCCTTCGGTTTGGGAGCTGTTGCTGCAGTTGGGCATGTTGGCCGGAGAGTGCTTCTCGGGCCGCGAACTGCAACATTGCAGGTACCTCCCAGGTTCCATGCCCAACGAAAGCCCCCAGACCCAAATTGAGAGGGGCTGCTTGGGGGCCCCCTGGGGGCCCTTCAGGCCAGCTAGGTCTTTGGGTCCTGGCTCCTTCGGTTTGGGAGCTGTTGCTGCAGTTGGGCATGTTGGCCGGAGAGTGCTTCTCGGGCCGCGAACTGCAACCTTGCAGGATTCTCCCAGGTTCCCGGCCCAACGAAAGCCCCCAGACCCAAATGGAGAGGGGCTGCTTGGGGGCCCCCTGGGGGCCCTTCAGGCCAGCTAGGTCTTTGGGTCCTGGCTCCTTCGCTTTGGGAGCTGTTGCTGCAGTTGGGCATGTTGGCCGGAGAGTGCTTCTCGGGCCGCGAACTGCAACCTTGCAGGATTCTCCCAGGTTCCCGGCCCAACGAAAGCCCCCAGACCCAAATTGAGAGGGGCTGCTTGGGGCCCCCCTGGGGGCCCTTCAGGCCAGCTAGGTCTTTGGGTCCTGGCTCCTTCGCTTTGGGAGCTGTTGCTGCAGTTGGGCATGTTGGCCGGAGAGTGCTTCTCGGGCCGCGAACTGCAACCTTGCAGGATTCTCCCAGGTTCCCGGCCCAACGAAAGCCCCCAGACCCAAATGGAGAGGGGCTGCTTGGGGGCCCCCTGGGGGCCCTTCAGGCCAGCTAGGTCTTTGGGTCCTGGCTCCTTCGCTTTGGGAGCTGTTGCTGCAGTTGGGCATGTTGGCCGGAGAGTGCTTCTCCGGCCGCGAACTGCAACCTTGCAGGTACCTCCCAGGTTCCCGGCCCAACTAAAGCCCCCAGACCCAAATGGAGAGGGGCTGCTTGGGGGCCCCCTGGGGGCCCTTCAGGCCAGCTAGGTCTTTGGGTCCTGGCTCCTTCGGTTTGGGAGCTGTTGCTGCAGTTGGGCATGTTGGCCGGAGAGTGCTTCTCGGCCGCGAACTGCAACCTTGCAGGAATCTCCCAGGTTCCATGCCCAACGAAAGCCCCCAGACCCAAATGGAGAGGGGCTGCTTGGGGGCCCCCTGGGGGCCCTTCAGGCCAGCTAGGTCTTTGGGTCCTGGCTCCTTCGCTTTGGGAGCTGTTGCTGCAGTTGGGCATGTTGGCCGGAGAGTGCTTCTCGGGCCGCGAACTGTAACCTTGCAGGTACCTCTCAGGTATACATGCCCAACGAAAGCCCCCAGACCCAAATGGAGAGGGGCTGCTTGGGGGCCCCCTGGGGGCCCTTCAGGCCAGCTAGGTCTTTGGGTCCTGGCTCCTTCGGTTTGGGAGCTGTTGCTGCAGTTGTGCATGTTGGCCTGAGAGTGCTTCTCGGGCCTCGAACTGTAACCTTGCAGGAATCTCCCAGGTTCCCGGCCCAACAAAAGCCCCCAGACCCAAATGGAGAGGGGTTGCTTGGGGGCCCCCTGGGGGCCCTTCAGGCCAGCTAGGTCTTTGGGTCCTGGCTCCTTCGCTTTGGGAGCTGTTGCTGCAGTTGGGCATGTTGGCCGGAGAATGCTTCTCGGGCCGCGAACTGCAACCTTGCAGGTACCTCCCAGGTTCCCGGCCCAACGAAAGCCCCCAGACCCAAATGGAGAGGAGCTCCTTGGGTCCCCCCTGGGGGCCCTTCAGGCCAGCTAGGTCTTTGTGTCCTGGCTCCTTCGCTTTGGGAGCTGTTGCTGCAGTTGTGCATGTTGGCCGGAGAATGCTTCTCGGGCCGCGAACTGCAACCTTGCAGGTACCTC
This sequence comes from Gallinula chloropus, assembly GCF_964237585.1. Classification (NCBI taxonomy): domain Eukaryota; kingdom Metazoa; phylum Chordata; class Aves; order Gruiformes; family Rallidae; genus Gallinula; species Gallinula chloropus. The sequence continues at coordinate 108,128 of NW_028168779.1, forward strand.
CCAGGTTCCCGGCCCAACGAAAGCCCCCAGACCCAAATGGAGAGGGGCTGCTTGGGGGCCCCCTGGGGGCCCTTCAGGCCAGCTAGGTCTTTGGGTCCTGGCTCCTTCGCTTTGGGAGCTGTTGCTGCAGTTGGGCATGTTGGCCGGAGAGTGCTTCTCGGGCCGCGAACTGCAACCTTGCAGGTACCTCCCAGGTTCCCGGCCCAACGAAAGCCCCCAGACCCAAATTGAGAGGGGCTGCTTGGGGGCCCCCTGGGGGCCCTTCAGGCCAGCTAGGTCTTTGGGTCCTGGCTCCTTCGCTTTGGGAGCTGTTGCTGCAGTTGGGCATGTTGGCCGGAGAGTGCTTCTCGGGCCGCGAACTGTAACCTTGCAGGTACCTCTCAGGTATACATGCCCAACGAAAGCCCCCAGACCCAAATGGAGAGGGGCTGCTTGGGGGCCCCCTGGGGGCCCTTCAGGCCAGCTAGGTCTTTGTGTCCTGGCTCATTCGGTTTGGGAGCTGTTGCTGCAGTTGGGCATGTTGGCCGGAGAGTGCTTCTCCGTCCTCGAACTTCAACCTTGCAGGAATCTCCCAGGTTCCCGGCCCAACAAAAGCCCCCGACGCAAATGGAGAGGAGCTCCTTGGGGCCCACCTGGGGGCCCTTCAGGCCAGCTAGGTCTTTGGGTCCTGGCTCCTTCGCTTTGGGAGCTGTTGCTGCAGTTGGGCATGTTGGCCGGAGAGTGCTTCTCGGGCCGCGAACTGCAACCTTGCAGGTACCTCCCAGGTTCCCGGCCCAACGAAAGCCCCCAGACCCAAATGGAGAGGGGCTGCTTGGGGGCCCCCTGGGGGCCCTTCAGGCCAGCTAGGTCTTTGGGTCCTGGCTCCTTCGCTTTGGGAGCTGTTGCTTCAGTTGGGCATGTTGGCCGGAGAGTGCTTCTCGGGCCGCCAACTGCAACCTTGCAGGATTCTCCCAGGTTCCCGGCCCAACGAAAGCCCCCAGACCCAAATTGAGAGGGGCTGCTTGGGGCCCCCCTGGGGGCCCTTCAGGCCAGCTAGGTCTTTGGGTCCTGGCTCCTTCGGTTTGGGAGCTGTTGCTGCAGTTGGGCATGTTGGCCGGAGAGTGCTTCTCGGGCCGCGAACTGCAACCTTGCAGGATTCTCCCAGGTTCCCGGCCCAACGAAAGCCCCCAGACCCAAATGGAGAGGGGCTGCTTGGGGGCCCCCTGGGGGCCCTTCAGGCCAGCTAGGTCTTTGGGTCCTGGCTCCTTCGGTTTGGGAGCTGTTGCTGCAGTTGGGCATGTTGGCCGGAGAGTGCTTCTCGGGCCGCCAACTGCAACCTTGCAGGTACCTCCCAGGTTCCCGGCCCAACGAAAGCCCCCAGACCCAAATTGAGAGGGGCTGCTTGGGGGCCCCCTGGGGGCCCTTCAGGCCAGCTAGGTCTTTGGGTCCTGGCTCCTTCGGTTTGGGAGCTGTTGCTGCAGTTGGGCATGTTGGCCGGAGAGTGCTTCTCGGTCCTCGAACTGCAACCTTGCAGGAATCTCCCAGGTTCCCGGCCCAACGAAAGCCCCCAGACCCAAATGGAGAGGGGCTGCTTGGGGGCCCCCTGGGGGCCCTTCAGGCCAGCTAGGTCTTTGGGTCCTGGCTCCTTCGCTTTGGGAGCTGTTGCTGCAGTTGGGCATGTTGGCCGGAGAGTGCTTCTCCGGCCGCGAACTGCAACCTTGCAGGTACCTCCCAGGTTCCCGGACCAACTAAAGCCCCCAGACCCAAATGGAGAGGAGCTCCTTCGGGGCCCCATGGGGGCCCTTCAGGCCAGCTAGGTCTTTGGGTCCTGGCTCCTTCGGTTTGGGAGCTGTTGCTGCAGTTGGGCATGTTGGCCGGAGAGTGCTTCTCGGGCCGCGAACTGCAACCTTGCAGGAATCTCCCAGGTTCCATGCCCAACGAAAGCCCCCAGACCCAAATTGAGAGGGGCTGCTTGGGGGCCCCCTGGGGGCCCTTCAGGCCAGCTAGGTCTTTGGGTCCTGGCTCCTTCGGTTTGGGAGCTGTTGCTGCAGTTGGGCATGTTGGCCGGAGAGTGCTTCTCGGGCCGCGAACTGCAACCTTGCAGGATTCTCCCAGGTTCCCGGCCCAACGAAAGCCCCCAGACCCAAATGGAGAGGGGCTGCTTGGGGGCCCCCTGGGGGCCCTTCAGGCCAGCTAGGTCTTTGGGTCCTGGCTCCTTCGGTTTGGGAGCTATTGCTGCAGTTGTGCATGTTGGCCGGAGAGTGCTTCTCCGGCCGCGAACTGCAACCTTGCAGGATTCTCCCAGGTTCCCGGCCCAACGAAAGCCCCCAGACCAAAATGGAGATGAGCTCCTTGGGGGCCCCATGGGGGCCCTTCAGGCCAGCTAGGTCTTTGGGTCCTGGCTCCTTCGGTTTGGGAGCTGTTGCTGCAGTTGGGCCTGTTGGCCGGAGAGTGCTTCTCGGGCCGCGAACTGCAACCTTGCAGGTACCTCCCAGGTTCCATGCCCAACGAAAGCCCCCAGACCCAAATGGAGAGGGGCTGCTTGGGGGCCCCCTGGGGGCCCTTCAGGCCAGCTAGGTCTTTGGGTCCTGGCTCCTTCGCTTTGGGAGCTGTTGCTGCAGTTGGGCATGTTGGCCGGAGAGTGCTTCTCGGGCCGCGAACTGCAACCTTGCAGGATTCTCCCAGGTTCCCGGCCCAACGAAAGCCCCCAGACCCAAATGGAGAGGGGCTGCTTGGGGGCCCCCTGGGGGCCCTTCAGGCCAGCTAGGTCTTTGGGTCCTGGCTCCTTCGCTTTGGGAGCTGTTGCTGCAGTTGGGCATGTTGGCCGGAGAGTGCTTCTCGGGCCGCGAACTGCAACCTTGCAGGTACCTCTCAGGTATACATGCCCAACGAAAGCCCCCAGACCCAAATGGAGAGGGGCTGCTTGGGGGCCCCCTGGGGGCACTTCAGGCCAGCTAGGTCTTTGGGTCCTGGCTCATTCGGTTTGGGAGCTGTTGCTGCAGTTGGGCATGTTGGCCGGAGAGTGCTTCTCGGGCCGCGAACTGCAACCTTGCAGGAATCTCCCAGGTTCCCGTCCCAACAAAAGCCCCCAGACCCAAATGGAGAGGGGCTGCTTGGGGGCCCCCTGGGGGCCCTTCAGGCCAGCTAGGTCTTTGGGTCCTGGCTCCTTCGCTTTGGGAGCTGTTGCTGCAGTTGGGCATGTTGGCCGGAGAATGCTTCTCCGGCGGCGAACTGCAACCTTGCAGGTACCTCCCAGGTTCCCGGCCCAACGAAAGCCCCCGACCCAAATGGAGAGGTGCTCCTTGGGGCCCCCCTGGGGGCCCTTCAGGCCAGCTAGGTCTTTGTGTCCTGGCTCCTTCGCTTTGGGAGCTGTTGCTGCAGTTGGGCATGTTGGCCGGAGAATGCTTCTCCGGCCGCGAACTGCAACCTTGCAGGTACCTCCCAGGTTCCCGGCCCAACGAAAGCCCCCAGACCCAAATGGAGAGGGGCTGCTTGGGGGCCCCCTGGGGGCCCTTCAGGCCAGCTAGGTCTTTGGGTCCTGGCTCCTTCGGTTTGGGAGCTGTTGCTGCAGTTGGGCATGTTGGCCGGAGAGTGCTTCTCGGGCCGCGAACTGCAACCTTGCAGGTACCTCCCAGGTTCCCGGCCCAACGAAAGCCCCCAGACCCAAATTGAGAGGGGCTGCTTGGGGGCCCCCTGGGGGCCCTTCAGGCCAGCTAGGTCTTTGGGTCCTGGCTCATTCGGTTTGGGAGCTGTTGCTGCAGTTGGGCATGTTGGCCGGAGAGTGCTTCTCGGGCCGCGAACTGCAACCTTGCATGAATCTCCCAGGTTCCCCGCCCAACGAAAGCCCCCAGACCCAAATGGAGAGGGGCTGCTTGGGGGACCCCTGGGGGCCCTTCAGGCCAGCTAGGTCTTTGGGTCCTGGCTCCTTCGGTTTGGGAGCTGTTGCTGCAGTTGGGCATGTTGGCCGGAGAGTGCTTCTCGGGCCGCGAACTGTAACCTTGCAGGTACCTCTCAGGTATACATGCCCAACGAAAGCCCCCAGACCCAAATGGAGAGGGGCTGCTTGGGGGCCCCCTGGGGGCCCTTCAGGCCAGCTAAGTCTTTGTGTCCTGGCTCATTCGGTTTGGGAGCTGTTGCTGCAGTTGGGCATGTTGGCCGGAGAGTGCTTCTCCGTCCTCGAACTTCAACCTTGCAGGAATCTCCCAGGTTCCCGGCCCAACAAAAGCCCCCAGACCCAAATGGAGAGGGGCTGCTTGGGGGCCCCCTGGGGGCCCTTCAGGCCAGCTAGGTCTTTGGGTCCTGGCTCCTTCGCTTTGGGAGCTGTTGCTGCAGTTGGGCATGTTGGCCGGAGAATGCTTCTCCGGCCGCGAACTGCAACCTTGCAGGTACCTCCCAGGTTCCCGGCCCAACGAAAGCCCCCAGACCCAAATGGAGAGGGGCTGCTTGGGGGCCCCCTGGGGGCCCTTCAGGCCAGCTAGGTCTTTGGGTCCTGGCTCCTTCGTTTTGGGAGCTGTTGCTGCAGTTGGGCATGCTGGCCGGAGAGTGCTTCTCGGGCCGCGAACTGCAACCTTGCAGGATTCTCCCAGGTTCCCGGCCCAACGAAAGCCCCCAGACCCAAATTGAGAGGGGCTGCTTGGGGCCCCCCTGGGGGCCCTTCAGGCCAGCTAGGTCTTTGGGTCCTGGCTCCTTCGGTTTGGGAGCTGTTGCTGCAGTTGGGCAAGTTGGCCGGAGAGTGCTTCTCGGGCCGCGAACTGCAACCTTGCAGGTACCTCCCAGGTTCCCGGCCCAACGAAAGCCCCCAGACCCAAATGGAGAGGGGCTGCTTTGGGGCCCCCTGGGGGCCCTTCAGGCCAGCTAGGTCTTTGGGTCCTGGCTCCTTCGGTTTGGGAGCTGTTGCTGCAGTTGGGCATGTTGGCCTGAGAGTGCTTCTCGGGCCGCCAACTGCAACCTTGCAGGAATCTCCCAGGTTCCCGGCCCAACGAAAGCCCCCAGACCCAAATGGAGAGGGGCTGCTTGGGGGCCCCCTGGGGGCCCTTCAGGCCAGCTAGGTCTTTGGGTCCTGGCTCCTTCGCTTTGGGAGCTGTTGCTGCAGTTGGGCATGTTGGCCGGAGAGTGCTTCTCGGGCCGTGAACTGCAACCTTGCAGGTACCTCCCAGGTTCCCGGCCCAACTAAAGCCCCCAGACCCAAATGGAGAGGAGCTCCATGGGGGCCCCATGGGGGCCCTTCAGGCCAGCTAGGTCTTTGGGTCATGGCTCCTTCGCTTTGGGAGCTGTTGCTGCAGTTGGGCATGTTGGCCGGAGAGTGCTTCTCGGGCCGCGAACTGCAACCTTGCAGGAATCTCCCAGGTTCCATGCCCAACGAAAGCCCCCAGACCCAAATTGAGAGGGGCTGCTTGGGGGCCCCCTGGGGGCCCTTCAGGCCAGCTAGGTCTTTGGGTCCTGGCTCCTTCGGTTTGGGAGCTGTTGCTGCAGTTGGGCATGTTGGCCGGAGAGTGCTTCTCGGGCCGCGAACTGCAACCTTGCAGGTACCTCCCAGGTTCCCGGCCCAACTAAAGCCCCCAGACCCAAATGGAGAGGAGCTCCTTGGGGGCCCCATGGGGGCCCTTCAGGCCAGCTAGGTCTTTGGGTCCTGGCTCCTTCGCTTTGGGAGCTGTTGCTGCAGTTGGGCATGTTGGCCGGAGAGTGCTTCTCGGGACGCGAACTGCAACCTTGCAGGAATCTCCCAGGTTCCCGGCCCAACGAAAGCCCCCAGACCCAAATGGAGAGGGGCTGCTTGGGGGCCCCCTGGGGGCCCTTCAGGCCAGCTAGGTCTTTGGGTCCTGGCTCCTTCGGTTTGGGAGCTGTTGCTGCAGTTGGGCATGTTGGCCGGAGAGTGCTTCTCGGGCCGCCAACTGCAACCTTGCAGGATTCTCCCAGGTTCCCGGCCCAACGAAAGCCCCCAGACCCAAATGGAGAGGGGCTGCTTGGGGCCCCCCTGGGGGCCCTTCAGGCCAGCTAGGTCTTTGGGTCCTGGCTCCTTCGGTTTGGGAGCTGTTGCTGCAGTTGGGCATGTTGGCCGGAGAGTGCTTCTCGGGCCGCGAACTGCAACCTTGCATGAATCTCCCAGGTTCCATGCCCAACAAAAGCCCCCAGACCCAAATGGAGAGGGGCTGTTTGGGGGCCCCCTGGGGGCCCTTCAACCAGCTAGGTCTTTGGGTCCTGGCTCCTTCGGTTTGGGAGCTGTTGCTGCAGTTGGGCATGTTGGCCGGAGAGTGCTTCTCGGGCCGCGAACTGCAACCTTGCAGGATTCTCCCAGGTTCCCGGCCCAACGAAAGCCCCCAGACCCAAATGGAGAGGGGCTGCTTGGGGGCCCCCTGGGGGCCCTTCAGGCCAGCTAGGTCTTTGGGTCCTGGCTCCTTCGGTTTGGGAGCTGTTGCTGCAGTTGGGCATGTTGGCCGGAGAGTGCTTCTCGGGCCGCGAACTGCAACCTTGCTGGTATCTCCCAGGTTCTCAGCCTAAAGAAAGCCCCCAGACCCAAATGGAGAGGGGCTGCTTGGGGGCCCCCTGGGGGCCCTTCAGGCCAGCTAGGTCTTTGGGTCCTGGCTCCTTCGGTTTGGGAGCTGTTGCTGCAGTTGGGCATGTTGGCCGGAGAGTGCTTCTCCGGCCGCGAACTGCAACCTTGCAGGAATCTCCCAGGTTCCCGGCCCAACGAAAGCCCCCAGACCCAAATTGAGAGGGGCTGCTTGGGGGCCCCATGGGGGCCCTTCAGGCCAGCTAGGTCTTTGGGTCCTGGCTCCTTCGGTTTGGGAGCTGTTGCTGCAGTTGTGCATGTTGGCCGGAGAGTGCTTCTCGGGCCGCGAACTGTAACCTTGCAGGTACCTCTCAGGTATACATGCCCAACGAAAGCCCCCAGACCCAAATTGAGAGGGGCTACTTGGGGGCCCCCTGGGGGCCCTTCAGGCCATCTAGGTCTTTGTGTCCTGGCTCATTCGGTTTGGGAGCTGTTGCTGCAGTTGGGCATGTTGGCCGGAGAGTGCTTCTCGGGCCTCGAACTGCAACCTTGCAGGAATCTCCCAGGTTCCCGGCCCAACAAAAGCCCCCAGACCCAAATGGAGAGGGGCTGCTTGGGGGCCCCCTGGGGGCCCTTCAGGCCAGCTAGGTCTTTGGGTCCTGGCTCCTTCGCTTTGGGAGCTGTTGCTGCAGTTGGGCATGTTGTCCGGAGAGTGCTTCTCGGGCCGCGAACTGCAACCTTGCAGGTACCTCCGAGGTTCCCGGCCCAACTAAAGCCCCCAGACCCAAATGGAGAGGGGCTGCTTGGGGGCCCCCTGGGGGCCCTTCAGGCCAGCTAGGTCTTTGGGTCCTGGCTCCTTCGCTTTGGGAGCTGTTGCTGCAGTTGGGCATGTTGGCCGGAGAGTGCTTCTTGGGCCGCGAACTGCAACCTTGCTGGTATCTCCCATGTATACATGCCCAACGAAAGCCCCCAGACCCAAATGGAGAGGGGCTGCTTGGGGGCCCCCTGGGGGCCCTTCAGGCCAGCTAGGTCTTTGGGTCCTGGCTCCTTCGCTTTGGGAGCTGTTGCTGCAGTTGGGCATGTTGGCCGGAGAGTGCTTCTCGGGCCGCGAACTGCAACCTTGCAGGATTCTCCCAGGTTCCCGGCCCAACGAAAGCCCCCAGACCCAAATTGAGAGGGGCTGCTTGGGGCCCCCCTGGGGGCCCTTCAGGCCAGCTAGGTCTTTGGGTCCTGGCTCCTTCGCTTTGGGAGCTGTTGCTGCAGTTGGGCATGTTGGCCGGAGAGTGCTTCTCGGGCCGCGAACTGTAACCTTGCAGGTACCTCCCAGGTTCCCGGCCCAACGAAAGCCCCCAGACCCAAATGGAGAGGGGCTGCTTGGGGGCCCCCTGGGGGCCCTTCAGGCCAGCTAGGTCTTTGGGTCCTGGCTCCTTCGCTTTGGGAGCTGTTGCTGCAGTTGGGCATGTTGGCCGGAGAGTGCTTCTCGGGCCGCGAACTGCAACCTTGCAGGATTCTCCCAGGTTCCCGGCCCAACGAAAGCCCCCAGACCCAAATGGAGAGGGGCTGCTTGGGGGCCCCCTGGGGGCCCTTCAGGCCAGCTAGGTCTTTGGGTCCTGGCTCCTTCGGTTTGGGAGCTGTTGCTGCAGTTGGGCATGTTGGCCGGAGAGTGCTTCTCGGGCCGCGAACTGCAACCTTGCAGGTACCTCCCAGGTTCCCGGCCCAACGAAAGCCCCCAGACCCAAATTGAGAGGGGCTGCTTGGGGGCCCCCTGGGGGCCCTTCAGGCCACCTAGGTCTTTGGGTCCTGGCTCCTTCGGTTTGGGAGCTGTTGCTGCAGTTGGGCATGTTGGCCGGAGAATGCTTCTCCGGCCACGAACTGCAACCTTGCAGGTACCTCCCAGGTTCCCGGCCCAACAAAAGCCCCCAGACCCAAATGGAGAGGAGCTCCTTGGGGCCTTCCTGGGGGCCCTTCAGGCCAGCTAGGTCTTTGGGTCCTGGCTCCTTCGGTTTGGGAGCTGTTGCTGCAGTTGGGCATGTTGGCCGGAGACTGCTTCTCGGGCCGCGAACTGCAACCTTGCAGGTACCTCCCAGGTTCCCGGCCCAACGAAAGCCCCCAGACCCAAATGGAGAGGGGCTGCTTGGGGGCCCCCTGGGGGCCCTTCAGGCCAGCTAGGTCTTTGGGTCCTGGCTCCTTCGCTTTGGGAGCTGTTGCTGCAGTTGGGCATGTTGGCCGGAGAGTGCTTCTCGGGCCGCGAACTGCAACCTTGCAGGATTCTCCCAGGTTCCCGGCCCAACGAAAGCCCCCAGACCCAAATGGAGAGGGGCTGCTTGGGGGCCCCCTGGGGGCCCTTCAGGCCAGCTAGGTCTTTGGGTCCTGGCTCCTTCGCTTTGGGAGCTGTTGCTGCAGTTGGGCATGTTGGCCGGAGAGTGCTTCTCGGGCCGCGAACTGCAACCTTGCAGGATTCTCCCAGGTTCCCGGCCCAACGAAAGCCCCCAGACCCAAATGGAGAGGGGCTGCTTGGGGGCCCCCTGGGGGCCCTTCAGGCCAGCTAGGTCTTTGGGTCCTGGCTCCTTCGGTTTGGGAGCTGTTGCTGCAGTTGGGCATGTTGGCCGGAGAGTGCTTCTCGGGCCGCGAACTGCAACCTTGCAGGAATCTCCCAGGTTCCCGGCCCAACGAAAGCCCCCAGACCCAAATTGAGAGGGGCTGCTTGGGGGCCCCCTGGGGGCCCTTCAGGCCTGCTAGGTCTTTGGGTCCTGGCTCCTTCGGTTTGGGAGCTGTTGCTGCAGTTGGGCATGTTGGCCGGAGAGTGCTTCTCGGGCCGCGAACTGCAACCTTGCAGGATTCTCCCAGGTTCCCGGCCCAACGAAAGCCCCCAGACCCAAATGGAGAGGGGCTGCTTGGGGGCCCCCTGGGGGCCCTTCAGGCCAGCTAGGTCTTTGGGTCCTGGCTCCTTCGGTTTGGGAGCTGTTGCTGCAGTTGGGCATGTTGGCCGGAGAGTGCTTCTCGGGCCGCGAACTGCAACCTTGCTGGTATCTCCCAGGTTCTCAGCCTAAAGAAAGCCCCCAGACCCAAATGGAGAGGGGCTGCTTGGGGGCCCCCTGGGGGCCCTTCAGGCCAGCTAGGTCTTTGGGTCCTGGCTCCTTCGGTTTGGGAGCTGTTGCTGCAGTTGGGCATGTTGGCCGGAGAGTGCTTCTCCGGCCGCGAACTGCAACCTTGCAGGAATCTCCCAGGTTCCCGGCCCAACGAAAGCCCCCAGACCCAAATTGAGAGGGGCTGCTTGGGGGCCCCATGGGGGCCCTTCAGGCCAGCTAGGTCTTTGGGTCCTGGCTCCTTCGGTTTGGGAGCTGTTGCTGCAGTTGTGCATGTTGGCCTGAGAGTGCTTCTCGGGCCGCGAACTGTAACCTTGCAGGTACCTCTCAGGTATACATGCCCAACGAAAGCCCCCAGACCCAAATTGAGAGGGGCTACTTGGGGGCCCCCTGGGGGCCCTTCAGGCCATCTAGGTCTTTGTGTCCTGGCTCATTCGGTTTGGGAGCTGTTGCTGCAGTTGGGCATGTTGGCCGGAGAGTGCTTCTCGGGCCTCGAACTGCAACCTTGCAGGAATCTCCCAGGTTCCCGGCCCAACAAAAGCCCCCAGACCCAAATGGAGAGGGGCTGCTTGGGGGCCCCCTGGGGGCCCTTCAGGCCAGCTAGGTCTTTGGGTCCTGGCTCCTTCGCTTTGGGAGCTGTTGCTGCAGTTGGGCATGTTGTCCGGAGAGTGCTTCTCGGGCCGCGAACTGCAACCTTGCAGGTACCTCCGAGGTTCCCGGCCCAACTAAAGCCCCCAGACCCAAATGGAGAGGGGCTGCTTGGGGGCCCCCTGGGGGCCCTTCAGGCCAGCTAGGTCTTTGGGTCCTGGCTCCTTCGCTTTGGGAGCTGTTGCTGCAGTTGGGCATGTTGGCCGGAGAGTGCTTCTTGGGCCGCGAACTGCAACCTTGCTGGTATCTCCCATGTATACATGCCCAACGAAAGCCCCCAGACCCAAATTGAGAGGGGCTGCTTGGGGGCCCCCTGGGGGCCCTTCAGGCCAGCTAGGTCTTTGGGTCCTGGCTCCTTCGCTTTGGGAGCTGTTGCTGCAGTTGGGCATGTTGGCCGGAGAGTGCTTCTCGGGCCGCGAACTGCAACCTTGCAGGATTCTCCCAGGTTCCCGGCCCAACGAAAGCCCCCAGACCCAAATTGAGAGGGGCTGCTTGGGGCCCCCCTGGGGGCCCTTCAGGCCAGCTAGGTCTTTGGGTCCTGGCTCCTTCGCTTTGGGAGCTGTTGCTGCAGTTGGGCATGTTGGCCGGAGAGTGCTTCTCGGGCCGCGAACTGTAACCTTGCAGGTACCTCCCAGGTTCCCGGCCCAACGAAAGCCCCCAGACCCAAATGGAGAGGGGCTGCTTGGGGGCCCCCTGGGGGCCCTTCAGGCCAGCTAGGTCTTTGGGTCCTGGCTCCTTCGCTTTGGGAGCTGTTGCTGCAGTTGGGCATGTTGGCCGGAGAGTGCTTCTCGGGCCGCGAACTGCAACCTTGCAGGATTCTCCCAGGTTCCCGGCCCAACGAAAGCCCCCAGACCCAAATGGAGAGGGGCTGCTTGGGGGCCCCCTGGGGGCCCTTCAGGCCAGCTAGGTCTTTGGGTCCTGGCTCCTTCGGTTTGGGAGCTGTTGCTGCAGTTGGGCATGTTGGCCGGAGAGTGCTTCTCGGGCCGCGAACTGCAACCTTGCAGGTACCTCCCAGGTTCCCGGCCCAACGAAAGCCCCCAGACCCAAATTGAGAGGGGCTGCTTGGGGGCCCCCTGGGGGCCCTTCAGGCCACCTAGGTCTTTGGGTCCTGGCTCCTTCGGTTTGGGAGCTGTTGCTGCAGTTGGGCATGTTGGCCGGAGAATGCTTCTCCGGCCACGAACTGCAACCTTGCAGGTACCTCCCAGGTTCCCGGCCCAACAAAAGCCCCCAGACCCAAATGGAGAGGAGCTCCTTGGGGCCTTCCTGGGGGCCCTTCAGGCCAGCTAGGTCTTTGGGTCCTGGCTCCTTCGGTTTGGGAGCTGTTGCTGCAGTTGGGCATGTTGGCCGGAGACTGCTTCTCGGGCCGCGAACTGCAACCTTGCAGGTACCTCCCAGGTTCCCGGCCCAACGAAAGCCCCCAGACCCAAATGGAGAGGGGCTGCTTGGGGGCCCCCTGGGGGCCCTTCAGGCCAGCTAGGTCTTTGGGTCCTGGCTCCTTCGGTTTGGGAGCTGTTGCTGCAGTTGGGCATGTTGGCCGGAGAGTGCTTCTCGGGCCGCGAACTGCAACCTTGCAGGATTCTCCCAGGTTCCCGGCCCAACGAAAGCCCCCAGACCCAAATGGAGAGGGGCTGCTTGGGGGCCCCCTGGGGGCCCTTCAGGCCAGCTAGGTCTTTGGGTCCTGGCTCCTTCGCTTTGGGAGCTGTTGCTGCAGTTGGGCATGTTGGCCGGAGAGTGCTTCTCGGGCCGCGAACTGCAACCTTGCAGGATTCTCCCAGGTTCCCGGCCCAACGAAAGCCCCCAGACCCAAATGGAGAGGGGCTGCTTGGGGGCCCCCTGGGGGCCCTTCAGGCCAGCTAGGTCTTTGGGTCCTGGCTCCTTCGGTTTGGGAGCTGTTGCTGCAGTTGGGCATGTTGGCCGGAGAGTGCTTCTCGGGCCGCGAACTGCAACCTTGCAGGAATCTCCCAGGTTCCCGGCCCAACGAAAGCCCCCAGACCCAAATTGAGAGGGGCTGCTTGGGGGCCCCCTGGGGGCCCTTCAGGCCTGCTAGGTCTTTGGGTCCTGGCTCCTTCGGTTTGGGAGCTGTTGCTGCAGTTGGGCATGTTGGCCGGAGAGTGCTTCTCGGGCCGCGAACTGCAACCTTGCAGGATTCTCCCAGGTTCCCGGCCCAACGAAAGCCCCCAGACCCAAATGGAGAGGGGCTGCTTGGGGGCCCCCTGGGGGCCCTTCAGGCCAGCTAGGTCTTTGGGTCCTGGCTCCTTCGGTTTGGGAGCTGTTGCTGCAGTTGGGCATGTTGGCCGGAGAGTGCTTCTCGGGCCGCCAACTGCAACCTTGCAGGTACCTCCCAGGTTCCCGGCCCAACGAAAGCCCCCAGACCCAAATTGAGAGGGGCTGCTTGGGGCCCACCTGGGGGCCCTTCAGGCCAGCTAGGTCTTTGGGTCCTGGCTCCTTCGGTTTGGGAGCTGTTGCTGCAGTTGGGCATTTTGGCCGGAGACTGCTTCTCGGGCCGCGAACTGCAACCTTGCATGAATCTCCCAGGTCCCATGCCCAACGAAAGCCCCCAGACCCAAATGGAGAGGGGCTGCTTGGGGGCTCCCTGGGGGCCCTTCAGGCCAGCTAGGTCTTTGGGTCCTGGCTCCTTCGCTTTGGGAGCTGTTGCTGCAGTTGGGCATGTTGGCCGGAGAGTGCTTCTCGGGCCGCGAACTGCAACCTTGCAGGATTCTCCCAGGTTCCCGGCCCAACGAAAGCCCCCAGACCCAAATGGAGAGGGGCTGCTTGGGGGCCCCCTGGGGGCCCTTCACGCCAGCTAGGTCTTTGGGTCCTGGCTCCTTCGGTTTGGGAGCTGTTGCTGCAGTTGGGCATGTTGGCCGGAGAGTGCTTCTCGGGCCGCGAACTGCAACCTTGCAGGATTCTCCCAGGTTCCCGGCCCAACGAAAGCCCCCAGACCCAAATTGAGAGGGGCTGCTTGGGGGCCCCCTGGGGGCCCTTCAGGCCAGCTAGGTCTTTGGGTCCTGGCTCCTTCGGTTTGGGAGCTGTTGCTGCAGTTGGGCATGTTGGCCGGAGAGTGCTTCTCGGGCCGCGAACTGCAACCTTGCAGGATTCTCCCAGGTTCCCGGCCCAACGAAAGCCCCCAGACCCAAATGGAGAGGGGCTGCTTGGGGGCCCCCTGGGGGCCCTTCAGGCCAGCTAGGTCTTTGGGTCCTGGCTCCTTCGCTTTGGGAGCTGTTGCTGCAGTTGTGCATGTTGGCCGGAGAGTGCTTCTCCGGCCGCGAACTGCAACCTTGCATGAATCTCCCAGGTTCCATGCCCAACGAAAGCCCCCAGACCCAAATGGAGAGGGGCTGCTTGGGGGCCCCCCGGGGCCCTTCAGGCCAGCTAGGTCTTTGGGTCCTGGCTCCTTCGCTTTGGGAGCTGTTGCTGCAGTTGGGCATGTTGGCCGGAGAGTGCTTCTCGGGCCGCGAACTGTAACTTGCAGGTACCTCTCAGGTATACATGCCCAACGAAAGCCCCCAGACCCAAATGGAGAGGGGCTGCTTGGTGGCCTTCTGGGGGCCCTTCAGGCCAGCTAGGTCTTTGGGTCCTGGCTCCTTCGCTTTGGGAGCTGTTGCTGGATATTGGGCATGTTGGCCGGAGAGTGCTTCTCGGGCCGCGAACTGCAACCTTGCTGGTATCTCCCAGGTTCTCAGCCTAAAGAAAGCCCCCAGACCCAAATGGAGAGGGGCTGCTTGGGGGCCCCCTGGGGGCCCTTCAGGCCAGCTAGGTCTTTGGGTCCTGGCTCCTTCGGTTTGGGAGCTGTTGCTGCAGTTGGGCATGTTGGCCGGAGAGTGCTTCTCCGGCCGCGAACTGCAACCTTGCAGGAATCTCCCAGGTTCCCGGCCCAACGAAAGCCCCCAGACCCAAATTGAGAGGGGCTGCTTGGGGGCCCCCTGGGGGCCCTTCAGGCCAGCTAGGTCTTTGGGTCCTGGCTCCTTCGGTTTGGGAGCTGTTGCTGCAGTTGTGCATGTTGGCCTGAGAGTGCTTCTCGGGCCGCGAACTGTAACCTTGCAGGTACCTCTCAGGTATACATGCCCAACGAAAGCCCCCAGACCCAAATGGAGAGGGGCTGTTTGGGGGCCCCCTGGGGGCCCTTCAGGCCAGCTAGGTCTTTGGGTCCTGGCTCCTTCGGTTTGGGAGCTGTTGCTGCAGTTGGGCATGTTGGCCGGAGAGTGCTTCTCGGGCCGCGAACTGCAACCTTGCAGGATTCTCCCAGGTTCCCGGCCCAACGAAAGCCCCCAGACCCAAATGGAGAGGGGCTGCTTGGGGGCCCCCTGGGGGCCCTTCAGGCCAGCTAGGTCTTTGGGTCCTGGCTCCTTCGGTTTGGGAGCTGTTGCTGCAGTTGGGCATGTTGGCCGGAGAGTGCTTCTCGGGCCGCGAACTGCAACCTTGCAGGATTCTCCCAGGTTCCCGGCCCAACGAAAGCCCCCAGACCCAAATTGAGAGGGGCTGCTTGGGGGCCCCCTGGGGGCCCTTCAGGCCAGCTAGGTCTTTGGGTCCTGGCTCCTTCGCTTTGGGAGCTGTTGCTGCAGTTGGGCATTTTGGCCGGAGACTGCTTCTCGGGCCGCGAACTGCAACCTTGCATGAATCTCCCAGGTCCCATGCCCAACGAAAGCCCCCAGACCCAAATGGAGAGGGGCTGCTTGGGTGCTCCCTGGGGGCCCTTCAGGCCAGCTAGGTCTTTGGGTCCTGGCTCCTTCGGTTTGGGAGCTGTTGCTGCAGTTGGGCATGTTGGCCGGAGAGTGCTTCTCGGGCCGCGAACTGCAACCTTGCAGGATTCTCCCAGGTTCCCGGCCCAACGAAAGCCCCCAGACCCAAATGGAGAGGGGCTGCTTGGGGGCCCCCTGGGGGCCCTTCAGGCCAGCTAGGTCTTTGGGTCCTGGCTCCTTCGCTTTGGGAGCTGTTGCTGCAGTTGGGCATGTTGGCCGGAGAGTGCTTCTCGGGCCGCGAACTGCAACCTTGCAGGATTCTCCCAGGTTCCCGGCCCAACGAAAGCCCCCAGACCCAAATGGAGAGGGGCTGCTTGGGGGCCCCCTGGGGGCCCTTCACGCCAGCTAGGTCTTTGGGTCCTGGCTCCTTCGCTTTGGGAGCTGTTGCTGCAGTTGGGCATGTTGGCCGGAGAGTGCTTCTCGGGCCGCGAACTGCAACCTTGCAGGATTCTCCCAGGTTCCCGGCCCAACGAAAGCCCCCAGACCCAAATTGAGAGGGGCTGCTTGGGGGCCCCCTGGGGGCCCTTCAGGCCAGCTAGGTCTTTGGGTCCTGGCTCCTTCGGTTTGGGAGCTGTTGCTGCAGTTGGGCATGTTGGCCGGAGAGTGCTTCTCGGGCCGCGAACTGCAACCTTGCAGGATTCTCCCAGGTTCCCGGCCCAACGAAAGCCCCCAGACCCAAATGGAGAGGGGCTGCTTGGGGGCCCCCTGGGGGCCCTTCACGCCAGCTAGGTCTTTGGGTCCTGGCTCCTTCGCTTTGGGAGCTGTTGCTGCAGTTGGGCATGTTGGCCGGAGAGTGCTTCTCGGGCCGCGAACTGCAACCTTGCATGAATCTCCCAGGTTCCATGCCCAACGAAAGCCCCCAGACCCAAATGGAGATGGGCTGCTTGGGGGCCCCCTGGGGCCCTTCAGGCCAGCTAGGTCTTTGGGTCCTGGCTCCTTCGCTTTGGGAGCTGTTGCTGCAGTTGGGCATGTTGGCCGGAGAGTGCTTCTCGGGCCGCGAACTGTAACTTGCAGGTACCTCTCAGGTATACATGCCCAACGAAAGCCCCCAGACCCAAATGGAGAGGGGCTGCTTGGTGGCCTTCTGGGGGCCCTTCAGGCCAGCTAGGTCTTTGGGTCCTGGCTCCTTCGCTTTGGGAGCTGTTGCTGGATATTGGGCATGTTGGCCGGAGAGTGCTTCTCGGGCCGCGAACTGCAACCTTGCTGGTATCTCCCAGGTTCTCAGCCTAAAGAAAGCCCCAAGACCCAAATTGAGAGGGGCTGCTTGGGGGCCCCCTGGGGGCCCTTCAGGCCACCTAGGTCTTTGGGTCCTGGCTCCTTCGGTTTGGGAGCTGTTGCTGCAGTTGGGCATGTTGGCCGGAGAGTGCTTCTCCGGCCGCGAAATGCAACCTTGCAGGAATCTCCCAGGTTCCCGGCCCAACGAAAGCCCCCAGACCCAAATTGAGAGGGGCTGCTTGGGGGCCCCCTGGGGGCCCTTCAGGCCAGCTAGGTCTTTGGGTCCTGGCTCCTTCGGTTTGGGAGCTGTTGCTGCAGTTGTGCATGTTGGCCGGAGAGTGCTTCTCGGGCCGCGAACTGCAACCTTGCAGGTACCTCAAAGGTATACATGCCCAACGAAAGCCCCCAGACCCAAATTGAGAGGGGCTACTTGGGGGCCCCCAGGGGGCCCTTCAGGCCAGCTAGGTCTTTGGGTCCTGGCTCCTTCGGTTTGGGAGCTGTTGCTGCAGTTGGGCATGTTGGCCGGAGAGTGCTTCTCGGGCCGCGAACTGCAACCTTGCAGGAATCTCCCAGGTTCCCGGCCCAACAAAAGCCCCCAGACCCAAATGGAGAGGGGCTGCTTGGGGGCCCCCTGGGGGCCCTTCAGGCCAGCTAGGTCTTTGGGTCCTGGCTCCTTCGGTTTGGGAGCTGTTGCTGCAGTTGGGCATGTTGGCCGGAGAGTGCTTCTCGGGCCGCGAACTGCAACCTTGCAGGATTCTCCCAGGTTCCCGGCCCAACGAAAGCCCCCAGACCCAAATTGAGAGGGGCTGCTTGGGGGCCCCCTGGGGGCCCTTCAGGCCAGCTAGGTCTTTGGGTCCTGGCTCCTTTGGTTTGGGAGCTGTTGCTGCAGTTGGGTATGTTGGCCGGAGAGTGCTTCTCGGGCCGCGAACTGCAACCTTGCAGGAATCTCCCAGGTTCCCCGCCGAACTAAAGCCCCCAGACCCAAATGGAGAGGGGCTGCTTGGGGGCTCCCTGGGGGCCCTTCAGGCCAGCTAGCTCTTTGGGTCCTGGCTCCTTCGGTTTGGGAGCTGTTGCTGCAGTTGGGCATGTTGGCCGGAGAGTGCTTCTCGGGCCGCGAACTGCAACCTTGCAGGATTCTCCCAGGTTCCCGGCCCAACGAAAGCCCCCAGACCCAAATGGAGAGGGGCTGCTTGGGGGCCCCCTGGGGGCCCTTCAGGCCAGCTAGGTCTTTGGGTCCTGGCTCCTTCGCTTTGGGAGCTGTTGCTGCAGTTGTGCATGTTGGCCGGAGAGTGCTTCTCGGGCCGCCAACTGCAACCTTGCAGGATTCTCCCAGGTTCCCGGCCCAACGAAAGCCCCCAGACCCAAATGGAGAGGGGCTGCTTGGGGGCCCCCTGGGGGCCCTTCACGCCAGCTAGGTCTTTGGGTCCTGGCTCCTTCGGTTTGGGAGCTGTTGCTGCAGTTGGGCATGTTGGCCGGAGAGTGCTTCTCGGGCCGCCAACTGCAACCTTGCAGGTAGCTCCCAGGTATACATGCCCAACGAAAGCCCCCAGACCCAAATGGAGAGGGGCTACTTGGGGGCCCCCTGGGGGCCCTTCAGGCCAGCTAGGTCTTTGGGTCCTGGCTCCTTCGGTTTGGGAGCTGTTGCTGGATATTGGGCATGTTGGCCGGAGAGTGCTTCTCGGGCCGCGAACTGCAACCTTGCAGGAATCTCCCAGGTTCCCGGCCCAACAAAAGCCCCCAGACCCAAATGGAGAGGGGCTGCTTGGGGGCCCCCTGGGGGCCCTTCAGGCCAGCTAGGTCTTTGGGTCCTGGCTCCTTCCGTTTGGGAGCTGTTGCTGCAGTTGGGCATGTTGGCCGGAGAGTGCTTCTCGGGCCGCGAACTGCAACCTTGCAGGATTCTCCCAGGTTCCCGGCCCAACGAAAGCCCCCAGACCCAAATTGAGAGGGGCTGCTTGGGGGCCCCCTGGGGGCCCTTCAGGCCAGCTAGGTCTTTGGGTCCTGGCTCCTTTGGTTTGGGAGCTGTTGCTGCAGTTGGGCATGTTGGCCGGAGAGTGCTTCTCGGGCCGCGAACTGCAACCTTGCAGGAATCTCCCAGGTTCCCCGCCGAACTAAAGCCCCCAGACCCAAATGGAGAGGGGCTGCTTGGGGGCTCCCTGGGGGCCCTTCAGGCCAGCTAGGTCTTTGGGTCCTGGCTCCTTCGGTTTGGGAGCTGTTGCTGCAGTTGTGCATGTTGGCCGGAGAGTGCTTCTCGGGCCGCGAACTGCAACCTTGCAGGATTCTCCCAGGTTCCATGCCCAACGAAAGCCCCCAGACCCAAATGGAGAGGGGCTGCTTGGGGGCCCCCTGGGGCCCTTCAGGCCAGCTAGGTCTTTGGGTCCTGGCTCCTTCGCTTTGGGAGCTGTTGCTGCAGTTGGGCATGTTGGCCGGAGAGTGCTTCTCGGGCCGCGAACTGTAACTTGCAGGTACCTCTCAGGTATACATGCCCAACGAAAGCCCCCAGACCCAAATTGAGAGGGGCTGCTTGGTGGCCTTCTGGGGGCCCTTCAGGCCAGCTAGGTCTTTGGGTCCTGGCTCCTTCGCTTTGGGAGCTGTTGCTGGATATTGGGCATGTTGGCCGGAGAGTGCTTCTCGGGCCGCGAACTGCAACCTTGCTGGTATCTCCCAGGTTCTCAGCCTAAAGAAAGCCCCAAGACCCAAATTGAGAGGGGCTGCTTGGGGGCCCCCTGGGGGCCCTTCAGGCCACCTAGGTCTTTGGGTCCTGGCTCCTTCGGTTTGGGAGCTGTTGCTGCAGTTGGGCATGTTGGCCGGAGAGTGCTTCTCCGGCCGCGAAATGCAACCTTGCAGGAATCTCCCAGGTTCCCGGCCCAACGAAAGCCCCCAGACCCAAATTGAGAGGGGCTGCTTGGGGGACCCCTGGGGGCCCTTCAGGCCAGCTAGGTCTTTGGGTCCTGGCTCCTTCGGTTTGGGAGCTGTTGCTGCAGTTGTGCATGTTGGCCTGAGAGTGCTTCTCGGGCCGCGAACTGTAACCTTGCAGGTACCTCTCAGGTATACATGCCCAACGAAAGCCCCCAGACCCAAATTGAGAGGGGCTGCTTGGGGGCCCCCTGGGGGCCCTTCAGGCCAGCTAGGTCTTTGGGTCCTGGCTCCTTCGGTTTGGGAGCTGTTGCTGCAGTTGGGCATGTTGGCCGGAGAGTGCTTCTCGGGCCGCGAACTGCAACCTTGCAGGAATCTCCCAGGTTCCCGGCCCAACAAAAGCCCCCAGACCCAAATGGAGAGGGGCTGCTTGGGGGCCCCCTGGGGGCCCTTCAGGCCAGCTAGGTCTTTGGGTCCTGGCTCCTTCGGTTTGGGAGCTGTTGCTGCAGTTGGGCATGTTGGCCGGAGAGTGCTTCTCGGGCCGCGAACTGCAACCTTGCAGGATTCTCCCAGGTTCCCGGCCCAACGAAAGCCCCCAGACCCAAATGGAGAGGGGCTGCTTGGGGGCCCCCTGGGGGCCCTTCAGGCCAGCTAGGTCTTTGGGTCCTGGCTCCTTTGGTTTGGGAGCCGTTGCTGCAGTTGGGCATGTTGGCCGGAGAGTGCTTCTCGGGCCGCGAACTGCAACCTTGCAGGAATCTCCCAGGTTCCCCGCCGAACTAAAGCCCCCAGACCCAAATGGAGAGGGGCTGCTTGGGGGCTCCCTGGGGGCCCTTCAGGCCAGCTAGGTCTTTGGGTCCTGGCTCCTTCGGTTTGGGAGCTGTTGCTGCAGTTGTGCATGTTGGCCTGAGAGTGCTTCTCGGGCCGCGAACTGTAACCTTGCAGGTACCTCTCAGGTATACATGCCCAACGAAAGCCCCCAGACCCAAATTGAGAGGGGCTGCTTGGGGGCCCCCTGGGGGCCCTTCAGGCCAGCTAGGTCTTTGGGTCCTGGCTCCTTCGGTTTGGGAGCTGTTGCTGCAGTTGGGCATGTTGGCTGGAGAGTGCTTCTCGGGCCGCGAACTGCAACCTTGCAGGAATCTCCCAGGTTCCCGGCCCAACAAAAGCCCCCAGACCCAAATGGAGAGGGGCTGCTTGGGGGCCCCCTGGGGGCCCTTCAGGCCAGCTAGGTCTTTGGGTCCTGGCTCCTTCGGTTTGGGAGCTGTTGCTGCAGTTGGGCATGTTGGCCGGAGAGTGCTTCTCGGGCCGCGAACTGCAACCTTGCAGGATTCTCCCAGGTTCCCGGCCCAACGAAAGCCCCCAGACCCAAATGGAGAGGGGCTGCTTGGGGGCCCCCTGGGGGCCCTTCAGGCCAGCTAGGTCTTTGGGTCCTGGCTCCTTTGGTTTGGGAGCCGTTGCTGCAGTTGGGCATGTTGGCCGGAGAGTGCTTCTCGGGCCGCGAACTGCAACCTTGCAGGAATCTCCCAGGTTCTCCGCCGAACTAAAGCCCCCAGACCCAAATGGAGAGGGGCTGCTTGGGGGCTCCCTGGGGGCCCTTCAGGCCAGCTAGGTCTTTGGGTCCTGGCTCCTTCGGTTTGGGAGCTGTTGCTGCAGTTGGGCATGTTGGCCGGAGAGTGCTTCTCGGGCCGCGAACTGCAACCTTGCAGGATTCTCCCAGGTTCCATGCCCAACGAAAGCCCCCAGACCCAAATGGAGAGGGGCTGCTTGGGGGCCCCCTGGGGCCCTTCAGGCCAGCTAGGTCTTTGGGTCCTGGCTCCTTCGCTTTGGGAGCTGTTGCTGCAGTTGGGCATGTTGGCCGGAGAGTGCTTCTCTGGCCGCGAACTGTAACTTGCAGGTACCTCTCAGGTATACATGCCCAACGAAAGCCCCCAGACCCAAATTGAGAGGGGCTGCTTGGTGGCCTTCTGGGGGCCCTTCAGGCCAGCTAGGTCTTTGGGTCCTGGCTCCTTCGCTTTGGGAGCTGTTGCTGGATATTGGGCATGTTGGCCGGAGAGTGCTTCTCGGGCCGCCAACTGCAACCTTGCTGGTATCTCCCAGGTTCTCAGCCTAAAGAAAGCCCCAAGACCCAAATTGAGAGGGGCTGCTTGGGGGCCCCCTGGGGGCCCTTCAGGCCAGCTAGGTCTTTGGGTCCTGGCTCCTTCGGTTTGGGAGCTGTTGCTGCAGTTGGGCATGTTGGCCGGAGAGTGCTTCTCCGGCCGCGAAATGCAACCTTGCAGGAATCTCCCAGGTTCCCGGCCCAACGAAAGCCCCCAGACCCAAATTGAGAGGGGCTGCTTGGGGGACCCCTGGGGGCCCTTCAGGCCAGCTAGGTCTTTGGGTCCTGGCTACTTCGGTTTGGGAGCTGTTGCTGCAGTTGTGCATGTTGGCCTGAGAGTGCTTCTCGGGCCGCGAACTGTAACCTTGCAGGTACCTCTCAGGTATACATGCCCAACGAAAGCCCCCAGACCCAAATTGAGAGGGGCTGCTTGGGGGCCCCCTGGGGGCCCTTCAGGCCAGCTAGGTCTTTGGGTCCTGGCTCCTTCGGTTTGGGAGCTGTTGCTGCAGTTGGGCATGTTGGCTGGAGAGTGCTTCTCGGGCCGCGAACTGCAACCTTGCAGGAATCTCCCAGGTTCCCGGCCCAACAAAAGCCCCCAGACCCAAATGGAGAGGGGCTGCTTGGGGGCCCCCTGGGGGCCCTTCAGGCCAGCTAGGTCTTTGGGTCCTGGCTCCTTCGGTTTGGGAGCTGTTGCTGCAGTTGGGCATGTTGGCCGGAGAGTGCTTCTCGGGCCGCGAACTGCAACCTTGCAGGATTCTCCCAGGTTCCCGGCCCAACGAAAGCCCCCAGACCCAAATGGAGAGGGGCTGCTTGGGGGCCCCCTGGGGGCCCTTCAGGCCAGCTAGGTCTTTGGGTCCTGGCTCCTTTGGTTTGGGAGCCGTTGCTGCAGTTGGGCATGTTGGCCGGAGAGTGCTTCTCGGGCCGCGAACTGCAACCTTGCAGGAATCTCCCAGGTTCCCCGCCGAACTAAAGCCCCCAGACCCAAATGGAGAGGGGCTGCTTGGGGGCTCCCTGGGGGCCCTTCAGGCCAGCTAGGTCTTTGGGTCCTGGCTCCTTCGGTTTGGGAGCTGTTGCTGCAGTTGGGCATGTTGGCCGGAGAGTGCTTCTCGGGCCGCGAACTGCAACCTTGCAGGATTCTCCCAGGTTCCCGGCCCAACGAAAGCCCCCAGACCCAAATTGAGAGGGGCTGCTTGGGGGCCCCCTGGGGGCCCTTCACGCCAGCTAGGTCTTTGGGTCCTGGCTCCTTCGCTTTGGGAGCTGTTGCTGCAGTTGGGCATGTTGGCCGGAGAGTGCTTCTCCGGCCGCGAACTGCAACCTTGCAGGATTCTCCCAGGTTCCCGGCCCAACGAAAGCCCCCAGACCCAAATTGAGAGGGGCTGCTTGGGGGCCCCCTGGGGGCCCTTCAGGCCAGCTAGGTCTTTGGGTCCTGGCTCCTTCGCTTTGGGAGCTGTTGCTGCAGTTGGGCATGTTGGCCGGAGAGTGCTTCTCCGGCCGCGAACTGCAACCTTGCAGGTACCTCCCAGGTTCCCGGCCCAACTAAAGCCCCCAGACCCAAATGGAGATGAGCTCCTTGGGGGCCCCCTGGGGGCCCTTCAGGCCAGCTAGGTCTTTGGGTCCTGGCTCCTTCGGTTTGGGAGCTGTTGCTGCAGTTGGGCATGTTGGCCGGAGAGTGCTTCTCGGGCCGCCAACTGCAACCTTGCAGGTACCTCCCAGGTATACATGCCCAACGAAAGCCCCCAGACCCAAATTGAGAGGGGCTACTTGGGGGCCCCCTGGGGGCCCTTCAGGCCAGCTAGGTCTTTGGGTCCTGGCTCCTTCGGTTTGGGAGCTGTTGCTGCAGTTGGGCATGTTGGCCGGAGAGTGCTTCTCGGGCCGCGAACTGCAACCTTGCAGGAATCTCCCAGGTTCCCGGCCCAACAAAAGCCCCCAGACCCAAATGGAGAGGGGCTGCTTGGGGGCCCCCTGGGGGCCCTTCAGGCCAGCTAGGTCTTTGGGTCCTGGCTCCTTCGGTTTGGGAGCTGTTGCTGCAGTTGGGCATGTTGGCCGGAGAGTGCTTCTCGGGCCGCGAACTGCAACCTTGCAGGATTCTCCCAGGTTCCCGGCCCAACGAAAGCCCCCAGACCCAAATTGAGAGGGGCTGCTTGGGGGCCCCCTGGGGGCCCTTCAGGCCAGCTAGGTCTTTGGGTCCTGGCTCCTTTGGTTTGGGAGCTGTTGCTGCAGTTGGGCATGTTGGCCGGAGAGTGCTTCTCGGGCCGCGAACTGCAACCTTGCAGGAATCTCCCAGGTTCCCCGCCGAACTAAAGCCCCCAGACCCAAATGGAGAGGGGCTGCTTGGGGGCTCCCTGGGGGCCCTTCAGGCCAGCTAGGTCTTTGGGTCCTGGCTCCTTCGGTTTGGGAGCTGTTGCTGCAGTTGGGCATGTTGGCCGGAGAGTGCTTCTCGGGCCGCGAACTGCAACCTTGCAGGATTCTCCCAGGTTCCCGGCCCAACGAAAGCCCCCAGACCCAAATGGAGAGGGGCTGCTTGGGGGCCCCCTGGGGGCCCTTCACGCCAGCTAGGTCTTTGGGTCCTGGCTCCTTCGGTTTGGGAGCTGTTGCTGCAGTTGTGCATGTTGGCCGGAGAGTGCTTCTCCGGCCGCGAACTGCAACCTTGCAGGATTCTCCCAGGTTCCCGGCCCAACGAAAGCCCCCAGACCCAAATGGAGAGGGGCTGCTTGGGGGCCCCCTGGGGGCCCTTCAGGCCAGCTAGGTCTTTGGGTCCTGGCTCCTTCGGTTTGGGAGCTGTTGCTGCAGTTGGGCATGTTGGCCGGAGAGTGCTTCTCGGGCCGCGAACTGCAACCTTGCAGGATTCTCCCAGGTTCCCGGCCCAACGAAAGCCCCCAGACCCAAATGGAGAGGGGCTGCTTGGGGGCCCCCTGGGGGCCCTTCAGGCCAGCTAGGTCTTTGGGTCCTGGCTCCTTCGCTTTGGGAGCTGTTGCTGCAGTTGTGCATGTTGGCCGGAGAGTGCTTCTCCGGCCGCGAACTGCAACCTTGCAGGTACCTCCCAGGTTCCCGGCCCAACTAAAGCCCCCAGACCCAAATGGAGATGAGCTCCATGGGGGCCCCATGGGGGCCCTTCAGGCCAGCTAGGTCTTTGGGTCCTGGCTCCTTCGGTTTGGGAGCTGTTGCTGCAGTTGGGCATGTTGGCCGGAGAGTGCTTCTCGGGCCGCCAACTGCAACCTTGCAGGTACCTCCCAGGTTCCATGCCCAACGAAAGCCCCCAGACCCAAATTGAGAGGGGCTGCTTGGGGGCCCCCTGGGGGCCCTTCAGGCCAGCTAGGTCTTTGGGTCCTGGCTCCTTCGGTTTGGGAGCTGTTGCTGCAGTTGGGCATGTTGGCCGGAGAGTGCTTCTCGGGCCGCGAACTGCAACCTTGCAGGAGTCTCCCAGGTTCCCGGCCCAACGAAAGCCCCCAGACCCAAATGGAGAGGGGCTGCTTGGGGGCCCCCTGGGGGCCCTTCAGGCCAGCTAGGTCTTTGGGTCCTGGCTCCTTCGCTTTGGGAGCTGTTGCTGCAGTTGGGCATGTTGGCCGGAGAGTGCTTCTCGGGCCGCGAACTGCAACCTTGCAGGATTCTCCCAGGTTCCCGGCCCAACGAAAGCCCCCAGACCCAAATTGAGAGGGGCTGCTTGGGGCCCCCCTGGGGGCCCTTCAGGCCAGCTAGGTCTTTGGGTCCTGGCTCCTTCGCTTTGGGAGCTGTTGCTGCAGTTGGGCATGTTGGCCGGAGAGTGCTTCTCGGGCCGCGAACTGCAACCTTGCAGGTACCTCCCAGGTTCCCGGCCCAACTAAAGCCCCCAGACCCAAATGGAGAGGGGCTGCTTGGGGGCCCCCTGGGGGCCCTTCAGGCCAGCTAGGTCTTTGGGTCCTGGCTCCTTCGGTTTGGGAGCTGTTGCTGCAGTTGGGCATGTTGGCCGGAGAGTGCTTCTCGGGCCGCGAACTGCAACCTTGCAGGAATCTCCCAGGTTCCATGCCCAACGAAAGCCCCCAGACCCAAATGGAGAGGGGCTGCTTGGGGGCCCCCTGGGGGCCCTTCAGGCCAGCTAGGTCTTTGGGTCCTGGCTCCTTCGGTTTGGGAGCTGTTGCTGCAGTTGGGCATGTTGGCCGGAGAGTGCTTCTCGGGCCGCGAACTGCAACCTTGCAGGTACCTCCCAGGTTCCCGGCCCAACGAAAGCCCCCAGACCCAAATGGAGAGGGGCTGCTTGGGGGCCCCATGGGGGCCCTTCAGGCCAGCTAGGTCTTTGGGTCCTGGCTCCTTCGCTTTGGGAGCTGTTGCTGCAGTTGGGCATGTTGGCCGGAGAGTGCTTCTCGGGCCGCGAACTGCAACCTTGCAGGTACCTCCCAGGTTCCCGGCCCAACGAAAGCCCCCAGACCCAAATGGAGAGGGGCTGCTTGGGGGCCCCCTGGGGGCCCTTCAGGCCAGCTAGGTCTTTGGGTCCTGGCTCCTTCGGTTTGGGAGCTGTTGCTGCAGTTGGGCATGTTGGCCGGAGAGTGCTTCTCGGGCCGCGAACTGCAACCTTGCATGAATCTCCCAGGTTCCCCGCCCAACGAAAGCCCCCAGACCCAAACGGAGAGGGGCTGCTTGGGGGCCCCCTGGGGGCCCTTCAGGCCAGCTAGGTCTTTGGGTCCTGGCTCCTTCGGTTTGGGAGCTGTTGCTGCAGTTGGGCATGTTGGCCGGAGAGTGCTTCTCGGGCCGCGAACTGTAACCTTGCAGGTACCTCTCAGGTATACATGCCCAACGAAAGCCCCCAGACCCAAATGGAGAGGGGCTGCTTGGGGGCCCCCTGGGGGCCCTTCAGGCCAGCTAGGTCTTTGTGTCCTGGCTCATTCGGTTTGGGAGCTGTTGCTGCAGTTGGGCATGTTGGCCGGAGAGTGCTTCTCCGTCCTCGAACTTCAACCTTGCAGGAATCTCCCAGGTTCCCGCCCCAACAAAAGCCCCCGACGCAAATGGAGAGGAGCTGCTTGGGGCCCCCCTGGGGGCCCTTCAGGCCAGCTAGGTCTTTGGGTCCTGGCTCCTTCGCTTTGGGAGCTGTTGCTGCAGTTGGGCATGTTGGCCGGAGAGTGCTTCTCGGGCCGCGAACTGCAACCTTGCAGGTACCTCCCAGGTTCCCGGCCCAACAAAAGCCCCCAGACCCAAATGGAGAGGGGCTGCTTGGGGGCCCCCTGGGGGCCCTTCAGGCCAGCTAGGTCTTTGGGTCCTGGCTCCTTCGCTTTGGGAGCTGTTGCTGCAGTTGGGCATGTTGGCCGGAGAGTGCTTCTCGGGCCGCGAACTGCAACCTTGCAGGATTCTCCCAGGTTCCCGGCCCAACGAAAGCCCCCAGACCCAAATGGAGAGGGGCTGCTTGGGGGCCCCCTGGGGGCCCTTCAGGCCAGCTAGGTCTTTGGGTCCTGGCTCCTTCGGTTTGGGAGCTGTTGCTGCAGTTGGGCATGTTGGCCGGAGAGTGCTTCTCGGGCCGCGAACTGCAACCTTGCAGGTACCTCCCAGGTTCCCGGCCCAACGAAAGCCCCCAGACCCAAATTGAGAGGGGCTGCTTGGGGGCCCCCTGGGGGCCCTTCACGCCAGCTAGGTCTTTGGGTCCTGGCTCCTTCGCTTTGGGAGCTGTTGCTGCAGTTGGGCATGTTGGCCGGAGAGTGCTTCTCGGTCCTCGAACTGCAACCTTGCAGGATTCTCCCAGGTTCCCGGCCCAACAAAAGCCCCCAGACCCAAATGGAGAGGGGCTGCTTGGGGCCCCCCTGGGGGCCCTTCAGGCCAGCTAGGTCTTTGGGTCCTGGCTCCTTCGGTTTGGGAGCTGTTGCTGCAGTTGGGCATGTTGGCCGGAGAGTGCTTCTCCGGCCGCGAACTGCAACCTTGCAGGTACCTCCCAGGTTCCCGGCCCAACTAAAGCCCCCAGACCCAAATGGAGAGGAGCTCCTTGGGGGCCTCATGGGGGCCCTTCAGGCCAGCTAGGTCTTTGGGTCCTGGCTCCTTCGGTTTGGGAGCTGTTGCTGCAGTTGGGCATGTTGGCCGGAGAGTGCTTCTCGGGCCGCGAACTGCAACCTTGCAGGAATCTCCCAGGTTCCATGCCCAACGAAAGCCCCCAGACCCAAATGGAGAGGGGCTGCTTGGGGGCCCCCTGGGGGCCCTTCACGCCAGCTAGGTCTTTGGGTCCTGGCTCCTCGGTTTGGGAGCTGTTGCTGCAGTTGGGCATGTTGGCCGGAGAGTGCTTCTCGGGCCGCGAACTGCAACCTTGCAGGTACCTCCCAGGTTCCCGGCCCAACGAAAGCCCCCAGACCCAAATGGAGAGGGGCTGCTTGGGGGCCCCCTGGGGGCCCTTCACGCCAGCTAGGTCTTTGGGTCCTGGCTCCTTCGCTTTGGGAGCTGTTGCTGCAGTTGGGCATGTTGGCCGGAGAGTGCTTCTCGGGCCGCGAACTGCAACCTTGCAGGAATCTCCCAGGTTCCATGCCCAACGAAAGCCCCCAGACCCAAATGGAGAGGGGCTGCTTGGGGGCCCCCTGGGGGCCCTTCACGCCAGCTAGGTCTTTGGGTCCTGGCTCCTCGGTTTGGGAGCTGTTGCTGCAGTTGGGCATGTTGTCCGGAGAGTGCTTCTCGGGCCGCGAACTGCAACCTTGCAGGTACCTCCCAGGTTCCCGGCCCAACGAAAGCCCCCAGACCCAAATGGAGAGGGGCTGCTTGGGGGCCCCCTGGGGGCCCTTCACGCCAGCTAGGTCTTTGGGTCCTGGCTCCTTCGCTTTGGGAGCTGTTGCTGCAGTTGGGCATGTTGGCCGGAGAGTGCTTCTCCGGCCGCGAACTGCAACCTTGCAGGTACCTCCCAGGTTCCCCGCCCAACTAAAGCCCCCAGACCCAAATGGAGATGAGCTCCTTGGGGGCCCCATGGGGGCCCTTCAGGCCAGCTAGGTCTTTGGGTCCTGGCTCCTTCGCTTTGGGAGCTGTTGCTGCAGTTGGGCATGTTGGCCGGAGAGTGCTTCTCGGGCCGCGAACTGCAACCTTGCAGGTACCTCCCAGGTTCCATGCCCAACGAAAGCCCCCAGTCCCAAATTGAGAGGGGCTGCTTGGGGGCCCCCTGGGGGCCCTTCAGGCCAGCTAGGTCTTTGGGTCCTGGCTCCTTCGGTTTGGGAGCTGTTGCTGCAGTTGGGCATGTTGGCCGGAGAGTGCTTCTCGGGCCGCGAACTGCAACCTTGCAGGATTCTCCCAGGTTCCCGGCCCAACGAAAGCCCCCAGACCCAAATGGAGAGGGGCTGCTTGGGGGCCCCCTGGGGGCCCTTCAGGCCAGCTAGGTCTTTGGGTCCTGGCTCCTTCGCTTTGGGAGCTGTTGCTGCAGTTGGGCATGTTGGCCGGAGAGTGCTTCTCGGGCCGCGAACTGCAACCTTGCAGGATTCTCCCAGGTTCCCGGCCCAACGAAAGCCCCCAGACCCAAATGGAGATGAGCTCCTTGGGGGCCCCATGGGGGCCCTTCAGGCCAGCTAGGTCTTTGGGTCCTGGCTCCTTCGCTTTGGGAGCTGTTGCTGCAGTTGGGCATGTTGGCCGGAGAGTGCTTCTCGGGCCGCGAACTGCAACCTTGCAGGTACCTCCCAGGTTCCATGCCCAACGAAAGCCCCCAGTCCCAAATTGAGAGGGGCTGCTTGGGGGCCCCCTGGGGGCCCTTCAGGCCAGCTAGGTCTTTGGGTCCTGGCTCCTTCGGTTTGGGAGCTGTTGCTGCAGTTGGGCATGTTGGCCGGAGAGTGCTTCTCGGGCCGCGAACTGCAACCTTGCAGGATTCTCCCAGGTTCCCGGCCCAACGAAAGCCCCCAGACCCAAATGGAGAGGGGCTGCTTGGGGGCCCCCTGGGGGCCCTTCAGGCCAGCTAGGTCTTTGGGTCCTGGCTCCTTCGGTTTGGGAGCTGTTGCTGCAGTTGGGCATGTTGGCCGGAGAGTGCTTCTCGGGCCGCGAACTGCAACCTTGCATGATTCTCCCAGGTTCCCGGCCCAACGAAAGCCCCCAGACCCAAATGGAGAGGGGCTGCTTGGGGGCCCCCTGGGGGCCCTTCACGCCAGCTAGGTCTTTGGGTCCTGGCTCCTTCGCTTTGGGAGCTGTTGCTGCAGTTGGGCATGTTGGCCGGAGAGTGCTTCTCCGGCCGCGAACTGCAACCTTGCAGGTACCTCCCAGGTTCCCGGCCCAACTAAAGCCCCCAGACCCAAATGGAGAGGGGCTGCTTGGGGGCCCCCTGGGGGCCCTTCAGGCCAGCTAGGTCTTTGGGTCCTGGCTCCTTCGGTTTGGGAGCTGTTGCTGCAGTTGGGTATGTTGGCCGGAGAGTGCTTCTCGGGCCGCGAACTGTAACCTTGCAGGTACCTCTCAGGTATACATGCCCAACGAAAGCCCCCAGACCCAAATGGAGAGGGGCTGCTTGGGGGCCCCCTGGGGGCCCTTCAGGCCAGCTAGGTCTTTGGGTCCTGGCTCATTCGGTTTGGGAGCTGTTGCTGCAGTTGGGCATGTTGGCCGGAGAGTGCTTCTCGGGACGCGAACTGCAACCTTGCAGGATTCTCCCAGGTTCCCAGCCCAACAAAAGCCCCCAGACCCAAATGGAGAGGGGCTGCTTGGGGCCCCCCTGGGGGCCCTTCAGGCCAGCTAGGTCTTTGGGTCCTGGCTCCTTCGGTTTGGGAGCTGTTGCTGCAGTTGGGCATGTTGGCCGGAGAGTGCTTCTCGGGCCGCGAACTGCAACCTTGCATGAATCTCCCAGGTTCCATGCCCAACGAAAGCCCCCAGACCCAAATGGAGAGGGGCTGCTTGGGGGCCCCCTGGGGGCCCTTCAGGCCAGCTAGGTCTTTGGGTCCTGGCTCCTTCGGTTTGGGAGCTGTTGCTGCAGTTGGGCATGTTGGCCGGAGAGTGCTTCTCGGGCCGCGAACTGCAACCTTGCAGGATTCTCCCAGGTTCCCGGCCCAACGAAAGCCCCCAGACCCAAATGGAGAGGGGCTGCTTGGGGGCCCCCTGGGGGCCCTTCAGGCCAGCTAGGTCTTTGGGTCCTGGCTCCTTCGGTTTGGGAGCTGTTGCTGCAGTTGGGCATGTTGGCCGGAGAGTGCTTCTCCGGCCGCGAACTGCAACCTTGCAGGAATCTCCCAGGTTCCCGGCCCAACGAAAGCCCCCAGACCCAAATTGAGAGGGGCTGCTTGGGGGCCCCCTGGGGGCCCTTCAGGCCAGCTAGGTCTTTGTGTCCTGGCTCATTCGGTTTGGGAGCTGTTGCTGCAGTTGTGCATGTTGGCCGGAGAGTGCTTCTCGGGCCTCGAACTGCAACCTTGCAGGAATCTCCCAGGTTCGCGGCCCAACAAAAGCCCCCAGACCCAAATGGAGAGGGGCTGCTTGGGGGCCCCCTGGGGGCCCTTCAGGCCAGCTAGGTCTTTGGGTCCTGGCTCCTTCGCTTTGGGAGCTGTTGCTGCAGTTGGGCATGTTGGCCGGAGAGTGCTTCTCGGGCCGCGAACTGCAACCTTGCAGGTACCTCCCAGGTTCCCGGCCCAACTAAATCCCCCAGACCCAAATGGAGAGGGGCTGCTTGGGGGCCCCCTGGGGGCCCTTCAGGCCAGCTAGGTCTTTGGGTCCTGGCTCCTTTGGTTTGGGAGCTGTTTCTGCAGTTGGGCATGTTGGCCGGAGAGTGCTTCTCGGGACGCGAACTGCAACCTTGCAGGAATCTCCCAGGTTCCCCGCCGAACTAAAGCCCCCAGACCCAAATGGAGAGGGGCTGCTTGGGGGACCCCTGGGGGCCCTTCAGGCCAGCTAGGTCTTTGGGTCCTGGCTCCTTCGGTTTGGGAGCTGTTGCTGCAGTTGGGCATGTTGGCCGGAGAGTGCTTCTCGGGCCGCGAACTGCAACCTTGCTGGTATCTCCCATGTATACATGCCCAACGAAAGCCCCCAGACCCAAATGGAGAGGGGCTGCTTGGGGGCCCCCTGGGGGCCCTTCAGGCCAGCTAGGTCTTTGGGTCCTGGCTCCTTCGGTTTGGGAGCTGTTGCTGCAGTTGGGCATGTTGGCCGGAGAGTGCTTCTCGGGCCGCGAACTGCAACCTTGCTGGTATCTCCCAGGTTCTCAGCCTAAAGAAAGCCCCCAGACCCAAATGGAGAGGGGCTGCTTGGGGGCCCCCTGGGGGCCCTTCAGGCCAGCTAGGTCTTTGGGTCCTGGCTCCTTTGGTTTGGGAGCTGTTTCTGCAGTTGGGCATGTTGGCCGGAGAGTGCTTCTCGGGCCGCGAACTGCAACCTTGCAGGAATCTCCCAGGTTCCCCGCCGAACTAAAGCCCCCAGACCCAAATGGAGAGGGGCTGCTTGGGGGCCCCCTGGGGGCCCTTCAGGCCAGCTAGGTCTTTGGGTCCTGGCTCCTTCGGTTTGGGAGCTGTTGCTGCAGTTGGGCATGTTGGCCGGAGAGTGCTTCTCGGGACGCGAACTGCAACCTTGCAGGATTCTCCCATGTATACATGCCCAACGAAAGCCCCCAGACCCAAATGGAGAGGGGCTGCTTGGGGGCCCCCTGGGGGCCCTTCAGGCCAGCTAGGTCTTTGGGTCCTGGCTCCTTTGGTTTGGGAGCTGTTTCTGCAGTTGGGCATGTTGGCCGGAGAGTGCTTCTCGGGCCGCGAACTGCAACCTTGCAGGAATCTCCCAGGTTCCCCGCCGAACTAAAGCCCCCAGACCCAAATGGAGAGGGGCTGCTTGGGGGACCCCTGGGGGCCCTTCAGGCCAGCTAGGTCTTTGGGTCCTGGCTCCTTCGGTTTGGGAGCTGTTGCTGCAGTTGGGCATGTTGGCCGGAGAGTGCTTCTCGGGCCGCGAACTGCAACCTTGCTGGTATCTCCCATGTATACATGCCCAACGAAAGCCCCCAGACCCAAATGGAGAGGGGCTGCTTGGGGGCCCCCTGGGGGCCCTTCAGGCCAGCTAGGTCTTTGGGTCCTGGCTCCTTCGCTTTGGGAGCTGTTGCTGCAGTTGGGCATGTTGGCCGGAGAGTGCTTCTCGGGCCGCGAACTGCAACCTTGCAGGATTCTCCCAGGTTCCCGGCCCAACGAAAGCCCCCAGACCCAAATTGAGAGGGGCTGCTTGGGGCCCCCCTGGGGGCCCTTCAGGCCAGCTAGGTCTTTGGGTCCTGGCTCCTTCGCTTTGGGAGCTGTTGCTGCATTTGGGCATGTTCGCCGGAGAATGCTCTCCGGCCGCGAACTGCAACCTTGCAGGTACCTCCCAGGTTCCCGGCCCAACGAAAGCCCCCAGACCCAAATGGAGAGGAGCTCCTTGGGGCCCCCCTGGGGGCCCTTCAGGCCAGCTAGGTCTTTGGGTCCTGGCTCCTTCGGTTTGGGAGCTGTTGCTGCAGTTGGGCATGTTGGCCGGAGAGTGCTTCTCGGGCCGCGAACTGCAACCTTGCAGGTACCTCCCAGGTTCCCGGCCCAACGAAAGCCCCCAGACCCAAATTGAGAGGGGCTGCTTGGGGGCCCCCTGGGGGCCCTTCAGGCCAGCTAGGTCTTTGGGTCCTGGCTCCTTCGGTTTGGGAGCTGTTGCTGCAGTTGGGCATGTTGGCCGGAGAGTGCTTCTCGGGCCGCCAACTGCAACCTTGCAGGTACCTCCCAGGTTCCCGGCCCAACGAAAGCCCCCAGACCCAAATGGAGAGGGGCTGCTTGGGGGCCCCCTGGGGGCCCTTCAGGCCAGCTAGGTCTTTGGGTCCTGGCTCCTTCGCTTTGGGAGCTGTTGCTGCAGTTGGGCATGTTGGCCGGAGAGTGCTTCTCGGGCCGCGAACTGCAACCTTGCAGGATTCTCCCAGGTTCCCGGCCCAACGAAAGCCCCCAGACCCAAATTGAGAGGGGCTGCTTGGGGGCCCCCTGGGGGCCCTTCAGGCCAGCTAGGTCTTTGGGTCCTGGCTCCTTCGCTTTGGGAGCTGTTGCTGCAGTTGGGCATGTTGGCCGGAGAGTGCTTCTCGGGCCGCGAACTGCAACCTTGCAGGATTCTCCCAGGTTCCCGGCCCAACGAAAGCCCCCAGACCCAAATGGAGAGGGGCTGCTTGGGGGCCCCCTGGGGGCCCTTCAGGCCAGCTAGGTCTTTGGGTCCTGGCTCCTTCGGTTTGGGAGCTGTTGCTGCAGTTGGGCATGTTGGCCGGAGAGTGCTTCTCCGGCCGCGAACTGCAACCTTGCAGGTACCTCCCAGGTTCCCGGCCCAACGAAAGCCCCCAGACCCAAATTGAGAGGGGCTGCTTGGGGGCCCCCTGGGGGCCCTTCAGGCCAGCTAGGTCTTTGGGTCCTGGCTCCTTCGGTTTGGGAGCTGTTGCTGCAGTTGGGCATGTTGGCCGGAGAGTGCTTCTCGGGCCGCGAACTGCAACCTTGCAGGATTCTCCCAGGTTCCCGGCCCAACGAAAGCCCCCAGACCCAAATGGAGAGGGGCTGCTTGGGGGCCCCCTGGGGGCCCTTCAGGCCAGCTAGGTCTTTGGGTCCTGGCTCCTTCGCTTTGGGAGCTGTTGCTGCAGTTGGGCATGTTGGCCGGAGAGTGCTTCTCGGGCCGCGAACTGCAACCTTGCAGTAATCTCCCAGGTATACATGCCCAACGAAAGCCCCCAGACCCAAATGGAGAGGGGCTGCTTGGGGGCCCCCTGGTGGCCCTTCAGGCCAGCTAGGTCTTTGGGTCCTGGCTCCTTCGGTTTGGGAGCTGTTGCTGGGCGTTGGACATGTTGGCCGGAGAGTGCTTCTCGGGCCGCGAACTGCAACCTTGCAGGATTCTCCCAGGTTCCCGGCCCAACGAAAGCCCCCAGACCCAAATGGAGAGGGGCTGCTTGGTGGCCCCCTGGGGGCCCTTCAGGCCAGCTATGTCTTTGGGTCCTGGCTCCTTCGCTTTGGGAGCTGTTGCTGCAGTTGGGCATGTTGGCCGGAGAGTGCTCCTCCGGCCGCGAACTGCAACCTTGCAGGTACCTCCCAGGTTCCCGGCCCAACGAAAGCCCCCAGACCCAAATGGAGAGGGGCTGCTTGGGGGCCCCCTGGGGGCCCTTCAGGCCAGCTAGGTCTTTGGGTCCTGGCTCCTTCGCTTTGGGAGCTGTTGCTGCAGTTGGGCATGTTGGCCGGAGAGTGCTTCTCGGGCCGCGAACTGCAACCTTGCATGTACCTCCCAGGTTCCCGGCCCAACGAAAGCCCCCAGACCCAAATGGAGAGGGGCTGCTTGGGGGCCCCATGGGGGCCCTTCAGGCCAGCTAGGTCTTTGGGTCCTGGCTCCTTCGGTTTGGGAGCTGTTGCTGCAGTTGGGCATGTTGGCCGGAGAGTGCTTCTCGGGCCTCGTACTGCAACCTTGCAGGAATCTCCCAGGTTCCCGGCCCAACAAAAGCCCCCAGACCCAAATGGAGAGGGTCTGCTTGGGGGCCCCCTGGGGGCCCTTCAGGCCAGCTAGGTCTTTGGGTCCTGGCTCCTTCGCTTTGGGAGCTGTTGCTGCAGTTGGGCATGTTGGCCGGAGAGTGCTTCTCCGGCCGCGAACTGCAACCTTGCAGGTACCTCCCAGGTTCCCGGCCCAACTAAAGCCCCCAGACCCAAATGGAGAGGAGCTCCTTGGGGGCCCCCTGGGGGCCCTTCAGGCCAGCTAGGTCTTTGGGTCCTGGCTCCTTCGGTTTGGGAGCTGTTGCTGCAGTTGGGCATGTTGGCCGGAGAGTGCTTCTCCGGCCGCGAACTGCAAACTTGCAGGAATCTCCCAGGTTCCATGCCCAACGAAAGCCCCCAGACCCAAATTGAGATGTGCTGCTTGGGGGCCCCCTGGGGGCCCTTCAGGCCTGCTAGGTCTTTGGGTCCTGGCTCCTTCGCTTTGGGAGCTGTTGCTGCAGTTGGGCATGTTGGCCGGAGAGTGCTCCTCCGGCCGCGAACTGCAACCTTGCAGGTACCTCCCAGGTTCCCGGCCCAACGAAAGCCCCCAGACCCAAATGGAGAGGGGCTGCTTGGGGGCCCCCTGGGGGCACTTCAGGCCAGCTAGGTCTTTGGGTCCTGGCTCCTTCGCTTTGGGAGCTGTTGCTGCAGTTGGGCATGTTGGCCGGAGAGTGCTTCTCGGGCCGCGAACTGCAACCTTGCAGGTACCTCCCAGGTTCCCGGCCCAACGAAAGCCCCCAGACCCAAATGGAGAGGGGCTGCTTGGGGGCCCCCTGGGGGCCCTTCAGGCCAGCTAGGTCTTTGGGTCCTGGCTCCTTCGGTTTGGGAGCTGTTGCTGCAGTTGGGCATGTTGGCCGGAGAGTGCTTCTCGGGCCGCGAACTGCAACCTTGCTGGTATCTCCCAGGTTCTCAGCCTAAAGAAAGCCCCCAGACCCAAATGGAGAGGGGCTGCTTGGGGGCCCCCTGGGGGCCCTTCAGGCCAGCTAGGTCTTTGGGTCCTGGCTCCTTTGGTTTGGGAGCTGTTTCTGCAGTTGGGCATGTTGGCCGGAGAGTGCTTCTCGGGCCGCGAACTGCAACCTTGCAGGAATCTCCCAGGTTCCCGGCCCAACGAAAGCCCCCAGACCCAAATGGAGAGGGGCTGCTTGGGGGACCCCTGGGGGCCCTTCAGGCCAGCTAGGTCTTTGGGTCCTGGCTCCTTCGGTTTGGGAGCTGTTGCTGCAGTTGGGCATGTTGGCCGGAGAGTGCTTCTCGGGCCGCGAACTGCAACCTTGCTGGTATCTCCCATGTATACATGCCCAACGAAAGCCCCCAGACCCAAATGGAGAGGGGCTGCTTGGGGGCCCCCTGGGGGCCCTTCAGGCCAGCTAGGTCTTTGGGTCCTGGCTCCTTCGCTTTGGGAGCTGTTGCTGCAGTTGGGCATGTTGGCCGGAGAGTGCTTCTCGGGACGCGAACTGCAACCTTGCAGGATTCTCCCAGGTTCCCGGCCCAACGAAAGCCCCCAGACCCAAATTGAGAGGGGCTGCTTGGGGCCCCCCTGGGGGCCCTTCAGGCCAGCTAGGTCTTTGGGTCCTGGCTCATTCGCTTTGGGAGCTGTTGCTGCATTTGGGCATGTTGGCCGGAGAATGCTCTCCGGCCGCGAACTGCAACCTTGCAGGTACCTCCCAGGTTCCCGGCCCAACGAAAGCCCCCAGACCCAAATGGAGAGGAGCTCCTTGGGGCCCCCCTGGGGGCCCTTCAGGCCAGCTAGGTCTTTGGGTCCTGGCTCCTTCGGTTTGGGAGCTGTTGCTGCGGTTGGGCATGTTGGCCGGAGAGTGCTTCTCGGGCCGCGAACTGCAACCTTGCAGGTACCTCCCAGGTATACATGCCCAACGAAAGCCCCCAGACCCAAATGGAGAGGGGCTGCTTGGGGGCCCCCTGGTGGCCCTTCAGGCCAGCTAGGTCTTTGGGTCCTGGCTCCTTCGGTTTGGGAGCTGTTGCTGGGCGTTGGACATGTTGGCCGGAGAGTGCTTCTCGGGCCGCGAACTGCAACCTTGCAGGATTCTCCCAGGTTCCCGGCCCAACGAAAGCCCCCAGACCCAAATGGAGAGGGGCTGCTTGGTGGCCCCCTGGGGGCCCTTCAGGCCAGCTATGTCTTTGGGTCCTGGCTCCTTCGCTTTGGGAGCTGTTGCTGCAGTTGGGCATGTTGGCCGGAGAGTGCTCCTCCGGCCGCGAACTGCAACCTTGCAGGTACCTCCCAGGTTCCCGGCCCAACGAAAGCCCCCAGACCCAAATGGAGAGGGGCTGCTTGGGGGCCCCCTGGGGGCCCTTCAGGCCAGCTAGGTCTTTGGGTCCTGGCTCCTTCGCTTTGGGAGCTGTTGCTGCAGTTGGGCATGTTGGCCGGAGAGTGCTTCTCGGGCCGCGAACTGCAACCTTGCATGTACCTCCCAGGTTCCCGGCCCAACGAAAGCCCCCAGACCCAAATGGAGAGGGGCTGCTTGGGGGCCCCATGGGGGCCCTTCAGGCCAGCTAGGTCTTTGGGTCCTGGCTCCTTCGGTTTGGGAGCTGTTGCTGCAGTTGGGCATGTTGGCCGGAGAGTGCTTCTCGGGCCTCGTACTGCAACCTTGCAGGAATCTCCCAGGTTCCCGGCCCAACAAAAGCCCCCAGACCCAAATGGAGAGGGTCTGCTTGGGGGCCCCCTGGGGGCCCTTCAGGCCAGCTAGGTCTTTGGGTCCTGGCTCCTTCGCTTTGGGAGCTGTTGCTGCAGTTGGGCATGTTGGCCGGAGAGTGCTTCTCCGGCCGCGAACTGCAACCTTGCAGGTACCTCCCAGGTTCCCGGCCCAACTAAAGCCCCCAGACCCAAATGGAGAGGAGCTCCTTGGGGGCCCCCTGGGGGCCCTTCAGGCCAGCTAGGTCTTTGGGTCCTGGCTCCTTCGGTTTGGGAGCTGTTGCTGCAGTTGGGCATGTTGGCCGGAGAGTGCTTCTCCGGCCGCGAACTGCAAACTTGCAGGAATCTCCCAGGTTCCATGCCCAACGAAAGCCCCCAGACCCAAATTGAGATGTGCTGCTTGGGGGCCCCCTGGGGGCCCTTCAGGCCTGCTAGGTCTTTGGGTCCTGGCTCCTTCGCTTTGGGAGCTGTTGCTGCAGTTGGGCATGTTGGCCGGAGAGTGCTCCTCCGGCCGCGAACTGCAACCTTGCAGGTACCTCCCAGGTTCCCGGCCCAACGAAAGCCCCCAGACCCAAATGGAGAGGGGCTGCTTGGGGGCCCCCTGGGGGCACTTCAGGCCAGCTAGGTCTTTGGGTCCTGGCTCCTTCGCTTTGGGAGCTGTTGCTGCAGTTGGGCATGTTGGCCGGAGAGTGCTTCTCGGGCCGCGAACTGCAACCTTGCAGGTACCTCCCAGGTTCCCGGCCCAACGAAAGCCCCCAGACCCAAATGGAGAGGGGCTGCTTGGGGGCCCCATGGGGGCCCTTCAGGCCAGCTAGGTCTTTGGGTCCTGGCTCCTTCGGTTTGGGAGCTGTTGCTGCAGTTGGGCATGTTGGCCGGAGAGTGCTTCTCGGGCCTCGTACTGCAACCTTGCAGGAATCTCCCAGGTTCCCGGCCCAACAAAAGCCCCCAGACCCAAATGGAGAGGGTCTGCTTGGGGCCCCCTGGGGGCCCTTCAGGCCAGCTAGGTCTTAGGGTCCTGGCTCCTTCGCTTTGGGAGCTGTTGCTGCAGTTGGGCATGTTGGCCGGAGAGTGCTTCTCCGGCCGCGAACTGCAACCTTGCAGGTACCTCCCAGGTTCCCGGCCCAACTAAAGCCCCCAGACCCAAATGGAGAGGAGCTCCTTGGGGGCCCCCTGGGGGCCCTTCAGGCCAGCTAGGTCTTTGGGTCCTGGCTCCTTCGGTTTGGGAGCTGTTGCTGCAGTTGGGCATGTTGGCCGGAGAGTGCTTCTCGGGCCGCGAACTGCAACCTTGCAGGAATCTCCCAGGTTCCATGCCCAACGAAAGCCCCCAGACCCAAATTGAGATGTGCTGCTTGGGGGCCCCCTGGGGGCCCTTCAGGCCTGCTAGGTCTTTGGGTCCTGGCTCCTTCGGTTTGGGAGCTGTTGCTGCAGTTGGGCATGTTGGCCGGAGAGTGCTTCTCGGGACGCGAACTGCAACCTTGCAGGATTCTCCCAGGTTCCCGGCCCAAAGAAAGCCCCCAGACCCAAATGGAGAGGGGCTGCTTGGGGCCCCCCTGGGGGCCCTTCAGGCCAGCTAGGTCTTTGGGTCCTGGCTCCTTCGGTTTGGGAGCTGTTGCTGCAGTTGGGCATGTTGGCCGGAGAGTGCTTCTCGGGACGCGAACTGCAACCTTGCATGAATCTCCCAGGTTCCATGCCCAACAAAAGCCCCCAGACCCAAATGGAGAGGGGCTGTTTGGGGGCCCCCTGGGGGCCCTTCAACCAGGTAGGTCTTTGGGTCCTGGCTCCTTCGGTTTGGGAGCTGTTGCTGCAGTTGGGCATGTTGGCCGGAGAGTGCTTCTCGGGCCGCGAACTGCAACCTTGCAGGTATCTCCCAGGTTCCCGGCCCAACGAAAGCCCCCAGACCCAAATGGAGAGGGGCTGCTTGGGGGCCCCCTGGGGGCCCTTCAGGCCAGCTAGGTCTTTGGGTCCTGGCTCCTTCGGTTTGGGAGCTGTTGCTGCAGTTGGGCATGTTGGCCGGAGAGTGCTTCTCGGGCCGCGAACTGCAACCTTGCTGGTATCTCCCAGGTTCTCAGCCTAAAGAAAGCCCCCAGACCCAAATGGAGAGGGGCTGCTTGGGGGCCCCCTGGGGGCCCTTCAGGCCAGCTAGGTCTTTGGGTCCTGGCTCCTTCGGTTTGGGAGCTGTTGCTGCAGTTGGGCATGTTGGCCGGAGAGTGCTTCTCGGGCCGCGAACTGCAACCTTGCTGGTATCTCCCAGGTTCTCAGCCTAAAGAAAGCCCCCAGACCCAAATGGAGAGGGGCTGCTTGGGGGCCCCCTGGGGGCCCTTCAGGCCAGCTAGGTCTTTGGGTCCTGGCTCCTTCGGTTTGGGAGCTGTTGCTGCAGTTGGGCATGTTGGCCGGAGAGTGCTTCTCCGGCCGCGAACTGCAACCTTGCAGGAATCTCCCAGGTTCCCGGCCCAACGAAAGCCCCCAGACCCAAATTGAGAGGGGCTGCTTGGGGGCCCCCTGGGGGCCCTTCAGGCCAGCTAGGTCTTTGGGTCCTGGCTCCTTCGGTTTGGGAGCTGTTGCTGCAGTTGTGCATGTTGGCCTGAGAGTGCTTCTCGGGCCGCGAACTGTAACCTTGCAGGTACCTCTCAGGTATACATGCCCAACGAAAGCCCCCAGACCCAAATTGAGAGGGGCTACTTGGGGGCCCCCTGGGGGCCCTTCAGGCCAGCTAGGTCTTTGTGTCCTGGCTCATTCGGTTTGGGAGCTGTTGCTGCAGTTGGGCATGTTGGCCGGAGAGTGCTTCTCGGGCCTCGAACTGCAACCTTGCAGGAATCTCCCAGGTTCCCGGCCCAACAAAAGCCCCCAGACCCAAATGGAGAGGGGCTGCTTGGGGGCCCCCTGGGGGCCCTTCAGGCCAGCTAGGTCTTTGGGTCCTGGCTCCTT
Source organism: Gallinula chloropus (assembly GCF_964237585.1). Taxonomy (NCBI): domain Eukaryota; kingdom Metazoa; phylum Chordata; class Aves; order Gruiformes; family Rallidae; genus Gallinula; species Gallinula chloropus. The sequence goes on from NW_028168779.1 coordinate 148,151, forward strand.
CGGTTTGGGAGCTGTTGCTGCAGTTGGGCATGTTGGCCGGAGAGTGCTTCTCGGGCCGCGAACTGCAACCTTGCAGGTACCTCCCAGGTTCCCGGCCCAACTAAAGCCCTCAGACCCAAATGGAGAGGGGCTGCTTGGGGGCCCCCTGGGGGCCCTTCAGGCCAGCTAGGTCTTTGGGTCCTGGCTCCTTCGGTTTGGGAGCTGTTGCTGCAGTTGGGCATGTTGGCCGGAGAGTGCTTCTCGGGCCGCGAACTGCAACCTTGCAGGAATCTCCCAGGTTCCCCGCCGAACTAAAGCCCCCAGACCCAAATGGAGAGGGGCTGCTTGGGGGCCCCCTGGGGGCCCTTCAGGCCAGCTAGGTCTTTGGGTCCTGGCTCCTTCGGTTTGGGAGCTGTTGCTGCAGTTGGGCATGTTGGCCGGAGAGTGCTTCTCGGGCCGCGAACTGCAACCTTGCAGGTACCTCCCAGGTTCCCGGCCCAACGAAAGCCCCCAGACCCAAATTGAGAGGGGCTGCTTGGGGGCCCCCTGGGGGCCCTTCAGGCCAGCTAGGTCTTTGGGTCCTGGCTCATTCGGTTTGTGAGCTGTTGCTGCAGTTGGGCATGTTGGCCGGAGAGTGCTTCTCGGGCCGCGAACTGCAACCTTGCAGGTACCTCCCAGGTTCCCGGCCCAACTAAAGCCCTCAGACCCAAATGGAGAGGGGCTGCTTGGGGCCCCCCTGGGGGCCCTTCAGGCCAGCTAGGTCTTTGGGTCCTGGCTCCTTCGGTTTGGGAGCTGTTGCTGCAGTTGGGCATGTTGGCCGGAGAGTGCTTCTCGGGCCGCGAACTGCAACCTTGCAGGAATCTCCCAGGTTCCCCGCCGAACTAAAGCCCCCAGACCCAAATGGAGAGGGGCTGCTTGGGGGACCCCTGGGGGCCCTTCAGGCCAGCTAGGTCTTTGGGTCCTGGCTCCTTCGGTTTGGGAGCTGTTGCTGCAGTTGGGCATGTTGGCCGGAGAGTGCTTCTCGGGCCGCGAACTGCAACCTTGCTGGTATCTCCCATGTATACATGCCCAACGAAAGCCCCCAGACCCAAATTGAGAGGGGCTGCTTGGGGGCCCCCTGGGGGCCCTTCAGGCCAGCTAGGTCTTTGGGTCCTGGCTCCTTCGCTTTGGGAGCTGTTGCTGCAGTTGGGCATGTTGGCCGGAGAGTGCTTCTCGGGACGCGAACTGCAACCTTGCAGGATTCTCCCAGGTTCCCGGCCCAACGAAAGCCCCCAGACCCAAATTGAGAGGGGCTGCTTGGGGCCCCCCTGGGGGCCCTTCAGGCCAGCTAGGTCTTTGGGTCCTGGCTCCTTCGGTTTGGGAGCTGTTGCTGCATTTGTGCATGTTGGCCGGAGAATGCTTCTCCGGCCGCGAACTGCAACCTTGCAGGTACCTCCCAGCTTCCCGGCCCAACGAAAGCCCCCAGACCCAAATGGAGAGGAGCTCCTTGGGGCCCCCCTGGGGGCCCTTCAGGCCAGCTAGGTCTTTGGGTCCTGGCTCCTTCGGTTTGGGAGCTGTTGCTGCAGTTGGGTATGTTGGCCGGAGAGTGCTTCTCGGGCCGCGAACTGTAACCTTGCAGGTACCTCCCAGGTTCCCGGCCCAACGAAAGCCCCCAGACCCAAATGGAGAGGGGCTGCTTGGGGGCCCCCTGGGGGCCCTTCAGGCCAGCTAGGTCTTTGGGTCCTGGCTCCTTCGCTTTGGGAGCTGTTGCTGCAGTTGGGCATGTTGGCCGGAGAGTGCTTCTCGGGCCGCGAACTGCAACCTTGCAGGATTCTCCCAGGTTCCCGGCCCAACGAAAGCCCCCAGACCCAAATGGAGAGGGGCTGCTTGGGGGCCCCCTGGGGGCCCTTCAGGCCAGCTAGGTCTTTGGGTCCTGGCTCCTTCGGTTTGGGAGCTGTTGCTGCAGTTGGGCATGTTGGCCGGAGAGTGCTTCTCGGGCCGCGAACTGCAACCTTGCAGGATTCTCCCAGGTTCCCGGCCCAACGAAAGCCCCCAGACCCAAATTGAGAGGGGCTGCTTGGGGGCCCCCTGGGGGCCCTTCAGGCCAGCTAGGTCTTTGGGTCCTGGCTCCTTCGGTTTGGGAGCTGTTGTTGCAGTTGGGCATGTTGGCCGGAGAATGCTTCTCCGGCCACGAACTGCAACCTTGCAGGTACCTCCCAGGTTCCCGGCCCAACAAAAGCCCCCAGACCCAAATGGAGAGGAGCTCCTTCGGGCCTGCCTGGGGGCCCTTCAGGCCAGCTAGGTCTTTGGGTCCTGGCTCCTTCGGTTTGGGAGCTGTTGCTGCAGTTGGGTATGTTGGCCGGAGACTGCTTCTCGGGCCGCGAACTGCAACCTTGCAGGAACCTCCCAGGTTCCCGGCCCAACGAAAGCCCCCAGACCCAAATGGAGAGGGGCTGCTTGGGGGCCCCCTGGGGGCCCTTCAGGCCAGCTAGGTCTTTGGGTCCTGGCTCCTTCGGTTTGGGAGCTGTTGCTGCAGTTGGGCATGTTGGCCGGAGAGTGCTTCTCGGGCCGCGAACTGCAACCTTGCAGGAATCTCCCAGGTTCCCGGCCCAACGAAAGCCCCCAGACCCAAATTGAGAGGGGCTGCTTGGGGGCCCCCTGGGGCCCCTTCAGGCCTGCTAGGTCTTTGGGTCCTGGCTCCTTCGGTTTGGGAGCTGTTGCTGCAGTTGGGCATGTTGGCCGGAGAGTGCTTCTCGGGCCGCGAACTGCAACCTTGCAGGATTCTCCCAGGTTCCCGGCCCAACGAAAGCCCCCAGACCCAAATTGAGAGGGGCTGCTTGGGGCCCACCTGGGGGCCCTTCAGGCCAGCTAGGTCTTTGGGTCCTGGCTCCTTCAGTTTGGGAGCTGTTGCTGCAGTTGGGCATGTTGGCCGGAGAGTGCTTCTCGGGCCGCGAACTGCAACCTTGCAGGAATCTCCCAGGTCCCATGCCCAACGAAAGCCCCCAGACCCAAATGGAGAGGGGCTGCTTGGGGGCTCCCTGGGGGCCCTTCAGGCCAGCTAGGTCTTTGGGTCCTGGCTCCTTCGCTTTGGGAGCTGTTGCTGCAGTTGGGCATGTTGGCCGGAGAGTGCTTCTCGGGCCGCGAACTGCAACCTTGCAGGATTCTCCCAGGTTCCCGGCCCAACGAAAGCCCCCAGACCCAAATGGAGAGGGGCTGCTTGGGGGCCCCCTGGGGGCCCTTCAGGCCAGCTAGGTCTTTGGGTCCTGGCTCCTTCGGTTTGGGAGCTGTTGCTGCAGTTGGGCATGTTGGCCGGAGAGTGCTTCTCGGGCCGCGAACTGCAACCTTGCAGGATTCTCCCAGGTTCCCGGCCCAACGAAAGCCCCCAGACCCAAATGGAGAGGGGCTGCTTGGGGGCCCACTGGGGGCCCTTCAGGCCAGCTAGGTCTTTGGGTCCTGGCTCCTTTGGTTTGGGAGCTGTTTCTCCAGTTGGGCATGTTGGCCGGAGAGTGCTTCTCGGGCCTCGAACTGCAACCTTGCAGGATTCTCCCAGGTTCCCGGCCCAACGAAAGCCCCCAGACCCAAATGGAGAGGGGCTGCTTGGGGGCCCCCTGGGGGCCCTTCAGGCCAGCTAGGTCTTTGGGTCCTGGCTCCTTCGCTTTGGGAGCTGTTGCTGCAGTTGGGCATGTTGGCCGGAGAGTGCTTCTCGGGCCGCGAACTGCAACCTTGCAGGATTCTCCCAGGTTCCCGGCCCAACGAAAGCCCCCAGACCCAAATTGAGAGGGGCTGCTTGGGGCCCCCCTGGGGGCCCTTCAGGCCAGCTAGGTCTTTGGGTCCTGGCTCCTTCGCTTTGGGAGCTGTTGCTGCAGTTGGGCATGTTGGCCGGAGAGTGCTTCTGGGGCCGCGAACTGCAACCTTGCAGGTACCTCCCAGGTTCCCGGCCCAACTAAAGCCCCCAGACCCAAATGGAGAGGGGCTGCTTGGGGGCCCCCTGGGGGCCCTTCAGGCCAGCTAGGTCTTTGGGTCCTGGCTCCTTCGGTTTGGGAGCTGTTGCTGCAGTTGGGCATGTTGGCCGGAGAGTGCTTCTCGGGCCGCGAACTGCAACCTTGCAGGAATCTCCCAGGTTCCATGCCCAACGAAAGCCCCCAGACCCAAATGGAGAGGGGCTGCTTGGGGGCCCCCTGGGGGCCCTTCAGGCCAGCTAGGTCTTTGGGTCCTGGCTCCTCGGTTTGGGAGCTGTTGCTGCAGTTGGGCATGTTGGCCGGAGAGTGCTTCTCGGGCCGCGAACTGCAACCTTGCAGGATTCTCCCAGGTTCCCGGCCCAACGAAAGCCCCCAGACCCAAATGGAGAGGGGCTGCTTGGGGGCCCCCTGGGGGCCCTTCACGCCAGCTAGGTCTTTGGGTCCTGGCTCCTTCGCTTTGGGAGCTGTTGCTGCAGTTGGGCATGTTGGCCGGAGAGTGCTTCTCCGGCCGCGAACTGCAACCTTGCAGGTACCTCCCAGGTTCCCCGCCCAACTAAAGCCCCCAGACCCAAATGGAGAGGGGCTGCTTGGGGGCCCCCTGGGGGCCCTTCAGGCCAGCTAGGTCTTTGGGTCCTGGCTCCTTCGGTTTGGGAGCTGTTGCTGCAGTTGGGCATGTTGGCCGGAGAGTGCTTCTCGGGCCGCGAACTGCAACCTTGCAGGTACCTCCCAGGTTCCATGCCCAACGAAAGCCCCCAGTCCCAAATTGAGAGGGGCTGCTTGGGGGCCCCCTGGGGGCCCTTCAGGCCAGCTAGGTCTTTGGGTCCTGGCTCCTTCGGTTTGGGAGCTGTTGCTGCAGTTGGGCATGTTGGCCGGAGAGTGCTTCTCGGGCCGCGAACTGCAACCTTGCAGGATTCTCCCAGGTTCCCGGCCCAACGAAAGCCCCCAGACCCAAATGGAGAGGGGCTGCTTGGGGGCCCCCTGGGGGCCCTTCAGGCCAGCTAGGTCTTTGGGTCCTGGCTCCTTCGGTTTGGGAGCTGTTGCTGCAGTTGGGCATGTTGGCCGGAGAGTGCTTCTCGGGCCGCGAACTGCAACCTTGCAGGATTCTCCCAGGTTCCCGGCCCAACGAAAGCCCCCAGACCCAAATGGAGAGGGGCTGCTTGGGGGCCCCCTGGGGGCCCTTCACGCCAGCTAGGTCTTTGGGTCCTGGCTCCTTCGGTTTGGGAGCTGTTGCTGCAGTTGGGCATGTTGGCCGGAGAGTGCTTCTCCGGCCGCGAACTGCAACCTTGCAGGTACCTCCCAGGTTCCCGGCCCAACTAAAGCCCCCAGACCCAAATGGAGAGGGGCTGCTTGGGGGCCCCCTGGGGGCCCTTCAGGCCAGCTAGGTCTTTGGGTCCTGGCTCCTTCGGTTTGGGAGCTGTTGCTGCAGTTGGGTATGTTGGCCGGAGAGTGCTTCTCGGGCCGCGAACTGTAACCTTGCAGGTACCTCTCAGGTATACATGCCCAACGAAAGCCCCCAGACCCAAATGGAGAGGGGCTGCTTGGGGGCCCCCTGGGGGCCCTTCAGGCCAGCTAGGTCTTTGGGTCCTGGCTCATTCGGTTTGGGAGCTGTTGCTGCAGTTGGGCATGTTGGCCGGAGAGTGCTTCTCGGGCCGCCAACTGCAACCTTGCAGGTACCTCCCAGGTTCCCGGCCCAACGAAAGCCCCCAGACCCAAATTGAGAGGGGCTGCTTGGGGGCCCCCTGGGGGCCCTTCAGGCCAGCTAGGTCTTTGGGTCCTGGCTCCTTCGGTTTGGGAGCTGTTGCTGCAGTTGGGCATGTTGGCCGGAGAGTGCTTCTCGGTCCTCGAACTGCAACCTTGCAGGAATCTCCCAGGTTCCCGGCCCAACAAAAGCCCCCAGACCCAAATGGAGAGGGGCTGCTTGGGGGCCCCCTGGGGGCCCTTCAGGCCAGCTAGGTCTTTGGGTCCTGGCTCCTTCGCTTTGGGAGCTGTTGCTGCAGTTGGGCATGTTGGCCGGAGAGTGCTTCTCCGGCCGCGAACTGCAACCTTGCAGGTACCTCCCAGGTTCCCGGCCCAACTAAAGCTCCCAGACCCAAATGGAGAGGAGCTCCTTGGGGGCCCCATGGGGGCCCTTCAGGCCAGCTAGGTCTTTGGGTCATGGCTCCTTCGCTTTGGGAGCTGTTGCTGCAGTTGGGCATGTTGGCCGGAGAGTGCTTCTCGGGCCGCGAACTGCAACCTTGCAGGAATCTCCCAGGTTCCATGCCCAACGAAAGCCCCCAGACCCAAATTGAGAGGGGCTGCTTGGGGGCCCCCTGGGGGCCCTTCAGGCCAGCTAGGTCTTTGGGTCCTGGCTCCTTCGCTTTGGGAGCTGTTGCTGCAGTTGGGCATGTTGGCCGGAGAGTGCTTCTCGGGCCGCCAACTGCAACCTTGCAGGAATCTCCCAGGTTCCCGGCCCAACAAAAGCCCCCAGACCCAAATGGAGAGGGTCTACTTGGGGGCCCCCTGGGGGCCCTTCAGGCCAGCTAGGTCTTTGGGTCCTGGCTCCTTCGGTTTGGGAGCTGTTGCTGCAGTTGGGTATGTTGGCCGGAGAGTGCTTCTCGGGCCGCGAACTGTAACCTTGCAGGTACCTCCCAGGTTCCCGGCCCAACGAAAGCCCCCAGACCCAAATGGAGAGGGGCTGCTTGGGGGCCCCCTGGGGGCCCTTCAGGCCAGCTAGGTCTTTGGGTCCTGGCTCCTTCGCTTTGGGAGCTGTTGCTGCAGTTGGGCATGTTGGCCGGAGAGTGCTTCTCGGGCCGCGAACTGCAACCTTGCAGGATTCTCCCAGGTTCCCGGCCCAACGAAAGCCCCCAGACCCAAATTGAGAGGGGCTGCTTGGGGGCCCCCTGGGGGCCCTTCAGGCCAGCTAGGTCTTTGGGTCCTGGCTCCTTCGGTTTGGGAGCTGTTGCTGCAGTTGGGCATGTTGGCCGGAGAGTGCTTCTCGGGCCGCGAACTGCAACCTTGCAGGTACCTCCCAGGTTCCCGGCCCAACGAAAGCCCCCAGACCCAAATTGAGAGGGGCTGCTTGGGGGCCCCCTGGGGGCCCTTCAGGCCAGCTAGGTCTTTGGGTCCTGGCTCCTTCGGTTTGGGAGCTGTTGCTGCAGTTGGGCATGTTGGCCGGAGAGTGCTTCTCGGGCCGCGAACTGCAACCTTGCAGGTACCTCCCAGGTTCCCGGCCCAACTAAAGCCCTCAGACCCAAATGGAGAGGGGCTGCTTGGGGGCCCCCTGGGGGCCCTTCAGGCCAGCTAGGTCTTTGGGTCCTGGCTCCTTCGGTTTGGGAGCTGTTGCTGCAGTTGGGCATGTTGGCCGGAGAGTGCTTCTCGGGCCGCGAACTGCAACCTTGCAGGAATCTCCCAGGTTCCCCGCCGAACTAAAGCCCCCAGACCCAAATGGAGAGGGGCTGCTTGGGGGACCCCTGGGGTCTCAGGCCAGCTAGGTCTTTGGGTCCTGGCTCCTTCGGTTTGGGAGCTGTTGCTGCAGTTGGGCATGTTGGCCGGAGAGTGCTTCTCGGGCCGCGAACTGCAACCTTGCTGGTATCTCCCATGTATACATGCCCAACGAAAGCCCCCAGACCCAAATTGAGAGGGGCTGCTTGGGGGCCCCCTGGGGGCCCTTCAGGCCAGCTAGGTCTTTGGGTCCTGGCTCCTTCGCTTTGGGAGCTGTTGCTGCAGTTGGGCATGTTGGCCGGAGAGTGCTTCTCGGGACGCGAACTGCAACCTTGCAGGATTCTCCCAGGTTCCCGGCCCAACGAAAGCCCCCAGACCCAAATTGAGAGGGGCTGCTTGGGGCCCCCCTGGGGGCCCTTCAGGCCAGCTAGGTCTTTGGGTCCTGGCTCCTTCGGTTTGGGAGCTGTTGCTGCATTTGTGCATGTTGGCCGGAGAATGCTTCTCCGGCCGCGAACTGCAACCTTGCAGGTACCTCCCAGCTTCCCGGCCCAACGAAAGCCCCCAGACCCAAATGGAGAGGAGCTCCTTGGGGCCCCCCTGGGGGCCATTCAGGCCAGCTAGGTCTTTGGGTCCTGGCTCCTTCGGTTTGGGAGCTGTTGCTGCAGTTGGGTATGTTGGCCGGAGAGTGCTTCTCGGGCCGCGAACTGTAACCTTGCAGGTACCTCCCAGGTTCCCGGCCCAACGAAAGCCCCCAGACCCAAATGGAGAGGGGCTGCTTGGGGGCCCCCTGGGGGCCCTTCAGGCCAGCTAGGTCTTTGGGTCCTGGCTCCTTCGCTTTGGGAGCTGTTGCTGCAGTTGGGCATGTTGGCCGGAGAGTGCTTCTCGGGCCGCGAACTGCAACCTTGCAGGATTCTCCCAGGTTCCCGGCCCAACGAAAGCCCCCAGACCCAAATGGAGAGGGGCTGCTTGGGGGCCCCCTGGGGGCCCTTCAGGCCAGCTAGGTCTTTGGGTCCTGGCTCCTTCGGTTTGGGAGCTGTTGCTGCAGTTGGGCATGTTGGCCGGAGAGTGCTTCTCGGGCCGCGAACTGCAACCTTGCAGGTACCTCCCAGGTTCCCGGCCCAACGAAAGCCCCCAGACCCAAATTGAGAGGGGCTGCTTGGGGGCCCCCTGGGGGCCCTTCAGGCCAGCTAGGTCTTTGGGTCCTGGCTCCTTCGGTTTGGGAGCTGTTGCTGCAGTTGGGCATGTTGGCCGGAGAATGCTTCTCCGGCCACGAACTGCAACCTTGCAGGTACCTCCCAGGTTCCCGGCCCAACAAAAGCCCCCAGACCCAAATGGAGAGGAGCTCCTTCGGGCCTGCCTGGGGGCCCTTCAGGCCAGCTAGGTCTTTGGGTCCTGGCTCCTTCGGTTTGGGAGCTGTTGCTGCAGTTGGGTATGTTGGCCGGAGACTGCTTCTCGGGCCGCGAACTGCAACCTTGCAGGAACCTCCCAGGTTCCCGGCCCAACGAAAGCCCCCAGACCCAAATGGAGAGGGGCTGCTTGGGGGCCCCCTGGGGCCCCTTCAGGCCTGCTAGGTCTTTGGGTCCTGGCTCCTTCGGTTTGGGAGCTGTTGCTGCAGTTGGGCATGTTGGCCGGAGAGTGCTTCTCGGGCCGCGAACTGCAACCTTGCAGGATTCTCCCAGGTTCCCGGCCCAACGAAAGCCCCCAGACCCAAATGGAGAGGGGCTGCTTGGGGGCCCCCTGGGGGCCCTTCAGGCCAGCTAGGTCTTTGGGTCCTGGCTCCTTCGGTTTGGGAGCTGTTGCTGCAGTTGGGCATGTTGGCCGGAGAGTGCTTCTCGGGCCGCGAACTGCAACCTTGCAGGATTCTCCCAGGTTCCCGGCCCAACGAAAGCCCCCAGACCCAAATTGAGAGGGGCTGCTTGGGGCCCACCTGGGGGCCCTTCAGGCCAGCTAGGTCTTTGGGTCCTGGCTCCTTCGGTTTGGGAGCTGTTGCTGCAGTTGGGCATGTTGGCCGGAGAGTGCTTCTCGGGCCGCGAACTGCAACCTTGCAGGAATCTCCCAGGTCCCATGCCCAACGAAAGCCCCCAGACCCAAATGGAGAGGGGCTGCTTGGGGGCTCCCTGGGGGCCCTTCAGGCCAGCTAGGTCTTTGGGTCCTGGCTCCTTCGGTTTGGGAGCTGTTGCTGCAGTTGGGCATGTTGGCCGGAGAGTGCTTCTCGGGCCGCGAACTGCAACCTTGCAGGATTCTCCCAGGTTCCCGGCCCAACGAAAGCCCCCAGACCCAAATGGAGAGGGGCTGCTTGGGGGCCCCCTGGGGGCCCTTCAGGCCAGCTAGGTCTTTGGGTCCTGGCTCCTTCGCTTTGGGAGCTGTTGCTGCAGTTGGGCATGTTGGCCGGAGAGTGCTTCTCGGGCCGCGAACTGCAACCTTGCAGGTACCTCCCAGGTTCCCGGCCCAACGAAAGCCCCCAGACCCAAATGGAGAGGGGCTGCTTGGGGGCCCCCTGGGGGCCCTTCAGGCCAGCTAGGTCTTTGGGTCCTGGCTCCTTCGGTTTGGGAGCTGTTGCTGCAGTTGGGCATGTTGGCCGGAGAGTGCTTCTCGGGCCGCGAACTGCAACCTTGCAGGATTCTCCCAGGTTCCCGGCCCAACGAAAGCCCCCAGACCCAAATTGAGAGGGGCTGCTTGGGGCCCCCCTGGGGGCCCTTCAGGCCAGCTAGGTCTTTGGGTCCTGGCTCCTTCGGTTTGGGAGCTGTTGCTGCAGTTGGGCATGTTGGCCGGAGAGTGCTTCTCGGGCCGCGAACTGCAACCTTGCAGGTACCTCCCAGGTTCCCGGCCCAACTAAAGCCCCCAGACCCAAATGGAGAGGGGCTGCTTGGGGGCCCCCTGGGGGCCCTTCAGGCCAGCTAGGTCTTTGGGTCCTGGCTCCTTCGGTTTGGGAGCTGTTGCTGCAGTTGGGCATGTTGGCCGGAGAGTGCTTCTCGGGCCGCGAACTGCAACCTTGCAGGAATCTCCCAGGTTCCATGCCCAACGAAAGCCCCCAGACCCAAATGGAGAGGGGCTGCTTGGGGGCCCCCTGGGGGCCCTTCAGGCCAGCTAGGTCTTTGGGTCCTGGCTCCTTCGGTTTGGGAGCTGTTGCTGCAGTTGGGCATGTTGGCCGGAGAGTGCTTCTCGGGCCGCGAACTGCAACCTTGCAGGTACCTCCCAGGTTCCCGGCCCAACGAAAGCCCCCAGACCCAAATGGAGAGGGGCTGCTTGGGGGCCCCCTGGGGGCCCTTCAGGCCAGCTAGGTCTTTGGGTCCTGGCTCCTTCGCTTTGGGAGCTGTTGCTGCAGTTGGGCATGTTGGCCGGAGAGTGCTTCTCGGGCCGCGAACTGCAACCTTGCAGGTACCTCCCAGGTTCCCGGCCCAACTAAAGCCCCCAGACCCAAATGGAGAGGAGCTCCTTGGGGGCCCCATGGGGGCCCTTCAGGCCAGCTAGGTCTTTGGGTCCTGGCTCCTTCGCTTTGGGAGCTGTTGCTGCAGTTGGGCATGTTGGCCGGAGAGTGCTTCTCGGGCCGCGAACTGCAACCTTGCAGGAATCTCCCAGGTTCCATGCCCAACGAAAGCCCCCAGACCCAAATGGAGAGGGGCTGCTTGGGGGCCCCCTGGGGGCCCTTCAGGCCAGCTAGGTCTTTGGGTCCTGGCTCCTCGGTTTGGGAGCTGTTGCTGCAGTTGGGCATGTTGGCCGGAGAGTGCTTCTCGGGCCGCGAACTGCAACCTTGCAGGATTCTCCCAGGTTCCCGGCCCAACGAAAGCCCCCAGACCCAAATGGAGAGGGGCTGCTTGGGGGCCCCCTGGGGGCCCTTCACGCCAGCTAGGTCTTTGGGTCCTGGCTCCTTCGCTTTGGGAGCTGTTGCTGCAGTTGGGCATGTTGGCCGGAGAGTGCTTCTCCGGCCGCGAACTGCAACCTTGCAGGTACCTCCCAGGTTCCCCGCCCAACTAAAGCCCCCAGACCCAAATGGAGAGGGGCTGCTTGGGGGCCCCCTGGGGGCCCTTCAGGCCAGCTAGGTCTTTGGGTCCTGGCTCCTTCGGTTTGGGAGCTGTTGCTGCAGTTGGGCATGTTGGCCGGAGAGTGCTTCTCGGGCCGCGAACTGCAACCTTGCAGGTACCTCCCAGGTTCCATGCCCAACGAAAGCCCCCAGTCCCAAATTGAGAGGGGCTGCTTGGGGGCCCCCTGGGGGCCCTTCAGGCCAGCTAGGTCTTTGGGTCCTGGCTCCTTCGGTTTGGGAGCTGTTGCTGCAGTTGGGCATGTTGGCCGGAGAGTGCTTCTCGGGCCGCGAACTGCAACCTTGCAGGATTCTCCCAGGTTCCCGGCCCAACGAAAGCCCCCAGACCCAAATGGAGAGGGGCTGCTTGGGGGCCCCCTGGGGGCCCTTCAGGCCAGCTAGGTCTTTGGGTCCTGGCTCCTTCGCTTTGGGAGCTGTTGCTGCAGTTGGGCATGTTGGCCGGAGAGTGCTTCTCGGGCCGCGAACTGCAACCTTGCAGGATTCTCCCAGGTTCCCGGCCCAACGAAAGCCCCCAGACCCAAATGGAGAGGGGCTGCTTGGGGGCCCCCTGGGGGCCCTTCACGCCAGCTAGGTCTTTGGGTCCTGGCTCCTTCGGTTTGGGAGCTGTTGCTGCAGTTGGGCATGTTGGCCGGAGAGTGCTTCTCCGGCCGCGAACTGCAACCTTGCAGGTACCTCCCAGGTTCCCGGCCCAACTAAAGCCCCCAGACCCAAATGGAGAGGGGCTGCTTGGGGGCCCCCTGGGGGCCCTTCAGGCCAGCTAGGTCTTTGGGTCCTGGCTCCTTCGGTTTGGGAGCTGTTGCTGCAGTTGGGTATGTTGGCCGGAGAGTGCTTCTCGGGCCGCGAACTGTAACCTTGCAGGTACCTCTCAGGTATACATGCCCAACGAAAGCCCCCAGACCCAAATGGAGAGGGGCTGCTTGGGGGCCCCCTGGGGGCCCTTCAGGCCAGCTAGGTCTTTGGGTCCTGGCTCCTTCGCTTTGGGAGCTGTTGCTGCAGTTGGGCATGTTGGCCGGAGAGTGCTTCTCGGGCCGCCAACTGCAACCTTGCAGGTACCTCCCAGGTTCCCGGCCCAACGAAAGCCCCCAGACCCAAATTGAGAGGGGCTGCTTGGGGGCCCCCTGGGGGCCCTTCAGGCCAGCTAGGTCTTTGGGTCCTGGCTCCTTCGGTTTGGGAGCTGTTGCTGCAGTTGGGCATGTTGGCCGGAGAGTGCTTCTCGGTCCTCGAACTGCAACCTTGCAGGAATCTCCCAGGTTCCCGGCCCAACAAAAGCCCCCAGACCCAAATGGAGAGGGGCTGCTTGGGGGCCCCCTGGGGGCCCTTCAGGCCAGCTAGGTCTTTGGGTCCTGGCTCCTTCGCTTTGGGAGCTGTTGCTGCAGTTGGGCATGTTGGCCGGAGAGTGCTTCTCCGGCCGCGAACTGCAACCTTGCAGGTACCTCCCAGGTTCCCGGCCCAACTAAAGCTCCCAGACCCAAATGGAGAGGAGCTCCTTGGGGGCCCCATGGGGGCCCTTCAGGCCAGCTAGGTCTTTGGGTCATGGCTCCTTCGCTTTGGGAGCTGTTGCTGCAGTTGGGCATGTTGGCCGGAGAGTGCTTCTCGGGCCGCGAACTGCAACCTTGCAGGAATCTCCCAGGTTCCATGCCCAACGAAAGCCCCCAGACCCAAATTGAGAGGGGCTGCTTGGGGGCCCCCTGGGGGCCCTTCAGGCCAGCTAGGTCTTTGGGTCCTGGCTCCTTCGCTTTGGGAGCTGTTGCTGCAGTTGGGCATGTTGGCCGGAGAGTGCTTCTCGGGCCGCGAACTGCAACCTTGCAGGTACCTCCCAGGTTCCCGGCCCAACGAAAGCCCCCAGACCCAAATTGAGATGTGCTGCTTGGGGGCCCCCTGGGGGCCCTTCAGGCCAGCTAGGTCTTTGGGTCCTGGCTCCTTCGCTTTGGGAGCTGTTGCTGCAGTTGGGCATGTTGGCCGGAGAGTGCTTCTCGGGACGCGAACTGCAACCTTGCAGGATTCTCCCAGGTTCCCAGCCCAACAAAAGCCCCCAGACCCAAATGGAGAGGGGCTGCTTGGGGCCCCCCTGGGGGCCCTTCAGGCCAGCTAGGTCTTTGGGTCCTGGCTCCTTCGGTTTGGGAGCTGTTTCTGCAGTTGGGCATGTTGGCCGGAGAGTGCTTCTCGGGCCGCGAACTGCAACCTTGCATGAATCTCCCAGGTTCCATGCCCAACGAAAGCCCCCAGACCCAAATGGAGAGGGGCTGCTTGGGGGCCCCCTGGGGGCCCTTCAGGCCAGCTAGGTCTTTGGGTCCTGGCTCCTTCGGTTTGGGAGCTGTTGCTGCAGTTGGGCATGTTGGCCGGAGAGTGCTTCTCGGGCCGCGAACTGCAACCTTGCTGGATTCTCCCAGGTTCCCGGCCCAACGAAAGCCCCCAGACCCAAATGGAGAGGGGCTGCTTGGGGGCCCCCTGGGGGCCCTTCAGGCCAGCTAGGTCTTTGGGTCCTGGCTCCTTCGGTTTGGGAGCTGTTGCTGCAGTTGGGCATGTTGGCCGGAGAGTGCTTCTCGGGCCGCGAACTGCAACCTTGCTGGTATCTCCCAGGTTCTCAGCCTAAAGAAAGCCCCCAGACCCAAATGGAGAGGGGCTGCTTGGGGGCCCCCTGGGGGCCCTTCAGGCCAGCTAGGTCTTTGGGTCCTGGCTCCTTCGGTTTGGGAGCTGTTGCTGCAGTTGGGCATGTTGGCCGGAGAGTGCTTCTCCGGCCGCGAACTGCAACCTTGCAGGAATCTCCCAGGTTCCCGGCCCAACGAAAGCCCCCAGACCCAAATTGAGAGGGGCTGCTTGGGGGCCCCCTGGGGGCCCTTCAGGCCAGCTAGGTCTTTGGGTCCTGGCTCCTTCGGTTTGGGAGCTGTTGCTGCAGTTGGGCATGTTGGCCTGAGAGTGCTTCTCGGGCCGCGAACTGTAACCTTGCAGGTACCTCTCAGGTATACATGCCCAACGAAAGCCCCCAGACCCAAATTGAGAGGGGCTGCTTGGGGGCCCCCTGGGGGCCCTTCAGGCCAGCTAGGTCTTTGGGTCCTGGCTCCTTCGCTTTGGGAGCTGTTGCTGCAGTTGGGCATGTTGGCCGGAGAGTGCTTCTCGGGCCGCGAACTGCAACCTTGCAGGATTCTCCCAGGTTCCCGGCCCAACGAAAGCCCCCAGACCCAAATGGAGAGGGGCTGCTTGGGGGCCCCCTGGGGGCCCTTCAGGCCAGCTAGGTCTTTGGGTCCTGGCTCCTTCGCTTTGGGAGCTGTTGCTGCAGTTGGGCATGTTGGCCGGAGAGTGCTTCTCGGGCCGCGAACTGCAACCTTGCAGGATTCTCCCAGGTTCCCGGCCCAACGAAAGCCCCCAGACCCAAATGGAGAGGGGCTGCTTGGGGGCCCCCTGGGGGCCCTTCACGCCAGCTAGGTCTTTGGGTCCTGGCTCCTTCGGTTTGGGAGCTGTTGCTGCAGTTGGGCATGTTGGCCGGAGAGTGCTTCTCCGGCCGCGAACTGCAACCTTGCAGGTACCTCCCAGGTTCCCGGCCCAACTAAAGCCCCCAGACCCAAATGGAGAGGGGCTGCTTGGGGGCCCCCTGGGGGCCCTTCAGGCCAGCTAGGTCTTTGGGTCCTGGCTCCTTCGGTTTGGGAGCTGTTGCTGCAGTTGGGTATGTTGGCCGGAGAGTGCTTCTCGGGCCGCGAACTGTAACCTTGCAGGTACCTCTCAGGTATACATGCCCAACGAAAGCCCCCAGACCCAAATGGAGAGGGGCTGCTTGGGGGCCCCCTGGGGGCCCTTCAGGCCAGCTAGGTCTTTGGGTCCTGGCTCATTCGGTTTGGGAGCTGTTGCTGCAGTTGGGCATGTTGGCCGGAGAGTGCTTCTCGGGCCGCCAACTGCAACCTTGCAGGTACCTCCCAGGTTCCCGGCCCAACGAAAGCCCCCAGACCCAAATTGAGAGGGGCTGCTTGGGGGCCCCCTGGGGGCCCTTCAGGCCAGCTAGGTCTTTGGGTCCTGGCTCCTTCGGTTTGGGAGCTGTTGCTGCAGTTGGGCATGTTGGCCGGAGAGTGCTTCTCGGTCCTCGAACTGCAACCTTGCAGGAATCTCCCAGGTTCCCGGCCCAACAAAAGCCCCCAGACCCAAATGGAGAGGGGCTGCTTGGGGGCCCCCTGGGGGCCCTTCAGGCCAGCTAGGTCTTTGGGTCCTGGCTCCTTCGCTTTGGGAGCTGTTGCTGCAGTTGGGCATGTTGGCCGGAGAGTGCTTCTCGGGCCGCGAACTGCAACCTTGCAGGAATCTCCCAGGTTCCATGCCCAACGAAAGCCCCCAGACCCAAATTGAGAGGGGCTGCTTGGGGGCCCCCTGGGGGCCCTTCAGGCCAGCTAGGTCTTTGGGTCCTGGCTCCTTCGCTTTGGGAGCTGTTGCTGCAGTTGGGCATGTTGGCCGGAGAGTGCTTCTCGGGCCGCGAACTGCAACCTTGCAGGTACCTCCCAGGTTCCCGGCCCAACGAAAGCCCCCAGACCCAAATTGAGATGTGCTGCTTGGGGGCCCCCTGGGGGCCCTTCAGGCCTGCTAGGTCTTTGGGTCCTGGCTCCTTCGCTTTGGGAGCTGTTGCTGCAGTTGGGCATGTTGGCCGGAGAGTGCTTCTCGGGCCGCGAACTGCAAACTTGCAGGATTCTCCTAGGTTCCCGGCCCAACGAAAGCCCCCAGACCCAAATGGAGAGGGGCTGCTTGGGGGCCCCCTGGGGGCCCTTCAGGCCAGCTAGGTCTTTGGGTCCTGGCTCCTTCGGTTTGGGAGCTGTTGCTGCAGTTGTGCATGTTGGCCGGAGAGTGCTTCTCGGGACGCGAACTGCAACCTTGCAGGATTCTCCCAGGTTCCCAGCCCAACAAAAGCCCCCAGACCCAAATGGAGAGGGGCTGCTTGGGGCCCCCCTGGGGGCCCTTCAGGCCAGCTAGGTCTTTGGGTCCTGGCTCCTTCGGTTTGGGAGCTGTTGCTGCAGTTGGGCATGTTGGCCGGAGAGTGCTTCTCGGGCCGCGAACTGCAACCTTGCATGAATCTCCCAGGTTCCATGCCCAACGAAAGCCCCCAGACCCAAATGGAGAGGGGCTGCTTGGGGGCCCCCTGGGGGCCCTTCAGGCCAGCTAGGTCTTTGGGTCCTGGCTCCTTCGGTTTGGGAGCTGTTGCTGCAGTTGGGCATGTTGGCCGGAGAGTGCTTCTCGGGCCGCGAACTGCAATCTTGCTGGATTCTCCCAGGTTCCCGGCCCAACGAAAGCCCCCAGACCCAAATGGAGAGGGGCTGCTTGGGGGCCCCCTGGGGGCCCTTCAGGCCAGCTAGGTCTTTGGGTCCTGGCTCCTTCGGTTTGGGAGCTGTTGCTGCAGTTGGGCATGTTGGCCGGAGAGTGCTTCTCGGGCCGCGAACTGCAACCTTGCTGGTATCTCCCAGGTTCTCAGCCTAAAGAAAGCCCCCAGACCCAAATGGAGAGGGGCTGCTTGGGGGCCCCCTGGGGGCCCTTCAGGCCAGCTAGGTCTTTGGGTCCTGGCTCCTTCGGTTTGGGAGCTGTTGCTGCAGTTGGGCATGTTGGCCGGAGAGTGCTTCTCCGGCCGCGAACTGCAACCTTGCAGGAATCTCCCAGGTTCCCGGCCCAACGAAAGCCCCCAGACCCAAATTGAGAGGGGCTGCTTGGGGGCCCCCTGGGGGCCCTTCAGGCCAGCTAGGTCTTTGGGTCCTGGCTCCTTCGGTTTGGGAGCTGTTGCTGCAGTTGGGCATGTTGGCCTGAGAGTGCTTCTCGGGCCGCGAACTGTAACCTTGCAGGTACCTCTCAGGTATACATGCCCAACGAAAGCCCCCAGACCCAAATTGAGAGGGGCTACTTGGGGGCCCCCTGGGGGCCCTTCAGGCCAGCTAGGTCTTTGTGTCCTGGCTCATTCGGTTTGGGAGCTGTTGCTGCAGTTGGGCATGTTGGCCGGAGAGTGCTTCTCGGGCCTCGAACTGCAACCTTGCAGGAATCTCCCAGGTTCGCGGCACAACAAAAGCCCCCAGACCCAAATGGAGAGGGGCTGCTTGGGGGCCCCCTGGGGGCCCTTCAGGCCAGCTAGGTCTTTGGGTCCTGGCTCCTTCGCTTTGGGAGCTGTTGCTGCAGTTGGGCATGTTGGCCGGAGAGTGCTTCTCGGGCCGCGAACTGCAACCTTGCAGGTACCTCCCAGGTTCCCGGCCCAACTAAATCCCCCAGACCCAAATGGAGAGGGGCTGCTTGGGGGCCCCCTGGGGGCCCTTCAGGCCAGCTAGGTCTTTGGGTCCTGGCTCCTTTGGTTTGGGAGCTGTTTCTGCAGTTGGGCATGTTGGCCGGAGAGTGCTTCTCGGGACGCGAACTGCAACCTTGCAGGAATCTCCCAGGTTCCCCGCCGAACTAAAGCCCCCAGACCCAAATGGAGAGGGGCTGCTTGGGGGACCCCTGGGGGCCCTTCAGGCCAGCTAGGTCTTTGGGTCCTGGCTCCTTCGGTTTGGGAGCTGTTGCTGCAGTTGGGCATGTTGGCCGGAGAGTGCTTCTCGGGCCGCGAACTGCAACCTTGCTGGTATCTCCCATGTATACATGCCCAACGAAAGCCCCCAGACCCAAATGGAGAGGGGCTGCTTGGGGGCCCCCTGGGGGCCCTTCAGGCCAGCTAGGTCTTTGGGTCCTGGCTCCTTCGGTTTGGGAGCTGTTGCTGCAGTTGGGCATGTTGGCCGGAGAGTGCTTCTCGGGCCGCGAACTGCAACCTTGCTGGTATCTCCCAGGTTCTCAGCCTAAAGAAAGCCCCCAGACCCAAATGGAGAGGGGCTGCTTGGGGGCCCCCTGGGGGCCCTTCAGGCCAGCTAGGTCTTTGGGTCCTGGCTCCTTTGGTTTGGGAGCTGTTTCTGCAGTTGGGCATGTTGGCCGGAGAGTGCTTCTCGGGACGCGAACTGCAACCTTGCAGGATTCTCCCAGGTTCCCAGCCCAACAAAAGCCCCCAGACCCAAATGGAGAGGGGCTGCTTGGGGGCCCCCTGGGGGCCCTTCAGGCCAGCTAGGTCTTTGGGTCCTGGCTCCTTCGGTTTGGGAGCTGTTGCTGCAGTTGGGCATGTTGGCCGGAGAGTGCTTCTCGGGCCGCGAACTGCAACCTTGCATGAATCTCCCAGGTTCCATGCCCAACGAAAGCCCCCAGACCCAAATGGAGAGGGGCTGCTTGGGGGCCCCCTGGGGGCCCTTCAGGCCAGCTAGGTCTTTGGGTCCTGGCTCCTTCGCTTTGGGAGCTGTTGCTGCAGTTGGGCATGTTGGCCGGAGAGTGCTTCTCGGGCCGCGAACTGCAACCTTGCTGGATTCTCCCAGGTTCCCGGCCCAACGAAAGCCCCCAGACCCAAATGGAGAGGGGCTGCTTGGGGGCCCCCTGGGGGCCCTTCAGGCCAGCTAGGTTTTTGGGTCCTGGCTCCTTCGGTTTGGGAGCTGTTGCTGCAGTTGGGCATGTTGGCCGGAGAGTGCTTCTCGGGCCGCGAACTGCAACCTTGCTGGTATCTCCCAGGTTCTCAGCCTAAAGAAAGCCCCCAGACCCAAATGGAGAGGGGCTGCTTGGGGGCCCCCTGGGGGCCCTTCAGGCCAGCTAGGTCTTTGGGTCCTGGCTCCTTTGGTTTGGGAGCTGTTTCTGCAGTTGGGCATGTTGGCCGGAGAGTGCTTCTCGGGCCGCGAACTGCAACCTTGCAGGAATCTCCCAGGTTCCCCGCCGAACTAAAGCCCCCAGACCCAAATGGAGAGGGGCTGCTTGGGGGACCCCTGGGGGCCCTTCAGGCCAGCTAGGTCTTTGGGTCCTGGCTCCTTCGGTTTGGGAGCTGTTGCTGCAGTTGGGCATGTTGGCCGGAGAGTGCTTCTCGGGCCGCGAACTGCAACCTTGCTGGTATCTCCCATGTATACATGCCCAACGAAAGCCCCCAGACCCAAATGGAGAGGGGCTGCTTGGGGGCCCCCTGGGGGCCCTTCAGGCCAGCTAGGTCTTTGGGTCCTGGCTCCTTCGGTTTGGGAGCTGTTGCTGCAGTTGGGCATGTTGGCCGGAGAGTGCTTCTCGGGCCGCGAACTGCAACCTTGCAGGATTCTCCCAGGTTCCCGGCCCAACGAAAGCCCCCAGACCCAAATGGAGAGGGGCTGCTTGGGGGCCCCCTGGGGGCCCTTCACGCCAGCTAGGTCTTTGGGTCCTGGCTCCTTCGGTTTGGGAGCTGTTGCTGCAGTTGGGCATGTTGGCCGGAGAGTGCTTCTCGGGCCGCGAACTGCAACCTTGCAGGATTCTCCCAGGTTCCCGGCCCAACGAAAGCCCCCAGACCCAAATGGAGAGGGGCTGCTTGGGGGCCCCCTGGGGGCACTTCAGGCCAGCTAGGTCTTTGGGTCCTGGCTCCTTCGCTTTGGGAGCTGTTGCTGCAGTTGGGCATGTTGGCCGGAGAGTGCTTCTCGGGCCGCGAACTGCAACCTTGCAGGTACCTCCCAGGTTCCCGGCCCAACGAAAGCCCCCAGACCCAAATGGAGAGGGGCTGCTTGGGGGCCCCCTGGGGGCCCTTCAGGCCAGCTAGGTCTTTGGGTCCTGGCTCCTTCGCTTTGGGAGCTGTTGCTGCAGTTGGGCATGTTGGCTGGAGAGTGCTTCTCCGGCAGCGAACTGCAACCTTGCAGGTACCTCCCAGGTTCCCGGCCCAACTAAAGCCCCCAGACCCAAATGGAGAGGAGCTCCTTTGGGGCCCCCTGGGGGCCCTTCAGGCCAGCTAGGTCTTTGGGTCCTGGCTCCTTCGCTTTGGGAGCTGTTGCTGCAGTTGGGCATGTTGGCCGGAGAGTGCTTCTCGGGCCGCGAACTGCAACCTTGCAGGATTCTCCCAGGTTCCCGGCCCAACGAAAGCCCCCAGACCCAAATGGAGAGGGGCTGCTTGGGGGCCCCCTGGGGGCCCTTCAGGCCAGCTAGGTCTTTGGGTCCTGGCTCCTTCGGTTTGGGAGCTGTTGCTGCAGTTGGGCATGTTGGCCGGAGAGTGCTTCTCGGGCCGCGAACTGCAACCTTGCAGGATTCTCCCAGGTTCCCGGCCCAACGAAAGCCCCCAGACCCAAATGGAGAGGGGCTGCTTGGGGGCCCCCTGGGGGCCCTTCAGGCCAGCTAGGTCTTTGGGTCCTGGCTCCTTTGGTTTGGGAGCTGTTTCTGCAGTTGGGCATGTTGGCCGGAGAGTGCTTCTCGGGACGCGAACTGCAACCTTGCAGGAATCTCCCAGGTTCCCCGCCGAACTAAAGCCCCCAGACCCAAATGGAGAGGGGCTGCTTGGGGGACCCCTGGGGGCCCTTCAGGCCAGATAGGTCTTTGGGTCCTGGCTCCTTCGGTTTGGGAGCTGTTGCTGCAGTTGGGCATGTTGGCCGGAGAGTGCTTCTCGGGCCGCGAACTGCAACCTTGCTGGTATCTCCCATGTATACATGCCCAACGAAAGCCCCCAGACCCAAATGGAGAGGGGCTGCTTGGGGGCCCCCTGGGGGCCCTTCAGGCCAGCTAGGTCTTTGGGTCCTGGCTCCTTCGGTTTGGGAGCTGTTGCTGCAGTTGGGCATGTTGGCCGGAGAGTGCTTCTCGGGCCGCGAACTGCAACCTTGCTGGTATCTCCCAGGTTCTCAGCCTAAAGAAAGCCCCCAGACCCAAATGGAGAGGGGCTGCTTGGGGGCCCCCTGGGGGCCCTTCAGGCCAGCTAGGTCTTTGGGTCCTGGCTCCTTTGGTTTGGGAGCTGTTGCTGCAGTTGGGCATGTTGGCCGGAGAGTTCTTCTCGGGCCGCGAACTGCAACCTTGCAGGTACCTCCCAGGTTCCCGGCCCAACGAAAGCCCCCAGACCCAAATGGAGAGGGGCTGCTTGGGGGACCCCTGGGGGCCCTTCAGGCCAGCTAGGTCTTTGGGTCCTGGCTCCTTCGGTTTGGGAGCTGTTGCTGCAGTTGGGCATGTTGGCCGGAGAGTGCTTCTCGGGCCGCGAACTGCAACCTTGCTGGTATCTCCCATGTATACATGCCCAACGAAAGCCCCCAGACCCAAATGGAGAGGGGCTGCTTGGGGGCCCCCTGGGGGCCCTTCAGGCCAGCTAGGTCTTTGGGTCCTGGCTCCTTCGCTTTGGGAGCTGTTGCTGCAGTTGGGCATGTTGGCCGGAGAGTGCTTCTCGGGCCGCGAACTGCAACCTTGCAGGATTCTCCCAGGTTCCCGGCCCAACGAAAGCCCCCAGACCCAAATTGAGAGGGGCTGCTTGGGGGCCCCCTGGGGGCCCTTCAGGCCAGCTAGGTCTTTGGGTCCTGGCTCCTTCGGTTTGGGAGCTGTTGCTGCAGTTGGGCATGTTGGCCGGAGAGTGCTTCTCGGGCCGCGAACTGCAACCTTGCAGGTACCTCCCAGGTTCCCGGCCCAACGAAAGCCCCCAGACCCAAATTGAGAGGGGCTGCTTGGGGGCCCCCTGGGGGCCCTTCAGGCCAGCTAGGTCTTTGGGTCCTGGCTCCTTCGGTTTGGGAGCTGTTGCTGCAGTTGGGCATGTTGGCCGGAGAGTGCTTCTCGGGCCGCGAACTGCAACCTTGCAGGTACCTCCCAGGTTCCCGGCCCAACGAAAGCCCCCAGACCCAAATGGAGAGGGGCTGCTTGGGGGCCCCCTGGGGGCCCTTCAGGCCAGCTAGGTCTTTGGGTCCTGGCTCCTTCGGTTTGGGAGCTGTTGCTGCAGTTGGGCATGTTGGCCGGAGAGTGCTTCTCGGGCCGCGAACTGCAACCTTGCAGGTACCTCCCAGGTTCCCGGCCCAACTAAAGCCCCCAGACCCAAATGGAGAGGAGCTCCTTTGGGGCCCCCTGGGGGCCCTTCAGGCCAGCTAGGTCTTTGGGTCCTGGCTCCTTCGGTTTGGGAGCTGTTGCTGCAGTTGGGCATGTTGGCCGGAGAGTGCTTCTCGGGCCGCGAACTGCAACCTTGCAGTAATCTCCCAGGTATACATGCCCAACGAAAGCCCCCAGACCCAAATGGAGAGGGGCTGCTTGGGGGCCCCCTGGGGGCCCTTCAGGCCAGCTAGGTCTTTGGGTCCTGGCTCCTTCGGTTTGGGAGCTGTTGCTGGGCGTTGGACATGTTGGCCGGAGAGTGCTTCTCGGGCCGCGAACTGCAACCTTGCAGGATTCTCCCAGGTTCCCGGCCCAACGAAAGCCCCCAGACCCAAATGGAGAGGGGCTGCTTGGGGGCCCCCTGGGGGCCCTTCAGGCCAGCTAGGTCTTTGGGTCCTGGCTCCTTCGGTTTGGGAGCTGTTGCTGCAGTTGGGCATGTTGGCCGGAGAGTGCTTCTCCGGCCGCGAACTGCAACCTTGCAGGTACCTCCCAGGTTCCCGGCCCAACGAAAGCCCCCAGACCCAAATGGAGAGGGGCTGCTTGGGGGCCCCCTGGGGGCCCTTCAGGCCAGCTAGGTCTTTGGGTCCTGGCTCCTTCGCTTTGGGAGCTGTTGCTGCAGTTGGGCATGTTGGCCGGAGAGTGCTTCTCGGGCCGCGAACTGCAACCTTGCAGGTACCTCCCAGGTTCCCGGCCCAACGAAAGCCCCCAGACCCAAATGGAGAGGGGCTGCTTGGGGGCCCCATGGGGGCCCTTCAGGCCAGCTAGGTCTTTGGGTCCTGGCTCCTTCGGTTTGGGAGCTGTTGCTGCAGTTGGGCATGTTGGCCGGAGAGTGCTTCTCGGGCCTCGTACTGCAACCTTGCAGGAATCTCCCAGGTTCCCGGCCCAACAAAAGCCCCCAGACCCAAATGGAGAGGGGCTGCTTGGGGGCCCCCTGGGGGCCCTTCACGCCAGCTAGGTCTTTGGGTCCTGGCTCCTTCGCTTTGGGAGCTGTTGCTGCAGTTGGGCATGTTGGCCGGAGAGTGCTTCTCCGGCCGCGAACTGCAACCTTGCAGGTACCTCCCAGGTTCCCGGCCCAACTAAAGCCCCCAGACCCAAATGGAGAGGAGCAACTTGGGGGCCCCATGGGGGCCCTTCAGGCCAGCTAGGTCTTTGGGTCCTGGCTCCTTCGGTTTGGGAGCTGTTGCTGCAGTTGGGCATGTTGGCCGGAGAGTGCTTCTCGGGCCGCGAACTGCAACCTTGCAGGAATCTCCCAGGTTCCCGGCCCAACGAAAGCCCCCAGACCCAAATTGAGATGTGCTGCTTGGGGGCCCCCTGGGGGCCCTTCAGGCCTGCTAGGTCTTTGGGTCCTGGCTCCTTCGGTTTGGGAGCTGTTGCTGCAGTTGGGCATGTTGGCCGGAGAGTGCTTCTCGGGCCGCGAACTGCAACCTTGCAGGATTCTCCCAGGTTCCCGGCCCAACGAAAGCCCCCAGACCCAAATGGAGAGGGGATGCTTGGGGGCCCCCTGGGGGCCCTTCAGGCCAGCTAGGTCTTTGGGTCCTGGCTCCTTCGCTTTGGGAGCTGTTGCTGCAGTTGGGCATGTTGGCCGGAGAGTGCTTCTCGGGACGCGAACTGCAACCTTGCAGGATTCTCCCAGGTTCCCGTCCCAACGAAAGCCCCCAGACCCAAATGGAGAGGGGCTGCTTGGGGCCCCCCTGGGGGCCCTTCAGGCCAGCTAGGTCTTTGGGTCCTGGCTCCTTCGGTTTGGGAGCTGTTGCTGCAGTTGGGCATGTTGGCCGGAGAGTGCTTCTCGGGCCGCGAACTGCAACCTTGCATGAATCTCCCAGGTTCCATGCCCAACAAAAGCCCCCAGACCCAAATGGAGAGGGGCTGTTTGGGGGCCCCCTGGGGGCCCTTCAACCAGCTAGGTCTTTGGGTCCTGGCTCCTTCGGTTTGGGAGCTGTTGCTGCAGTTGGGCATGTTGGCCGGAGAGTGCTTCTCGGGCCGCGAACTGCAACCTTGCAGGATTCTCCCAGGTTCCCGGCCCAACGAAAGCCCCCAGACCCAAATGGAGAGGGGCTGCTTGGGGGCCCCCTGGGGGCCCTTCAGGCCAGCTAGGTCTTTGGGTCCTGGCTCCTTCGGTTTGGGAGCTGTTGCTGCAGTTGGGCATGTTGGCCGGAGAGTGCTTCTCGGGCCGCGAACTGCAACCTTGCTGGTATCTCCCAGGTTCTCAGCCTAAAGAAAGCCCCCAGACCCAAATGGAGAGGGGCTGCTTGGGGGCCCCCTGGGGGCCCTTCAGGCCAGCTAGGTCTTTGGGTCCTGGCTCCTTCGGTTTGGGAGCTGTTGCTGCAGTTGGGCATGTTGGCCGGAGAGTGCTTCTCCGGCCGCGAACTGCAACCTTGCAGGAATCTCCCAGGTTCCCGGCCCAACGAAAGCCCCCAGAACCAAATTGAGAGGGGCTGCTTGGGGGCCCCCTGGGGGCCCTTCAGGCCAGCTAGGTCTTTGGGTCCTGGCTCCTTCGGTTTGGGAGCTGTTGCTGCAGTTGTGCATGTTGGCCTGAGAGTGCTTCTCGGGCCGCGAACTGTAACCTTGCAGGTACCTCTCAGGTATACATGCCCAACGAAAGCCCCCAGACCCAAATGGAGAGGGGCTACTTGGGGGCCCCCTGGGGGCCCTTCAGGCCAGCTAGGTCTTTGTGTCCTGGCTCATTCGGTTTGGGAGCTGTTGCTGCAGTTGGGCATGTTGGCCGGAGAGTGCTTCTCGGGCCTCGAACTGCAACCTTGCTGTAATCTCCCAGGTTCCCGGCCCAACAAAAGCCCCCAGACCCAAATGGAGAGGGGCTGCTTGGGGGCCCCCTGGGGGCCCTTCAGGCCAGCTAGGTCTTTGGGTCCTGGCTCCTTCGCTTTGGGAGCTGTTGCTGCAGTTGGGCATGTTGGCCGGAGAGTGCTTCTCGGGCCGCGAACTGCAACCTTGCAGGTACCTCCCAGGTTCCCGGCCCAACTAAAGCCCCCAGACCCAAATGGAGAGGGGCTGCTTGGGGGCCCCCTGGGGGCCCTTCAGGCCAGCTAGGTCTTTGGGTCCTGGCTCCTTCGGTTTGGGAGCTGTTGCTGCAGTTGGGCATGTTGGCCGGAGAGTGCTTCTCGGGCCGCGAACTGCAACCTTGCAGGAATCTCCCAGGTTCCCCGCCGAACTAAAGCCCCCAGACCCAAATGGAGAGGGGCTGCTTGGGGGACCCCTGGGGGCCCTTCAGGCCAGCTAGGTCTTTGGGTCCTGGCTCCTTCGGTTTGGGAGCTGTTGCTGCAGTTGGGCATGTTGGCCGGAGAGTGCTTCTCGGGCCGCGAACTGCAACCTTGCTGGTATCTCCCATGTATACATGCCCAACGAAAGCCCCCAGACCCAAATGGAGAGGGGCTGCTTGGGGGCCCCCTGGGGGCCCTTCAGGCCAGCTAGGTCTTTGGGTCCTGGCTCCTTCGCTTTGGGAGCTGTTGCTGCAGTTGGGCATGTTGGCCGGAGAGTGCTTCTCGGGACGCGAACTGCAACCTTGCAGGATTCTCCCAGGTTCCCGGCCCAACGAAAGCCCCCAGACCCAAATTGAGAGGGGCTGCTTGGGGCCCCCCTGGGGGCCCTTCAGGCCAGCTAGGTCTTTGGGTCCTGGCTCCTTCGGTTTGGGAGCTGTTGCTGCAGTTGGGCATGTTGGCCGGAGAATGCTTCTCCGGCCGCGAACTGCAACCTTGCAGGTACCTCCCAGCTTCCCGGCCCAACGAAAGCCCCCAGACCCAAATGGAGAGGAGCTCCTTGGGGCCCCCCTGGGGGCCCTTCAGGCCAGCTAGGTCTTTGGGTCCTGGCTCCTTCGGTTTGGGAGCTGTTGCTGCAGTTGGGTATGTTGGCCGGAGAGTGCTTCTCGGGCCGCGAACTGTAACCTTGCAGGTACCTCCCAGGTTCCCGGCCCAACGAAAGCCCCCAGACCCAAATGGAGAGGGGCTGCTTGGGGGCCCCCTGGGGGCCCTTCAGGCCAGCTAGGTCTTTGGGTCCTGGCTCCTTCGCTTTGGGAGCTGTTGCTGCAGTTGGGCATGTTGGCCGGAGAGTGCTTCTCGGGCCGCGAACTTCAACCTTGCAGGATTCTCCCAGGTTCCCGGCCCAACGAAAGCCCCCAGACCCAAATTGAGAGGGGCTGCTTGGGGGCCCCCTGGGGGCCCTTCAGGCCAGCTAGGTCTTTGGGTCCTGGCTCCTTCGGTTTGGGAGCTGTTGCTGCAGTTGGGCATGTTGGCCGGAGAGTGCTTCTCGGGCCGCGAACTGCAACCTTGCAGGATTCTCCCAGGTTCCCGGCCCAACGAAAGCCCCCAGACCCAAATGGAGAGGGGCTGCTTGGGGGCCCCCTGGGGGCCCTTCAGGCCAGCTAGGTCTTTGGGTCCTGGCTCCTTCGGTTTGGGAGCTGTTGCTGCAGTTGGGTATGTTGGCCGGAGAATGCTTCTCCGGCCACGAACTGCAACCTTGCAGGTACCTCCCAGGTTCCCGGCCCAACAAAAGCCCCCAGACCCAAATGGAGAGGAGCTCCTTCGGGCCTGCCTGGGGGCCCTTCAGGCCAGCTAGGTCTTTGGGTCCTGGCTCCTTCGGTTTGGGAGCTGTTGCTGCAGTTGGGTATGTTGGCCGGAGAGTGCTTCTCGGGCCGCGAACTGCAACCTTGCAGGTACCTCCCAGGTTCCCGGCCCAACGAAAGCCCCCAGACCCAAATGGAGAGGGGCTGCTTGGGGGCCCCCTGGGGGCCCTTCAGGCCAGCTAGGTCTTTGGGTCCTGGCTCCTTCGGTTTGGGAGCTGTTGCTGCAGTTGGGCATGTTGGCCGGAGAGTGCTTCTCGGGCCGCGAACTGCAACCTTGCAGGAATCTCCCAGGTTCCCGGCCCAAGGAAAGCCCCCAGACCCAAATTGAGAGGGGCTGCTTGGGGGCCCCCTGGGGCCCCTTCAGGCCTGCTAGGTCTTTGGGTCCTGGCTCCTTCGGTTTGGGAGCTGTTGCTGGATATTGGGCATGTTGGCCGGAGAGTGCTTCTCGGGCCGCGAACTGCAACCTTGCAGGATTCTCCCAGGTTCCCGGCCCAACGAAAGCCCCCAGACCCAAATGGAGAGGGGCTGCTTGGGGGCCCCCTGGGGGCCCTTCAGGCCAGCTAGGTCTTTGGGTCCTGGCTCCTTCGGTTTGGGAGCTGTTGCTGCAGTTGGGCATGTTGGCCGGAGAGTGCTTCTCGGGCCGCGAACTGCAACCTTGCAGGATTCTCCCAGGTTCCCGGCCCAACGAAAGCCCCCAGACCCAAATTGAGAGGGGCTGCTTGGGGCCCACCTGGGGGCCCTTCAGGCCAGCTAGGTCTTTGGGTCCTGGCTCCTTCGCTTTGGGAGCTGTTGCTGCAGTTGGGCATGTTGGCCGGAGAGTGCTTCTCGGGCCGCGAACTGCAACCTTGCAGGTACCTCCCAGGTTCCCCGCCCAACGAAAGCCCCCAGACCCAAATGGAGAGGGGCTGCTTGGGGGCCCCCTGGGGGCCCTTCAGGCCTGCTAGGTCTTTGGGTCCTGGCTCCTTCGGTTTGGGAGCTGTTGCTGCAGTTGGGCATGTTGGCCGGAGAGTGCTTCTCGGGCCGCGAACTGCAACCTTGCAGGAATCTCCCAGGTTCCCGGCCCAACGAAAGCCCCCAGACCCAAATTGAGAGGGGCTGCTTGGGGGCCCCCTGGGGGCCCTTCAGGCCTGCTAGGTCTTTGGGTCCTGGCTCCTTCGCTTTGGGAGCTGTTGCTGCAGTTGTGCATGTTGGCCGGAGAGTGCTTCTCGGGCCGCGAACTGCAACCTTGCAGGATTCTCCCAGGTTCCCGGCCCAACGAAAGCCCCCAGACCCAAATGGAGAGGGGCTGCTTGGGGGCCCCCTGGGGGCCCTTCAGGCCAGCTAGGTCTTTGGGTCCTGGCTCCTTCGGTTTGGGAGCTGTTGCTGCAGTTGGGCATGTTGGCCGGAGAGTGCTTCTCGGGCCGCGAACTGCAACCTTGCAGGATTCTCCCAGGTTCCCGGCCCAACGAAAGCCCCCAGACCCAAATTGAGAGGGGCTGCTTGGGGCCCACCTGGGGGCCCTTCAGGCCAGCTAGGTCTTTGGGTCCTGGCTCCTTCGGTTTTGGAGCTGTTGCTGCAGTTGGGCATTTTGGCCGGAGACTGCTTCTCGGGCCGCGAACTGCAACCTTGCATGAATCTCCCAGGTCCCATGCCCAACGAAAGCCCCCAGACCCAAATGGAGAGGGGCTGCTTGGGGGCTCCCTGGGGGCCCTTCAGGCCAGCTAGGTCTTTGGGTCCTGGCTCCTTCGGTTTGGGAGCTGTTGCTGCAGTTGGGCATGTTGGCCGGAGAGTGCTTCTCGGGCCGCGAACTGCAACCTTGCAGGATTCTCCCAGGTTCCCGGCCCAACGAAAGCCCCCAGACCCAAATGGAGAGGGGCTGCTTGGGGGCCCCCTGGGGGCCCTTCAGGCCAGCTAGGTCTTTGGGTCCTGGCTCCTTCGGTTTGGGAGCTGTTGCTGCAGTTGGGCATGTTGGCCGGAGAGTGCTTCTCGGGCCGCGAACTGCAACCTTGCAGGATTCTCCCAGGTTCCCGGCCCAACGAAAGCCCCCAGACCCAAATGGAGAGGGGCTGCTTGGGGGCCCCCTGGGGGCCCTTCACGCCAGCTAGGTCTTTGGGTCCTGGCTCCTTCGGTTTGGGAGCTGTTGCTGCAGTTGGGCATGTTGGCCGGAGAGTGCTTCTCGGGCCGCGAACTGCAACCTTGCAGGATTCTCCCAGGTTCCCGGCCCAACGAAAGCCCCCAGACCCAAATTGAGAGGGGCTGTTTGGGGGCCCCCTGGGGGCCCTTCAGGCCAGCTAGGTCTTTGGGTCCTGGCTCCTTCGGTTTGGGAGCTGTTGCTGCAGTTGGGCATGTTGGCCGGAGAGTGCTTCTCGGGCCGCGAACTGCAACCTTGCAGGATTCTCCCAGGTTCCTGGCCCAACGAAAGCCCCCAGACCCAAATGGAGAGGGGCTGCTTGGGGGCCCCCTGGGGGCCCTTCAGGCCAGCTAGGTCTTTGGGTCCTGGCTCCTTCGCTTTGGGAGCTGTTGCTGCAGTTGTGCATGTTGGCCGGAGAGTGCTTCTCGGGCCGCGAACTGCAACCTTGCATGAATCTCCCAGGTTCCATGCCCAACGAAAGCCCCCAGACCCAAATGGAGAGGGGCTGCTTGGGGGCCCCCTGGGGCCCTTCAGGCCAGCTAGGTCTTTGGGTCCTGGCTCCTTCGCTTTGGGAGCTGTTGCTGCAGTTGGGCATGTTGGCCGGAGAGTGCTTCTCGGGCCGCGAACTGTAACTTGCAGGTACCTCTCAGGTATACATGCCCAACGAAAGCCCCCAGACCCAAATGGAGAGGGGCTGCTTGGTGGCCTTCTGGGGGCCCTTCAGGCCAGCTAGGTCTTTGGGTCCTGGCTCCTTCGCTTTGGGAGCTGTTGCTGGATATTGGGCATGTTGGCCGGAGAGTGCTTCTCGGGCCGCGAACTGCAACCTTGCAGGTAGCTCCCAGGTTCTCAGCCTAAAGAAAGCCCCCAGACCCAAATTGAGAGGGGCTGCTTGGGGGCCCCCTGGGGGCCCTTCAGGCCAGCTAGGTCTTTGGGTCCTGGCTCCTTCGGTTTGGGAGCTGTTGCTGCAGTTGGGCATGTTGGCCGGAGAGTGCTTCTCCGGCCGCGAACTGCAACCTTGCAGGAATCTCCCAGGTTCCCGGCCCAACGAAAGCCCCCAGACCCAAATTGAGAGGGGCTGCTTGGGGGCCCCCTGGGGGCCCTTCAGGCCAGCTAGGTCTTTGGGTCCTGGCTCCTTCGGTTTGGGAGCTGTTGCTGCAGTTGGGCATGTTGGCCTGAGAGTGCTTCTCGGGCCGCGAACTGTAACCTTGCAGGTACCTCTCAGGTATACATGCCCAACGAAAGCCCCCAGACCCAAATGGAGAGGGGCTGTTTGGGGGCCCCCTGGGGGCCCTTCAGGCCAGCTAGGTCTTTGGGTCCTGGCTCCTTCGGTTTGGGAGCTGTTGCTGCAGTTGGGCATGTTGGCCGGAGAGTGCTTCTCGGGCCGCGAACTGCAACCTTGCAGGAATCTCCCAGGTTCCCGGCCCAACAAAAGCCCCCAGACCCAAATGGAGAGGGGCTGCTTGGGGGCCCCCTGGGGGCCCTTCAGGCCAGCTAGGTCTTTGGGTCCTGGCTCCTTCGGTTTGGGAGCTGTTGCTGCAGTTGGGCATGTTGGCCGGAGAGTGCTTCTCGGGCCGCGAACTGCAACCTTGCAGGATTCTCCCAGGTTCCCGGCCCAACGAAAGCCCCCAGACCCAAATTGAGAAGGGCTGCTTGGGGGCGCCCTGGGGGCCCTTCAGGCCAGCTAGGTCTTTGGGTCCTGGCTCCTTCGCTTTGGGAGCTGTTGCTGCAGTTGGGCATTTTGGCCGGAGACTGCTTCTCGGGCCGCGAACTGCAACCTTGCATGAATCTCCCAGGTCCCATGCCCAACGAAAGCCCCCAGACCCAAATGGAGAGGGGCTGCTTGGGGGCTCCCTGGGGGCCCTTCAGGCCAGCTAGGTCTTTGGGTCCTGGCTCCTTCGGTTTGGGAGCTGTTGCTTGCAGTTGGGCATGTTGGCCGGAGAGTGCTTCTCGGGCCGCGAACTGCAACCTTGCAGGATTCTCCCAGGTTCCCGGCCCAACGAAAGCCCCCAGACCCAAATGGAGAGGGGCTGCTTGGGGGCCCCCTGGGGGCCCTTCAGGCCAGCTAGGTCTTTGGGTCCTGGCTCCTTCGGTTTGGGAGCTGTTGCTGCAGTTGGGCATGTTGGCCGGAGAGTGGTTCTCGGGCCGCGAACTGCAACCTTGCAGGATTCTCCCAGGTTCCCGGCCCAACGAAAGCCCCCAGACCCAAATGGAGAGGGGCTGCTTGGGGGCCCCCTGGGGGCCCTTCACGCCAGCTAGGTCTTTGGGTCCTGGCTCCTTCGCTTTGGGAGCTGTTGCTGCAGTTGGGCATGTTGGCCGGAGAATGCTTCTCCGGCCGCGAACTGCAACCTTGCAGGATTCTCCCAGGTTCCCGGCCCAACGAAAGCCCCCAGACCCAAATTGAGAGGGGCTGCTTGGGGGCCCCCTGGGGGCCCTTCAGGCCAGCTAGGTCTTTGGGTCCTGGCTCCTTCGCTTTGGGAGCTGTTGCTGCAGTTGGGCATGTTGGCCGGAGAGTGCTTCTCGGGCCGCGAACTGCAACCTTGCAGGATTCTCCCAGGTTCCCGGCCCAACGAAAGCCCCCAGACCCAAATGGAGAGGGGCTGCTTGGGGGCCCCCTGGGGGCCCTTCAGGCCAGCTAGGTCTTTGGGTCCTGGCTCCTTCGCTTTGGGAGCTGTTGCTGCAGTTGTGCATGTTGGCCGGAGAGTGCTTCTCCGGCCGCGAACTGCAACCTTGCATGAATCTCCCAGGTTCCATGCCCAACGAAAGCCCCCAGACCCAAATTGAGAGGGGCTGCTTGGGGGCCCCCTGGGGCCCTTCAGGCCAGCTAGGTCTTTGGGTCCTGGCTCCTTCGCTTTGGGAGCTGTTGCTGCAGTTGGGCATGTTGGCCGGAGAGTGCTTCTCGGGCCTCGAACTGTAACTTGCAGGTACCTCTCAGGTATACATGACCAACGAAAGCCCCCAGACCCAAATGGAGAGGGGCTGCTTGGTGGCCTTCTGGGGGCCCTTCAGGCCAGCTAGGTCTTTGGGTCCTGGCTCCTTCGGTTTGGGAGCTGTTGCTGGATATTGGGCATGTTGGCCGGAGAGTGCTTCTCGGGCCGCGAACTGCAACCTTGCTGGTATCTCCCAGGTTCTCAGCCTAAAGAAAGCCCCCAGACCCAAATTGAGAGGGGCTGCTTGGGGGCCCCCTGGGGGCCCTTCAGGCCACCTAGGTCTTTGGGTCCTGGCTCCTTCGGTTTGGGAGCTGTTGCTGCAGTTGGGCATGTTGGCCGGAGAGTGCTTCTCCGGCCGCGAACTGTAACCTTGCAGGATTCTCCCAGGTTCCCGGCCCAACGAAAGCCCCCAGACCCAAATGGAGAGGGGCTGCTTGGGGGCCCCCTGGGGGCCCTTCAGGCCAGCTAGGTCTTTGGGTCCTGGCTCCTTCGCTTTGGGAGCTGTTGCTGCAGTTGGGCATGTTGGCCGGAGAGTGCTTCTCGGGCCTCGAACTGCAACCTTGCAGGTACCTCTCAGGTATACATGCCCAACGAAAGCCCCCAGACCCAAATTGAGAGGGGCTACTTGGGGGCCCCCTGGGGGCCCTTCAGGCCAGCTAGGTCTTTGGGTCCTGGCTCCTTCGGTTTGGGAGCTGTTGCTGCAGTTGGGCATGTTGGCCGGAGAGTGCTTCTCGGGCCGCGAACTGCAACCTTGCAGGAATCTCCCAGGTTCCCGGCCCAACAAAAGCCCCCAGACCCAAATGGAGAGGGGCTGCTTGGGGGCCCCCTGGGGGCCCTTCAGGCCAGCTAGGTCTTTGGGTCCTGGCTCCTTCGCTTTGGGAGCTGTTGCTGCAGTTGGGCATGTTGGCCGGAGAGTGCTTCTCGGGCCGCGAACTGCAACCTTGCAGGATTCTCCCAGGTTCCCGGCCCAACGAAAGCCCCCAGACCCAAATGGAGAGGGGCTGCTTGGGGGCCCCCTGGGGGCCCTTCAGGCCAGCTAGGTCTTTGGGTCCTGGCTCCTTCGCTTTGGGAGCTGTTGCTGCAGTTGGGCATTTTGGCCGGAGACTGCTTCTCGGGCCGCGAACTGCAACCTTGCATGAATCTCCCAGGTCCCATGCCCAACGAAAGCCCCCAGACCCAAATGGAGAGGGGCTGCTTGGGGGCTCCCTGGGGGCCCTTCAGGCCAGCTAGGTCTTTGGGTCCTGGCTCCTTCGGTTTGGGAGCTGTTGCTGCAGTTGGGCATGTTGGCCGGAGAGTGCTTCTCGGGCCGCGAACTGCAACCTTGCAGGATTCTCCCAGGTTCCCGGCCCAACGAAAGCCCCCAGACCCAAATGGAGAGGGGCTGCTTGGGGGCCCCCTGGGGGCCCTTCAGGCCAGCTAGGTCTTTGGGTCCTGGCTCCTTCGCTTTGGGAGCTGTTGCTGCAGTTGGGCATGTTGGCCGGAGAGTGGTTCTCGGGCCGCGAACTGCAACCTTGCAGGATTCTCCCAGGTTCCCGGCCCAACGAAAGCCCCCAGACCCAAATGGAGAGGGGCTGCTTGGGGGCCCCCTGGGGGCCCTTCACGCCAGCTAGGTCTTTGGGTCCTGGCTCCTTCGCTTTGGGAGCTGTTGCTGCAGTTGGGCATGTTGGCCGGAGAATGCTTCTCCGGCCGCGAACTGCAACCTTGCAGGATTCTCCCAGGTTCCCGGCCCAACGAAAGCCCCCAGACCCAAATTGAGAGGGGCTGCTTGGGGGCCCCCTGGGGGCCCTTCAGGCCAGCTAGGTCTTTGGGTCCTGGCTCCTTCGCTTTGGGAGCTGTTGCTGCAGTTGGGCATGTTGGCCGGAGAGTGCTTCTCGGGCCGCGAACTGCAACCTTGCAGGATTCTCCCAGGTTCCCGGCCCAACGAAAGCCCCCAGACCCAAATGGAGAGGGGCTGCTTGGGGGCCCCCTGGGGCCCTTCAGGCCAGCTAGGTCTTTGGGTCCTGGCTCCTTCGCTTTGGGAGCTGTTGCTGCAGTTGGGCATGTTGGCCGGAGAGTGCTTCTCGGGCCGCGAACTGTAACTTGCAGGTACCTCTCAGGTATACATGCCCAACGAAAGCCCCCAGACCCAAATGGAGAGGGGCTGCTTGGTGGCCTTCTGGGGGCCCTTCAGGCCAGCTAGGTCTTTGGGTCCTGGCTCCTTCGCTTTGGGAGCTGTTGCTGGATATTGGGCATGTTGGCCGGAGAGTGCTTCTCGGGCCGCGAACTGCAACCTTGCATGAATCTCCCAGGTCCCATGCCCAACGAAAGCCCCCAGACCCAAATGGAGAGGGGCTGCTTGGGGGCCCCCTGGGGGCCCTTCAGGCCACCTAGGTCTTTGGGTCCTGGCTCCTTCGGTTTGGGAGCTGTTGCTGCAGTTGGGCATGTTGGCCGGAGAGTGCTTCTCCGGCCGCGAACTGCAACCTTGCAGGATTCTCCCAGGTTCCCGGCCCAACGAAAGCCCCCAGACCCAAATGGAGAGGGGCTGCTTGGGGGCCCCCTGGGGGCCCTTCAGGCCAGCTAGGTCTTTGGGTCCTGGCTCCTTCGCTTTGGGAGCTGTTGCTGCAGTTGGGCATGTTGGCCGGAGAGTGCTTCTCGGGCCTCGAACTGTAACCTTGCAGGTACCTCTCAGGTATACATGCCCAACGAAAGCCCCCAGACCCAAATTGAGAGGGGCTGCTTGGGGGCCCCCTGGGGGCCCTTCAGGCCAGCTAGGTCTTTGGGTCCTGGCTCCTTTGGTTTGGGAGCTGTTGCTGCAGTTGGGCATGTTGGCCGGAGAGTGCTTCTCGGGCCGCGAACTGCAACCTTGCAGGATTCTCCCAGGTTCCCGGCCCAACGAAAGCCCCCAGACCCAAATGGAGAGGGGCTGCTTGGGGGCCCCCTGGAGGCCCTTCAGGCCAGCTAGGTCTTTGGGTCCTGGCTCCTTCGCTTTGAAAGCTGTTGCTGCAGTTGGGCATGTTGGCCGGAGAGTGCTTCTCGGGCCGCGAACTGCAACCTTGCAGGATTCTCCCAGGTTCCCGGCCCAACGAAAGCCCCCAGACCCAAATGGAGAGGGGCTGCTTGGGGGCTCCCTGGGGGCCCTTCAGGCCAGCTAGGTCTTTGGGTCCTGGCTCCTTCGGTTTGGGAGCTGTTGCTGCAGTTGGGCATGTTGGCCGGAGAGTGCTTCTCGGGCCGCGAACTGCAACCTTGCAGGATTCTCCCAGGTTCCCGGCCCAACGAAAGCCCCCAGACCCAAATGGAGAGGGGCTGCTTGGGGGCCCCCTGGGGGCCCTTCAGGCCAGCTAGGTCTTTGGGTCCTGGCTCCTTCGCTTTGAAAGCTGTTGCTGCAGTTGGGCATGTTGGCCGGAGAGTGCTTCTTGGGCCGCGAACTGCAACCTTGCAGGATTCTCCCAGGTTCCCGGCCCAACGAAAGCCCCCAGACCCAAATGGAGAGGGGCTGCTTGGGGGCCCCCTGGGGGCCCTTCAGGCCAGCTAGGTCTTTGGGTCCTGGCTCCTTCGCTTTGGGAGCTGTTGCTGCAGTTGGGCATGTTGGCCGGAGAGTGCTTCTCGGGCCGCGAACTGCAACCTTGCAGGATTCTCCCAGGTTCCCGGCCCAACGAAAGCCCCCAGACCCAAATGGATAGGGGCTGCTTGGGGGCCCCCTGGGGGCCCTTCAGGCCAGCTAGGTCTTTGGGTCCTGGCTCCTTCGCTTTGGGAGCTGTTGCTGCAGTTGTGCATGTTGGCCGGAGAGTGCTTCTCCGTCCTCGAACTTCAACCTTGCAGGAATCTCCCAGGTTCCCGGCCCAACAAAAGCCCCCGACGCAAATGGAGAGGAGCTCCTTGGGGCCCCCTGGGGGCCCTTCAGGCCAGCTAGGTCTTTGGGTCCTGGCTCCTTCGCTTTGGGAGCTGTTGCTGCAGTTGGGCATGTTGGCCGGAGAGTGCTTCTCGGGCCGCGAACTGCAACCTTGCAGGTACCTCCCAGGTTCCCGGCCCAACGAAAGCCCCCAGACCCAAATGGAGAGGGGCTGCTTGGGGGCCCCCTGGGGGCCCTTCAGGCCAGCTAGGTCTTTGGGTCCTGGCTCCTTCGCTTTGGGAGCTGTTGCTGCAGTTGGGCATGTTGGCCGGAGAGTGCTTCTCGGGCCGCCAACTGCAACCTTGCAGGATTCTCCCAGGTTCCCGGCCCAACGAAAGCCCCCAGACCCAAATTGAGAGGGGCTGCTTGGGGGCCCCCCTGGGGGCCCTTCAGGCCAGCTAGGTCTTTGGGTCCTGGCTCCTTCGGTTTGGGAGCTGTTGCTGCAGTTGGGCATGTTGGCCGGAGAGTGCTTCTCGGGCCGCGAACTGCAACCTTGCAGGAATCTCCCAGGTTCCCGGCCCAACAAAAGCCCCCAGACCCAAATGGAGAGGGGCTGCTTGGGGGCCCCCTGGGGGCCCTTCAGGCCAGCTAGGTCTTTGGGTCCTGGCTCCTTCGCTTTGGGAGCTGTTGCTGCAGTTGGGCATGTTGGCCGGAGAGTGCTTCTCCGGCCGCGAACTGCAACCTTGCAGGTACCTCCCAGGTTCCCGGCCCAACCAAAGCTCCCAGACCCAAATGGAGAGGAGCTCCTTGGGGGCCCCATGGGGGCCCTTCAGGCCAGCTAGGTCTTTGGGTCCTGGCTCCTTCGCTTTGGGAGCTGTTGCTGCAGTTGGGCATGTTGGCCGGAGAGTGCTTCTCGGGCCGCGAACTGCAACCTTGCAGGAATCTCCCAGGTTCCATGCCCAACGAAAGCCCCCAGACCCAAATTGAGAGGGGCTGCTTGGGGGCCCCCTGGGGGCCCTTCAGGCCAGCTAGGTCTTTGGGTCCTGGCTCCTTCGCTTTGGGAGCTGTTGCTGCAGTTGGGCATGTTGGCCGGAGAGTGCTTCTCGGGCCGCGAACTGTAACCTTGCAGGTACCTCTCAGGTATACATGCCCAACGAAAGCCCCCAGACCCAAATGGAGAGGGGCTGCTTGGGGGCCCCATGGGGGCCCTTCAGGCCAGCTAGGTCTTTGTGTCCTGGCTCATTCGGTTTGGGAGCTGTTGCTGCAGTTGGGCATGTTGGCCGGAGAGTGCTTCTCGGGCCTCGAACTGCAACCTTGCAGGAATCTCCCAGGTTCCCGGCCCAACAAAAGCCCCCAGACCCAAATGGAGAGGGGCTGCTTGGGGGCCCCCTGGGGGCCCTTCAGGCCAGCTAGGTCTTTGGGTCCTGGCTCCTTCGGTTTGGGAGCTGTTGCTGCAGTTGGGCATGTTGGCCGGAGAGTGCTTCTCGGGCCGCGAACTGCAACCTTGCAGGTACCTCCCAGGTTCCCGGCCCAACGAAAGCCCCCAGACCCAAATTGAGAGGGGCTGCTTGGGGGCCCCCTGGGGGCCCTTCAGGCCAGCTAGGTCTTTGGGTCCTGGCTCCTTCGCTTTGGGAGCTGTTGCTGCAGTTGGGCATGTTGGCCGGAGAGTGCTTCTCGGGCCGCGAACTGCAACCTTGCAGGTACCTCCCAGGTTCCCGGCCCAACGAAAGCCCCCAGACCCAAATTGAGAGGGGCTGCTTGGGGGCCCCCTGGGGGCCCTTCAGGCCAGCTAGG
Source organism: Gallinula chloropus (assembly GCF_964237585.1). Classification (NCBI taxonomy): domain Eukaryota; kingdom Metazoa; phylum Chordata; class Aves; order Gruiformes; family Rallidae; genus Gallinula; species Gallinula chloropus. The sequence goes on from NW_028168779.1 coordinate 185,575, forward strand.
TCTTTGGGTCCTGGCTCCTTCGGTTTGGGAGCTGTTGCTGCAGTTGTGTATGTTGGCCGGAGAGTGCTTCTCGGGCCGCGAACTGTAACCTTGCAGGTACCTCTCAGGTATACATGCCCAACGAAAGCCCCCAGACCCAAATGGAGAGGGGCTGCTTGGGGGCCCCCTGGGGGCCCTTCAGGCCAGCTAGGTCTTTGTGTCCTGGCTCCTTCGGTTTGGGAGCTGTTGCTGCAGTTGGGCATGTTGGCCGGAGAGTGCTTCTCGGGCCTCGAACTGCAACCTTGCATGAATCTCCCAGGTTCCCCGCCCAACAAAAGCCCCCAGACCCAAATGGAGAGGGGTTGCTTGGGGGCCCCCTGGGGGCCCTTCAGGCCAGCTAGGTCTTTGGGTCCTGGCTCCTTCGCTTTGGGAGCTGTTGCTGCAGTTGGGCATGTTGGCCGGAGAGTGCTTCTCGGGCCGCGAACTGTAACCTTGCAGGTACCTCTCAGGTATACATGCCCAACGAAAGCCCCCAGACCCAAATGGAGAGGGGCTGCTTGGGGGCCCCCTGGGGCCCTTCAGGCCAGCTAGGTCTTTGGGTCCTGGCTCCTTCGCTTTGGGAGCTGTTGCTGCAGTTCGGCATGTTGGCCGGAGAATGCTTCTCCGGCCGCGAACTGCAACCTTGCAGGTACCTCCCAGGTTCCCGGCCCAACGAAAGCCCCCAGACCCAAATGGAGAGGGGCTGCTTGAGGGCCCCCTGGGGGCCCTTCAGGCCAGCTAGGTCTTTGGGTCCTGGCTCCTTCGGTTTGGGAGCTGTTGCTGCAGTTGGGCATGTTGGCCGGAGAGTGCTTCTCGGGCCGCGAACTGCAACCTTGCAGGAATCTCCCAGGTTCCATGCCCAACGAAAGCCCCCAGACCCAAATTGAGAGGGGCTGCTTGGGGGCCCCCTGGGGGCCCTTCAGGCCAGCTAGGTCTTTGGGTCCTGGCTCCTTCGGTTTGGGAGCTGTTGCTGCAGTTGGGCATGTTGGCCGGAGAGTGCTTCTCGGGCCGCGAACTGCAACCTTGCAGGATTCTCCCAGGTTCCCGGCCCAACGAAAGCCCCCAGACCCAAATGGAGAGGGGCTGCTTGGGGGCCCCCTGGGGGCCCTTCAGGCCAGCTAGGTCTTTGGGTCCTGGCTCCTTCGGTTTGGGAGCTGTTGCTGCAGTTGGGCATGTTGGCCGGAGAGTGCTTCTCGGGCCGCGAACTGCAACCTTGCAGGTACCTCTCAGGTATACATGCCCAACGAAAGCCCCCAGACCCAAATGGAGAGGAGCTCCTTGGGGGCACCATGGGGGCCCTTCAGGCCAGCTAGGTCTTTGGGTCCTGGCTCCTTCGCTTTGGGAGCTGTTGCTGCAGTTGGGCATGTTGGCCGGAGAGTGCTTCTCGGGCCGCGAACTGCAACCTTGCAGGTATCTCCCAGGTTCCATGCCCAACGAAAGCCCCCAGACCCAAATTGAGAGGGGCTGCTTGGGGGCCCCCTGGGGGCCCTTCAGGCCAGCTAGGTCTTTGGGTCCTGGCTCCTTCGGTTTGGGAGCTGTTGCTGCAGTTGGGCATGTTGTCCGGAGAGTGCTTCTCCGGCCGCGAACTGCAACCTTGCAGGTACCTCCCAGGTTCCCGGCCCAACGAAAGCCCCCAGACCCAAATGGAGAGGAGCTCCTTGGGGCCCCTCTGGGGGCCCTTCAGGCCAGCTAGGTCTTTGGGTCCTGGCTCCTTCGGTTTGGGAGCTGTTGCTGCAGTTGGGCATGTTGGCCGGAGAGTGCTTCTCGGGCCGCGAACTGCAACCTTGCAGGTACCTCCCAGGTTCCCGGCCCAACGAAAGCCCCCAGACCCAAATTGAGAGGGGCTGCTTGGGGCCCCCCTGGGGGCCCTTCAGGCCAGCTAGGTCTTTGGGTCCTGGCTCCTTCGGTTTGGGAGCTGTTGCTGCAGTTGGGCATGTTGGCCGGAGAGTGCTTCTCGGGCCGCGAACTGCAACCTTGCAGGATTCTCCCAGGTTCCCGGCCCAACAAAAGCCCCCAGACCCAAATTGAGAGGGGCTGCTTGGGGGCCCCCTGGGGGCCCTTCAGGCCAGATAGGTCTTTGGGTCCTGGCTCCTTCGGTTTGGGAGCTGTTGCTGCAGTTGGGCATGTTGGCCGGAGAGTGCTTCTTGGGCCGCGAACTGCAGCCTTGCATGTACGTCCCAGGTTCCCGGCCCAACGAAAGCCCCCAGACCCAAATTGAGAGGGGCTGCTTGGGGGCCCCCTGGGGGCCCTTCAGGCCAGCTAGGTCTTTGTGTCCTGGCTGCTTCGGTTTGGGAGCTGTTGCTGCAGTTGGGCATGTTGGCCGGAGAGTGCTTCTCGGGCCGCCAACTGCAACCTTGCAGGATTCTCCCAGGTTCCCGGCCCAACGAAAGCCCCCAGACCCAAATGGAGAGGGGCTGCTTGGGGGCCCCCTGGGGGCCCTTCAGGCCAGCTAGGTCTTTGGGTCCTGGCTCCTTCGCTTTGGGAGCTGTTGCTGCAGTTGGGCATGTTGGCCGGAGAGTGCTTCTCGGGCCTCGAACTGCAACCTTGCAGGAATCTCCCAGGTTCCCGGCCCAACAAAAGCCCCCAGACCCAAATGGAGAGGGGCTGCTTGGGGGCCCCCTGGGGGACCTTCAGGCCAGCTAGGTCTTTGGGTCCTGGCTCCTTCGCTTTGGGAGCTGTTGCTGCAGTTGGGCATGTTGGCCGGAGAATGCTTCTCGGGCCGCGAACTGCAACCTTGCAGGAATCTCCCAGGTTCCCGGCCCAACGAAAGCCCCCAGACCCAAATGGAGAGGAGCTCCTTGGGGCCCCTCTGGGGGCCCTTCAGGCCAGCTAGGTCTTTGGGTCCTGGCTCCTTCGGTTTGGGAGCTGTTGCTGCAGTTGGGCATGTTGGCCGGAGAGTGCTTCTCGGGCCGCGAACTGCAACCTTGCAGGTACCTCCCAGGTTCCCGGCCCAACGAAAGCCCCCAGACCCAAATGGAGAGGGGCTGCTTGGGGGCCCCCTGGGGGCCCTTCAGGCCAGCTAGGTCTTTGTGTCCTTGCTCCTTCGGTTTGGGAGCTGTTGCTGCAGTTGGGCATGTTGGCCGGAGAGTGCTTCTCGGGCCGCGAACTGCAACCTTGCAGGAATCTCCCAGGTTCCCGGCCCAACGAAAGCCCCCAGACCCAAATGGAGAGGGGCTGCTTGGGGGCCCCCTGGGGGCCCTTCAGGCCAGCTAGGTCTTTGGGTCCTGGCTCCTTCGGTTTGGGAGCTGTTGCTGCAGTTGGGCATGTTGGCCGGAGAGTGCTTCTCGGGCCGCGAACTGCAACCTTGCAGGATTCTCCCAGGTTCCCGGCCCAACGAAAGCCCCCAGACCCAAATGGAGAGGGGCTGCTTGGGGGCCCCCTGGGGGCCCTTCAGGCCAGCTAGGTCTTTGGGTCCTGGCTCCTTCGCTTTGGGAGCTGTTGCTGCAGTTGGGCATGTTGGCCGGAGAGTGCTTCTCGGGCCGCGAACTGCAACCTTGCAGGTACCTCCCAGGTTCCCGGCCCAACGAAAGCCCCCAGACCCAAATTGAGAGGGGCTGCTTGGGGGCCCCCTGGGGGCCCTTCAGGCCAGCTAGGTCTTTGGGTCCTGGCTCCTTCGCTTTGGGAGCTGTTGCTGCAGTTGGGCATGTTGGCCGGAGAGTGCTTCTCCGGCCGCGAACTGCAACCTTGCAGGTACCTCCCAGGTTCCCGGCCCAACTAAAGCCCCCAGACCCAAATGGAGAGGAGCTCCTTGGGGGCCCCATGGGGGCCCTTCAGGCCAGCTAGGTCTTTGGGTCCTGGCTCCTTCGGTTTGGGAGCTGTTGCTGCAGTTGGGCATGTTGGCCGGAGAGTGCTTCTCGGGCCGCGAACTGCAACCTTGCAGGTATCTCCCAGGTTCCATGCCCAACTAAAGCCCCCAGACCCAAATGGAGAGGGGCTGCTTGGGGGCCCCCTGGGGGCCCTTCAGGCCAGCTAGGTCTTTGGGTCCTGGCTCCTTCGGTTTGGGAGCTGTTGCTGCAGTTGGGCATGTTGGCCGGAGAGTGCTTCTCGGGCCGCGAACTGCAACCTTGCAGGATTCTCCCAGGTTCCCGGCCCAACGAAAGCCCCCAGACCCAAATGGAGAGGGGCTGCTTGGGGGCCCCCTGGGGGCCCTTCAGGCCAGCTAGGTCTTTGGGTCCTGGCTCCTTCGGTTTGGGAGCTGTTGCTGCAGTTGGGCATGTTGGCCGGAGAGTGCTTCTCGGGCCGCGAACTGCAAGCCGGCAGGTACCTCCCAGGTTCCCGGCCCAACGAAAGCCCCCAGACCCAAATTGAGAGGGGCTGCTTGGGGCCCCGCTGGGGGCCCTTCAGGCCAGCTAGGTCTTTGGGTCCTGGCTCCTTCGGTTTGGGAGCTGTTGCTGCAGTTGGGCATGTTGGCCGGAGAGTGCTTCTCGGGCCGCGAACTGCAACCTTGCAGGATTCTCCCAGGTTCCCGGCCCAACAAAAGCCCCCAGACCCAAATTGAGAGGGGCTGCTTGGGGGCCCCCTGGGGGCCCTTCAGGCCAGCTAGGTCTTTGGGTCCTGGCTCCTTCGGTTTGGGAGCTGTTGCTGCAGTTGGGCATGTTGGCCGGAGAGTGCTTCTTGGGCCGCCAACTGCAGCCTTGCATGTACCTCCCAGGTTCCCGGCCCAACGAAAGCCCCCAGACCCAAATTGAGAGGGGCTGCTTGGGGGCCCCCTGGGGGCCCTTCAGGCCAGCTAGGTCTTTGGGTCCTGGCTCCTTCGGTTTGGGAGCTGTTGCTGCAGTTGGGCATGTTGGCCGGAGAGTGCTTCTCGGGCCGCCAAATGCAACCTTGCAGGATTCTCCCAGGTTCCCGGCCCAACGAAAGCCCCCAGACCCAAATGGAGAGGGGCTGCTTGGGGGCCCCCTGGGGGCCCTTCAGGCCAGCTAGGTCTTTGGGTCCTGGCTCCTTCGGTTTGGGAGCTGTTGCTGACGTTGGGCATGTTGGCCGGAGAGTGCTTCTCGGGCCTCGAACTGCAACCTTGCAGGAATCTCCCAGGTTCCCGGCCCAACAAAAGCCCCCAGACCCAAATGGAGAGGGGCTGCTTGGGGGCCCCCTGGGGGACCTTCAGGCCAGCTAGGTCTTTGGGTCCTGGCTCCTTCGGTTTGGGAGCTGTTGCTGCAGTTGGGCATGTTGGCCGGAGAATGCTTCTCGGGCCGCGAACTGCAACCTTGCAGGAATCTCCCAGGTTCCCGGCCCAACGAAAGCCCCCAGACCCAAATGGAGAGGAGCTCCTTGGGGCCCCTCTGGGGGCCCTTCAGGACAGCTAGGTCTTTGGGTCCTGGCTCCTTCGGTTTGGGAGCTGTTGCTGCAGTTGGGCATGTTGGCCGGAGAGTGCTTCTCGGGCCGCGAACTGCAACCTTGCAGGTACCTCCCAGGTTCCCGGCCCAACGAAAGCCCCCAGACCCAAATGGAGAGGGGCTGCTTGGGGCCCCCCTGGGGGCCCTTCAGGCCAGCTAGGTCTTTGGGTCCTGGCTCCTTCGCTTTGGGAGCTGTTGCTGCAGTTGGGCATGTTGGCCGGAGAGTGCTTCTCGGGCCGCGAACTGCAACCTTGCAGGATTCTCCCAGGTTCCCGGCCCAACAAAAGCCCCCAGACCCAAATTGAGAGGGGCTGCTTGGGGGCCCCCTGGGGGCCCTTCAGGCCAGCTAGGTCTTTGGGTCCTGGCTCCTTCGGTTTGGGAGCTGTTGCTGCAGTTGGGCATGTTGGCCGGAGAGTGGTTCTTGGGCCGCGAACTGCAGCCTTGCATGTACCTCCCAGGTTCCCGGCCCAACGAAAGCCCCCAGACCCAAATTGAGAGGGGCTGCTTGGGGGCCCCCTGGGGGCCCTTCAGGCCAGCTAGGTCTTTGGGTCCTGGCTGCTTCGGTTTGGGAGCTGTTGCTGCAGTTGGGCATGTTGGCCGGAGAGTTCTTCTCGGGCCGCCAACTGCAACCTTGCAGGATTCTCCCAGGTTCCCGGCCCAACGAAAGCCCCCAGACCCAAATGGAGAGGGGCTGCTTGGGGGCCCCCTGGGGGCCCTTCAGGCCAGCTAGGTCTTTGGGTCCTGGCTCCTTCGCTTTGGGAGCTGTTGCTGCAGTTGGGCATGTTGGCCGGAGAGTGCTTCTCGGGCCTTGAACTGCAACCTTGCAGGAATCTCCCAGGTTCCCGGCCCAACAAAAGCCCCCAGACCCAAATGGAGAGGGGCTGTTTGGGGGCCCCCTGGGGGCCCTTCAGGCCATCTAGGTCTTTGGGTCCTGGCTCCTTCGCTTTGGGAGCTGTTGCTGCAGTTGGGCATGTTGGCCGGAGAGTGCTTCTCCGGCCGCGAACTGCAACCTTGCAGGTACCTCCCAGGTTCCCGGCCCAACTAAAGCCCCCAGACCCAAATGGAGAGGAGCTCCTTGGGGGCCCCATGGGGGCCCTTCAGGTCAGCTAGGTCTTTGGGTCCTGGCTCCTTCGGTTTGGGAGCTGTTGCTGCAGTTATGCATGTTGGCCGGAGAGTGCTTCTCGGGCCGCGAACTGCAACCTTGCAGGATTCTCCCAGGTTCCATGCCCAACGAAAGCCCCCAGACCCAAATTGAGAGGGGCTGCTTGGGGGCCCCCTGGGGGCCCTTCAGACCAGCTAGGTCTTTGGGTCCTGGCTCCTTCGGTTTGGGAGCTGTTGCTGCAGTTGGGCATGTTGGCCGGAGAGTGCTTCTCGGGCCTCGAACTGCAACCTTGCAGGATTCTCCCAGGTTCCCGGCCCAACGAAAGCCCCCAGACCCAAATGGAGAGGGGCTGCTTGGGGGCCCCCTGGGGGCCCTTCAGGCCAGCTAGGTCTTTGGGTCCTGGCTCCTTCGGTTTGGGAGCTGTTGCTGCAGTTGTGCATGTTGGCCGGAGAGTGCTTCTCGGGCCTCGAACTGCAAACTTGCAGGAATCTCCCAGGTTCCATGCCCAACGAAAGCCCCCAGACCCAAATGGAGAGGGGCTGCTTGGGGGCCCCCTGGGGGCCCTTCAGGCCAGCTAGGTCTTTGGGTCCTGGCTCCTTCGGTTTGGGAGCTGTTGCTGCAGTTGGGCATGTTGGCCGGAGAGTGCTTCTCGGGCCTCGAACTGCAACCTTGCAGGAATCTCCCAGGTTCCCGGCCCAACAAAAGCCCCCAGACCCAAATGGAGAGGGGCTGCTTGGGGGCCCCCTGGGGGACCTTCAGGCCAGCTAGGTCTTTGGGTCCTGGCTCCTTCGGTTTGGGAGCTGTTGCTGCAGTTGGGCATGTTGGCCGGAGAATGCTTCTCGGGCCGCGAACTGCAACCTTGCAGGATTCTCCCAGGTTCCCGGCCCAATGAAAGCCCCCAGACCCAAATGGAGAGGAGCTCCTTGGGGCCCCTCTGGGAGCCCTTCAGGCCAGCTAGGTCTTTGGGTCCTGGCTCCTTCGGTTTGGGAGCTGTTGCTGCAGTTGGGCATGTTGGCCGGAGAGTGCTTCTCGGGCCGCGAACTGCAACCTTGCAGGTACCTCCCAGGTTCCCGGCCCAACGAAAGCCCCCAGACCCAAATGGAGAGGGGCTGCTTGGGGGCCCCATGGGGGCCCTTCAGGCCAGCTAGGTCTTTGTGTCCTTGCTCCTTCGCTTTGGGAGCTGTTGCTGCAGTTGGGCATGTTGGCCGGAGAGTGCTTCTCGGGCCGCGAACTGCAACCTTGCAGGAATCTCCCAGGTTCCCGGCCCAACGAAAGCCCCCAGACCCAAATTGAGAGGGGCTGCTTGGGGGCCCCCTGGGGGCCCTTCAGGCCAGCTAGGTCTTTGGGTCCTGGCTCCTTCGCTTTGGGAGCTGTTGCTGCAGTTGGGCATGTTGGCCGGAGAGTGCTTCTCGGGCCACGAACTGCAACCTTGCAGGATTCTCCCAGGTTCCCGGCCCAACGAAAGCCCCCAGACCCAAATGGAGAGGGGCTGCTTGGGGGCCCCCTGGGGGCCCTTCAGGCCAGCTAGGTCTTTGGGTCCTGGCTCCTTCGCTTTGGGAGCTGTTGCTGCAGTTGGGCATGTTGGCCGAAGAGTGCTTCTCCGGCCGCGAACTGCAACCTTGCAGGATTCTCCCAGGTTCCCGGCCCAACTAAAGCCCCAAGACCCAAATGGAGAGGAGCTCCTTGGGGGCCCCATGGGGGCCCTTCAGGCCAGCTAGGTCTTTGGGTCCTGGCTCCTTCGGTTTGGGAGCTGTTGCTGCAGTTGGGCATGTTGGCCGGAGAGTGCTTCTCGGGCCGCGAACTGCAACCTTGCAGGAATCTCCCAGGTTCCATGCCCAACGAAAGCCCCCAGACCCAAATTGAGAGGGGCTGCTTGGGGGCCCCCTGGGGGCCCTTCAGGCCAGCTAGGTCTTTGGGTCCTGGCTCCTTCGGTTTGGGAGCTGTTGCTGCAGTTGGGCATGTTGGCCGGAGAGTGCTTCTCGGGCCGCGAACTGCAACCTTGCAGGTACCTCCCAGGTTCCCGGCCCAACGAAAGCCCCCAGACCCAAATGGAGAGGGGCTGCTTGGGGGCCCCCTGGGGGCCCTTCAGGCCAGCTAGGTCTTTGGGTCCTGGCTCCTTCGGTTTGGGAGCTGTTGCTGCAGTTGGGCATGTTGGCCGGAGAGTGCTTCTCCGGCCGCGAACTGCAACCTTGCAGGTACCTCCCAGGTTCCCGGCCCAACTAAAGCCCCCAGACCCAAATGGAGAGGAGCTCCTTGGGGGCCCCATGGGGGCCCTTCAGGCCAGCTAGGTCTTTGGGTCCTGGCTCCTTCGCTTTGGGAGCTGTTGCTGCAGTTGGGCATGTTGGCCGGAGAGTGCTTCTCGGGACGCGAACTGCAACCTTGCAGGTATCTCCCAGGTTCCATGCCCAACGAAAGCCCCCAGACCCAAATTGAGAGGGGCTGCTTGGGGGCCCCCTGGGGGCCCTTCAGGCCAGCTAGGTCTTTGGGTCCTGGCTCCTTCGGTTTGGGAGCTGTTGCTGCAGTTGGGCATGTTGGCCGGAGAGTGCTTCTCGGGCCGCGAACTGCAACCTTGCAGGAATCTCCCAGTTTCCATGCCCAACGAAAGCCCCCAGACCCAAAATGAGAGGGGCTGCTTGGGGGCCCCCTGGGGGCCCTTCAGGCCAGCTAGGTCTTTGGGTCCTGGCTCCTTCGGTTTGGGAGCTGTTGCTGCAGTTGGGCATGTTGGCCGGAGAGTGCTTCTCGGGCCGCGAACTGCAACCTTGCAGGTACCTCCCAGGTTCCCGGCCCAGCGAAAGCCCCCAGAACCAAATTGAGAGGGGCTGCTTGGGGGCCCCCTGGGGGCCCTTCAGGCCAGCTAGGTCTTTGGGTCCTGGCTCCTTCGGTTTGGGAGCTGTTGCTGCAGTTGGGCATGTTGGCCGGAGAGTGCTTCTCCGGCCGCGAACTGCAACCTTGCAGGTACCTCCCAGGTTCCCGGCCCAACTAAAGCCCCCAGACCCAAATGGAGAGGAGCTCCTTGGGGGCCCCATGGGGGCCCTTCAGGCCAGCTAGGTCTTTGGGTCCTGGCTCCTTCGCTTTGGGAGCTGTTGCTGCAGTTGGGCATGTTGGCCGGAGAGTGCTTCTCGGGCCGCGAACTGCAACCTTGCAGGTACCTCCCAGGTTCCCGGCCCAACGAAAGCCCCCAGACCCAAATGGAGAGGGGCTGCTTGGGGGCCCCCTGGGGGCCCTTCAGGCCAGCTAGGTCTTTGTGTCCTTGCTCCTTCGCTTTGGGAGCTGTTGCTGCAGTTGGGCATGTTGGCCGGAGAGTGCTTCTCGGGCCGCGAACTGCAACCTTGCAGGAATCTCCCAGGTTCCCGGCCCAACGAAAGCCCCCAGACCCAAATTGAGAGGGGCTGCTTGGGGGCCCCCTGGGGGCCCTTCAGGCCAGCTAGGTCTTTGGGTCCTGGCTCCTTCGCTTTGGGAGCTGTTGCTGCAGTTGGGCATGTTGGCCGGAGAGTGCTTCTCGGGCCACGAACTGCAACCTTGCAGGATTCTCCCAGGTTCCCGGCCCAACGAAAGCCCCCAGACCCAAATGGAGAGGGGCTGCTTGGGGGCCCCCTGGGGGCCCTTCAGGCCAGCTAGGTCTTTGGGTCCTGGCTCCTTCGCTTTGGGAGCTGTTGCTGCAGTTGGGCATGTTGGCCGAAGAGTGCTTCTCCGGCCGCGAACTGCAACCTTGCAGGATTCTCCCAGGTTCCCGGCCCAACTAAAGCCCCAAGACCCAAATGGAGAGGAGCTCCTTGGGGGCCCCATGGGGGCCCTTCAGGCCAGCTAGGTCTTTGGGTCCTGGCTCCTTCGGTTTGGGAGCTGTTGCTGCAGTTGGGCATGTTGGCCGGAGAGTGCTTCTCGGGCCGCGAACTGCAACCTTGCAGGAATCTCCCAGGTTCCATGCCCAACGAAAGCCCCCAGACCCAAATTGAGAGGGGCTGCTTGGGGGCCCCCTGGGGGCCCTTCAGGCCAGCTAGGTCTTTGGGTCCTGGCTCCTTCGGTTTGGGAGCTGTTGCTGCAGTTGGGCATGTTGGCCGGAGAGTGCTTCTCGGGCCGCGAACTGCAACCTTGCAGGTACCTCCCAGGTTCCCGGCCCAACGAAAGCCCCCAGACCCAAATGGAGAGGGGCTGCTTGGGGGCCCCCTGGGGGCCCTTCAGGCCAGCTAGGTCTTTGGGTCCTGGCTCCTTCGGTTTGGGAGCTGTTGCTGCAGTTGGGCATGTTGGCCGGAGAGTGCTTCTCCGGCCGCGAACTGCAACCTTGCAGGTACCTCCCAGGTTCCCGGCCCAACTAAAGCCCCCAGACCCAAATGGAGAGGAGCTCCTTGGGGGCCCCATGGGGGCCCTTCAGGCCAGCTAGGTCTTTGGGTCCTGGCTCCTTCGCTTTGGGAGCTGTTGCTGCAGTTGGGCATGTTGGCCGGAGAGTGCTTCTCGGGACGCGAACTGCAACCTTGCAGGTATCTCCCAGGTTCCATGCCCAACGAAAGCCCCCAGACCCAAATTGAGAGGGGCTGCTTGGGGGCCCCCTGGGGGCCCTTCAGGCCAGCTAGGTCTTTGGGTCCTGGCTCCTTCGGTTTGGGAGCTGTTGCTGCAGTTGGGCATGTTGGCCGGAGAGTGCTTCTCGGGCCTCGAACTGCAACCTTGCAGGAATCTCCCAGTTTCCATGCCCAACGAAAGCCCCCAGACCCAAATTGAGAGGGGCTGCTTGGGGGCCCCCTGGGGGCCCTTCAGGCCAGCTAGGTCTTTGGGTCCTGGCTCCTTCGGTTTGGGAGCTGTTGCTGCAGTTGGGCATGTTGGCCGGAGAGTGCTTCTCGGGCCGCGAACTGCAACCTTGCAGGTACCTCCCAGGTTCCCGGCCCAGCGAAAGCCCCCAGAACCAAATTGAGAGGGGCTGCTTGGGGGCCCCCTGGGGGCCCTTCAGGCCAGCTAGGTCTTTGGGTCCTGGCTCCTTCGGTTTGGGAGCTGTTGCTGCAGTTGGGCATGTTGGCCGGAGAGTGCTTCTCCGGCCGCGAACTGCAACCTTGCAGGTACCTCCCAGGTTCCCGGCCCAACTAAAGCCCCCAGACCCAAATGGAGAGGAGCTCCTTGGGGGCCCCATGGGGGCCCTTCAGGCCAGCTAGGTCTTTGGGTCCTGGCTCCTTCGCTTTGGGAGCTGTTGCTGCAGTTGGGCATGTTGGCCGGAGAGTGCTTCTCGGGCCGCGAACTGCAACCTTGCAGGTATCTCCCAGGTTCCATGCCCAACTAAAGCCCCCAGACCCAAATTGAGAGGGGCTGCTTGGGGGCCCCCTGGGGGCCCTTCAGGCCAGCTAGGTCTTTGGGTCCTGGCTCCTTCGGTTTGGGAGCTGTTGCTGCAGTTGGGCATGTTGGCCGGAGAGTGCTTCTCGGGCCGCGAACTGCAACCTTGCAGGATTCTCCCAGGTTCCCGGCCCAACGAAAGCCCCCAGACCCAAATGGAGAGGGGCTGCTTGGGGGCCCCCTGGGGGCCCTTCAGGCCAGCTAGGTCTTTGGGTCCTGGCTCCTTCGGTTTGGGAGCTGTTGCTGCAGTTGGGCATGTTGGCCGGAGAGTGCTTCTCGGGCCGCGAACTGCAACCTGCAGGATTCTCCCAGGTTCCCGGCCCAACGAAAGCCCCCAGACCCAAATTGAGAGGGGCTGCTTGGGGCCCCCCTGGGGGCCCTTCAGGCCAGCTAGGTCTTTGGGTCCTGGCTCCTTCGCTTTGGGAGCTGTTGCTGCAGTTGGGCATGTTGGCCGGAGAGTGCTTCTCGGGCCGCAAACTGCAACCTTGCAGGATTCTCCCAGGTTCCCGGCCCAACAAAAGCCCCCAGACCCAAATGGAGAGGGGCTGCTTGGGGGCCCCCTGGGGGCCCTTCAGGCCAGCTAGGTCTTTGGGTCCTGGCTCCTTCGGTTTGGGAGCTGTTGCTGCAGTTGGGCATGTTGGCCGGAGAATGCTTCTTGGGCCGCCAACTGCAGCCTTGCATGTACCTCCCAGGTTCCCGGCCCAACGAAAGCCCCCAGACCCAAATTGAGAGGGGCTGCTTGGGGGCCCCCTGGGGGCCCTTCAGGCCAGCTAGGTCTTTGGGTCCTGGCTCCTTCGGTTTGGGAGCTGTTGCTGCAGTTGGGCATGTTGGCCGGAGAGTGCTTCTCGGGCCGCCAACTGCAACCTTGCAGGATTCTCCCAGGTTCCCGGCCCAACGAAAGCCCCCAGACCCAAATGGAGAGGGGCTGCTTGGGGGCCCCCTGGGGGCCCTTCAGGCCAGCTAGGTCTTTGGGTCCTGGCTCCTTCGTTTTGGGAGCTGTTGCTGACGTTGGGCATGTTGGCCGGAGAGTGCTTCTCGGGCCTCGAACTGCAACCTTGCAGGAATCTCCCAGGTTCCCGGCCCAACAAAAGCCCCCAGACCCAAATGGAGAGGGGCTGCTTGGGGGCCCCCTGGGGGCCCTTCAGGCCAGCTAGGTCTTTGGGTCCTGGCTCCTTCGGTTTGGGAGCTGTTGCTGCAGTTGGGCATGTTGGCCGGAGAATGCTTCTCGGGCCGCGAACTGCAACCTTGCAGGAATCTCCCAGGTTCCCGGCCCAACGAAAGCCCCCAGACCCAAATGGAGAGGAGCTCCTTGGGGCCCCTCTGGGGGCCCTTCAGGCCAGCTAGGTCTTTGGGTCCTGGCTCCTTCGGTTTGGGAGCTGTTGCTGCAGTTGGGCATGTTGGCCGGAGAGTGCTTCTCGGGCCGCCAACTGCAACCTTGCAGGTACCTCCCAGGTTCCCGGCCCAACGAAAGCCCCCAGACCCAAATGGAGAGGGGCTGCTTGGGGCCCCCCTGGGGGCCCTTCAGGCCAGCTAGGTCTTTGGGTCCTGGCTCCTTCGGTTTGGGAGCTGTTGCTGCAGTTGGGCATGTTGGCCGGAGAGTGCTTCTCGGGCCGCGAACTGCAACCTTGCAGGATTCTCCCAGGTTCCCGGCCCAACAAAAGCCCCCAGACCCAAATGGAGAGGGGCTGCTTGGGGGCCCCCTGGGGGCCCTTCAGGCCAGCTAGGTCTTTGGGTCCTGGCTCCTTCGGTTTGGGAGCTGTTGCTGCAGTTGGGCATGTTGGCCGGAGAGTGCTTCTTGGGCCGCGAACTGCAGCCTTGCATGTACCTCCCAGGTTCCCGGCCCAACGAAAGCCCCCAGACCCAAATTGAGAGGGGCTGCTTGGGGGCCCCCTGGGGGCCCTTCAGGCCAGCTAGGTCTTTGGGTCCTGGCTGCTTCGGTTTGGGAGCTGTTGCTGCAGTTGGGCATGTTGGCCGGAGAGTGCTTCTCCGGCCGCGAACTGCAACCTTGCAGGTACCTCCCAGGTTCCCGGCCCAACTAAAGCCCCCAGACCCAAATGGAGAGGAGCTCCTTGGGGGCCCCATGGGGGCCCTTCAGGTCAGCTAGGTCTTTGGGTCCTGGCTCCTTCGGTTTGGGAGCTGTTGCTGCAGTTATGCATGTTGGCCGGAGAGTGCTTCTCGGGCCGCGAACTGCAACCTTGCAGGATTCTCCCAGGTTCCATGCCCAACGAAAGCCCCCAGACCCAAATTGAGAGGGGCTGCTTGGGGGCCCCCTGGGGGCCCTTCAGACCAGCTAGGTCTTTGGGTCCTGGCTCCTTCGGTTTGGGAGCTGTTGCTGCAGTTGGGCATGTTGCCCGGAGAGTGCTTCTCGGGCCTCGAACTGCAACCTTGCAGGATTCTCCCAGGTTCCCGGCCCAACGAAAGCCCCCAGACCCAAATGGAGAGGGGCTGCTTGGGGGCCCCCTGGGGGCCCTTCAGGCCAGCTAGGTCTTTGGGTCCTGGCTCCTTCGGTTTGGGAGCTGTTGCTGCAGTTGGGCATGTTGGCCGGAGAGTGCTTCTCGGGCCTCGAACTGCAAACTTGAAGGAATCTCCCAGGTTCCATGCCCAACGAAAGCCCCCAGACCCAAATGGAGAGGGGCTGCTTGGGGGCCCCCTGGGGGCCCTTCAGGCCAGCTAGGTCTTTGGGTCCTGGCTCCTTCGGTTTGGGAGCTGTTGCTGACGTTGGGCATGTTGGCCGGAGAGTGCTTCTCGGGCCTCGAACTGCAACCTTGCAGGAATCTCCCAGGTTCCCGGCCCAACAAAAGCCCCCAGACCCAAATGGAGAGGGGCTGCTTGGGGGCCCCCTGGGGGACCTTCAGGCCAGCTAGGTCTTTGGGTCTCGGCTCCTTCGGTTTGGGAGCTGTTGCTGCAGTTGGGCATGTTGGCCGGAGAATGCTTCTCGGGCCGCGAACTGCAACCTTGCAGGATTCTCCCAGGTTCCCGGCCCAACGAAAGCCCCCAGACCCAAATGGAGAGGAGCTCCTTGGGGCCCCTCTGGGGGCCCTTCAGGCCAGCTAGGTCTTTGGGTCCTGGCTCCTTCGGTTTGGGAGCTGTTGCTGCAGTTGGGCATGTTGGCCGGAGAGTGCTTCTCCGGCCGCGAACTGCAACCTTGCAGGTACCTCCCAGGTTCCCGGCCCAACTAAAGCCCCCAGACCCAAATGGAGAGGAGCTCCTTGGGGGCCCCATGGGGGCCCTTCAGGCCAGCTAGGTCTTTGGGTCCTGGCTCCTTCGCTTTGGGAGCTGTTGCTGCAGTTGGGCATGTTGGCCGGAGAGTGCTTCTCGGGCCGCGAACTGCAACCTTGCAGGAATCTCCCAGGTTCCATGCCCAACGAAAGCCCCCAGACCCAAATTGAGAGGGGCTGCTTGGGGGCCCCCTGGGGGCCCTTCAGGCCAGCTAGGTCTTTGGGTCCTGGCTCCTTCGGTTTGGGAGCTGTTGCTGCAGTTGGGCATGTTGGCCGGAGAGTGCTTCTCGGGCCGCGAACTGCAACCTTGCAGGTACCTCCCAGGTTCCCGGCCCAACTAAAGCCCCCAGACCCAAATGGAGAGGAGCTCCTTGGGGGCCCCATGGGGGCCCTTCAGGCCAGCTAGGTCTTTGGGTCCTGGCTCCTTCGCTTTGGGAGCTGTTGCTGCAGTTGGGCATGTTGGCCGGAGAGTGCTTCTCGGGACGCGAACTGCAACCTTGCAGGAATCTCCCAGGTTCCATGCCCAACGAAAGCCCCCAGACCCAAATTGAGAGGGGCTGCTTGGGGGCCCCCTGGGGGCCCTTCAGGCCAGCTAGGTCTTTGGGTCCTGGCTCCTTCGGTTTGGGAGCTGTTGCTGCAGTTGGGCATGTTGGCCGGAGAGTGCTTCTCGGGCCGCCAACTGCAACCTTGCAGGATTCTCCCAGGTTCCCGGCCCAACGAAAACCCCCAGACCCAAATGGAGAGGGGCTGCTTGGGGGCCCCTTGGGGGCCCTTCAGGCCAGCTAGGTCTTTGGGTCCTGGCTCCTTCGGTTTGGGAGCTGTTGCTGCAGTTGGGCATGTTGGCCGGAGAATGCTTCTCCGGCCGCGAACTGCAACCTTGCAGGTACCTCCCAGGTTCCCGGCCCAACGAAAGCCCCCAGACCCAAATGGAGAGGGGCTGCTTGGGGGCCCCCTGGGGGCCCTTCAGGCCAGCTAGGTCTTTGGGTCCTGGCTCCTTCGGTTTGGGAGCTGTTGCTGCAGTTGGGCATGTTGGCCGGAGAGTGCTTCTCGGGCCGCGAACTGCAACCTTGCAGGAATCTCCCAGGTTCCATGCCCAACGAAAGCCCCCAGACCCAAATGGAGAGGGGCTGCTTGGGGGCCCCCTGGGGGCCCTTCAGGCCAGCTAGGTCTTTGGGTCCTGGCTCCTTCGGTTTGGGAGCTGTTGCTGCAGTTGGGCATGTTGGCCGGAGAGTGCTTCTCGGGCCGCGAACTGCAACCTTGCAGGATTCTCCCAGGTTCCCGGCCCAACGAAAGCCCCCAGACCCAAATGGAGAGGGGCTGCTTGGGGGCCCCCTGGGGGCCCTTCAGGCCAGCTAGGTCTTTGGGTCCTGGCTCCTTCGGTTTGGGAGCTGTTGCTGCAGTTGGGCATGTTGGCCGGAGAGTGCTTCTCGGGCCGCGAACTGCAACCTTGCAGGTACCTCTCAGGTATACATGCCCAACGAAAGCCCCCAGACCCAAATGGAGAGGAGCTCCTTGGGGGCCCCATGGGGGCCCTTCAGGCCAGCTAGGTCTTTGGGTCCTGGCTCCTTCGCTTTGGGAGCTGTTGCTGCAGTTGGGCATGTTGGCCGGAGAGTGCTTCTCGGGCCGCGAACTGCAACCTTGCAGGTATCTCCCAGGTTCCCGGCCCAACGAAAGCCCCCAGACCCAAATTGAGAGGGGCTGCTTGGGGGCCCCCTGGGGGCCCTTCAGGCCAGCTAGGTCTTTGGGTCCTGGCTCCTTCGGTTTGGGAGCTGTTGCTGCAGTTGGGCATGTTGTCCGGAGAGTGCTTCTCCGGCCGCGAACTGCAACCTTGCAGGAATCTCCCAGGTTCCCGGCCCAACGAAAGCCCCCAGACCCAAATGGAGAGGAGCTCCTTGGGGCCCCTCTGGGGGCCCTTCAGGCCAGCTAGGTCTTTGGGTCCTGGCTCCTTCGGTTTGGGAGCTGTTGCTGCAGTTGGGCATGTTGGCCGGAGAGTGCTTCTCGGGCCGCGAACTGCAACCTTGCAGGATTCTCCCAGGTTCCCGGCCCAACGAAAGCCCCCAGACCCAAATTGAGAGGGGCTGCTTGGGGCCCCCCTGGGGGCCCTTCAGGCCAGCTAGGTCTTTGGGTCCTGGCTCCTTCGGTTTGGGAGCTGTTGCTGCAGTTGGGCATGTTGGCCGGAGAGTGCTTCTCGGGCCGCGAACTGCAACCTTGCAGGATTCTCCCAGGTTCCCGGCCCAACAAAAGCCCCCAGACCCAAATTGAGAGGGGCTGCTTGGGGGCCCCCTGGGGGCCCTTCAGGCCAGCTAGGTCTTTGGGTCCTGGCTCCTTCGGTTTGGGAGCTGTTGCTGCAGTTGGGCATGTTGGCCGGAGAGTGCTTCTTGGGCCGCGAACTGCAGCCTTGCATGTACCTCCCAGGTTCCCGGCCCAACGAAAGCCCCCAGACCCAAATTGAGAGGGGCTGCTTGGGGGCCCCCTGGGGGCCCTTCAGGCCAGCTAGGTCTTTGGGTCCTGGCTGCTTCGGTTTGGGAGCTGTTGCTGCAGTTGGGCATGTTGGCCGGAGAGTGTTTCTCGGGCCGCCAACTGCAACCTTGCAGGATTCTCCCAGGTTCCCGGCCCAACGAAAGCCCCCAGACCCAAATGGAGAGGGGCTGCTTGGGGGCCCCCTGGGGGCCCTTCAGGCCAGCTAGGTCTTTGGGTCCTGGCTCCTTCGCTTTGGGAGCTGTTGCTGCAGTTGGGCATGTTGGCCGGAGAGTGCTTCTCGGGCCTCGAACTGCAACCTTGCAGGAATCTCCCAGGTTCCCGGCCCAACAAAAGCCCCCAGACCCAAATGGAGAGGGGCTGCTTGGGGGCCCCCTGGGGGACCTTCAGGCCAGCTAGGTCTTTGGGTCCTGGCTCCTTCGGTTTGGGAGCTGTTGCTGCAGTTGGGCATGTTGGCCGGAGAATGCTTCTCGGGCCGCGAACTGCAACCTTGCAGGAATCTCCCAGGTTCCCGGCCCAACGAAAGCCCCCAGACCCAAATGGAGAGGAGCTCCTTGGGGCCCCTCTGGGGGCCCTTCAGGCCAGCTAGGTCTTTGGGTCCTGGCTCCTTCGGTTTGGGAGCTGTTGCTGCAGTTGGGCATGTTGGCCGGAGAGTGCTTCTCGGGCCGCGAACTGCAACCTTGCAGGTACCTCCCAGGTTCCCGGCCCAACGAAAGCCCCCAGACCCAAATGGAGAGGGGCTGCTTGGGGGCCCCCTGGGGGCCCTTCAGGCCAGCTAGGTCTTTGTGTCCTTGCTCCTTCGGTTTGGGAGCTGTTGCTGCAGTTGGGCATGTTGGCCGGAGAGTGCTTCTCGGGCCGCGAACTGCAACCTTGCAGGAATCTCCCAGGTTCCCGGCCCAACGAAAGCCCCCAGACCCAAATGGAGAGGGGCTGCTTGGGGGCCCCCTGGGGGCCCTTCAGGCCAGCTAGGTCTTTGGGTCCTGGCTCCTTCGCTTTGGGAGCTGTTGCTGCAGTTGGGCATGTTGGCCGGAGAGTGCTTCTCGGGCCGCGAACTGCAACCTTGCAGGAATCTCCCAGGTTCCCGGCCCAACGAAAGCCCCCAGACCCAAATGGAGAGGGGCTGCTTGGGGGCCCCCTGGGGGCCCTTCAGGCCAGCTAGGTCTTTGGGTCCTGGCTCCTTCGCTTTGGGAGCTGTTGCTGCAGTTGGGCATGTTGGCCGGAGAGTGCTTCTCCGGCCGCGAACTGCAACCTTGCAGGTACCTCCCAGGTTCCCGGCCCAACTAAAGCCCCCAGACCCAAATGGAGAGGAGCTCCTTGGGGGCCCCCTGGGGGCCCTTCAGGCCAGCTAGGTCTTTGGGTCCTGGCTCCTTCGGTTTGGGAGCTGTTGCTGCAGTTGGGCATGTTGGCCGGAGAGTGCTTCTCGGGCCGCCAACTGCAACCTTGCAGGAATCTCCCAGGTTCCATGCCCAACGAAAGCCCCCAGACCCAAATTGAGAGGGGCTGCTTGGGGGCCCCCTGGGGGCCCTTCAGGCCAGCTAGGTCTTTGGGTCCTGGCTCCTTCGGTTTGGGAGCTGTTGCTGCAGTTGGGCATGTTGGCCGGAGAGTGCTTCTCGGGCCGCGAACTGCAACCTTGCAGGATTCTCCCAGGTTCCCGGCCCAACGAAAGCCCCCAGACCCAAATGGAGAGGGGCTGCTTGGGGGCCCCCTGGGGGCCCTTCAGGCCAGCTAGGTCTTTGGGTCCTGGCTGCTTCGGTTTGGGAGCTGTTGCTGCAGTTGGGCATGTTGGCCGGAGAGTGCTTCTCTGGCCGCGAACTGCAACCTGCAGGATTCTCCCAGGTTCCCGGCCCAACGAAAGCCCCCAGACCCAAATTGAGAGGGGCTGCTTGGGGCCCCCCTGGGGGCCCTTCAGGCCAGCTAGGTCTTTGGGTCCTGGCTCCTTCGGTTTGGGAGCTGTTGCTGCAGTTGGGCATGTTGGCCGGAGAGTGCTTCTCGGGCCGCGAACTGCAACCTTGCAGGATTCTCCCAGGTTCCCGGCCCAACAAAAGCCCCCAGACCCAAATTGAGAGGGGCTGCTTGGGGGCCCCCTGGGGGCCCTTCAGGCCAGCTAGGTCTTTGGGTCCTGGCTCCTTCGGTTTGGGAGCTGTTGCTGCAGTTGGGCATGTTGGCCGGAGAGTGCTTCTTGGGCCTCCAACTGCAGCCTTGCATGTACCTCCCAGGTTCCCGGCCCAACGAAAGCCCCCAGACCCAAATTGAGAGGGGCTGCTTGGGGGCCCCCTGGGGGCCCTTCAGGCCAGCTAGGTCTTTGGGTCCTGGCTCCTTCGGTTTGGGAGCTGTTGCTGCAGTTGGGCATGTTGGCCGGAGAGTGCTTCTCGGGCCTCGAACTGCAACCTTGCAGGAATCTCCCAGGTTCCCGGCCCAACAAAAGCCCCCAGACCCAAATGGAGAGGGGCTGCTTGGGGGCCCCCTGGGGGACCTTCAGGCCAGCTAGGTCTTTGGGTCCTGGCTCCTTCGCTTTGGGAGCTGTTGCTGCAGTTGGGCATGTTGGCCGGAGAATGCTTCTCGGGCCGCGAACTGCAACCTTGCAGGAATCTCCCAGGTTCCCGGCCCAACGAAAGCCCCCAGACCCAAATGGAGAGGAGCTCCTTGGGGCCCCTCTGGGGGCCCTTCAGGCCAGCTAGGTCTTTGGGTCCTGGCTCCTTCGGTTTGGGAGCTGTTGCTGCAGTTGGGCATGTTGGCCGGAGAGTGCTTCTCGGGCCGCGAACTGCAACCTTGCAGGTACCTCCCAGGTTCCCGGCCCAACGAAAGCCCCCAGACCCAAATGGAGAGGGGCTGCTTGGGGCCCCCCTGGGGGCCCTTCAGGCCAGCTAGGTCTTTGGGTCCTGGCTCCTTCGCTTTGGGAGCTGTTGCTGCAGTTGGGCATGTTGGCCGGAGAGTGCTTCTCGGGCCGCGAACTGCAACCTTGCAGGATTCTCCCAGGTTCCCGGCCCAACAAAAGCCCCCAGACCCAAATTGAGAGGGGCTGCTTGGGGGCCCCCTGGGGGCCCTTCAGGCCAGCTAGGTCTTTGGGTCCTGGCTCCTTCGGTTTGGGAGCTGTTGCTGCAGTTGGGCATGTTGGCCGGAGAGTGGTTCTTGGGCCGCGAACTGCAGCCTTGCATGTACCTCCCAGGTTCCCGGCCCAACGAAAGCCCCCAGACCCAAATTGAGAGGGGCTGCTTGGGGGCCCCCTGGGGGCCCTTCAGGCCAGCTAGGTCTTTGGGTCCTGGCTGCTTCGGTTTGGGAGCTGTTGCTGCAGTTGGGCATGTTGGCCGGAGAGTTCTTCTCGGGCCGCCAACTGCAACCTTGCAGGATTCTCCCAGGTTCCCGGCCCAACGAAAGCCCCCAGACCCAAATGGAGAGGGGCTGCTTGGGGGCCCCCTGGGGGCCCTTCAGGCCAGCTAGGTCTTTGGGTCCTGGCTCCTTCGGTTTGGGAGCTGTTGCTGCAGTTGGGCATGTTGGCCGGAGAGTGCTTCTCGGGCCTTGAACTGCAACCTTGCAGGAATCTCCCAGGTTCCCGGCCCAACAAAAGCCCCCAGACCCAAATGGAGAGGGGCTGTTTGGGGGCCCCCTGGGGGCCCTTCAGGCCATCTAGGTCTTTGGGTCCTGGCTCCTTCGCTTTGGGAGCTGTTGCTGCAGTTGGGCATGTTGGCCGGAGAGTGCTTCTCCGGCCGCGAACTGCAACCTTGCAGGTACCTCCCAGGTTCCCGGCCCAACTAAAGCCCCCAGACCCAAATGGAGAGGAGCTCCTTGGGGGCCCCATGGGGGCCCTTCAGGTCAGCTAGGTCTTTGGGTCCTGGCTCCTTCGGTTTGGGAGCTGTTGCTGCAGTTATGCATGTTGGCCGGAGAGTGCTTCTCGGGCCGCGAACTGCAACCTTGCAGGATTCTCCCAGGTTCCATGCCCAACGAAAGCCCCCAGACCCAAATTGAGAGGGGCTGCTTGGGGGCCCCCTGGGGGCCCTTCAGACCAGCTAGGTCTTTGGGTCCTGGCTCCTTCGGTTTGGGAGCTGTTGCTGCAGTTGGGCATGTTGGCCGGAGAGTGCTTCTCGGGCCTCGAACTGCAACCTTGCAGGATTCTCCCAGGTTCCCGGCCCAACGAAAGCCCCCAGACCCAAATGGAGAGGGGCTGCTTGGGGGCCCCCTGGGGGCCCTTCAGGCCAGCTAGGTCTTTGGGTCCTGGCTCCTTCGGTTTGGGAGCTGTTGCTGCAGTTGGGCATGTTGGCCGGAGAGTGCTTCTCGGGCCTCGAACTGCAAACTTGCAGGAATCTCCCAGGTTCCATGCCCAACGAAAGCCCCCAGACCCAAATGGAGAGGGGCTGCTTGGGGGCCCCCTGGGGGCCCTTCAGGCCAGCTAGGTCTTTGGGTCCTGGCTCCTTCGGTTTGGGAGCTGTTGCTGCAGTTGGGCATGTTGGCCGGAGAGTGCTTCTCGGGCCTCGAACTGCAACCTTGCAGGAATCTCCCAGGTTCCCGGCCCAACAAAAGCCCCCAGACCCAAATGGAGAGGGGCTGCTTGGGGGCCCCCTGGGGGACCTTCAGGCCAGCTAGGTCTTTGGGTCCTGGCTCCTTCGCTTTGGGAGCTGTTGCTGCAGTTGGGCATGTTGGCCGGAGAATGCTTCTCGGGCCGCGAACTGCAACCTTGCAGGATTCTCCCAGGTTCCCGGCCCAACGAAAGCCCCCAGACCCAAATGGAGAGGAGCTCCTTGGGGCCCCTCTGGGGGCCCTTCAGGCCAGCTAGGTCTTTGGGTCCTGGCTCCTTCGGTTTGGGAGCTGTTGCTGCAGTTGGGCATGTTGGCCGGAGAGTGCTTCTCGGGCCGCGAACTGCAACCTTGCAGGTACCTCCCAGGTTCCCGGCCCAACGAAAGCCCCCAGACCCAAATGGAGAGGGGCTGCTTGGGGGCCCCCTGGGGGCCCTTCAGGCCAGCTAGGTCTTTGGGTCCTGGCTCCTTCGCTTTGGGAGCTGTTGCTGCAGTTGGGCATGTTGGCCGGAGAGTGCTTCTCCGGCCGCGAACTGCAACCTTGCAGGTACCTCCCAGGTTCCCGGCCCAACTAAAGCCCCCAGACCCAAATGGAGAGGAGCTCCTTGGGGGCCCCATGGGGGCCCTTCAGGCCAGCTAGGTCTTTGGGTCCTGGCTCCTTCGCTTTGGGAGCTGTTGCTGCAGTTGGGCATGTTGGCCGGAGAGTGCTTCTCGGGACGCGAACTGCAACCTTGCAGGTATCTCCCAGGTTCCATGCCCAACGAAAGCCCCCAGACCCAAATTGAGAGGGGCTGCTTGGGGGCCCCCTGGGGGCCCTTCAGGCCAGCTAGGTCTTTGGGTCCTGGCTCCTTCGGTTTGGGAGCTGTTGCTGCAGTTGGGCATGTTGGCCGGAGAGTGCTTCTCGGGCCGCGAACTGCAACCTTGCAGGAATCTCCCAGGTTCCATGCCCAACGAAAGCCCCCAGACCCAAATTGAGAGGGGCTGCTTGGGGGCCCCCTGGGGGCCCTTCAGGCCAGCTAGGTCTTTGGGTCCTGGCTCCTTCGGTTTGGGAGCTGTTGCTGCAGTTGGGCATGTTGGCCGGAGAGTGCTTCTCGGGCCGCGAACTGCAACCTTGCAGGTACCTCCCAGGTTCCCGGCCCAACGAAAGCCCCCAGACCCAAATTGAGAGGGGCTGCTTGGGGGCCCCCTGGGGGCCCTTCAGGCCAGCTAGGTCTTTGGGTCCTGGCTCATTCGGTTTGGGAGCTGTTGCTGCAGTTGGGCATGTTGGCCGGAGAGTGCTTCTCCGGCCGCGAACTGCAACCTTGCAGGTACCTCCCAGGTTCCCGGCCCAACTAAAGCCCCCAGACCCAAATGGAGAGGAGCTCCTTGGGGGCCCCATGGGGGCCCTTCAGGCCAGCTAGGTCTTTGGGTCCTGGCTCCTTCGCTTTGGGAGCTGTTGCTGCAGTTGGGCATGTTGGCCGGAGAGTGCTTCTCGGGCCGCGAACTGCAACCTTGCAGGTATCTCCCAGGTTCCATGCCCAACTAAAGCCCCCAGACCCAAATTGAGAGGGGCTGCTTGGGGGCCCCCTGGGGGCCCTTCAGGCCAGCTAGGTCTTTGGGTCCTGGCTCCTTCGGTTTGGGAGCTGTTGCTGCAGTTGGGCATGTTGGCCGGAGAGTGCTTCTCGGGCCGCGAACTGCAACCTTGCAGGATTCTCCCAGGTTCCCGGCCCAACGAAAGCCCCCAGACCCAAATGGAGAGGGGCTGCTTGGGGGCCCCCTGGGGGCCCTTCAGGCCAGCTAGGTCTTTGGGTCCTGGCTCCTTCGGTTTGGGAGCTGTTGCTGCAGTTGGGCATGTTGGCCGGAGAGTGCTTCTCGGGCCGCGAACTGCAACCTGCAGGATTCTACCAGGTTCCCGGCCCAACGAAAGCCCCCAGACCCAAATGGAGAGGGGCTGCTTGGGGGCCCCCTGGGGGCCCTTCAGGCCAGCTAGGTCTTTGGGTCCTGGCTCCTTCGCTTTGGGAGCTGTTGCTGCAGTTGGGCATGTTGGCCGGAGAGTGCTTCTCGGGCCGCGAACTGCAACCTTGCAGGATTCTCCCAGGTTCCCGGCCCAACGAAAGCCCCCAGACCCAAATGGAGAGGGGCTGCTTGGGGGCCCCCTGGGGGCCCTTCAGGCCAGCTAGGTCTTTGGGTCCTGGCTCCTTCGGTTTGGGAGCTGTTGCTGCAGTTGGGCATGTTGGCCGGAGAATGCTTCTTGGGCCGCCAACTGCAGCCTTGCATGTACCTCCCAGGTTCCCGGCCCAACGAAAGCCCCCAGACCCAAATTGAGAGGGGCTGCTTGGGGGCCCCCTGGGGGCCCTTCAGGCCAGCTAGGTCTTTGGGTCCTGGCTCCTTCGGTTTGGGAGCTGTTGCTGCAGTTGGGCATGTTGGCCGGAGAGTGCTTCTCGGGCCGCCAACTGCAACCTTGCAGGATTCTCCCAGGTTCCCGGCCCAACGAAAGCCCCCAGACCCAAATTGAGAGGGGCTGCTTGGGGGCCCCCTGGGGGCCCTTCAGGCCAGCTAGGTCTTTGGGTCCTGGCTCCTTCGCTTTGGGAGCTGTTGCTGACGTTGGGCATGTTGGCCGGAGAGTGCTTCTCGGGCCTCGAACTGCAACCTTGCAGGAATCTCCCAGGTTCCCGGCCCAACAAAAGCCCCCAGACCCAAATGGAGAGGGGCTGCTTGGGGGCCCCCTGGGGGCCCTTCAGGCCAGCTAGGTCTTTGGGTCCTGGCTCCTTCGGTTTGGGAGCTGTTGCTGCAGTTGGGCATGTTGGCCGGAGAATGCTTCTCGGGCCGCGAACTGCAACCTTGCAGGAATCTCCCAGGTTCCCGGCCCAACGAAAGCCCCCAGACCCAAATGGAGAGGAGCTCCTTGGGGCCCCTCTGGGGGCCCTTCAGGCCAGCTAGGTCTTTGGGTCCTGGCTCCTTCGGTTTGGGAGCTGTTGCTGCAGTTGGGCATGTTGGCCGGAGAGTGCTTCTCGGGCCGCGAACTGCAACCTTGCAGGTACCTCCCAGGTTCCCGGCCCAACGAAAGCCCCCAGACCCAAATGGAGAGGGGCTGCTTGGGGCCCCCCTGGGGGCCCTTCAGGCCAGCTAGGTCTTTGGGTCCTGGCTCCTTCGGTTTGGGAGCTGTTGCTGCAGTTGGGCATGTTGGCCGGAGAGTGCTTCTCGGGCCGCGAACTGCAACCTTGCAGGATTCTCCCAGGTTCCCGGCCCAACAAAAGCCCCCAGACCCAAATTGAGAGGGGCTGCTTGGGGGCCCCCTGGGGGCCCTTCAGGCCAGCTAGGTCTTTGGGTCCTGGCTCCTTCGGTTTGGGAGCTGTTGCTGCAGTTGGGCATGTTGCCCGGAGAGTGCTTCTTGGGCCGCGAACTGCAGCCTTGCATGTACCTCCCAGGTTCCCGGCCCAACGAAAGCCCCCAGACCCAAATTGAGAGGGGCTGCTTGGGGGCCCCCTGGGGGCCCTTCAGGCCAGCTAGGTCTTTGGGTCCTGGCTGCTTCGGTTTGGGAGCTGTTGCTGCAGTTGGGCATGTTGGCCGGAGAGTGCTTCTCGGGCCGCCAACTGCAACCTTGCAGGATTCTCCCAGGTTCCCGGCCCAACGAAAGCCCCCAGACCCAAATGGAGAGGGGCTGCTTGGGGGCCCCCTGGGGGCCCTTCAGGCCAGCTAGGTCTTTGGGTCCTGGCTCCTTCGCTTTGGGAGCTGTTGCTGCAGTTGGGCATGTTGGCCGGAGAGTGCTTCTCGGGCCTTGAACTGCAACCTTGCAGGAATCTCCCAGGTTCCCGGCCCAACAAAAGCCCCCAGACCCAAATGGAGAGGGGCTGTTTGGGGGCCCCCTGGGGGCCCTTCAGGCCATCTAGGTCTTTGGGTCCTGGCTCCTTCGCTTTGGGAGCTGTTGCTGCAGTTGGGCATGTTGGCCGGAGAGTGCTTCTCGGGCCGCGAACTGCAACCTTGCAGGTACCTCCCAGGTTCCCGGCCCAACTAAAGCCCCCAGACCCAAATGGAGAGGAGCTCCTTGGGGGCCCCATGGGGGCCCTTCAGGTCAGCTAGGTCTTTGGGTCCTGGCTCCTTCGGTTTGGGAGCTGTTGCTGCAGTTATGCATGTTGGCCGGAGAGTGCTTCTCGGGCCGCGAACTGCAACCTTGCAGGATTCTCCCAGGTTCCATGCCCAACGAAAGCCCCCAGACCCAAATTGAGAGGGGCTGCTTGGGGGCCCCCTGGGGGCCCTTCAGACCAGCTAGGTCTTTGGGTCCTGGCTCCTTCGGTTTGGGAGCTGTTGCTGCAGTTGGGCATGTTGGCCGGAGAGTGCTTCTCGGGCCTCGAACTGCAACCTTGCAGGATTCTCCCAGGTTCCCGGCCCAACGAAAGCCCCCAGACCCAAATGGAGAGGGGCTGCTTGGGGGCCCCCTGGGGGCCCTTCAGGCCAGCTAGGTCTTTGGGTCCTGGCTCCTTCGCTTTGGGAGCTGTTGCTGCAGTTGGGCATGTTGGCCGGAGAGTGCTTCTCGGGCCTCGAACTGCAAACTTGCAGGAATCTCCCAGGTTCCATGCCCAACGAAAGCCCCCAGACCCAAATGGAGAGGGGCTGCTTGGGGGCCCCCTGGGGGCCCTTCAGGCCAGCTAGGTCTTTGGGTCCTGGCTCCTTCGGTTTGGGAGCTGTTGCTGCAGTTGGGCATGTTGGCCGGAGAGTGCTTCTCGGGCCTCGAACTGCAACCTTGCAGGTACCTCCCAGGTTCCCGGCCCAACGAAAGCCCCCAGACCCAAATGGAGAGGGGCTGCTTGGGGGCCCCCTGGGGGCCCTTCAGGCCAGCTAGGTCTTTGGGTCCTGGCTCCTTCGGTTTGGGAGCTGTTGCTGCAGTTGGGCATGTTGGCCGGAGAATGCTTCTCGGGCCGCGAACTGCAACCTTGCAGGATTCTCCCAGGTTCCCGGCCCAACGAAAGCCCCCAGACCCAAATGGAGAGGAGCTCCTTGGGGCCCCTCTGGGGGCCCTTCAGGCCAGCTAGGTCTTTGGGTCCTGGCTCCTTCGGTTTGGGAGCTGTTGCTGCAGTTGGGCATGTTGGCCGGAGAGTGCTTCTCGGGCCGCGAACTGCAACCTTGCAGGTACCTCCCAGGTTCCCGGCCCAACGAAAGCCCCCAGACCCAAATGGAGAGGAGCTCCTTGGGGGCCCCATGGGGGCCCTTCAGGCCAGCTAGGTCTTTGGGTCCTGGCTCCTTCGGTTTGGGAGCTGTTGCTGCAGTTGGGCATGTTGGCCGGAGAGTGCTTCTCGGGCCGCGAACTGCAAACTTGCAGGAATCTCCCAGGTTCCATGCCCAACGAAAGCCCCCAGACCCAAATTGAGAGGGGCTGCTTGGGGGCCCCCTGGGGGCCCTTCAGGCCAGCTAGGTCTTTGGGTCCTGGCTCCTTCGGTTTGGGAGCTGTTGCTGCAGTTGGGCATGTTGGCCGGAGAGTGCTTCTCGGGCCGCGAACTGCAACCTTGCAGGTACCTCCCAGGTTCCCGGCCCAACGAAAGCCCCCAGACCCAAATTGAGAGGGGCTGCTTGGGGGCCCCCTGGGGGCCCTTCAGGCCAGCTAGGTCTTTGGGTCCTGGCTGCTTCGCTTTGGGAGCTGTTGCTGCAGTTGGGCATGTTGGCCGGAGAGTGCTTCTCCGGCCGCGAACTGCAACCTTGCAGGTACCTCCCAGGTTCCCGGCCCAACTAAAGCCCCCAGACCCAAATGGAGAGGAGCTCCTTGGGGGCCCCATGGGGGCCCTTCAGGCCAGCTAGGTCTTTGGGTCCTGGCTCCTTCGCTTTGGGAGCTGTTGCTGCAGTTGGGCATGTTGGCCGGAGAGTGCTTCTCGGGCCGTGAACTGCAACCTTGCAGGTATCTCCCAGGTTCCATGCCCAACGAAAGCCCCCAGACCCAAATTGAGAGGGGCTGCTTGGGGGCCCCCTGGGGGCCCTTCAGGCCAGCTAGGTCTTTGGGTCCTGGCTCCTTCGGTTTGGGAGCTGTTGCTGCAGTTGGGCATGTTGGCCGGAGAGTGCTTCTCGGGCCGCGAACTGCAACCTTGCAGGATTCTCCCAGGTTCCCGGCCCAACAAAAGCCCCCAGACCCAAATGGAGAGGGGCTGCTTGGGGGCCCCCTGGGGGCCCTTCAGGCCAGCTAGGTCTTTGGGTCCTGGCTCCTTCGGTTTGGGAGCTGTTGCTGCAGTTGGGCATGTTGGCCGGAGAGTGCTTCTTGGGCCGCCAACTGCAGCCTTGCATGTACCTCCCAGGTTCCCGGCCCAACGAAAGCCCCCAGACCCAAATTGAGAGGGGCTGCTTGGGGGCCCCCTGGGGGCCCTTCAGGCCAGCTAGGTCTTTGGGTCCTGGCTCCTTCGGTTTGGGAGCTGTTGCTGCAGTTGGGCATGTTGGCCGGAGAGTGCTTCTCGGGCCGCCAACTGCAACCTTGCAGGATTCTCCCAGGTTCCCGGCCCAACAAAAGCCCCCAGACCCAAATTGAGAGGGGCTGCTTGGGGGCCCACTGGGGGCCCTTCAGGCCAGCTAGGTCTTTGGGTCCTGGCTCCTTCGCTTTGGGAGCTGTTGCTGCAGTTGGGCATGTTGTCCGGAGAGTGCTTCTCGGGCCGCGAACTGCAACCTTGCAGGTACCTCCCAGGTTCCCGGCCCAACTAAAGCCCCCAGACCCAAATGGAGAGGAGCTCCTTGGGGGCCCCATGGGGGCCCTTCAGGTCAGCTAGGTCTTTGGGTCCTGGCTCCTTCGGTTTGGGAGCTGTTGCTGCAGTTATGCATGTTGGCCGGAGAGTGCTTCTCGGGCCGCGAACTGCAACCTTGCAGGAATCTCCCAGGTTCCATGCCCAACGAAAGCCCCCAGACCCAAATGGAGAGGGGCTGCTTGGGGGCCCCCTGGGGGCCCTTCAGGCCAGCTAGGTCTTTGTGTCCTGGCTCATTCGGTTTGGGAGCTGTTGCTGCAGTTGGGCATGTTGGCCGGAGAGTGCTTCTCGGGCCTCGAACTGCAACCTTGCAGGAATGTCCCAGGTTCCCGGCCCAACAAAAGCCCCCAGACCCAAAGGGAGAGGGGCTGCTTGGGGGCCCCCTGGGGGCCCTTCAGGCCAGCTAGGTCTTTGGGTCCTGGCTCCTTCGCTTTGGGAGCTGTTGCTGCAGTTGTGCATGTTGGCCGGAGAATGCTTCTCGGGCCGCGAACTGCAACCTTGCAGGTACCTCCCAGGTTCCCGGCCCAACGAAAGCCCCCAGACCCAAATGGAGAGGAGCTCCTTGGGGCCCCCCTGGGGGCCCTTCAGGCCAGCTAGGTCTTTGGGTCCTGGCTCCTTCGGTTTGGGAGCTGTTGCTGCAGTTGGGCATGTTGGCCGGAGAGTGCTTCTCGGGCCGCCAACTGCAACCTTGCAGGTACCTCCCAGGTTCCCGGCCCAACGAAAGCCCCCAGACCCAAATGGAGAGGGGCTGCTTGGGGGCCCCCTGGGGGCCCTTCAGGCCAGCTAGGTCTCTGGGTCCTGGCTCCTTCGCTTTGGGAGCTGTTGCTGCAGTTGGGCATGTTGGCCGGAGAGTGCTTCTCGGGCCGCCAACTGCAAACTTGCAGGATTCTCCCAGGTTCCCGGCCCAACGAATGCCCCCAGACCCAAATTGAGAGGGGCTGCTTGGGGCCCCCCTGGGGGCCCTTCAGGCCAGCTAGGTCTTTGGGTCCTGGCTCCTTCGGTTTGGGAGCTGTTGCTGCAGTTGGGCATGTTGGCCGGAGAGTGCTTCTCGGGCCGCGAACTGCAACCTTGCAGGTACCTCCCAGGTTCCCGGCCCAATGAAAACCCCCAGACCCAAATGGAGAGGGGCTGCTTGGGGGCGCCCTGGGGGCCCTTCAGGCCAGCTAGGTCTTTGGGTCCTGGCTCCTTCGCTTTGGGAGCTGTTGCTGCAGTTGGGCATGTTGGCCGGAGAGTGCTTCTCGGGCCGCGAACTGCAACCTTGCAGGTACCTCCCAGGTTCCCAGCCCAACGAAAACCCCCAGACCCAAATGGAGAGGGGCTGCTTGGGGGCCCCCTGGGGGCCCTTCAGGCCAGCTAGGTCTTTGGGTCCTGGCTCCTTCGCTTTGGGAGCTGTTGCTGCAGTTGGGCATGTTGGCCTGAGAGTGCTTCTCGGGCCGCGAACTGCAACCTTGCAGGATTCTCCCAGGTTCCCGGCCCAACGAAAGCCCCCAGACCCAAATTGAGAGGGGCTGCTTGGGGGCCCCCTGGGGGCCCTTCAGGCCAGCTAGGTCTTTGGGTCCTGGCTCCTTCGCTTTGGGAGCTGTTGCTGCAGTTGGGCATGTTGGCCGGAGAGTGCTTCTCGGGCCGCGAACTGCAACCTTGCAGGATTCTCCCAGGTTCCCGGCCCAACGAAAGCCCCCAGACCCAAATGGAGAGGGGCTGCTTGGGGGCCCCCTGGGGGCCCTTCAGGCCAGCTAGGTCTTTGGGTCCTGGCTCCTTCGCTTTGGGAGCTGTTGCTGCAGTTGGGCATGTTGGCCGGAGAGTGCTTCTCGGGCCGCGAACTGCAACCTTGCAGGAATCTCCCAGGTTCCATGCCCAACGAAAGCCCCCAGACCCAAATTGAGAGGGGCTGCTTGGGGGCCCCCTGGGGGCCCTTCAGGCCAGCTAGGTCTTTGGGTCCTGGCTCCTTCGGTTTGGGAGCTGTTGCTGCAGTTGGGCATGTTGGCCGGAGAGTGCTTCTCAGGCCGCGAACTGCAACCTTGCAGGATTCTCCCAGGTTCCCGGCCCAACAAAAGCCCCCAGACCCAAATGGAGAGGGGCTGCTTGGGGGCCCCCTGGGGGCCCTTCAGGCCAGCTAGGTCTTTGGGTCCTGGCTCCTTCGGTTTGGGAGCTGTTGCTGCAGTTGGGCATGTTGGCCGGAGAGTGCTTCTTGGGCCGCCAACTGCAGCCTTGCATGTACCTCCCAGGTTCCCGGCCCAACGAAAGCCCCCAGACCCAAATTGAGAGGGGCTGCTTGGGGGCCCCCTGGGGGCCCTTCAGGCCAGCTAGGTCTTTGGGTCCTGGCTCCTTCGGTTTGGGAGCTGTTGCTGGATATTGGGCATGTTGGCCGGAGAGTGCTTCTCGGGCCGCCAACTGCAACCTTGCAGGATTCTCCCAGGTTCCCGGCCCAACAAAAGCCCCCAGACCCAAAGTGAGAGGGGCTGCTTGGGGGCCCACTGGGGGCCCTTCAGGCCAGCTAGGTCTTTGGGTCCTGGCTCCTTCGCTTTGGGAGCTGTTGCTGCAGTTGGGCATGTTGTCCGGAGAGTGCTTCTCGGGCCGCGAACTGCAACCTTGCAGGTACCTCCCAGGTTCCCGGCCCAACTAAAGCCCCCAGACCCAAATGGAGAGGAGCTCCTTGGGGCCCCCCTGGGGGCCCTTCAGGCCAGCTAGGTCTTTGGGTCCTGGCTCCTTCGGTTTGGGAGCTGTTGCTGCAGTTGGGCATGTTGGCCGGAGAGTGCTTCTCGGGCCGCCAACTGCAACCTTGCAGGTACCTCCCAGGTTCCCGGCCCAACGAAAGCCCCCAGACCCAAATGGAGAGGGGCTGCTTGGGGGCCCCCTGGGGGCCCTTCAGGCCAGCTAGGTCTCTGGGTCCTGGCTCCTTCGCTTTGGGAGCTGTTGCTGCAGTTGGGCATGTTGGCCGGAGAGTGCTTCTCGGGCCGCCAACTGCAACCTTGCAGGATTCTCCCAGGTTCCCGGCCCAACGAATGCCCCCAGACCCAAATTGAGAGGGGCTGCTTGGGGCCCCCCTGGGGGCCCTTCAGGCCAGCTAGGTCTTTGGGTCCTGGCTCCTTCGGTTTGGGAGCTGTTGCTGCAGTTGGGCATGTTGGCCGGAGAGTGCTTCTCGGGCCGCGAACTGCAACCTTGCAGGTACCTCCCAGGTTCCCGGCCCAACGAAAACCCCCAGACCCAAATGGAGAGGGGCTGCTTGGGGGCCCCCTGGGGGCCCTTCAGGCCAGCTAGGTCTTTGGGTCCTGGCTCCTTCGGTTTGGGAGCTGTTGCTGCAGTTGGGCATGTTGGCCGGAGAGTGCTTCTCGGGCCGCCAACTGCAACCTTGCAGGTACCTCCCAGGTTCCCAGCCCAACGAAAGCCCCCAGACCCAAATGGAGAGGGGCTGCTTGGGGGCCCCCTGGGGGCCCTTCAGGCCAGCTAGGTCTCTGGGTCCTGGCTCCTTCGCTTTGGGAGCTGTTGCTGCAGTTGGGCATGTTGGCCGGAGAGTGCTTCTCGGGCCGCCAACTGCAACCTTGCAGGATTCTCCCAGGTTCCCGGCCCAACGAATGCCCCCAGACCCAAATTGAGAGGGGCTGCTTGGGGCCCCCCCTGGAGCCCTTCAGGCCAGCTAGGTCTTTGGGTCCTGGCTCCTTCGGTTTGGGAGCTGTTGCTGCAGTTGGGCATGTTGGCCGGAGAGTGCTTCTCGGGCCGCGAACTGCAACCTTGCAGGTACCTCCCAGGTTCCCGGCCCAACGAAAACCTCCAGACCCAAATGGAGAGGGGCTGCTTGGGGGCCCCCTGGGGGCCCTTCAGGCCAGCTAGGTCTTTGGGTCCTGGCTCCTTCGCTTTGGGAGCTGTTGCTGCAGTTGGGCATGTTGGCCGGAGAGTGCTTCTCGGGCCGCGAACTGCAACCTTGCAGGTACCTCCCAGGTTCCCGGCCCAACGAAAACCCCCAGACCCAAATGGAGAGGGGCTGCTTGGGGGCCCCCTGGGGGCCCTTCAGGCCAGCTAGGTCTTTGGGTCCTGGCTCCTTCGCTTTGGGAGCTGTTGCTGCAGTTGGGCATGTTGGCCGGAGAGTGCTTCTCGGGCCGCGAACTGCAACCTTGCAGGATTCTCCCAGGTTCCCGGCCCAACGAAAGCCCCCAGACCCAAATTGAGAGGGGCTGCTTGGGGGCCCCCTGGGGGCCCTTCAGGCCAGCTAGGTCTTTGGGTCCTGGCTCCTTCGCTTTGGGAGCTGTTGCTGCAGTTGGGCATGTTGGCCGGAGAGTGCTTCTCGGGCCGCGAACTTCAACCTTGCAGGTACCTCCCTGGTTCGCGGCCCAACGAAAACCCCCAGACCCAAATTGAGAGGGGCTGCTTGGGGGACCCCTGGGGGCCCTTCAGGCCAGCTAGGTCTTTGGGTCCTGGCTCCTTCGCTTTGGGAGCTGTTGCTGCAGTTGGGCATGTTGGCCGGAGAGTGCTTCTCGGGCCGCGAACTGCAACCTTGCAGGATTCTCCCAGGTTCCCCGCCCAACGAAAGCCCCCAGACCCAAATGGAGAGGGACTGCTTGGGGACCCCCTGGGGGCCCTTCAGGCCAGCTAGGTCTTTGGGTCCTGGCTCCTTCGGTTTGGGAGCTGTTGCTGCAGTTGGGCATGTTGGCCGGAGAGTGCTTCTCGGGCCGCGAACTGTAACTTGCAGGTACCTCTCAGGTATACTTGCCAAACGAAAGCCCCCAGACCCAAATGGAGAGGGGCTGCTTGGTGGCCTTCTGGGGGCCCTTCAGGCCAGCTAGGTCTTTGGGTCCTGGCTCCTTCGCTTTGGGAGCTGTTGCTGCAGTTGGGCATGTTGGCCGGAGAGTGCTTCTCGGGCCGCCAACTGCAACCTTGCAGGATTCTCCCAGGTTCCCGGCCCAACGAAAGCCCCCAGACCCAAATTGAGAGGGGCTGCTTGGGGGCCCCATGGGGGCCCTTCAGGCCAGCTAGGTCTTTGGGTCCTGGCTCCTTCGCTTTGGGAGCTGTTGCTGCAGTTGGACATGTTGGCCGAAGAGTGCTTCTCCGGCCGCGAACTGCAACCTTGCAGGAATCTCCCAGGTTCCCGGCCCAACGAAAGCCCCCAGACCCAAATGGAGAGGGGCTGCTTGGGGGCCCCCTGGGGGCCCTTCAGGCCAGCTAGGTCTTTGGGTCCTGGCTCCTTCGGTTTGGGAGCTGTTGCTGACGTTGGGCATGTTGGCCGGAGAGTGCTTCTCGGGCCGCGAACTGTAACCTTGCAGGTACCTCCCAGGTTCCCTGCCCAACGAAAGCCCCCAGACCCAAATGGAGAGGGGCTGCTTGGGGGCCCCCTGGGGGCCCTTCAGGCCAGCTAGGTCTTTGGGTCCTGGCTCCTTCGGTTTGGGAGCTGTTGCTGCAGTTGGGCATGTTGGCCGGAGAGTGCTTCTCGGGCCGCGAACTGCAACCTTGCATGAATCTCCCAGGTTCCCCGCCCAACGAAAGCCCCCAGACCCAAATGAAGAGGGGCTGCTTGGGGGCCCCCTGGGGGCCCTTCAGGCCAGCTAGGTCTTTGGGTCCTGGCTCCTTCGGTTTGGGAGCTGTTGCTGCAGTTGGGCATGTTGGCCGGAGAGTGCTTCTCGGGCCGCGAACTGCAACCTTGCAGGTACCTCCCAGGTTCCCGGCCCAACGAAAGCCCCCAGACCCAAATGGAGAGGGGCTGCTTGGGGGCCCCCTGGGGGCCCTTCAGGCCAGCTAGGTCTTTGGGTCCTGGCTCCTTCGGTTTGGGAGCTGTTGCTGCAGTTGGGCATGTTGGCCGGAGAGTGCTTCTCGGGCCGCGAACTGCAACCTTGCAGGAATATCCCAGGTTCCCGGCCCAACGAAAGCCCCCAGACCCAAATGGAGAGGGGCTGCTTGGGGGCCCCCTGGGGGCCTTTCAGGCCAGCTAGGTCTTTGGGTCCTGGCTCCTTCGCTTTGGGAGCTGTTGCTGCAGTTGGGCATGTTGGCCGGAGAGTGCTTCTCGGGCCGCGAACTGCAACCTTGCAGGAATCTCACAGGTTCCCGGCCCAACAAAAGCCCCCAGACCCAAATGGAGAGGGGCTGCTTGGGGGCCCCCTGGGGGCCCTTCAGGCCAGCTAGGTCTTTGGGTCCTGGCTCCTTCGCTTTGGGAGCTGTTGCTGCAGTTGGGCATGTTGGCCGGAGAGTGCTTCTCCGGCCGCGAACTGCAACCTTGCAGGTACCTCCCAGGTTCCCGGCCCAACTAAAGCCCCCAGACCCAAATGGAGAGGGGCTGCTTGGGGGCCCCATGGGGGCCCTTCAGGCCAGCTAGGTCTTTGGGTCCTGGCTCCTTCGGTTTGGGAGCTGTTGCTGGATATTGGGCATGTTGGCCGGAGAGTGCTTCTCGGGCCGCGAACTGCAACCTTGCAGGTACCTCCCAGGTTCCCGGCCCAACGAAAACCCCCAGACCCAAATGGAGAGGGGCTGCTTGGGGGCCCCCTGGGGGCCCTTCAGGCCAGCTAGGTCTTTGGGTCCTGGCTCCTTCGCTTTGGGAGCTGTTGCTGCAGTTGGGCATGTTGGCCGGAGAGTGCTTCTCGGGCCGCGAACTGCAACCTTGCAGGTACCTCCCAGGTACCCGGCCCAACGAAAACCCCCAGACCCAAATGGAGAGGGGCTGCTTGGGGGCCCCATGGGGGCCCTTCAGGCCAGCTAGGTCTTTGGGTCCTGGCTCCTTCGCTTTGGGAGCTGTTGCTGCAGTTGGGCATGTTGGCCGGAGAGTGCTTCTCGGGCCGCGAACTTCAACCTTGCAGGTACCTCCCTGGTTC
Source organism: Gallinula chloropus (assembly GCF_964237585.1). Taxonomy (NCBI): domain Eukaryota; kingdom Metazoa; phylum Chordata; class Aves; order Gruiformes; family Rallidae; genus Gallinula; species Gallinula chloropus. The sequence continues at coordinate 221,028 of NW_028168779.1, forward strand.
CCGGCCCAACGAAAACCCCCAGACCCAAATTGAGAGGGGCTGCTTGGGGGACCCCTGGGGGCCCTTCAGGCCAGCTAGGTCTTTGGGTCCTGGCTCCTTCGCTTTGGGAGCTGTTGCTGCAGTTGGGCATGTTGGCCGGAGAGTGATTCTCGGGCCGCGAACTGCAACCTTGCAGGATTCTCCCAGGTTCCCCGCCCAACGAAAGCCCCCAGACCCAAATTGAGAGGGGCTGCTTGGGGCCCCCCTGGGGGCCCTTCAGGCCAGCTAGGTCTTTGGGTCCTGGCTCCTTCGCTTTGGGAGCTGTTGCTGCAGTTGGGCATGTTGGCCGGAGAGTGCTTCTCGGGCCGCGAACTGTAACTTGCAGGTACCTCTCAGGTATACTTGCCCAACGAAAGCCCCCAGACCCAAATGGAGAGGGGCTGCTTGGGGGCCTTCTGGGGGCCCTTCAGGCCAGCTAGGTCTTTGGGTCCTGGCTCCTTCGCTTTGGGAGCTGTTGCTGCAGTTGGGCATGTTGGCCGGAGAGTGCTTCTCGGGCCGCCATCTGCAACCTTGCAGGATTCTCCCAGGTTCCCGGCCCAACGAAAGCCCCCAGACCCAAATTGAGAGGGGCTGCTTGGGGGCCCCATGGGGGCCCTTCAGGCCAGCTAGGTCTTTGGGTCCTGGCTCCTTCGGTTTGGGAGCTGTTGCTGCAGTTGGGCATGTTGGCCGGAGAGTGCTTCTCGGGCCGCGAACTGCAACCTTGCAGGAATCTCCCAGGTTCCCCGCCCAACGAAAGCCCCCAGACCCAAATTGAGAGGGGCTGCTTGGGGGCCCCCTGGGGGCCCTTCAGGCCAGCTAGGTCTTTGGGTCCTGGCTCCTTCGCTTTGGGAGCTGTTGCTGCAGTTGGACATGTTGGCCGGAGAGTGCTTCTCGGGCCGCGAACTGCAACCTTGCAGGAATCTCCCAGGTTCCCGGCCCAACGAAAGCCCCCAGACCCAAATGGAGAGGGGCTGCTTGGGGGCCCCCTGGGGGCCCTTCAGGCCAGCTAGGTCTTTGGGTCCTGGCTCCTTCGGTTTGGGAGCTGTTGCTGACGTTGGGCATGTTGGCCGGAGAGTGCTTCTCGGGCCGCGAACTGTAACCTTGCAGGTACCTCCCAGGTTCCCTGCCCAACGAAAGCCCCCAGACCCAAATGGAGAGGGGCTGCTTGGGGGCCCCCTGGGGGCCCTTCAGGCCAGCTAGGTCTTTGGGTCCTGGCTCCTTCGGTTTGGGAGCTGTTGCTGCAGTTGGGCATGTTGGCCGGAGAGTGCTTCTCGGGCCGCGAACTGCAACCTTGCATGAATCTCCCAGGTTCCCCGCCCAACGAAAGCCCCCAGACCCAAATGAAGAGGGGCTGCTTGGGGGCCCCCTGGGGGCCCTTCAGGCCAGCTAGGTCTTTGGGTCCTGGCTCCTTCGGTTTGGGAGCTGTTGCTGCAGTTGGGCATGTTGGCCGGAGAGTGCTTCTCGGGCCGCGAACTGCAACCTTGCAGGTACCTCCCAGGTTCCCGGCCCAACGAAAGCCCCCAGACCCAAATGGAGAGGGGCTGCTTGGGGGCCCCCTGGGGGCCCTTCAGGCCAGCTAGGTCTTTGGGTCCTGGCTCCTTCGGTTTGGGAGCTGTTGCTGCAGTTGGGCATGTTGGCCGGAGAGTGCTTCTCGGGCCGCGAACTGCAACCTTGCAGGAATATCCCAGGTTCCCGGCCCAACGAAAGCCCCCAGACCCAAATGGAGAGGGGCTGCTTGGGGGCCCCCTGGGGGCCTTTCAGGCCAGCTAGGTCTTTGGGTCCTGGCTCCTTCGCTTTGGGAGCTGTTGCTGCAGTTGGGCATGTTGGCCGGAGAGTGCTTCTCGGGCCGCGAACTGCAACCTTGCAGGAATCTCACAGGTTCCCGGCCCAACAAAAGCCCCCAGACCCAAATGGAGAGGGGCTGCTTGGGGGCCCCCTGGGGGCCCTTCAGGCCAGCTAGGTCTTTGGGTCCTGGCTCCTTCGCTTTGGGAGCTGTTGCTGCAGTTGGGCATGTTGGCCGGAGAGTGCTTCTCCGGCCGCGAACTGCAACCTTGCAGGTACCTCCCAGGTTCCCGGCCCAACTAAAGCCCCCAGACCCAAATGGAGAGGGGCTGCTTGGGGGCCCCATGGGGGCCCTTCAGGCCAGCTAGGTCTTTGGGTCCTGGCTCCTTCGGTTTGGGAGCTGTTGCTGGATATTGGGCATGTTGGCCGGAGAGTGCTTCTCGGGCCGCGAACTGCAACCTTGCAGGTACCTCCCAGGTTCCCGGCCCAACGAAAACCCCCAGACCCAAATGGAGAGGGGCTGCTTGGGGGCCCCCTGGGGGCCCTTCAGGCCAGCTAGGTCTTTGGGTCCTGGCTCCTTCGCTTTGGGAGCTGTTGCTGCAGTTGGGCATGTTGGCCGGAGAGTGCTTCTCGGGCCGCGAACTGCAACCTTGCAGGTACCTCCCAGGTACCCGGCCCAACGAAAACCCCCAGACCCAAATGGAGAGGGGCTGCTTGGGGGCCCCCTGGGGGCCCTTCAGGCCAGCTAGGTCTTTGGGTCCTGGCTCCTTCGCTTTGGGAGCTGTTGCTGCAGTTGGGCATGTTGGCCGGAGAGTGCTTCTCGGGCCGCGAACTTCAACCTTGCAGGTACCTCCCTGGTTCCCGGCCCAACGAAAACCCCCAGACCCAAATTGAGAGGGGCTGCTTGGGGGCCCCCTGGGGGCCCTTCAGGCCAGCTAGGTCTTTGGGTCCTGGCTCCTTCGCTTTGGGAGCTGTTGCTGCAGTTGGGCATGTTGGCCGGAGAGTGATTCTCGGGCCGCGAACTGCAACCTTGCAGGATTCTCCCAGGTTCCCCGCCCAACGAAAGCCCCCAGACCCAAATTGAGAGGGGCTGCTTGGGGCCCCCCTGGGGGCCCTTCAGGCCAGCTAGGTCTTTGGGTCCTGGCTCCTTCGCTTTGGGAGCTGTTGCTGCAGTTGGGCATGTTGGCCGGAGAGTGCTTCTCGGGCCGCGAACTGTAACTTGCAGGTACCTCTCAGGTATACTTGCCCAACGAAAGCCCCCAGACCCAAATGGAGAGGGGCTGCTTGGGGGCCTTCTGGGGGCCCTTCAGGCCAGCTAGGTCTTTGGGTCCTGGCTCCTTCGCTTTGGGAGCTGTTGCTGCAGTTGGGCATGTTGGCCGGAGAGTGCTTCTCGGGCCGCCAACTGCAACCTTGCAGGATTCTCCCAGGTTCCCGGCCCAACGAAAGCCCCCAGACCCAAATTGAGAGGGGCTGCTTGGGGGCCCCATGGGGGCCCTTCAGGCCAGCTAGGTCTTTGGGTCCTGGCTCCTTCGGTTTGGGAGCTGTTGCTGCAGTTGGGCATGTTGGCCGGAGAGTGCTTCTCGGGCCGCGAACTGCAACCTTGCAGGAATCTCCCAGGTTCCCCGCCCAACGAAAGCCCCCAGACCCAAATTGAGAGGGGCTGCTTGGGGGCCCCCTGGGGGCCCTTCAGGCCAGCTAGGTCTTTGGGTCCTGGCTCCTTCGCTTTGGGAGCTGTTGCTGCAGTTGGACATGTTGGCCGGAGAGTGCTTCTCGGGCCGCGAACTGCAACCTTGCAGGAATCTCCCAGGTTCCCGGCCCAACGAAAGCCCCCAGACCCAAATTGAGAGGGGCTGCTTGGGGGCCCCCTGGGGGCCCTTCAGGCCAGCTAGGTCTTTGGGTCCTGGCTCCTTCGGTTTGGGAGCTGTTGCTGACGTTGGGCATGTTGGCCGGAGAGTGCTTCTCGGGCCGCGAACTGTAACCTTGCAGGTACCTCCCAGGTTCCCGGCCCAACGAAAGCCCCCAGACCCAAATGGAGAGGGGCTGCTTGGGGGCCCCCTGGGGGCCCTTCAGGCCAGCTAGGTCTTTGGGTCTTGGCTCCTTCGGTTTGGGAGCTGTTGCTGCAGTTGGGCATGTTGGGCGGAGAGTGCTTCTCGGGCCGCGAACTTTAACTTGCAGGTACCTCTCAGGTATACATGCCCAACGAAAGCCCCCAGACCCAAATGGAGAGGGGCTGCTTGGTGGCCTTCTGGGGGCCCTTCAGGCCAGCTAGGTCTTTGGGTCCTGGCTCCTTCGCTTTGGGAGCTGTTGCTGGATATTGGGCATGTTGGCTGGAGAGTGCTTCTCGGGCCGCGAACTGCAACCTTGCTGGTATCTCCCAGGTTCTCAGCCTAAAGAAAGCCCCCAGACCCAAATGGAGAGGGGCTGCTTGGGGGCCCCCTGGGGGCCCTTCAGGCCAGCTAGGTCTTTGGGTCCTGGCTCCTTCGGTTTGGGAGCTGTTGCTGCAGTTGTGCATGTTATCCGGAGAGTGCTTCTCCGGCCGCGAACTGCAAGCTTGCAGGAATCTCCCAGGTTCCCGGCCCAACGAAAGCCCCCAGACCCAAATGGAGAGGGGCTGCTTGGGGGCCCCCTGGTCGCCCTTCAGGCCAGCTAGGTCTTTGTGTCCTGGCTCATTCGGTTTGGGAGCTGTTGCTGACGTTGGGCATGTTGGCCGGAGAGTGCTTCTCGGGCCTCGAACTGCAACCTTGCAGGAATCTCCCAGGTTCCCGGCCCAACGAAAGCCCCCAGACCCAAATTGAGAGGGGCTGCTTGGGGGCCCCCTGGGGGCCCTTCAGGCCAGCTAGGTCTTTGGGTCCTGGCTCCTTCGCTTTGGGAGCTGTTGCTGCAGTTGGGCATGTTGGCCGGAGAGTGCTTCTCCGGCCGCGAACTGCAACCTTGCAGGTACCTCCCAGGTTCCCGGCCCAACTAAAGCCCCCAGACCCAAATGGAGATGAGCTCCTTGGGGGCCCCCTGGGGGCCCTTCAGGCCAGCTAGGTCTTTGGGTCCTGGCTCCTTCGGTTTGGGAGCTGTTGCTGCAGTTGTGCATGTTGGCCGGAGAGTGCTTCTCGGGCCGCGAACTGCAACCTTGCAGGAATCTCCCAGGTTCCCGGCCCAACAAAAGCCCCCAGACCCAAATGGAGAGGGGCTGCTTGGGGGCCCCCTGGGGGCCCTTCAGGCCAGCTAGGTCTTTGGGTCCTGGCTCCTTCGGTTTGGGAGCTGTTGCTGCAGTTGGGCATGTTGGCCGGAGAGTGCTTCTCGGGCCGCGAACTGCAACCTTGCAGGAATCTCCCAGGTTCCCGGCCCAACGAAAGCCCCCAGACCCAAATGGAGAGGGGCTGATTGGGGGCCCCCTGGGGGCCCTTCAGGCCACCTAGGTCTTTGGGTCCTGGCTCCTTCGGTTTGGGAGCTGTTGCTGCAGTTGAGCATGTTGGCCGGAGAGTGCTTCTCGGGCCGCGAACTGTAATCTTGCAGGTACATCTCAGGTATCCATGCCCAACGAAAGCCCCCAGACCCAAATGGAGAGGGGCTGCTTGGGGGCCACCTGGGGGACCTTCAGGCCAGCTAGGTCTTTGGGTCCTGGCTCCTTCGCTTTGGGAGCTGTTGCTGCAGTTGGGCATGTTGGCCGGAGAGTGCTTCTCGGGCCGCGAACTGCAACCTTGCAGGAATCTCCCAGGTTCCCCGCCCAACGAAAGCCCCCAGACCCAAATTGAGAGGGGCTGCTTGGGGGCCCCCTGGGGGCCCTTCAGGCCAGCTAGGTCTTTGTGTCCTGGCTCCTTCGCTTTGGGAGCTGTTGCTGCAGTTGGGCATGTTGGCCGGAGAGTGCTTCTCCGGCCGCGAACTGCAACCTTGCAGGAATCTCCCAGGTTCCCGGCCCAACGAAAGCCCCCAGACCCAAATTGAGAGGGGCTGCTTGGGGGCCCCCTGGGGGCCCTTCAGGCCAGCTAGGTCTTTGGGTCCTGGCTCCTTCGGTTTGGGAGCTGTTGCTGCAGTTGAGCATGTTGGCCGGAGAGTGCTTCTCGGGCCGCGAACTGTAACCTTGCAGGTACATCTCAGGTATCCATGCCCAACGAAAGCCCCCAGACCCAAATGGAGAGGGGCTGCTTGGGGGCCCCCTGGGGGCCCTTCAGGCCAGCTAGGTCTTTGGGTCCTGGCTCATTCGCTTTGGGAGCTGTTGCTGCAGTTGGGCATGTTGGCCGGAGAGTGCTTCTCGGGCCGCGAACTGCAACCTTGCAGGTACCTCCCAGGTTCCCGGCCCAACGAAAACCCACAGACCCAAATGGAGAGGGGCTGCTTGGGGGCCCCCTGGGGGCCCTTCAGGCCAGCTAGGTCTTTGGGTCCTGGCTCCTTCGCTTTGGGAGCTGTTGCTGCAGTTGGGCATGTTGGCCGGAGAGTGCTTCTCGGGCCGCGAACTGTAACTTGCAGGTACCTCTCAGGTATACATGCCCATCGAAAGCTCCCAGACCGAAATGGAGAGGGGCTGCTTGGTGGCCTTCTGGGGGCCCTTCAGGCCAGCTAGGTCTTTGGGTCCTGGCTCCTTCGGTTTGGGAGCTGTTGCTGCAGTTGTGCATGTTGGCCGGAGAGTGCTTCTCGGGCCGCGAAGTGTAACTTGCAGGTACCTCTCAGGTATACATGCCCAACGAAAGCCCCCAGACCCAAATGGATAGGGGCTGCTTGGTGGCCTTCTGGGGGCCCTTCAGGCCAGCTAGGTCTTTGGGTCCTGGCTCCTTCGCTTTGGGAGCTGTTGCTGCAGTTCGGCATTGGTGCCGGAGAGTGCTTCTCCGGCCGCGAACTGCAACCTTGCAGGAATCTCCCAGGTTCCCGGCCCAACGAAAGCCCCCAGACCCAAATGGAGAGGGGCTGCTTGGGGGCCCCCTGGGGGCCCTTCAGGCCAGCTAGGTCTTTGGGTCCTGGCTCCTTCGGTTTGGCAGCTGTTGCTGACGTTGGGCATGTTGGCCGGAGAGTGCTTCTCGGGCCTCGAACTGCAACCTTGCAGGAATCTCCCAGGATCCCGGCCCAACGAAAGCCCCCAGACCCAAATGGAGAGGGGCTGCTTGGGGGCCCCCTGGGGGCCCTTCAGGCCAGCTAGGTCTTTGGGTCCTGGCTCCTTCGCTTTGGGAGCTGTTGCTGCAGTTGGGCATGTTGGCCGGAGAGTGCTTCTCGGGCCGCCAACTGCAACCTTGCAGGTACCTCCCAGGTTCCCGGCCCAACGAAAGCCCCCAGACCCAAATGGAGAGGGGTTGCTTGGGGGACCCCTGGGGGCCCTTCAGGCCAGCTAGGTCTTTGGGTCCTGGCTCATTCGGTTTGGGAGCTGTTGCTGCAGTTGGGCATGTTGGCCGGAGAGTGCTTCTCGGGCCGCCAACTGCAACCTTGCAGGAATCTCCCAGGTTCCCGGCCCAACAAAAGCCCCCAGACCCAAATGGAGAGGGGCTGCTTGGGGGCCCCCTGGGGGCCCTTCAGGCCAGCTAGGTCTTTGGGTCCTGGCTCCTTCGCTTTGGGAGCTGTTGCTGCAGTTGGGCATGTTGGCCGGAGAGTGCTTCTCGGGCCGCGAACTCTAACCTTGCAGGATTCTCCCAGGTTCCCAGCCCAACGAAAGCCCCCAGACCCAAATTGAGAGGGGCTGCTTGGGGGCCCCCTGGGGGCCCTTCAGGCCAGCTAGGTCTTTGGGTCCTGGCTCCTTCGGTTTGGGAGCTGTTGCTGCAGTTGGGCATGTTGGCCGGAGAGTGCTTCTCGGGCCGCGAACTGCAACCTCGCAGGATTCTCCCAGGTTCCCGGCCCAACGAAAGCCCCCAGACCCAAATTGAGAGGTGCTGCTTGGGGGCCCCCTGGGGGCCCTTCAGGCCAGCTAGGTCTTTGGGTCCTGGCTCCTTCGCTTTGGGAGCTGTTGCTGCAGTTGGGCATGTTGGCCGGAGAGTGCTTCTCGGGCCGCGAACTGCAACCTTGCAGGATTCTCCCAGGTTCCCGGCCCAACGAAAGCCCCCAGACCCAAATGGAGAGGGGCAGCTTGGGGCCCCCCTGGGGGCCCTTCAGGCCAGCTAGGTCTTTGGGTCCTGGCTCCTTCGGTTTGGGAGCTGTTGCTGCAGTTGGGCATGTTGGCCGGAGAGTGCTTCTCGGGCCGCGAACTGCAACCTTGCAGGTACCTCCCAGGTTCCCGGCCCAACGAAAACCCCCAGACCCAAATGGAGAGGGGCTGCTTGGGGGCCCCCTGGGGGCCCTTCAGGCCAGCTAGGTCTTTGGGTCCTGGCTCCTTCGGTTTGGGAGCTGTTGCTGCAGTTGGGCATGTTGGCCGGAGAGTGCTTCTCGGGCCGCGAAGTGTAACTTGCAGGTACCTCTCAGGTATACATGCCCAACGAAAGCCCCCAGACCCAAATGGAGAGGGGCTGCTTGGGGGCCCCCTGGGGGCCCTTCAGGCCAGCTAGGTCTTTGGGTCCTGGCTCCTTCGGTTTGGGAGCTGTTGCTGCAGTTGCGCATTGGTGCCGGAGAGTGATTCTCCGGCCGCGAACTGCAACCTTGCAGGAATCTCCCAGGTTCCCGGCCCAACTAAAGCCCCCAGACCCAAATTGAGAGGGGCTGCTTGGGGGCCCCCTGGGGGCCCTTCAGGCCAGCTAGGTCTTTGGGTCCTGGCTCCTTCGGTTTGGGAGCTGTTGCTGCAGTTGGGCATGTTGGCCGGAGAGTGCTTCTCGGGCCGCGAACTGCAACCTTGCAGGAATCTCCCAGGTTCCCGGCCCAACGAAAGCCCCCAGACCCAAATGGAGAGGGGCTGCTTGGGGGCCCCCTGGGGGCCCTTCAGGCCAGCTAGGTCTTTGGGTCCTGGCTCCTTCGGTTTGGGAGCTGTTGCTGCAGTTGAGCATGTTGGCCGGAGAGTGCTTCTCGGGCCGCGAACTGTAACCTTGCAGGTACCTCTCAGGTATCCATGCCCAACGAAAGCCCCCAGACCCAAATGGAGAGGGTCTGCTTGGGGCCCCCCTGGGGGCCCTTCAGGCCAGCTAGGTCTTTGGGTCCTGGCTCCTTCGGTTTGGGAGCTGTTGCTGCAGTTGTGCATGTTGGCCGGAGAGTGCTTCTCGGGCCGCGAACTGCAACCTTGCAGGTACCTCCCAGGTTCCCGGCCCAACGAAAACCCCCAGACCCAAATGGAGAGGGGCTGCTTGGGGGCCTTCTGGGGGCCCTTCAGGCCAGCTAGGTCTTTGGGTCCTGGCTCCTTCGGTTTGGGAGCTGTTGCTGCAGTTGGGCATGTTGGCCGGAGAGTGCTTCTCGGGCCGCGAACTGCAACCTTGCAGGATTCTCCCAGGTTCCCGGCCCAACGAAAGCCCCCAGACCTAAATGGAGAGGGACTGCTTGGGGACCCCCTGGGGGCACTTCAGGCCAGCTAGGTCTTTGGGTCCTGGCTCCTTCGGTTTGGGAGCTGTTGCTGCAGTTGGGCATGTTGGCCGGAGAGTGCTTCTCGGGCCGCGAACTGTAACCTTGCAGGTACCTCTCAGGTATACATGCCCAACGAAAGCCCCCAGACCCAAATGGAGAGGGGCTGCTTGGGGGCCCCCTGGGGGCCCTTCAGGCCAGCTAGGTCTTTGTGTCCTGGCTCATTCGGTTTGGGAGCTGTTGCTGCAGTTGGGCATGTTGGCCGGAGAGTGCTTCTCGGGCCTCGAACTGCAACCTTGCAGGAATCTCCCAGGTTCCCGGCCCAACGAAAGCCCCCAGACCCAAATGGAGAGGGGCTGCTTGGGGGCCCCCTGGGGGCCCTTCAGGCCAGCTAGGTCTTTGGGTCCTGGCTCCTTCGGTTTGGGAGCTGTTGCTGCAGTTGGGCATGTTGGCCGGAGAGTGCTTCTCGGGCCGCGAACTGCAACCTTGCAGGTACCTCCCAGGTTCCCGGCCCAACGAAAACCCCCAGACCCAAATGGAGAGGGGCTGCTTGGGGGCCCCCTGGGGGCCCTTCAGGCCAGCTAGGTCTTTGGGTCCTGGCTCCTTCGCTTTGGGAGCTGTTGCTGCAGTTGGGCATGTTGGCCGGAGAGTGCTTCTCGGGCCGCGAACTGCAACCTTGCAGGAATCTCCCAGGTTCCCGGCCCAACGAAAGCCCCCAGACCCAAATGGAGAGGGGCTGCTTGGGGGCCCCCTGGGGGCCCTTCAGGCCAGCTAGGTCTTTGGGTCCTGGCTCCTTCGGTTTGGGAGCTGTTGCTGCAGTTGGGCATGTTGGCCGGAGAGTGCTTCTCGGGCCGCGAACTGTAATCTTGCAGGTACATCTCAGGTATCCATGCCCAGCGAAAGCCCCCAGACCCAAATGGAGAGGGGCTGCTTGGGGGCCCCCTGGGGGCCCTTCAGGCCAGCTAGGTCTTTGGGTCCTGGCTCCTTCGGTTTGGGAGCTGTTGCTGCAGTTGGGCATGTTGGCCGGAGAGTGCTTCTCGGGCCGCGAACTGCAACCTTGCAGGAATCTCCCAGGTTCCATGCCCAACGAAAGCCCCCAGACCCAAATTGAGAGGGGCTGCTTGGGGCCCCCCTGGGGGCCCTTCAGGCCAGCTAGGTCTTTGTGTCCTGGCTCCTTCGGTTTGGGAGCTGTTGCTGACGTTGGGCATGTTGGCCGGAGAGTGCTTCTCGGGCCGCGAACTGTAACCTTGCAGGAATCTCCCAGGTTCCATGCCCAACGAAAGCCCCCAGACCCAAATTGAGAGGGGCTGCTTGGGGCCCCCCTGGGGGCCCTTCAGGCCAGCTAGGTCTTTGGGTCCTGGCTCCTTCGGTTTGGGAGCTGTTGCTGCAGTTGGGCATGTTGGCCGGAGAGTGCTTCTCGGGCCGCGAACTGTAACTTGCAGGTACCTCTCAGGTATACTTGCCAAACGAAAGCCCCCAGACCCAAATGCAGAGGGGCTGCTTGGTGGCCTTCTGGGGGCCCTTCAGGCCAGCTAGGTCTTTGGGTCCTGGCTCCTTCGCTTTGGGAGCTGTTGCTGCAGTTGGGCATGTTGGCCGGAGAGTGCTTCTCGGGCCGCCAACTGCAACCTTGCAGGATTCTCCCAGGTTCCCGGCCCAACGAAAGCCCCCAGACCCAAATTGAGAGGGGCTGCTTGGGGGCCCCATGGGGGCCCTTCAGGCCAGCTAGGTCTTTGGGTCCTGGCTCCTTCGCTTTGGGAGCTGTTGCTGCAGTTGGACATGTTGGCCGGAGAGTGCTTCTCGGGCCGCGAACTGCAACCTTGCAGGAATCTCCCAGGTTCCCGGCCCAACGAAAGCCCCCAGACCCAAATGGAGAGGGGCTGCTTGGGGGCCCCCTGGGGGCCCTTCAGGCCAGCTAGGTCTTTGGGTCCTGGCTCCTTCGGTTTGGGAGCTGTTGCTGACGTTGGGCATGTTGGCCGGAGAGTGCTTCTCGGGCCGCGAACTGTAACCTTGCAGGTACCTTCCAGGTTCCCGGCCCAACGAAAGCCCCCAGACCCAAATGGAGAGGGGCTGCTTGGGGGCCCCCTGGGGGCCCTTCAGGCCAGCTAGGTCTTTGGGTCCTGGCTCCTTCGGTTTGGGAGCTGTTGCTGCAGTTGGGCATGTTGGCCGGAGAGTGCTTCTCGGGCCGCGAACTGCAACCTTGCATGAATCTCCCAGGTTCCCCGCCCAACGAAAGCCCCCAGACCCAAATGAAGAGGGGCTGCTTGGGGGCCCCCTGGGGGCCCTTCAGGCCAGCTAGGTCTTTGGGTCCTGGCTCCTTCGGTTTGGGAGCTGTTGCTGCAGTTGGGCATGTTGGCCGGAGAGTGCTTCTCGGGCCGCGAACTGCAACCTTGCAGGTACCTCCCAGGTTCCCGGCCCAACGAAAGCCCCCAGACCCAAATGGAGAGGGGCTGCTTGGGGGCCCCCTGGGGGCCCTTCAGGCCAGCTAGGTCTTTGGGTCCTGGCTCCTTCGGTTTGGGAGCTGTTGCTGCAGTTGGGCATGTTGGCCGGAGAGTGCTTCTCGGGCCGCGAACTGTAACCTTGCAGGTACCTTCCAGGTTCCCGGCCCAACGAAAGCCCCCAGACCCAAATGGAGAGGGGCTGCTTGGGGGCCCCCTGGGGGCCCTTCAGGCCAGCTAGGTCTTTGGGTCCTGGCTCCTTCGGTTTGGGAGCTGTTGCTGCAGTTGGGCATGTTGGCCGGAGAGTGCTTCTCGGGCCGCGAACTGCAACCTTGCATGAATCTCCCAGGTTCCCCGCCCAACGAAAGCCCCCAGACCCAAATGAAGAGGGGCTGCTTGGGGGCCCCCTGGGGGCCCTTCAGGCCAGCTAGGTCTTTGGGTCCTGGCTCCTTCGGTTTGGGAGCTGTTGCTGCAGTTGGGCATGTTGGCCGGAGAGTGCTTCTCGGGCCGCGAACTGCAACCTTGCAGGTACCTCCCAGGTTCCCGGCCCAACGAAAGCCCCCAGACCCAAATGGAGAGGGGCTGCTTGGGGGCCCCCTGGGGGCCCTTCAGGCCAGCTAGGTCTTTGGGTCCTGGCTCCTTCGGTTTGGGAGCTGTTGCTGCAGTTGGGCATGTTGGCCGGAGAGTGCTTCTCGGGCCGCGAACTGCAACCTTGCAGGAATATCCCAGGTTCCCGGCCCAACGAAAGCCCCCAGACCCAAATTGAGAGGGGCTGCTTGGGGGCCCCCTGGGGGCCTTTCAGGCCAGCTAGGTCTTTGGGTCCTGGCTCCTTCGCTTTGGGAGCTGTTGCTGCAGTTGGGCATGTTGGCCGGAGAGTGCTTCTCGGGCCGCGAACTGCAACCTTGCAGGAATCTCACAGGTTCCCGGCCCAACAAAAGCCCCCAGACCCAAATGGAGAGGGGCTGCTTGGGGGCCCCCTGGGGGCCCTTCAGGCCAGCTAGGTCTTTGGGTCCTGGCTCCTTCGCTTTGGGAGCTGTTGCTGCAGTTGTGCATGTTGGCCGGAGAGTGCTTCTCCGGCCGCGAACTGCAACCTTGCAGGTACCTCCCAGGTTCCCGGCCCAACTAAAGCCCCCAGACCCAAATGGAGAGGGGCTGCTTGGGGGCCCCATGGGGGCCCTTCAGGCCAGCTAGGTCTTTGGGTCCTGGCTCCTTCGGTTTGGGAGCTGTTGCTGGATATTGGGCATGTTGGCCGGAGAGTGCTTCTCGGGCCGCGAACTGCAACCTTGCAGGTACCTCCCAGGTTCCCGGCCCAACGAAAACCCCCAGACCCAAATGGAGAGGGGCTGCTTGGGGGCCCCCTGGGGGCCCTTCAGGCCAGCTAGGTCTCTGGGTCCTGGCTCCTTCGCTTTGGGAGCTGTTGCTGCAGTTGGGCATGTTGGCCGGAGAGTGCTTCTTGGGCCGCGAACTGCAACCTTGCAGGTACCTCCCAGGTACCCGGCCCAAAGAAAACCCCCAGACCCAAATGGAGAGGGGCTGCTTGGGGGCCCCCTGGGGGCCCTTCAGGCCAGCTAGGTCTTTGGGTCCTGGCTCCTTCGCTTTGGGAGCTGTTGCTGCAGTTGGGCATGTTGGCCGGAGAGTGCTTCTCGGGCCGCGAACTTCAACCTTGCAGGTACCTCCCTGGTTCCCGGCCCAACGAAAACCCCCAGACCCAAATTGAGAGGGGCTGCTTGGGGGACCCCTGGGGGCCCTTCAGGCCAGCTAGGTCTTTGGGTCCTGGCTCCTTCGCTTTGGGAGCTGTTGCTGCAGTTGGGCATGTTGGCCGGAGAATGCTTCTCGGGCCGCGAACTGCAACCTTGCAGGATTCTCCCAGGTTCCCCGCCCAACGAAAGCCCCCAGACCCAAATTGAGAGGGGCTGCTTGGGGCCCCCCTGGGGGCCCTTCAGGCCAGCTAGGTCTTTGGGTCCTGGCTCCTTCGCTTTGGGAGCTGTTGCTGCAGTTGGGCATGTTGGCCGGAGAGTGCTTCTCGGGCCGCGAACTGTAACTTGCAGGTACCTCTCAGGTATACTTGCCCAACGAAAGCCCCCAGACCCAAATGGAGAGGGGCTGCTTGGTGGCCTTCTGGGGGCCCTTCAGGCCAGCTAGGTCTTTGGGTCCTGGCTCCTTCGGTTTGGGAGCTGTTGCTGCAGTTGGGCATGTTGGCCGGAGAGTGCTTCTCGGGCCGCCAACTGCAACCTTGCAGGATTCTCCCAGGTTCCCGGCCCAACGAAAGCCCCCAGACCCAAATTGAGAGGGGCTGCTTGGGGGCCCCATGGGGGCCCTTCAGGCCAGCTAGGTCTTTGGGTCCTGGCTCCTTCGGTTTGGGAGCTGTTGCTGCAGTTGGGCATGTTGGCCGGAGAGTGCTTCTCGGGCCGCGAACTGCAACCTTGCAGGAATCTCCCAGGTTCCCCGCCCAACGAAAGCCCCCAGACCCAAATGGAGAGGGGCTGCTTGGGGGCCCCCTGGGGGCCCTTCAGGCCAGCTAGGTCTTTGGGTCCTGGCTCCTTCGGTTTGGGAGCTGTTGCTGCAGTTGGGCATGTTGGCCGGAGAGTGCTTCTCGGGCCGCGAACTGCAACCTTGCAGGATTCTCCCAGGTTCCCGGCCCAACGAAAGCCCCCAGACCCAAATGGAGAGGGGCTGCTTGGGGGCCCCCTGGGGGCCCTTCAGGCCAGCTAGGTCTTTGGGTCCTGGCTCCTTCGGTTTGGGAGCTGTTGCTGCAGTTGGGCATGTTGGCCGGAGAGTGCTTCTCGGGCCGCGAACTGTAATCTTGCAGGTACATCTCAGGTATCCATGCCCAGCGAAAGCCCCCAGACCCAAATGGAGAGGGGCTGCTTGGGGGCCCCCTGGGGGCCCTTCAGGCCAGCTAGGTCTTTGGGTCCTGGCTCCTTCGGTTTGGGAGCTGTTGCTGCAGTTGGGCATGTTGGCCGGAGAGTGCTTCTCGGGCCGCGAACTGCAACCTTGCAGGAATCTCCCAGGTTCCATGCCCAACGAAAGCCCCCAGACCCAAATTGAGAGGGGCTGCTTGGGGCCCCCCTGGGGGCCCTTCAGGCCAGCTAGGTCTTTGTGTCCTGGCTCCTTCGGTTTGGGAGCTGTTGCTGACGTTGGGCATGTTGGCCGGAGAGTGCTTCTCGGGCCGCGAACTGTAACCTTGCAGGAATCTCCCAGGTTCCATGCCCAACGAAAGCCCCCAGACCCAAATTGAGAGGGGCTGCTTGGGGCCCCCCTGGGGGCCCTTCAGGCCAGCTAGGTCTTTGGGTCCTGGCTCCTTCGGTTTGGGAGCTGTTGCTGCAGTTGGGCATGTTGGCCGGAGAGTGCTTCTCGGGCCGCGAACTGTAACTTGCAGGTACCTCTCAGGTATACTTGCCAAACGAAAGCCCCCAGACCCAAATGCAGAGGGGCTGCTTGGTGGCCTTCTGGGGGCCCTTCAGGCCAGCTAGGTCTTTGGGTCCTGGCTCCTTCGCTTTGGGAGCTGTTGCTGCAGTTGGGCATGTTGGCCGGAGAGTGCTTCTCGGGCCGCCAACTGCAACCTTGCAGGATTCTCCCAGGTTCCCGGCCCAACGAAAGCCCCCAGACCCAAATTGAGAGGGGCTGCTTGGGGGCCCCATGGGGGCCCTTCAGGCCAGCTAGGTCTTTGGGTCCTGGCTCCTTCGCTTTGGGAGCTGTTGCTGCAGTTGGACATGTTGGCCGGAGAGTGCTTCTCGGGCCGCGAACTGCAACCTTGCAGGAATCTCCCAGGTTCCCGGCCCAACGAAAGCCCCCAGACCCAAATGGAGAGGGGCTGCTTGGGGGCCCCCTGGGGGCCCTTCAGGCCAGCTAGGTCTTTGGGTCCTGGCTCCTTCGGTTTGGGAGCTGTTGCTGACGTTGGGCATGTTGGCCGGAGAGTGCTTCTCGGGCCGCGAACTGTAACCTTGCAGGTACCTTCCAGGTTCCCGGCCCAACGAAAGCCCCCAGACCCAAATGGAGAGGGGCTGCTTGGGGGCCCCCTGGGGGCCCTTCAGGCCAGCTAGGTCTTTGGGTCCTGGCTCCTTCGGTTTGGGAGCTGTTGCTGCAGTTGGGCATGTTGGCCGGAGAGTGCTTCTCGGGCCGCGAACTGCAACCTTGCATGAATCTCCCAGGTTCCCCGCCCAACGAAAGCCCCCAGACCCAAATGAAGAGGGGCTGCTTGGGGGCCCCCTGGGGGCCCTTCAGGCCAGCTAGGTCTTTGGGTCCTGGCTCCTTCGGTTTGGGAGCTGTTGCTGCAGTTGGGCATGTTGGCCGGAGAGTGCTTCTCGGGCCGCGAACTGCAACCTTGCAGGTACCTCCCAGGTTCCCGGCCCAACGAAAGCCCCCAGACCCAAATGGAGAGGGGCTGCTTGGGGGCCCCCTGGGGGCCCTTCAGGCCAGCTAGGTCTTTGGGTCCTGGCTCCTTCGGTTTGGGAGCTGTTGCTGCAGTTGGGCATGTTGGCCGGAGAGTGCTTCTCGGGCCGCGAACTGTAACCTTGCAGGTACCTTCCAGGTTCCCGGCCCAACGAAAGCCCCCAGACCCAAATGGAGAGGGGCTGCTTGGGGGCCCCCTGGGGGCCCTTCAGGCCAGCTAGGTCTTTGGGTCCTGGCTCCTTCGGTTTGGGAGCTGTTGCTGCAGTTGGGCATGTTGGCCGGAGAGTGCTTCTCGGGCCGCGAACTGCAACCTTGCATGAATCTCCCAGGTTCCCCGCCCAACGAAAGCCCCCAGACCCAAATGAAGAGGGGCTGCTTGGGGGCCCCCTGGGGGCCCTTCAGGCCAGCTAGGTCTTTGGGTCCTGGCTCCTTCGGTTTGGGAGCTGTTGCTGCAGTTGGGCATGTTGGCCGGAGAGTGCTTCTCGGGCCGCGAACTGCAACCTTGCAGGTACCTCCCAGGTTCCCGGCCCAACGAAAGCCCCCAGACCCAAATGGAGAGGGGCTGCTTGGGGGCCCCCTGGGGGCCCTTCAGGCCAGCTAGGTCTTTGGGTCCTGGCTCCTTCGGTTTGGGAGCTGTTGCTGCAGTTGGGCATGTTGGCCGGAGAGTGCTTCTCGGGCCGCGAACTGCAACCTTGCAGGAATATCCCAGGTTCCCGGCCCAACGAAAGCCCCCAGACCCAAATTGAGAGGGGCTGCTTGGGGGCCCCCTGGGGGCCTTTCAGGCCAGCTAGGTCTTTGGGTCCTGGCTCCTTCGCTTTGGGAGCTGTTGCTGCAGTTGGGCATGTTGGCCGGAGAGTGCTTCTCGGGCCGCGAACTGCAACCTTGCAGGAATCTCACAGGTTCCCGGCCCAACAAAAGCCCCCAGACCCAAATGGAGAGGGGCTGCTTGGGGGCCCCCTGGGGGCCCTTCAGGCCAGCTAGGTCTTTGGGTCCTGGCTCCTTCGCTTTGGGAGCTGTTGCTGCAGTTGTGCATGTTGGCCGGAGAGTGCTTCTCCGGCCGCGAACTGCAACCTTGCAGGTACCTCCCAGGTTCCCGGCCCAACTAAAGCCCCCAGACCCAAATGGAGAGGGGCTGCTTGGGGGCCCCATGGGGGCCCTTCAGGCCAGCTAGGTCTTTGGGTCCTGGCTCCTTCGGTTTGGGAGCTGTTGCTGGATATTGGGCATGTTGGCCGGAGAGTGCTTCTCGGGCCGCGAACTGCAACCTTGCAGGTACCTCCCAGGTTCCCGGCCCAACGAAAACCCCCAGACCCAAATGGAGAGGGGCTGCTTGGGGGCCCCCTGGGGGCCCTTCAGGCCAGCTAGGTCTCTGGGTCCTGGCTCCTTCGCTTTGGGAGCTGTTGCTGCAGTTGGGCATGTTGGCCGGAGAGTGCTTCTTGGGCCGCGAACTGCAACCTTGCAGGTACCTCCCAGGTACCCGGCCCAAAGAAAACCCCCAGACCCAAATGGAGAGGGGCTGCTTGGGGGCCCCCTGGGGGCCCTTCAGGCCAGCTAGGTCTTTGGGTCCTGGCTCCTTCGCTTTGGGAGCTGTTGCTGCAGTTGGGCATGTTGGCCGGAGAGTGCTTCTCGGGCCGCGAACTTCAACCTTGCAGGTACCTCCCTGGTTCCCGGCCCAACGAAAACCCCCAGACCCAAATTGAGAGGGGCTGCTTGGGGGACCCCTGGGGGCCCTTCAGGCCAGCTAGGTCTTTGGGTCCTGGCTCATTCGCTTTGGGAGCTGTTGCTGCAGTTGGGCATGTTGGCCGGAGAATGCTTCTCGGGCCGCGAACTGCAACCTTGCAGGATTCTCCCAGGTTCCCCGCCCAACGAAAGCCCCCAGACCCAAATTGAGAGGGGCTGCTTGGGGCCCCCCTGGGGGCCCTTCAGGCCAGCTAGGTCTTTGTGTCCTGGCTCCTTCGCTTTGGGAGCTGTTGCTGCAGTTGGGCATGTTGGCCGGAGAGTGCTTCTCGGGCCGCGAACTGTAACTTGCAGGTACCTCTCAGGTATACTTGCCCAACGAAAGCCCCCAGACCCAAATGGAGAGGGGCTGCTTGGTGGCCTTCTGGGGGCCCTTCAGGCCAGCTAGGTCTTTGGGTCCTGGCTCCTTCGGTTTGGGAGCTGTTGCTGCAGTTGGGCATGTTGGCCGGAGAGTGCTTCTCGGGCCGCCAACTGCAACCTTGCAGGATTCTCCCAGGTTCCCGGCCCAACGAAAGCCCCCAGACCCAAATTGAGAGGGGCTGCTTGGGGGCCCCATGGGGGCCCTTCAGGCCAGCTAGGTCTTTGGGTCCTGGCTCCTTCGGTTTGGGAGCTGTTGCTGCAGTTGGGCATGTTGGCCGGAGAGTGCTTCTCGGGCCGCGAACTGCAACCTTGCAGGAATCTCCCAGGTTCCCCGCCCAACGAAAGCCCCCAGACCCAAATGGAGAGGGGCTGCTTGGGGGCCCCCTGGGGGCCCTTCAGGCCAGCTAGGTCTTTGGGTCCTGGCTCCTTCGGTTTGGGAGCTGTTGCTGCAGTTGGGCATGTTGGCCGGAGAGTGCTTCTCGGGCCGCGAACTGCAACCTTGCAGGAATCTCCCAGGTTCCCGGCCCAACGAAAGCCCCCAGACCCAAATTGAGAGGGGCTGCTTGGGGGCCCCCTGGGGGCCCTTCAGGCCAGCTAGGTCTTTGGGTCCTGGCTCCTTCGGTTTGGGAGCTGTTGCTGACGTTGGGCATGTTGGCCGGAGAGTGCTTCTCGGGCCGCGAACTGTAACCTTGCAGGTACCTCCCAGGTTCCCGGCCCAACGAAAGCCCCCAGACCCAAATTGAGAGGGGCTGCTTGGGGGCCCCCTGGGGGCCCTTCAGGCCAGCTAGGTCTTTGGGTCTTGGCTCCTTCGGTTTGGGAGCTGTTGCTGCAGTTGGGCATGTTGGGCGGAGAGTGCTTCTCGGGCCGCGAACTTTAACTTGCAGGTACCTCTCAGGTATACATGCCCAACGAAAGCCCCCAGACCCAAATGGAGAGGGGCTGCTTGGTGGCCTTCTGGGGGCCCTTCAGGCCAGCTAGGTCTTTGGGTCCTGGCTCCTTCGCTTTGGGAGCTGTTGCTGGATATTGGGCATGTTGGCTGGAGAGTGGTTCTCGGGCCGCGAACTGCAACCTTGCTGGTATCTCCCAGGTTCTCAGCCTAAAGAAAGCCCCCAGACCCAAATGGAGAGGGGCTGCTTGGGGGCCCCCTGGGGGCCCTTCAGGCCAGCTAGGTCTTTGGGTCCTGGCTCCTTCGCTTTGGGAGCTGTTGCTGCAGTTGGGCATGTTGGCCGGAGAGTGCTTCTCGGGCCGCGAACTGTAACTTGCAGGTACCTCTCAGGTATACTTGCCCAACGAAAGCCCCCAGACCCAAATGGAGAGGGGCTGCTTGGTGGCCTTCTGGGGGCCCTTCAGGCCAGCTAGGTCTTTGGGTCCTGGCTCCTTCGGTTTGGGAGCTGTTGCTGCAGTTGGGCATGTTGGCCGGAGAGTGCTTCTCGGGCCGCCAACTGCAACCTTGCAGGATTCTCCCAGGTTCCCGGCCCAACGAAAGCCCCCAGACCCAAATTGAGAGGGGCTGCTTGGGGGCCCCATGGGGGCCCTTCAGGCCAGCTAGGTCTTTGGGTCCTGGCTCCTTCGGTTTGGGAGCTGTTGCTGCAGTTGGGCATGTTGGCCGGAGAGTGCTTCTCGGGCCGCGAACTGCAACCTTGCAGGAATCTCCCAGGTTCCCCGCCCAACGAAAGCCCCCAGACCCAAATGGAGAGGGGCTGCTTGGGGGCCCCCTGGGGGCCCTTCAGGCCAGCTAGGTCTTTGGGTCCTGGCTCCTTCGGTTTGGGAGCTGTTGCTGCAGTTGGGCATGTTGGCCGGAGAGTGCTTCTCGGGCCGCGAACTGCAACCTTGCAGGATTCTCCCAGGTTCCCGGCCCAACGAAAGCCCCCAGACCCAAATGGAGAGGGGCTGCTTGGGGGCCCCCTGGGGGCCCTTCAGGCCAGCTAGGTCTTTGGGTCCTGGCTCCTTCGGTTTGGGAGCTGTTGCTGCAGTTGGGCATGTTGGCCGGAGAGTGCTTCTCGGGCCGCGAACTGTAATCTTGCAGGTACATCTCAGGTATCCATGCCCAGCGAAAGCCCCCAGACCCAAATGGAGAGGGGCTGCTTGGGGGCCCCCTGGGGGCCCTTCAGGCCAGCTAGGTCTTTGGGTCCTGGCTCCTTCGGTTTGGGAGCTGTTGCTGCAGTTGGGCATGTTGGCCGGAGAGTGCTTCTCGGGCCGCGAACTGCAACCTTGCAGGAATCTCCCAGGTTCCATGCCCAACGAAAGCCCCCAGACCCAAATTGAGAGGGGCTGCTTGGGGCCCCCCTGGGGGCCCTTCAGGCCAGCTAGGTCTTTGTGTCCTGGCTCCTTCGGTTTGGGAGCTGTTGCTGACGTTGGGCATGTTGGCCGGAGAGTGCTTCTCGGGCCGCGAACTGTAACCTTGCAGGAATCTCCCAGGTTCCATGCCCAACGAAAGCCCCCAGACCCAAATTGAGAGGGGCTGCTTGGGGCCCCCCTGGGGGCCCTTCAGGCCAGCTAGGTCTTTGGGTCCTGGCTCCTTCGGTTTGGGAGCTGTTGCTGCAGTTGGGCATGTTGGCCGGAGAGTGCTTCTCGGGCCGCGAACTGTAACTTGCAGGTACCTCTCAGGTATACTTGCCAAACGAAAGCCCCCAGACCCAAATGCAGAGGGGCTGCTTGGTGGCCTTCTGGGGGCCCTTCAGGCCAGCTAGGTCTTTGGGTCCTGGCTCCTTCGCTTTGGGAGCTGTTGCTGCAGTTGGGCATGTTGGCCGGAGAGTGCTTCTCGGGCCGCCAACTGCAACCTTGCAGGATTCTCCCAGGTTCCCGGCCCAACGAAAGCCCCCAGACCCAAATTGAGAGGGGCTGCTTGGGGGCCCCATGGGGGCCCTTCAGGCCAGCTAGGTCTTTGGGTCCTGGCTCCTTCGCTTTGGGAGCTGTTGCTGCAGTTGGACATGTTGGCCGGAGAGTGCTTCTCGGGCCGCGAACTGCAACCTTGCAGGAATCTCCCAGGTTCCCGGCCCAACGAAAGCCCCCAGACCCAAATGGAGAGGGGCTGCTTGGGGGCCCCCTGGGGGCCCTTCAGGCCAGCTAGGTCTTTGGGTCCTGGCTCCTTCGGTTTGGGAGCTGTTGCTGACGTTGGGCATGTTGGCCGGAGAGTGCTTCTCGGGCCGCGAACTGTAACCTTGCAGGTACCTTCCAGGTTCCCGGCCCAACGAAAGCCCCCAGACCCAAATGGAGAGGGGCTGCTTGGGGGCCCCCTGGGGGCCCTTCAGGCCAGCTAGGTCTTTGGGTCCTGGCTCCTTCGGTTTGGGAGCTGTTGCTGCAGTTGGGCATGTTGGCCGGAGAGTGCTTCTCGGGCCGCGAACTGCAACCTTGCATGAATCTCCCAGGTTCCCCGCCCAACGAAAGCCCCCAGACCCAAATGAAGAGGGGCTGCTTGGGGGCCCCCTGGGGGCCCTTCAGGCCAGCTAGGTCTTTGGGTCCTGGCTCCTTCGGTTTGGGAGCTGTTGCTGCAGTTGGGCATGTTGGCCGGAGAGTGCTTCTCGGGCCGCGAACTGCAACCTTGCAGGTACCTCCCAGGTTCCCGGCCCAACGAAAGCCCCCAGACCCAAATGGAGAGGGGCTGCTTGGGGGCCCCCTGGGGGCCCTTCAGGCCAGCTAGGTCTTTGGGTCCTGGCTCCTTCGGTTTGGGAGCTGTTGCTGCAGTTGGGCATGTTGGCCGGAGAGTGCTTCTCGGGCCGCGAACTGTAACCTTGCAGGTACCTTCCAGGTTCCCGGCCCAACGAAAGCCCCCAGACCCAAATGGAGAGGGGCTGCTTGGGGGCCCCCTGGGGGCCCTTCAGGCCAGCTAGGTCTTTGGGTCCTGGCTCCTTCGGTTTGGGAGCTGTTGCTGCAGTTGGGCATGTTGGCCGGAGAGTGCTTCTCGGGCCGCGAACTGCAACCTTGCATGAATCTCCCAGGTTCCCCGCCCAACGAAAGCCCCCAGACCCAAATGAAGAGGGGCTGCTTGGGGGCCCCCTGGGGGCCCTTCAGGCCAGCTAGGTCTTTGGGTCCTGGCTCCTTCGGTTTGGGAGCTGTTGCTGCAGTTGGGCATGTTGGCCGGAGAGTGCTTCTCGGGCCGCGAACTGCAACCTTGCAGGTACCTCCCAGGTTCCCGGCCCAACGAAAGCCCCCAGACCCAAATGGAGAGGGGCTGCTTGGGGGCCCCCTGGGGGCCCTTCAGGCCAGCTAGGTCTTTGGGTCCTGGCTCCTTCGGTTTGGGAGCTGTTGCTGCAGTTGGGCATGTTGGCCGGAGAGTGCTTCTCGGGCCGCGAACTGCAACCTTGCAGGAATATCCCAGGTTCCCGGCCCAACGAAAGCCCCCAGACCCAAATTGAGAGGGGCTGCTTGGGGGCCCCCTGGGGGCCTTTCAGGCCAGCTAGGTCTTTGGGTCCTGGCTCCTTCGCTTTGGGAGCTGTTGCTGCAGTTGGGCATGTTGGCCGGAGAGTGCTTCTCGGGCCGCGAACTGCAACCTTGCAGGAATCTCACAGGTTCCCGGCCCAACAAAAGCCCCCAGACCCAAATGGAGAGGGGCTGCTTGGGGGCCCCCTGGGGGCCCTTCAGGCCAGCTAGGTCTTTGGGTCCTGGCTCCTTCGCTTTGGGAGCTGTTGCTGCAGTTGTGCATGTTGGCCGGAGAGTGCTTCTCCGGCCGCGAACTGCAACCTTGCAGGTACCTCCCAGGTTCCCGGCCCAACTAAAGCCCCCAGACCCAAATGGAGAGGGGCTGCTTGGGGGCCCCATGGGGGCCCTTCAGGCCAGCTAGGTCTTTGGGTCCTGGCTCCTTCGGTTTGGGAGCTGTTGCTGGATATTGGGCATGTTGGCCGGAGAGTGCTTCTCGGGCCGCGAACTGCAACCTTGCAGGTACCTCCCAGGTTCCCGGCCCAACGAAAACCCCCAGACCCAAATGGAGAGGGGCTGCTTGGGGGCCCCCTGGGGGCCCTTCAGGCCAGCTAGGTCTCTGGGTCCTGGCTCCTTCGCTTTGGGAGCTGTTGCTGCAGTTGGGCATGTTGGCCGGAGAGTGCTTCTTGGGCCGCGAACTGCAACCTTGCAGGTACCTCCCAGGTACCCGGCCCAAAGAAAACCCCCAGACCCAAATGGAGAGGGGCTGCTTGGGGGCCCCCTGGGGGCCCTTCAGGCCAGCTAGGTCTTTGGGTCCTGGCTCCTTCGCTTTGGGAGCTGTTGCTGCAGTTGGGCATGTTGGCCGGAGAGTGCTTCTCGGGCCGCGAACTTCAACCTTGCAGGTACCTCCCTGGTTCCCGGCCCAACGAAAACCCCCAGACCCAAATTGAGAGGGGCTGCTTGGGGGACCCCTGGGGGCCCTTCAGGCCAGCTAGGTCTTTGGGTCCTGGCTCATTCGCTTTGGGAGCTGTTGCTGCAGTTGGGCATGTTGGCCGGAGAATGCTTCTCGGGCCGCGAACTGCAACCTTGCAGGATTCTCCCAGGTTCCCCGCCCAACGAAAGCCCCCAGACCCAAATTGAGAGGGGCTGCTTGGGGCCCCCCTGGGGGCCCTTCAGGCCAGCTAGGTCTTTGTGTCCTGGCTCCTTCGCTTTGGGAGCTGTTGCTGCAGTTGGGCATGTTGGCCGGAGAGTGCTTCTCGGGCCGCGAACTGTAACTTGCAGGTACCTCTCAGGTATACTTGCCCAACGAAAGCCCCCAGACCCAAATGGAGAGGGGCTGCTTGGTGGCCTTCTGGGGGCCCTTCAGGCCAGCTAGGTCTTTGGGTCCTGGCTCCTTCGGTTTGGGAGCTGTTGCTGCAGTTGGGCATGTTGGCCGGAGAGTGCTTCTCGGGCCGCCAACTGCAACCTTGCAGGATTCTCCCAGGTTCCCGGCCCAACGAAAGCCCCCAGACCCAAATTGAGAGGGGCTGCTTGGGGGCCCCATGGGGGCCCTTCAGGCCAGCTAGGTCTTTGGGTCCTGGCTCCTTCGGTTTGGGAGCTGTTGCTGCAGTTGGGCATGTTGGCCGGAGAGTGCTTCTCGGGCCGCGAACTGCAACCTTGCAGGAATCTCCCAGGTTCCCCGCCCAACGAAAGCCCCCAGACCCAAATGGAGAGGGGCTGCTTGGGGGCCCCCTGGGGGCCCTTCAGGCCAGCTAGGTCTTTGGGTCCTGGCTCCTTCGGTTTGGGAGCTGTTGCTGCAGTTGGGCATGTTGGCCGGAGAGTGCTTCTCGGGCCGCGAACTGCAACCTTGCAGGAATCTCCCAGGTTCCCGGCCCAACGAAAGCCCCCAGACCCAAATTGAGAGGGGCTGCTTGGGGGCCCCCTGGGGGCCCTTCAGGCCAGCTAGGTCTTTGGGTCCTGGCTCCTTCGGTTTGGGAGCTGTTGCTGACGTTGGGCATGTTGGCCGGAGAGTGCTTCTCGGGCCGCGAACTGTAACCTTGCAGGTACCTCCCAGGTTCCCGGCCCAACGAAAGCCCCCAGACCCAAATTGAGAGGGGCTGCTTGGGGGCCCCCTGGGGGCCCTTCAGGCCAGCTAGGTCTTTGGGTCTTGGCTCCTTCGGTTTGGGAGCTGTTGCTGCAGTTGGGCATGTTGGGCGGAGAGTGCTTCTCGGGCCGCGAACTTTAACTTGCAGGTACCTCTCAGGTATACATGCCCAACGAAAGCCCCCAGACCCAAATGGAGAGGGGCTGCTTGGTGGCCTTCTGGGGGCCCTTCAGGCCAGCTAGGTCTTTGGGTCCTGGCTCCTTCGCTTTGGGAGCTGTTGCTGGATATTGGGCATGTTGGCTGGAGAGTGGTTCTCGGGCCGCGAACTGCAACCTTGCTGGTATCTCCCAGGTTCTCAGCCTAAAGAAAGCCCCCAGACCCAAATGGAGAGGGGCTGCTTGGGGGCCCCCTGGGGGCCCTTCAGGCCAGCTAGGTCTTTGGGTCCTGGCTCCTTCGCTTTGGGAGCTGTTGCTGCAGTTGGGCATGTTGGCCGGAGAGTGCTTCTCGGGCCGCGAACTGTAACTTGCAGGTACCTCTCAGGTATACTTGCCCAACGAAAGCCCCCAGACCCAAATGGAGAGGGGCTGCTTGGTGGCCTTCTGGGGGCCCTTCAGGCCAGCTAGGTCTTTGGGTCCTGGCTCCTTCGGTTTGGGAGCTGTTGCTGCAGTTGGGCATGTTGGCCGGAGAGTGCTTCTCGGGCCGCGAACTGCAACCTTGCAGGATTCTCCCAGGTTCCCGGCCCAACGAAAGCCCCCAGACCCAAATTGAGAGGGGCTGCTTGGGGGCCCCATGGGGGCCCTTCAGGCCAGCTAGGTCTTTGGGTCCTGGCTCCTTCGGTTTGGGAGCTGTTGCTGCAGTTGGGCATGTTGGCCGGAGAGTGCTTCTCGGGCCGCGAACTGCAACCTTGCAGGAATCTCCCAGGTTCCCCGCCCAACGAAAGCCCCCAGACCCAAATTGAGAGGGGCTGCTTGGGGGCCCCCTGGGGGCCCTTCAGGCCAGCTAGGTCTTTGGGTCCTGGCTCCTTCGCTTTGGGAGCTGTTGCTGCAGTTGGGCATGTTGGCCGGAGAGTGCTTCTCGGGCCGCGAACTCTAACCTTGCAGGAATCTCCCAGGTTCCCGGCCCAACGAAAGCCCCCAGACCCAAATTGAGAGGGGCTGCTTGGGGGCCCCCTGGGGGCCCTTCAGGCCAGCTAGGTCTTTGGGTCCTGGCTCCTTCGGTTTGGGAGCTGTTGCTGACGTTGGGCATGTTGGCCGGAGAGTGCTTCTCGGGCCGCGAACTGTAACCTTGCAGGTACCTCCCAGGTTCCCGGCCCAACGAAAGCCCCCAGACCCAAATGGAGAGGGGCTGCTTGGGGGCCCCCTGGGGGCCCTTCAGGCCAGCTAGGTCTTTGGGTCTTGGCTCCTTCGGTTTGGGAGCTGTTGCTGCAGTTGGGCATGTTGGCCGGAGAGTGCTTCTCGGGCCGCGAACTTTAACTTGCAGGTACCTCTCAGGTATACATGCCCAACGAAAGCCCCCAGACCCAAATGGAGAGGGGCTGCTTGGTGGCCTTCTGGGGGCCCTTCAGGCCAGCTAGGTCTTTGGGTCCTGGCTCCTTCGCTTTGGGAGCTGTTGCTGGATATTGGGCATGTTGGCTGGAGAGTGGTTCTCGGGCCGCGAACTGCAACCTTGCTGGTATCTCCCAGGTTCTCAGCCTAAAGAAAGCCCCCAGACCCAAATGGAGAGGGGCTGCTTGGGGGCCCCCTGGGGGCCCTTCAGGCCAGCTAGGTCTTTGGGTCCTGGCTCCTTCGCTTTGGGAGCTGTTGCTGCAGTTGTGCATGTTATCCGGAGAGTGCTTCTCCGGCCGCGAACTGCAAGCTTGCAGGAATCTCCCAGGTTCCCGGCCCAACGAAAGCCCCCAGACCCAAATGGAGAGGGGCTGCTTGGGGGCCCCCTGGTCGCCCTTCAGGCCAGCTAGGTCTTTGTGTCCTGGCTCATTCGGTTTGGGAGCTGTTGCTGACGTTGGGCATGTTGGCCGGAGAGTGCTTCTCGGGCCTCGAACTGCAACCTTGCAGGAATCTCCCAGGTTCCCGGCCCAACGAAAGCCCCCAGACCCAAATTGAGAGGGGCTGCTTGGGGGCCCCCTGGGGGCCCTTCAGGCCAGCTAGGTCTTTGGGTCCTGGCTCCTTCGCTTTGGGAGCTGTTGCTGCAGTTGGGCATGTTGGCCGGAGAGTGCTTCTCGGGCCGCGAACTGCAACCTTGCAGGTACCTCCCAGGTTCCCGGCCCAACTAAAGCCCCCAGACCCAAATGGAGATGAGCTCCTTGGGGGCCCCCTGGGGGCCCTTCAGGCCAGCTAGGTCTTTGGGTCCTGGCTCCTTCGGTTTGGGAGCTGTTGCTGCAGTTGGGCATGTTGGCCGGAGAGTGCTTCTCGGGCCGCGAACTGCAACCTTGCAGGAATCTCCCAGGTTCCCGGCCCAACAAAAGCCCCCAGACCCAAATGGAGAGGGGCTGCTTGGGGGCCCCCTGGGGGCCCTTCAGGCCAGCTAGGTCTTTGGGTCCTGGCTCCTTCGCTTTGGGAGCTGTTGCTGACGTTGGGCATGTTGGCCGGAGAGTGCTTCTCGGGCCGCGAACTGCAACCTTGCAGGAATCTCCCAGGTTCCCGGCCCAACGAAAGCCCCCAGACCCAAATGGAGAGGGGCTGCTTGGGGGCCCCCTGGGGGCCCTTCAGGCCAGCTAGGTCTTTGGGTCCTGGCTTCTTTCGGTTTGGGAGCTGTTGCTGCAGTTGGGCATGTTGGCCGGAGAGTGCTTCTCGGGCCGCGAACTGCAACCTTGCAGGAATCTCCCAGGTTCCCGGCCCAACGAAAGCCCCCAGACCCAAATGGAGAGGGGCTGATTGGGGGCCCCCTGGGGGCCCTTCAGGCCAGCTAGGTCTTTGGGTCCTGGCTCCTTCGGTTTGGGAGCTGTTGCTGCAGTTGAGCATGTTGGCCGGAGAGTGCTTCTCGGGCCGCGAACTGTAATCTTGCAGGTACATCTCAGGTATCCATGCCCAACGAAAGCCCCCAGACCCAAATGGAGAGGGGCTGCTTGGGGGCCCCCTGGGGGCCCTTCAGGCCAGCTAGGTCTTTGGGTCCTGGCTCCTTCGCTTTGGGAGCTGTTGCTGCAGTTGGGCATGTTGGCCGGAGAGTGCTTCTCGGGCCTCGAACTGCAACCTTGCAGGAATCTCCCAGGTTCCATGCCCAACGAAAGCCCCCAGACCCAAATTGAGAGGGGCTGCTTGGGGGCCCCCTGGGGGCCCTTCAGGCCAGCTAGGTCTTTGGGTCCTGGCTCCTTCGCTTTGGGAGCTGTTGCTGCAGTTGGGCATGTTGGCCGGAGAGTGCTTCTCGGGCCGCGAACTGCAACCTTGCAGGAATCTCCCAGGTTCCCGGCCCAACGAAAGCCCCCAGACCCAAATGGAGAGGGGCTGCTTGGGGGCCCCCTGGGGGCCCTTCAGGCCAGCTAGGTCTTTGGGTCCTGGCTCCTTCGCTTTGGGAGCTGTTGCTGCAGTTGAGCATGTTGGCCGGAGAGTGCTTCTCGGGCCGCGAACTGTAACCTTGCAGGTACCTCTCAGGTATCCATGCCCAACGAAAGCCCCCAGACCCAAATGGAGAGGGGCTGCTTGGTGGCCCCCTGGGGGCCCTTCAGGCCAGCTAGGTCTTTGGGTCCTGGCTCATTCGCTTTGGGAGCTGTTGCTGCAGTTGGGCATGTTGGCCGGAGAGTGCTTCTCGGCCCGCGAACTGCAACCTTGCAGGTACCTCCCAGGTTCCCGGCCCAACGAAAACCCACAGACCCAAATGGAGAGGGGCTGCTTGGGGGCCCCCTGGGGGCCCTTCAGGCCAGCTAGGTCTTTGGGTCCTGGCTCCTTCGGTTTGGGAGCTGTTGCTGCAGTTGGGCATGTTGGCCGGAGAGTGCTTCTCGGGCCGCGAACTGTAACTTGCAGGTACCTCTCAGGTATACATGCCCAACGAAAGCCCCCAGACCCAAATGGAGAGGGGCTGCTTGGTGGACTTCTGGGGGCCCTTCAGGCCAGCTAGGTCTTTGGGTCCTGGCTCCTTCGCTTTGGGAGCTGTTGCTGCAGTTGGGCATGTTGGCCGGAGAGTGATTCTCGGGCCGCGAAGTGTAACTTGCAGGTACCTCTCAGGTATACATGCCCAACGAAAGCCCCCAGACCCAAATGGATAGGGGCTGCTTGGTGGCCTTCTGGGGGCCCTTCAGGCCAGCTAGGTCTTTGGGTCCTGGCTCCTTCGCTTTGGGAGCTGTTGCTGCAGTTGGGCATTGGTGCCGGAGAGTGCTTCTCCGGCCGCGAACTGCAACCTTGCAGGAATCTCCCAGGTTCCCGGCCCAACGAAAGCCCCCAGACCCAAATGGAGAGGGGCTGCTTGGGGGCCCCCTGGGGGCCCTTCAGGCCAGCTAGGTCTTTGTGTCCTGGCTCCTTCGGTTTGGCAGCTGTTGCTGACGTTGGGCATGTTGGCCGGAGAGTGCTTCTCGGGCCTCGAACTGCAACCTTGCAGGAATCTCCCAGGTTCCCGGCCCAACGAAAGCCCCCAGACCCAAATGGAGAGGGGCTGCTTGGGGGCCCCCTGGGGGCCCTTCAGGCCAGCTAGGTCTTTGGGTCCTGGCTCCTTCGGTTTGGGAGCTGTTGTTGCAGTTGAGCATGTTGGCCGGAGAGTGCTTCTCGGGCCGCGAACTGTAACCTTGCAGGTACCTCTCAGGTATCCATGCCCAACGAAAGCCCCCAGACCCAAATGGAGAGGGTCTGCTTGGGGCCCCCCTGGGGGCCCTTCAGGCCAGCTAGGTCTTTGGGTCCTGGCTCCTTCGGTTTGGGAGCTGTTGCTGCAGTTGGGCATGTTGGCCGGAGAGTGCTTCTCGGGCCGCGAACTGCAACCTTGCAGGTACCTCCCAGGTTCCCGGCCCAACGAAAACCCCCAGACCCAAATGGAGAGGGGCTGCTTGGGGGCCCCCTGGGGGCCCTTCAGGCCAGCTAGGTCTTTGGGTCCTGGCTCCTTCGGTTTGGGAGCTGTTGCTGCAGTTGGGCATGTTGGCCGGAGAGTGCTTCTCGGGCCGCGAACTGCAACCTTGCAGGATTCTCCCAGGTTCCCGGCCCAACGAAAGCCCCCAGACCTAAATGGAGAGGGACTGCTTGGGGACCCCCTGGGGGCACTTCAGGCCAGCTAGGTCTTTGGGTCCTGGCTCCTTCGGTTTGGGAGCTGTTGCTGCAGTTGGGCATGTTGGCCGGAGAGTGCTTCTCGGGCCGCGAACTGTAACCTTGCAGGTACCTCTCAGGTATACATGCCCAACGAAAGCCCCCAGACCCAAATGGAGAGGGGCTGCTTGGGGGCCCCATGGGGGCCCTTCAGGCCAGCTAGGTCTTTGTGTCCTGGCTCATTCGGTTTGGGAGCTGTTGCTGCAGTTGGGCATGTTGGCCGGAGAGTGCTTCTCGGGCCTCGAACTGCAACCTTGCAGGAATCTCCCAGGTTCCCGGCCCAACAAAAGCCCCCAGACCCAAATGGAGAGGGGCTGCTTGGGGGCCCCCTGGGGGCCCTTCAGGCCAGCTAGGTCTTTGGGTCCTGGCTCCTTCGGTTTGGGAGCTGTTGCTGCAGTTGGGCATGTTGGCCGGAGAGTGCTTCTCGGGCCGCGAACTGCAACCTTGCAGGTACCTCCCAGGTTCCCGGCCCAACGAAAACCCCCAGACCCAAATGGAGAGGGGCTGCTTGGGGGCCCCCTGGGGGCCCTTCAGGCCAGCTAGGTCTTTGGGTCCTGGCTCCTTCGCTTTGGGAGCTGTTGCTGCAGTTGGGCATGTTGGCCGGAGAGTGCTTCTCGGGCCGCGAACTGCAACCTTGCAGGAATCTCCCAGGTTCCCGGCCCAACGAAAGCCCCCAGACCCAAATGGAGAGGGGCTGCTTGGGGGCCCCCTGGGGGCCCTTCAGGCCAGCTAGGTCTTTGGGTCCTGGCTCCTTCGCTTTGGGAGCTGTTGCTGCAGTTGGGCATGTTGGCCGGAGAGTGCTTCTCGGGCCGCGAACTGTAATCTTGCAGGTACATCTCAGGTATCCATGCCCAACGAAAGCCCCCAGACCCAAATGGAGAGGGGCTGCTTGGGGGCCCCCTGGGGGCCCTTCAGGCCAGCTAGGTCTTTGGGTCCTGGCTCCTTCGCTTTGGGAGCTGTTGCTGCAGTTGGGCATGTTGGCCGGAGAGTGCTTCTCGGGCCGCGAACTGCAACCTTGCAGGAATCTCCCAGGTTCCATGCCCAACGAAAGCCCCCAGACCCAAATTGAGAGGGGCTGCTTGGGGGCCCCCTGGGGGCCCTTCAGGCCAGCTAGGTCTTTGTGTCCTGGCTCCTTCGCTTTGGGAGCTGTTGCTGCAGTTGGGCATGTTGGCCGGAGAGTGCTTCTCGGGCCGCGAACTGCAACCTTGCAGGAATCTCCCAGGTTCCCGGCCCAACGAAAGCCCCCAGACCCAAATTGAGAGGGGCTGCTTGGGGGCCCCCTGGGGGCCCTTCAGGCCAGCTAGGTCTTTGGGTCCTGGCTCCTTCGGTTTGGGAGCTGTTGCTGCAGTTGAGCATGTTGGCCGGAGAGTGCTTCTCGGGCCGCGAACTGTAACCTTGCAGGAACCTCTCAGGTATCCATGCCCAACGAAAGCCCCCAGACCCAAATGGAGAGGGGCTGCTTGGTGGCCCCCTGGGGGCCCTTCAGGCCAGCTAGGTCTTTGGGTCCTGGCTCATTCGCTTTGGGAGCTGTTGCTGCAGTTGTGCATGTTGGCCGGAGAGTGCTTCTCGGGCCGCGAACTGCAACCTTGCAGGTACCTCCCAGGTTCCTGGCCCAACGAAAACCCACAGACCCAAATGGAGAGGGGCTGCTTGGGGGCCCCCTGGGGGCCCTTCAGGCCAGCTAGGTCTTTGGGTCCTGGCTCCTTCGCTTTGGGAGCTGTTGCTGCAGTTGGGCCTGTTGGCCGGAGAGTGCTTCTCGGGCCGCGAACTGTAACTTGCAGGTACCTCTCAGGTATACATGCCCATCGAAAGCTCCCAGACCGAAATGGAGAGGGGCTGCTTGGTGGCCTTCTGGGGGCACTTCAGGCCAGCTAGGTCTTTGGGTCCTGGCTCCTTCGGTTTGGGAGCTGTTGCTGCAGTTGGGCATGTTGGCCGGAGAGTGCTTCTCGGGCCGCGAAGTGTAACTTGCAGGTACCTCTCAGGTATACATGCCCAACGAAAGCCCCCAGACCCAAATGGATAGGGGCTGCTTGGTGGCCTTCTGGGGGCCCTTCAGGCCAGCTAGGTCTTTGGGTCCTGGCTCCTTCGCTTTGGGAGCTGTTGCTGCAGTTGGGCATTGGTGCCGGAGAGTGCTTCTCCGGCCGCGAACTGCAACCTTGCAGGAATCTCCCAGGTTCCCGGCCCAACGAAAGCCCCCAGACCCAAATGGGGGCCCTTCAGGCCAGCTAGGTCTTTGTGTCCTGGCTCCTTCGGTTGCAGCTGTTGCTGACGTTGGGCATGTTGGCCGGAGATTCGCTGGGGGGCCCTTCAGGCCAGCTAGCTTTCGCTTTGGAGCTGTTGCTGCAGTTGGGCAATGACGCAGGTACCTCCCAGGTTCCCGGCCCAACGAAAGCCCCCAGGTTTATGTTGGCCGGAGAGTGCTTCCCCCGCCTGGGGGCCCTTCAGGCCAGCTAGGTCTTTGGGTCCTGGCTCCTTCGCTTTGGGAGCTGTTGCTGCAGTTGGGCATGTTGGCCGGAGAGTGCTTCTCGGGCCGCGAACTCTAACCTTGCAGGATTCTCCCAGGTTCCCAGCCCAACTAAAGCCCCCAGACCCAAATTGAGAGGGGGTTGTCTTTGGGTCCTGGCTCCTTCGGTTTGGGAGCTGTTGCTGCAGTTGGGCATGTTGGCCGGAGAGTGCTTCTCGGGCCGCGAACTGCAACCTCGCAGGATTCTCAGCGAAATGCAACCTTGCAGGAATCTCCCATGTTCCCGGCCCAATGAAAGCCCCCAGACCCAAATGGAGAGGGGCTGCTTGGGGGCCCCCTGGGGGCCCTTCAGGCCAGCTAGGTCTTTGGGTCCTGGCTCCTTCGCTTTGGGAGCTGTTGCTGCAGTTGGGCATGTTGGCCGGAGAGTGCTTCTCGGGCCGCGAACTCTAACCTTGCAGGATTCTCCCAGGTTCCCAGCCCAACTAAAGCCCCCAGACCCAAATTGAGAGGGGCTGCTTGGGGGCCCCCTGGGGGCCCTTCAGGCCAGCTAGGTCTTTGGGTCCTGGCTCCTTCGGTTTGGGAGCTGTTGCTGCAGTTGGGCATGTTGGCCGGAGAGTGCTTCTCGGGCCGCGAACTGCAACCTCGCAGGATTCTCCCAGGTTCCCGGCCCAACGAAAGCCCCCAGACCCAAATTGAGAGGTGCTGCTTGGGGGCCCCCTGGGGGCCCTTCAGGCCAGCTAGGTCTTTGGGTCCTGGCTCCTTCGGTTTGGGAGCTGTTGCTGCAGTTGGGCATGTTGGCCGGAGAGTGCTTCTCGGGCCGCGAACTGCAACCTTGCAGGTACCTCCCAGGTTCCCGGCCCAACGAAAACCCCCAGACCCAAATGGAGAGGGGCTGCTTGGGGGCCCCCTGGGGGCCCTTCAGGCCAGCTAGGTCTTTGGGTCCTGGCTCCTTCGGTTTGGGAGCTGTTGCTGCAGTTGGGCATGTTGGCCGGAGAGTGCTTCTCGGGCCGCGAAGTGTAACTTGCAGGTACCTCTCAGGTATACATGCCCAACGAAAGCCCCCAGACCCAAATGGAGAGGGGCTGCTTGGTGGACTTCTGGGGGCCCTTCAGGCCAGCTAGGTCTTTGGGTCCTGGCTCCTTCGCTTTGGGAGCTGTTGCTGCAGTTGGGCATGTTGGCCGGAGAGTGCTTCTCGGGCCGCGAAGTGTAACTTGCAGGTACCTCTCAGGTATACATGCCCAACGAAAGCCCCCAGACCCAAATGGAGAGGGGCTGCTTGGGGGCCCCCTGGGGGCCCTTCAGGCCAGCTAGGTCTTTGGGTCCTGGCTCCTTCGGTTTGGGAGCTGTTGCTGCAGTTGCGCATTGGTGCCGGAGAGTGATTCTCCGGCCGCGAACTGCAACCTTGCAGGAATCTCCCAGGTTCCCGGCCCAACTAAAGCCCCCAGACCCAAATTGAGAGGGGCTGCTTGGGGGCCCCCTGGGGGCCCTTCAGGCCAGCTAGGTCTTTGGGTCCTGGCTCCTTCGGTTTGGGAGCTGTTGCTGCAGTTGGGCATGTTGGCCGGAGAGTGCTTCTCGGGCCGCGAACTGCAACCTTGCAGGAATCTCCCAGGTTCCCGGCCCAACGAAAGCCCCCAGACCCAAATGGAGAGGGGCTGCTTGGGGGCCCCCTGGGGGCCCTTCAGGCCAGCTAGGTCTTTGGGTCCTGGCTCCTTCGGTTTGGGAGCTGTTGCTGCAGTTGAGCATGTTGGCCGGAGAGTGCTTCTCGGGCCGCGAACTGTAACCTTGCAGGTACCTCTCAGGTATACATGCCCAACGAAAGCCCCCAGACCCAAATGGAGAGGGTCTGCTTGGGGCCCCCCTGGGGGCCCTTCAGGCCAGCTAGGTCTTTGGGTCCTGGCTCCTTCGGTTTGGGAGCTGTTGCTGCAGTTGGGCATGTTGGCCGGAGAGTGCTTCTCGGGCCGCGAACTGCAACCTTGCAGGTACCTCCCAGGTTCCCGGCCCAACGAAAACCCCCAGACCCAAATGGAGAGGGGCTGCTTGGGGGCCCCCTGGGGGCCCTTCAGGCCAGCTAGGTCTTTGGGTCCTGGCTCCTTCGCTTTGGGAGCTGTTGCTGCAGTTGGGCATGTTGGCCGGAGAGTGCTTCTCGGGCCGCGAACTGCAACCTTGCAGGATTCTCCCAGGTTCCCGGCCCAACGAAAGCCCCCAGACCTAAATGGAGAGGGACTGCTTGGGGACCCCCTGGGGGCACTTCAGGCCAGCTAGGTCTTTGGGTCCTGGCTCCTTCGGTTTGGGAGCTGTTGCTGCAGTTGGGCATGTTGGCCGGAGAGTGCTTCTCGGGCCGCGAACTGTAACCTTGCAGGTACCACTCAGGTATACATGCCCAACGAAAGCCCCCAGACCCAAATGGAGAGGGGCTGCTTGGGGGCCCCATGGGGGCCCTTCAGGCCAGCTAGGTCTTTGTGTCCTGGCTCATTCGGTTTGGGAGCTGTTGCTGCAGTTGGGCATGTTGGCCGGAGAGTGCTTCTCGGGCCTCGAACTGCAACCTTGCAGGAATCTCCCAGGTTCCCGGCCCAACAAAAGCCCCCAGACCCAAATTGAGAGGGGCTGCTTGGGGGCCCCCTGGGGGCCCTTCAGGCCAGCTAGGTCTTTGGGTCCTGGCTCCTTCGGTTTGGGAGCTGTTGCTGCAGTTGGGCATGTTGGCCGGAGAGTGCTTCTCGGGCCGCGAACTGCAACCTTGCAGGTACCTCCCAGGTTCCCGGCCCAACGAAAACCCCCAGACCCAAATGGAGAGGGGCTGCTTGGGGGCCCCCTGGGGGCCCTTCAGGCCAGCTAGGTCTTTGGGTCCTGGCTCCTTCGGTTTGGGAGCTGTTGCTGCAGTTGGGCATGTTGGCCGGAGAGTGCTTCTCGGGCCGCGAACTGCAACCTTGCAGGAATCTCCCAGGTTCCCGGCCCAACGAAAGCCCCCAGACCCAAATGGAGAGGGGCTGCTTGGGGGCCCCCTGGGGGCCCTTCAGGCCAGCTAGGTCTTTGGGTCCTGGCTCCTTCGGTTTGGGAGCTGTTGCTGCAGTTGGGCATGTTGGCCGGAGAGTGCTTCTCGGGCCGCGAACTGTAATCTTGCAGGTACATCTCAGGTATCCATGCCCAACGAAAGCCCCCAGACCCAAATGGAGAGGGGCTGCTTGGGGGCCCCCTGGGGGCCCTTCAGGCCAGCTAGGTCTTTGGGTCCTGGCTCCTTCGCTTTGGGAGCTGTTGCTGCAGTTGGGCATGTTGGCCGGAGAGTGCTTCTCGGGCCGCGAACTGCAACCTTGCAGGAATCTCCCAGGTTCCATGCCCAACGAAAGCCCCCAGACCCAAATTGAGAGGGGCTGCTTGGGGGCCCCCTGGGGGCCCTTCAGGCCAGCTAGGTCTTTGGGTCCTGGCTCCTTCGCTTTGGGAGCTGTTGCTGCAGTTGGGCATGTTGGCCGGAGAGTGCTTCTCGGGCCGCGAACTGTAACTTGCAGGTACCTCTCAGGTATACATGCCCAACGAAAGCTCCCAGACCGAAATGGAGAGGGGCTGCTTGGTGGCCTTCTGGGGGCCCTTCAGGCCAGCTAGGTCTTTGGGTCCTGGCTCATTCGGTTTGGGAGCTGTTGCTGACGTTGGGCATGTTGGCCGGAGAGTGCTTCTCGGGCCGCGAAGTGTAACTTGCAGATACCTCTCAGGTATACATGCCCAACGAAAGCCCCCAGACCCAAATGGAGAGGGGCTGCTTGGTGGCCTTCTGGGGGCCCTTCAGGCCAGCTAGGTCTTTGGGTCCTGGCTCCTTCGCTTTGGGAGCTGTTGCTGCAGTTGGGCATTGGTGCCGGAGAGTGCTTCTCCGGCCGCGAACTGCAACCTTGCAGGAATCTCCCAGGTTCCCGGCCCAACGAAAGCCCCCAGACCCAAATGGAGAGGGGCTGATTGGGGGCCCCCTGGGGGCCCTTCAGGCCAGCTAGGTCTTTGGGTCCTGGCTCATTCGGTTTGGGAGCTGTTGCTGACGTTGGGCATGTTGGCCGGAGAGTGCTTCTCGGGCCTCGAACTGCAACCTTGCAGGAATCTCCCAGGTTCCCGGCCCAACGAAAGCCCCCAGACCCAAATGGAGAGGGGCTGCTTGGGGGCCCCCTGGGGGCCCTTCAGGCCAGCTAGGTCTTTGGGTCCTGGCTCCTTCGCTTTGGGAGCTGTTGCTGCAGTTGGGCATGTTGGCCGGAGAGTGCTTCTCCGGCCGCGAACTGCAACCTTGCAGGTACCTCCCAGGTTCCCGGCCCAACTAAAGCCCCCAGACCCAAATGGAGATGAGCTCCTTGGGGGCCCCCTGGGGGCCCTTCAGGCCAGCTAGGTCTTTGGGTCCTGGCTCCTTCGGTTTGGGAGCTGTTGCTGCAGTTGGGCATGTTGGCCGGAGAGTGCTTCTCGGGCCGCGAACTGCAACCTTGCAGGAATCTCCCAGGTTCCCGGCCCAACGAAAGCCCCCAGACCCAAATGGAGAGGGGCTGCTTGGTGGCCCCCTGGGGGCCCTTCAGGCCAGCTAGGTCTTTGGGTCCTGGCTCATTCGCTTTGGGAGCTGTTGCTGCAGTTGGGCATGTTGGCCGGAGAGTGCTTCTCGGGCCGCGAACTGCAACCTTGCAGGTACCTCCCAGGTTCCCGGCCCAACGAAAACCCACAGACCCAAATGGAGAGGGGCTGCTTGGGGGCCCCCTGGGGGCCCTTCAGGCCAGCTAGGTCTTTGGGTCCTGGCTCCTTCGCTTTGGGAGCTGTTGCTGCAGTTGGGCCTGTTGGCCGGAGAGTGCTTCTCGGGCCGCGAACTGTAACTTGCAGGTACCTCTCAGGTATACATGCCCATCGAAAGCTCCCAGACCGAAATGGAGAGGGGCTGCTTGGTGGCCTTCTGGGGGCACTTCAGGCCAGCTAGGTCTTTGGGTCCTGGCTCCTTCGGTTTGGGAGCTGTTGCTGCAGTTGGGCATGTTGGCCGGAGAGTGCTTCTCGGGCCGCGAAGTGTAACTTGCAGGTACCTCTCAGGTATACATGCCCAACGAAAGCCCCCAGACCCAAATGGATAGGGGCTGCTTGGTGGCCTTCTGGGGGCCCTTCAGGCCAGCTAGGTCTTTGGGTCCTGGCTCCTTCGGTTTGGGAGCTGTTGCTGCAGTTGGACATGTTGGCCACAGAGTGCTTCTCGGGCCGCGAACTGCAACCTTGCAGGAATCTCCCAGGTTCCCGGCCCAACGAAAGCCCCCAGACCCAAATGGAGAGGGGCTGCTTGGGGGCCCCCTGGGGGCCCTTCAGGCCAGCTAGGTCTTTGGGTCCTGGCTCCTTCGGTTTGGGAGCTGTTGCTGCAGTTGGGCATGTTGGCCGGAGAGTGCTTCTCGGGCCGCGAACTGTAACCTTGCAGGTACCTCTCAGGTATACATGCCCAACGAAAGCCCCCAGACCCAAATGGAGAGGGGCTGCTTGGGGGCCCCCTGGGGGCCCTTCAGGCCAGCTAGGTCTTTGGGTCCTGGCTCCTTCGCTTTGGGAGCTGTTGCTGCAGTTGGGCATGTTGGCCGGAGAGTGCTTCTCGGGCCGCGAACTGCAACCTTGCAGGTACCTCCCAGGTTCCCGGCCCAACGAAAGCCCCCAGACCCAAATGGAGAGGGGTTGCTTGGGGGACCCCTGGGGGCCCTTCAGGCCAGCTAGGTCTTTGGGTCCTGGCTCCTTCGCTTTGGGAGCTGTTGCTGCAGTTGGGCATGTTGGCCGGAGAGTGCTTCTCGGGCCGCGAACTGTAACCTTGCAGGATTC
The DNA here is from genome assembly GCF_964237585.1 of Gallinula chloropus. Taxonomy (NCBI): domain Eukaryota; kingdom Metazoa; phylum Chordata; class Aves; order Gruiformes; family Rallidae; genus Gallinula; species Gallinula chloropus. Next base: position 259,044 of record NW_028168779.1, read on the forward strand.
TCCCAGGTTCCCAGCCCAACTAAAGCCCCCAGACCCAAATGGAGAGGGGCTGCTTGGGGGCCCCCTGGGGGCCCTTCAGGCCAGCTAGGTCTTTGGGTCCTGGCTCCTTCGGTTTGGGAGCTGTTGCTGCAGTTGGGCATGTTGGCCGGAGAGTGCTTCTCGGGCCGCGAACTGCAACCTTGCAGGATTCTCCCAGGTTCCCGGCCCAACGAAAGCCCCCAGACCCAAATTGAGAGGGGCAGCTTGGGGCCCCCCTGGGGGCCCTTCAGGCCAGCTAGGTCTTTGGGTCCTGGCTCCTTCGGTTTGGGAGCTGTTGCTGCAGTTGGGCATGTTGGCCGGAGAGTGCTTCTCGGGCCGCGAACTGCAACCTTGCAGGTACCTCCCAGGTTCCCGGCCCAACGAAAACCCCCAGACCCAAATGGAGAGGGGCTGCTTGGGGGCCCCATGGGGGCCCTTCAGGCCAGCTAGGTCTTTGGGTCCTGGCTCCTTCGCTTTGCGAGCTGTTGCTGCAGTTGGGCATGTTGGCCGGAGAGTGCTTCTCGGGCCGCGAACTGTAACTTGCAGGTACCTCTCAGGTATACATGCCCAACGAAAGCCCCCAGACCCAAATGGAGAGGGGCTGCTTGGTGGACTTCTGGGGGCCCTTCAGGCCAGCTAGGTCTTTGGGTCCTGGCTCCTTCGGTTTGGGAGCTGTTGCTGCAGTTGGGCATGTTGGCCGGAGAGTGCTTCTCGGGCCGCGAAGTGTAACTTGCAGGTACCTCTCAGGTATACATGCCCAACGAAAGCCCCCAGACCCAAATGGAGAGGGGCTGCTTGGGGGCCCCCTGGGGGCCCTTCAGGCCAGCTAGGTCTTTGGGTCCTGGCTCCTTCGGTTTGGGAGCTGTTGCTGCAGTTGAGCATGTTGGCCGGAGAGTGCTTCTCGGGCCGCGAACTGTAACCTTGCAGGTACCTCTCAGGTATCCATGCCCAACGAAAGCCCCCAGACCCAAATGGAGAGGGGCTGCTTGGGGCCCCCCTGGGGGCCCTTCAGGCCAGCTAGGTCTTTGGGTCCTGGCTCCTTCGGTTTGGGAGCTGTTGCTGCAGTTGGGCATGTTGGCCGGAGAGTGCTTCTCGGGCCGCGAACTGCAACCTTGCAGGTACCTCCCAGGTTCCCGGCCCAACGAAAACCCCCAGACCCAAATGGAGAGGGGCTGATTGGGGGCCCCCTGGGGGCCCTTCAGGCCAGCTAGGTCTTTGGGTCCTGGCTCCTTCGGTTTGGGAGCTGTTGCTGCAGTTGGGCATGTTGGCCGGAGAGTGCTTCTCGGGCCGCGAACTGCAACCTTGCAGGAATCTCCCAGGTTCCCCGCCCAACGAAAGCCCCCAGACCTAAATGGAGAGGGACTGATTGGGGACCCCCTGGGGGCACTTCAGGCCAGCTAGGTGTTTGGGTCCTGGCTCCTTCGCTTTGGGAGCTGTTGCTGCAGTTGGGCATGTTGGCCGGAGAGTGCTTCTCGGGCCGCGAACTGTAACCTTGCAGGTACCTCTCAGGTATACATGCCCAACGAAAGCCCCCAGACCCAAATGGAGAGGGGCTGCTTGGGGGCCCCATGGGGGCCCTTCAGGCCAGCTAGGTCTTTGTGTCCTGGCTCATTCGGTTTGGGAGCTGTTGCTGCAGTTGGGCATGTTGGCCGGAGAGTGCTTCTCGGGCCTCGAACTGCAACCTTGCAGGAATCTCCCAGGTTCCCGGCCCAACAAAAGCCCCCAGACCCAAATGGAGAGGGGCTGCTTGGGGGCCCCCTGGGGGCCCTTCAGGCCAGCTAGGTCTTTGGGTCCTGGCTCCTTCGGTTTGGGAGCTGTTGCTGCAGTTGGGCATGTTGGCCGGATAATGCTTCTCCGGCCGCGAACTGCAACCTTGCAGGTACCTCCCAGGTTCTCGGCCCAACTAAATCCCCCAGACCCAAATGGAGAGGAGCTCCTTGGGGGCCCCCTGGGGGCCCTTCAGGCCAGCTAGGTCTTTGGGTCCTGGCTCCTTCGGTTTGGGAGCTGTTGCTGCAGTTGGGCATGTTGGCCGGAGAGTGCTTCTCGGGCCGCGAACTGCAACCTTGCAGGAATCTCCCAGGTTCCATGCCCAACGAAAGCCCCCAGACCCAAATTGAGAGGGGCTGCCTGGGGGCCCCCTGGGGGCCCTTCAGGCCAGCTAGGTCTTTGGGTCCTGGCTCCTTCGGTTTGGGAGCTGTTGCTGCAGTTGAGCATGTTGGCCGGAGAGTGCTTCTCGGGCCGCGAACTGTAACCTTGCAGGTACCTCTCAGGTATCCATGCCCAACGAAAGCCCCCAGACCCAAATGGAGAGGGGCTGCTTGGGGCCCCCCTGGGGGCCCTTCAGGCCAGCTAGGTCTTTGGGTCCTGGCTCCTTCGGTTTGGGAGCTGTTGCTGCAGTTGGGCATGTTGGCCGGAGAGTGCTTCTCGGGCCGCGAACTGCAACCTTGCAGGTACCTCCCAGGTTCCCGGCCCAACGAAAACCCCCAGACCCAAATGGAGAGGGGCTGCTTGGGGGCCCCCTGGGGGCCCTTCAGGCCAGCTAGGTCTTTGGGTCCTGGCTCCTTCGGTTTGGGAGCTGTTGCTGCAGTTGGGCATGTTGGCCGGAGAGTGCTTCTCGGGCCGCGAACTGCAACCTTGCAGGAATCTCCCAGGTTCCCCGCCCAACGAAAACCCCCAGACCCAAATGGAGAGGGGCTGCTTGGTGGACTTCTGGGGGCCCTTCAGGCCAGCTAGGTCTTTGGGTCCTGGCTCCTTCGCTTTGGGAGCTGTTGCTGCAGTTGGGCATGTTGGCCGGAGAGTGCTTCTCGGGCCGCGAACTGCAACCTTGCAGGAATCTCCCAGGTTCCATGCCCAACGAAAGCCCCCAGACCCAAATTGAGAGGGGCTGCTTGGGGGCCCCCTGGGGGCCCTTCAGGCCAGCTAGGTCTTTGGGTCCTGGCTCCTTCGGTTTGGGAGCTGTTGCTGCAGTTGTGCATGTTGGCCGGAGAGTGCTTCTCCGGCCGCGAACTGCAACCTTGCAGGAATCTCCCAGGTTCCATGCCCAACGAAAGCCCCCAGACCCAAATTGAGAGGGGCTGCTTGGGGGCACCCTGGGGGCCCTTCAGGCCAGCTAGGTCTTTGGGTCCTGGCTCCTTCGCTTTGGGAGCTGTTGCTGCAGTTGGGCATGTTGGCCGGAGAGTGCTTCTCGGGCCGCGAACTGCAACCTTGCAGGAATCTCCCAGGTTCCCGGCCCAACGAAAGCCCCCAGACCCAAATGGAGAGGGGCTGCTTGGGGGCCCCCTGGGGTCCCTTCAGGCCAGCTAGGTCTTTGGGTCCTGGCTCCTTCGCTTTGGGAGCTGTTGCTGCAGTTGGGCATGTTGGCCGGAGAGTGCTTCTCGGGCCGCGAACTGCAACCTTGCAGGAATCTCCCAGGTTCCCGGCCCAACGAAAGCCCCCAGACCCAAATGGAGAGGGGCTGCTTGGGGGCCCCCTGGGGGCCCTTCAGGCCAGCTAGGTCTTTGGGTCCTGGCTCCTTCGCTTTGGGAGCTGTTGCTGCAGTTGGGCATGTTGGCCGGAGAGTGCTTCTCCGGCCGCGAACTGCAACCTTGCAGGTAGCTCCCAGGTTCCTGGCCCAACGAAAGCCCCCAGACCCAAATTGAGAGGGGCTGCTTGGGGGCCCCCTGGGGGCCCTTCAGGCCAGCTAGGTCTTTGGGTCCTGGCTCCTTCGGTTTGGGAGCTGTTGCTGCAGTTGGGCATGTTGGCCGGAGAGTGCTTCTCGGGCCGCGAACTGTAACCTTGCAGGAATCTCCGAGGTTCCCCGCCCAACGAAAGCCCCCAGACCCAAATGGAGAGGGGCTGCTTGGGGACCCCCTGGGGGACCTTCAGGCCAGCTAGGTCTTTGGGTCCTGGCTCCTTCGGTTTGGGAGCTGTTGCTGCAGTTGAGCATGTTGGCCGGAGAGTGTATCTCGGACCGCGAACTGCAACCTTGCAGGAATCTCCCAGGTTCCATTCCCAAGGAAAGCCCCCAGACCCAAATTGAGAGGGGCTGCTTGGGGACCCCCTGGGGGCCCTTCAGGCCAGCTAGGTCTTTGGGTCCTGGCTCCTTCGGTTTGGGAGCTGTTGCTGCAGTTGGGCATGTTGGCCGGAGAGTGCTTCTCGGGCCGCGAACTGCAACCTTGCAGGTACCTCCCAGGTTCCCGGCCCAACGAAAACCCCCAGACCCAAATGGAGAGGGGCTGCTTGGGGGCCCCCTGGGGGCACTTCAGGCCAGCTAGGTCTTTGGGTCCTGGCTCCTTCGGTTTGGGAGCTGTTGCTGCAGTTGGGCATGTTGGCCGGAGAGTGCTTCTCGGGCCGCGAAGTGTAACTTGCAGGTACCTCTCAGGTATCCATGCCCAACGAAAGCCCCCAGACCCAAATGGAGAGGGGCTGCTTGGGGGCCTTCTGGGGGCCCTTCAGGCCAGCTAGGTCTTTGGGTCCTGGCTCCTTCGGTTTGGGAGCTGTTGCTGGATATTGGGCATGTTGGCCGGAGAGTGCTTCTCGGGCCGCGAACTGCAACATTGCTGGTATCTCCCAGGTTCTCAGCCTAAAGAAAGCCCCCAGACCCAAATGGAGAGGGGCTGCTTGGGGGCCCCCTGGGGGCCCTTCAGGCCAGCTAGGTCTTTGGGTCCTGGCTCCTTCGGTTTGGGAGCTGTTGCTGCAGTTGGGCATGTTGGCCGGAGAGTGCTTCTCGGGCCGCAAACTGTAACCTTGCAGGTACCTCTCAGGTATCCATGCCCAACGAAAGCCCCCAGACCCAAATGGAGAGGAGCTCCTTGGGGGCCCCATGGGGGCCCTTCAGGCCAGCTAGGTCTTTGGGTCCTGGCTCCTTCGCTTTGGGAGCTGTTGCTGCAGTTGGGCATGTTGGCCGGAGAGTGCTTCTCGGGCCGCGAACTACAACCTTGCAGGAATCTCCCAGGTTCCATGCCCAACGAAAGCCCCCAGACCCAAATTGAGAGGGGCTGCTTGGGGGCCCCCTGGGGGCCCTTCAGGCCAGCTAGGTCTTTGGGTCCTGGCTCCTTCGGTTTGGGAGCTGTTGCTGCAGTTGGGCATGTTGGCCGGAGAGTGCTTCTCGGGCCGCGAACTGCAACCTTGCAGGTACCTCCCAGGTTCCCGGCCCAACTAAATCCCCCAGACCCAAATGGAGAGGGGCTGCTTGGGGGCCCCCTGGGGGCCCTTCAGGCCAGCTAGGTCTTTGGGTCCTGGCTCCTTCGGTTTGGGAGCTGTTGCTGCAGTTGGGCATGTTGGCCGGAGAGTGCTTCTCGGGCCGCGAACTGCAACCTTGCAGGATTCTCCCAGGTTCCCGGCCCAACGAAAGCCCCCAGACCCAAATTGAGAGGGGCTGCTTGGCGCCCCCCTGGGGGCCCTTCAGGCCAGCTAGGTCTTTGGGTCCTGGCTCCTTCGCTTTGGGAGCTGTTGCTGCAGTTGGGCATGTTGGCCGGAGAGTGATTCTCGGGCCGCGAACTGTAACCTTGCAGGTACCTCTCAGGTATCCATGCCCAACGAAAGCCCCCATACCCAAATTGAGAGGGGCTGCTTGGGGCCCCCCTGGGGGCCCTTCAGGCCAGCTAGGTCTTTGGGTCCTGGCTCCTTCGGTTTGGGAGCTGTTGCTGCAGTTGGGCATGTTGGCCGGAGAGTGCTTCTCCGGCCGCGAACTGTAACCTTGCAGGTACCTCTCAGGTATCCATGCCCAACGAAAGCCCCCAGACCCAAATTGAGAGGGGCTGCTTGGGGGCCCCATGGGGGCGCTTCAGGCCAGCTAGGTCTTTGGGTCCTGGCTCCTTCGCTTTGGGAGCTGTTGCTGCAGTTGGGCATGTTGGCCGGAGAGTGCTTCTCGGGCCGCGAACTGCAACCTTGCAGGTACCTCCCAGGTTCCCGGCCCAACGAAAACCCCCAGACCCAAATGGAGAGGGACTGCTTGGGGACCCCCTGGGGGCCCTTCAGGCCAGCTAGGTCTTTGGGTCCTGGCTCCTTCGCTTTGGGAGCTGTTGCTGCAGTTGGGCATGTTGGCCGGAGAGTGCTTCTCGGGCCGCGAACTGTAACCTTGCAGGTACCTCTCAGGTATACATGCCCAACGAAAGCCCCCAGACCCAAATTGAGAGGGGCTGCTTGGGGACCCCCTGGGGGCCCTTCAGGCCAGCTAGGTCTTTGTGTCCTCGCTCCTTCGGTTTGGGAGCTGTTGCTGCAGTTGGGCATGTTGGCCGGAGAGTGCTTCTCGGGCCTTGAACTGCAACCTTGCAGGAATCTCCCAGGTTCCCGGCCCAACGAAAGCCCCCAGACCCAAATGGAGAGGGGCTGCTTGGGGGCCCCCTGGGGGCCCTTCAGGCCAGCTAGGTCTTTGGGTCCTGGCTCCTTCGGTTTGGGAGCTGTTGCTGCAGTTGGGCATGTTGGCCGGAGAGTGCTTCTCGGGCCGCGAACTGTAACCTTGCAGGATTCTCCCAGGTTCCCGGCCCAACTAAAGCCCCCAGACCCAAATTGAGAGGGGCTGCTTGGGGGCCCCCTGGGGGCCCTTCAGGCCAGCTAGGTCTTTGGGTCCTGGCTCCTTCGGTTTGGGAGCTGTTGCTGCAGTTGGGCATGTTGGCCGGAGAGTGCTTCTCGGGCCGCGAACTGCAACCTTGCAGGAATCTCCCAGGTTCCCGGCCCAACAAAAGCCCCCAGACCCAAATGGAGAGGGGATGCTTGGGGGCCCCCTGGGGGCCCTTCAGGCCAGCTAGGTCTTTGGGTCCTGGCTCCTTCGGTTTGGGAGCTGTTGCTGCAGTTGGGCATGTTGGCCGGAGAGTGCTTCTCGGGCCGCGAACTGCAACCTTGCAGGATTCTCCCAGGTTCCCGGCCCAACGAAAGCCCCCAGACCCAAATGGAGAGGGGCTGCTTGGGGGCCCCCTGGGGGCCCTTCAGGCCAGCTAGGTCTTTGGGTCCTGGCTCCTTCGGTTTGGGAGCTGTTGCTGCAGTTGGGCATGTTGGCCGGAGAGTGCTTCTCGGGCCGCGAACTGCAACCTTGCATGAATCTCCCAGGTTCCCGGCCCAACGAAAGCCCCCAGACCCAAATGGAGAGGGACTGCTTGGGGACCCCCTGGGGGCACTTCAGGCCAGCTAGGTCTTTGGGTCCTGGCTCCTTCGCTTTGGGAGCTGTTGCTGCAGTTGGGCATGTTGGCCGGAGAGTGCTTCTCGGGCCGCGAACTGTAACCTTGCAGGTACCTCTCAGGTATACATGCCCAACGAAAGCCCCCAGACCCAAATTGAGAGGGGCTGCTTGGGGGTCCCCTGGGGGCCCTTCAGGCCAGCTAGGTCTTTGTGTCCTGGCTCCTTCGGTTTGGGAGCTGTTGCTGCAGTTGGGCATGTTGGCCGGAGAGTGCTTCTCGGGCCTTGAACTGCAACCTTGCAGGAATCTCCCAGGTTCCCGGCCCAACGAAAGCCCCCAGACCCAAATGGAGAGGGGCTGCTTGGGGGACCCCTGGGGGCCCTTCAGGCCAGCTAGGTCTTTGGGTCCTGGCTCCTTCGGTTTGGGAGCTGTTGCTGCAGTTGGGCATGTTGGCCGGAGAGTGCTTCTCGGGCCGCGAACTGTAACCTTGCAGGTACCTCTCAATTATACATGCCCAACGAAAGCCCCCAGACCCAAATTGAGAGGGGCTGCTTGGGGACCCCCTGGGGGCCCTTCAGGCCAGCTAGGTCTTTGGGTCCTGGCTCCTTCGGTTTGGGAGCTGTTGCTGCAGTTGGGCATGTTGGCCGGAGAGTGCTTCTCGGGCCGCGAACTGCAACCTCGCAGGTTTCTCCCAGGTTCCCGGCCCAACGAAAGGCCCCAGACCCAAATTGAGAGGGGCTGCTTGGGGGCCCCCTGGGGGCCCTTCAGGCCAGCTAGGTCTTTGGGTCCTGGCTCCTTCGGTTTGGGAGCTGTTGCTGCAGTTGGGCATGTTGGCCGGAGAGTGCTTCTCGGGCCGCGAACTGCAACCTTGCAGGATTGTCCCAGGTTCCCGGCCCAACGAAAGCCCCCAGACCCAAATTGAGAGGTGCTGCTTGGGGCCCCCCTGGGGGCCCTTCAGGCCAGCTAGGTCTTTGGGTCCTGGCTCCTTCGGTTTGGGAGCTGTTGCTGCAGTTGGGCATGTTGGCCACAGAGTGCTTCTCGGGCCGCGAACTGCAACCTTGCAGGTACCTCCCAGGTTCCCGGCCCAACGAAAACCCCCAGACCCAAATGGAGAGGGGCTGCTTGGGGGCCCCCTGGGGGCCCTTCAGGCCAGCTAGGTCTTTGGGTCCTGGCTCCTTCGGTTTGGGAGCTGTTGCTGCAGTTGGGCATGTTGGCCGGAGAGTGCTTCTCGGGCCGCGAACTGCAACCTTGCAGGTACCTCTCAGGTATACATGCCCAACGAAAGCCCCCAGACCCAAATGGAGAGGGGCTGCTTGGTGGCCTTCTGGGGGCCCTTCAGGCCAGCTAGGTCTTTGGGTCCTGGCTCCTTCGGTTTGGGAGCTGTTGCTGCAGTTGGGCATTGGTGCCGGAGAGTGCTTCTCGGGCCGCGAACTGCAACCTTGCAGGAATCTCCCAGGTTCCCGGCCCAACAAAAGCCCCCAGACCCAAATGGAGAGGGACTGCTTGGGGACCCCCTGGGGGCACTTCAGGCCAGCTAGGTCTTTGGGTCCTGGCTCCTTCGCTTTGGGAGCTGTTGCTGCAGTTGGGCATGTTGGCCGGAGAGTGCTTCTCGGGCCGCAAACTGTAACCTTGCAGGTACCTCTCAGGTATACATGCCCAACGAAAGCCCCCAGACCCAAATTGAGAGGGGCTGCTTGGGGGCCCCCTGGGGGCCCTTCAGGCCAGCTAGGTCTTTGTGTCCTGGCTCATTCGGTTTGGGAGCTGTTGCTGCAGTTGGGCATGTTGGCCGGAGAGTGCTTCTCGGGCCTTGAACTGCAACCTTGCAGGAATCTCCCAGGTTCCCGGCCCAACGAAAGCCCCCAGACCCAAATGGAGAGGGGCTGCTTGGGGGCCCCCTGGGGGCCCTTCAGGCCAGCTAGGTCTTTGGGTCCTGGCTCCTTCGGTTTGGGAGCTGTTGCTGCAGTTCGGCATGTTGGCCGGAGAGTGCTTCTCGGGCCGCGAACTGTAACCTTGCAGGATTCTCCCAGGTTCCCAGCCCAACTAAAGCCCCCAGACCCAAATTGAGAGGGGCTGCTTGGGGGCCCCCTGGGGGCCCTTCAGGCCAGCTAGGTCTTTGGGTCCTGGCTCCTTCGGTTTGGGAGCTGTTGCTGCAGTTGGGCATGTTGGCCGGAGAGTGCTTCTCGGGCCGCGAACTGCAACCTCGCAGGTTTCTCCCAGGTTCCCGGCCCAACGAAAGGCCCCAGACCCAAATTGAGAGGTGCTGCTTGGGGGCCCCCTGGGGGCCCTTCAGGCCAGCTAGGTCTTTGGGTCCTGGCTCCTTCGGTTTGGGAGCTGTTGCTGCAGTTGGGCATGTTGGCCGGAGAGTGCTTCTCGGGCCGCGAACTGCAACCTTGCAGGATTGTCCCAGGTTCCCGGCCCAACGAAAGCCCCCAGACCCAAATTGAGAGGTGCTGCTTGGGGCCCCCCTGGGGGCCCTTCAGGCCAGCTAGGTCTTTGGGTCCTGGCTCCTTCGGTTTGGGAGCTGTTGCTGCAGTTGGGCATGTTGGCCGGAGAGTGCTTCTCGGGCCGCGAACTGCAACCTTGCAGGTACCTCCCAGGTTCCCGGCCCAACGAAAACCCCCAGACCCAAATGGAGAGGGGCTGCTTGGGGGCCCCCTGGGGGCCCTTCAGGCCAGCTAGGTCTTTGGGTCCTGGCTCCTTCGGTTTGGGAGCTGTTGCTGCAGTTGGGCATGTTGGCCGGAGAGTGCTTCTCGGGCCGCGAACTGCAACCTTGCAGGTACCTCTCAGGTATACATGCCCAACGAAAGCCCCCAGACCCAAATGGAGAGGTGCTGCTTGGTGGCCTTCTGGGGGCCCTTCAGGCCAGCTAGGTCTTTGGGTCCTGGCTCCTTCGGTTTGGGAGCTGTTGCTGCAGTTGGGCATTGGTGCCGGAGAGTGCTTCTCCGGCCGCGAACTGCAACCTTGCAGGAATCTCCCAGGTTCCCGGCCCAACGAAAGCCCCCAGACCCAAATGGAGAGGGGCTGCTTGGGGGCCCCCTGGGGGCCCTTCAGGCCAGCTAGGTCTTTGGGTCCTGGCTCCTTCGCTTTGGGAGCTGTTGCTGCAGTTGGGCATGTTGGCCGGAGAGTGCTTCTCCGGCCGCGAACTGCAACCTTGCAGGAATCTCCCAGGTTCCCGGCCCAACGAAAGCCCCCAGACCCAAATGGAGAGGGGCTGCTTGGGGGCCCCCTGGGGGCCCTTCAGGCCAGCTAGGTCTTTGGGTCCTGGCTCCTTCGGTTTGGGAGCTGTTGCTGCAGTTGGGCATGTTGGCCGGAGAGTGCTTCTCGGGCCGCGAACTGCAACCTTGCAGGTACCTCCCAGGTTCCCGGCCCAACGAAAGCCCCCAGACCCAAATTGAGAGGGGCTGCTTGGGGGCCCCATGGGGGCCCTTCAGGCCAGCTAGGTCTTTGGGTCCTGGCTCCTTCGGTTTGGGAGCTGTTGCTGCAGTTGGGCATGTTGGCCGGAGAGTGCTTCTCGGGCCGCGAACTGCAACCTCGCAGGTTTCTCCCAGGTTCCCGGCCCAACGAAAGGCCCCAGACCCAAATTGAGAGGTGCTGCTTGGGGGCCCCCTGGGGGCACTTCAGGCCAGCTAGGTCTTTGGGTCCTGGCTCCTTCGGTTTGGGAGCTGTTGCTGCAGTTGGGCATGTTGGCCGGAGAGTGCTTCTCGGGCCGCGAACTGCAACCTTGCAGGATTGTCCCAGGTTCCCGGCCCAACGAAAGCCCCCAGACCCAAATGGAGAGGGGCTGCTTGGGGGCCCCCTGGGGGCCCTTCAGGCCAGCTAGGTCTTTGGGTCCTGGCTCCTTCGCTTTGGGAGCTGTTGCTGCAGTTGGGCATGTTGGCCGGAGAGTGCTTCTCGGGCCGCGAACTTCAACCTTGCAGGTACCTCCCAGGTTCCCGGCCCAACGAAAACCCCCAGACCCAAATGGAGAGGGGCTGCTTGGGGGCCCCCTGGGGGCCCTTCAGGCCAGCTAGGTCTTTGGGTCCTGGCTCCTTCGCTTTGCGAGCTGTTGCTGCAGTTGGGCATGTTGGCCGGAGAGTGCTTCTCGGGCCGCGAACTGCAACCTTGCAGGTACCTCTCAGGTATACATGCCCAACGAAAGCCCCCAGACCCAAATGGAGAGGGGCTGCTTGGTGGCCTTCTGGGGGCCCTTCAGGCCAGCTAGGTCTTTGGGTCCTGGCTCCTTCGGTTTGGGAGCTGTTGCTGCAGTTGGGCATGTTGGCCGGAGAGTGCTTCTCCGGCCGCGAACTGCAACCTTGCAGGAATCTCCCAGGTTCCCGGCCCAACGAAAGCCCCCAGACCCAAATGGAGAGGGGCTGCTTGGGGGCCCCCTGGGGGCCCTTCAGGCCAGCTAGGTCTTTGGGTCCTGGCTCCTTCGGTTTGGGAGCTGTTGCTGCAGTTGGGCATGTTGGCCGGAGAGTGCTTCTCCGGCCGCGAACTGCAACCTTGCAGGAATCTCCCAGGTTCCCGGCCCAACGAAAGCCCCCAGACCCAAATTGAGAGGGGCTGCTTGGGGGCCCCCTGGGGGCCCTTCAGGCCAGCTAGGTCTTTGGGTCCTGGCTCCTTCGGTTTGGGAGCTGTTGCTGCAGTTGTGCATGTTGGCCGGAGAGTGCTTCTCGGGCCGCGAACTTTAACTTGCAGGTACCTCTCAGGTATACATGCCCAACGAAAGCCCCCAGACCCAAATGGAGAGGGGCTGCTTGGGGGCCCCCTGGGGGCCCTTCAGGCCAGCTAGGTCTTTGGGTCCTGGCTCCTTCGGTTTGGGAGCTGTTGCTGCAGTTGGGCATTGGTGCCGGAGAGTGCTTCTCCGGCCGCGAACTGCAACCTTGCAGGATTCTCCCAGGTTCCCGGCCCAACGAAAGCCCCCAGACCCAAATGGAGAGGGGCTGCTTGGGGGCCCCCTGGGGGCCCTTCAGGCCAGCTAGGTCTTTGGGTCCTGGCTCCTTCGCTTTGGGAGCTGTTGCTGCAGTTGGGCATGTTGGCCGGAGAGTGCTTCTCCGGCCGCGAACTGCAACCTTGCAGGAATCTCCCAGGTTCCCGGCCCAACGAAAGCCCCCAGACCCAAATTGAGAGGGGCTGCTTGGGGGCCCCCTGGGGGCCCTTCAGGCCAGCTAGGTCTTTGGGTCCTGGCTCCTTCGCTTTGGGAGCTGTTGCTGCAGTTGGGCATGTTGGCCGGAGAGTGCTTCTCGGGCCGCGAACTGCAACCTTGCAGGTACCTCCCAGGTTCCCGGCCCAACGAAAACCCCCAGACCCAAATGGAGAGGGGCTGCTTGGGGGCCCCCTGGGGGCCCTTCAGGCCAGCTAGGTCTTTGGGTCCTGGCTCCTTCGGTTTGGGAGCTGTTGCTGCAGTTGGGCATGTTGGCCGGAGAGTGCTTCTCGGGCCGCGAACTGCAACCTTGCAGGAATCTCCCAGGCTCCCCGCCCAACGAAAGCCCCCAGACCCAAATGGAGAGGGGCTGCTTGGGGACCCCCTGGGGGCACTTCAGGCCAGCTAGGTCTTTGGGTCCTGGCTCATTCGCTTTGGGAGCTGTTGCTGCAGTTGGGCATGTTGGCCGGAGAGTGCTTCTCGGGCCGCGAACTGTAACCTTGCAGGTACCTCTCAGGTATACATGCCCAACGAAAGCCCCCAGACCCAAATGGAGAGGGGCTGCTTGGGGGCCCCCTGGGGGCACTTCAGGCCAGCTAGGTCTTTGTGTCCTGGCTCATTCGGTTTGGGAGCTGTTGCTGCAGTTGGGCATGTTGGCCGGAGAGTGCTTCTCGGGCCTCGAACTGCAACCTTGCAGGAATCTCCCAGGTTCCCGGCCCAACAAAAGCCCCCAGACCCAAATGGAGAGGGGCTGCTTGGGGGCCCCCTGGGGGCCCTTCAGGCCAGCTAGGTCTTTGGGTCCTGGCTCCTTCGGTTTGGGAGCTGTTGCTGCAGTTGGGCATGTTGGCCGGAGAGTGCTTCTCGGGCCGCGAACTGCAACCTTGCAGGTACCTCCCAGGTTCCCGGCCCAACGAAAGCCCCCAGACCCAAATGGAGAGGGGCTGCTTGGGGGCCCCCTGGGGGCCCTTCAGGCCAGCTAGGTCTTTGGGTCCTGGCTCCTTCGGTTTGGGAGCTGTTGCTGCAGTTGGGCATGTTGGCCGGAGAGTGCTTCTCGGGCCGCGAACTGCAACCTCGCAGGTTTCTCCCAGGTTCCCGGCCCAACGAAAGGCCCCAGACCCAAATGGAGAGGGGCTGCTTGGGGGCCCCCTGGGGGCCCTTCAGGCCAGCTAGGTCTTTGGGTCCTGGCTCCTTCGGTTTGGGAGCTGTTGCTGCAGTTGGGCATGTTGGCCGGAGAGTGCTTCTCGGGCCGCGAACTGCAACCTTGCAGGTACCTCTCAGGTATACATGCCCAACGAAAGCCCCCAGACCCAAATGGAGAGGGGCTGCTTGGTGGCCTTCTGGGGGCCCTTCAGGCCAGCTAGGTCTTTGGGTCCTGGCTCCTTCGGTTTGGGAGCTGTTGCTGCAGTTGGGCATTGGTGCCGGAGAGTGCTTCTCCGGCCGCGAACTGCAACCTTGCAGGAATCTCCCAGGTTCCATGCCCAACGAAAGCCCCCAGACCCAAATGGAGAGGGGCTGCTTGGGGGCCCCCTGGGGGCCCTTCAGGCCAGCTAGGTCTTTGGGTCCTGGCTCCTTCGGTTTGGGAGCTGTTGCTGCAGTTGGGCATTGGTGCCGGAGAGTGCTTCTCCGGCCGCGAACTGCAACCTTGCAGGAATCTCCCAGGTTCCCGGCCCAACGAAAGCCCCCAGACCCAAATGGAGAGGGGCTGCTTGGGGGCCCCCTGGGGGCCCTTCAGGCCAGCTAGGTCTTTGGGTCCTGGCTCCTTCGGTTTGGGAGCTGTTGCTGCAGTTGGGCATGTTGGCCGGAGAGTGCTTCTCCGGCCGCGAACTGCAACCTTGCAGGAATCTCCCAGGTTCCCGGCCCAACGAAAGCCCCCAGACCCAAATTGAGAGGGGCTGCTTGGGGGCCCCCTGGGGGCCCTTCAGGCCAGCTAGGTCTTTGGGTCCTGGCTCCTTCGGTTTGGGAGCTGTTGCTGCAGTTGTGCATGTTGGCCGGAGAGTGATTCTCGGGCCGCGAACTGCAACCTTGCAGGTACCTCCCAGGTTCCCGGCCCAACGAAAACCCCCAGACCCAAATGGAGAGGGGCTGCTTGGGGGCCCCCTGGGGGCCCTTCAGGCCAGCTAGGTCTTTGGGTCCTGGCTCCTTCGGTTTGGGAGCTGTTGCTGCAGTTGGGCATGTTGGCCGGAGAGTGCTTCTCGGGCCGCGAACTGCAACCTTGCAGGAATCTCCCAGGCTCCCCGCCCAACGAAAGCCCCCAGACCCAAATGGAGAGGGGCTGCTTGGGGACCCCCTGGGGGCACTTCAGGCCAGCTAGGTCTTTGGGTCCTGGCTCCTTCGCTTTGGGAGCTGTTGCTGCAGTTGGGCATGTTGGCCGGAGAGTGCTTCTCGGGCCGCGAACTGTAACCTTGCAGGTACCTCTCAGGTATACATGCCCAACGAAAGCCCCCAGACCCAAATGGAGAGGGGCTGCTTGGGGGCCCCATGGGGGCCCTTCAGGCCAGCTAGGTCTTTGTGTCCTGGCTCATTCGGTTTGGGAGCTGTTGCTGCAGTTGGGCATGTTGGCCGGAGAGTGCTTCTCGGGCCTCGAACTGCAACCTTGCAGGAATCTCCCAGGTTCCCGGCCCAACAAAAGCCCCCAGACCCAAATGGAGAGGGGCTGCTTGGGGGCCCCCTGGGGGCCCTTCAGGCCAGCTAGGTCTTTGGGTCCTGGCTCCTTCGGTTTGGGAGCTGTTGCTGCAGTTGGGCATGTTGGCCGGAGAGTGCTTCTCGGGCCGCGAACTGCAACCTTGCAGGTACCTCCCAGGTTCCCGGCCCAACGAAAGCCCCCAGACCCAAATTGAGAGGGGCTGCTTGGGGGCCCCCTGGGGGCCCTTCAGGCCAGCTAGGTCTTTGGGTCCTGGCTCCTTCGGTTTGGGAGCTGTTGCTGCAGTTGGGCATGTTGGCCGGAGAGTGCTTCTCGGGCCGCGAACTGCAACCTCGCAGGTTTCTCCCAGGTTCCCGGCCCAACGAAAGGCCCCAGACCCAAATGGAGAGGGGCTGCTTGGGGGCCCCCTGGGGGCCCTTCAGGCCAGCTAGGTCTTTGGGTCCTGGCTCCTTCGGTTTGGGAGCTGTTGCTGCAGTTGGGCATGTTGGCCGGAGAGTGCTTCTCGGGCCGCGAACTGCAACCTTGCAGGATTGTCCCAGGTTCCCGGCCCAACGAAAGCCCCCAGACCCAAATTGAGAGGTGCTGCTTGGGGCCCCCCTGGGGGCCCTTCAGGCCAGCTAGGTCTTTGGGTCCTGGCTCCTTCGGTTTGGGAGCTGTTGCTGCAGTTGGGCATGTTGGCCGGAGAGTGCTTCTCGGGCCGCGAACTGCAACCTTGCAGGTACCTCCCAGGTTCCCGGCCCAACGAAAACCCCCAGACCCAAATGGAGAGGGGCTGCTTGGGGGCCCCCTGGGGGCCCTTCAGGCCAGCTAGGTCTTTGGGTCCTGGCTCCTTCGGTTTGGGAGCTGTTGCTGCAGTTGGGCATGTTGGCCGGAGAGTGCTTCTCGGGCCGCGAACTGCAACCTTGCAGGTACCTCTCAGGTATACATGCCCAACGAAAGCCCCCAGACCCAAATGGAGAGGGGCTGCTTGGGGACCCCCTGGGGGCACTTCAGGCCAGCTAGGTCTTTGGGTCCTGGCTCCTTCGCTTTGGGAGCTGTTGCTGCAGTTGGGCATGTTGGCCGGAGAGGGCTTCTCGGGCCGCGAACTGTAACCTTGCAGGTATCTCTCAGGTATACATGCCCAACGAAAGCCCCCAGACCCAAATGGAGAGGGGCTGCTTGGGGGCCCCATGGGGGCCCTTCAGGCCAGCTAGGTCTTTGTGTCCTGGCTCATTCGGTTTGGGAGCTGTTGCTGCAGTTGGGCATGTTGGCCGGAGAGTGCTTCTCGGGCCTCGAACTGCAACCTTGCAGGAATCTCCCAGGTTCCCGGCCCAACAAAAGCCCCCAGACCCAAATGGAGAGGGGCTGCTTGGGGGCCCCCTGGGGGCCCTTCAGGCCAGCTAGGTCTTTGGGTCCTGGCTCCTTCGGTTTGGGAGCTGTTGCTGCAGTTGGGCATGTTGGCCGGAGAGTGCTTCTCGGGCCGCGAACTGCAACCTTGCAGGTACCTCCCAGGTTCCTGGCCCAACGAAAGCCCCCAGACCCAAATTGAGAGGGGCTGCTTGGGGGCCCCCTGGGGGCCCTTCAGGCCAGCTAGGTCTTTGGGTCCTGGCTCCTTCGGTTTGGGAGCTGTTGCTGCAGTTGGGCATGTTGGCCGGAGAGTGCTTCTCGGGCCGCGAACTGCAACCTCGCAGGTTTCTCCCAGGTTCCCGGCCCAACGAAAGGCCCCAGACCCAAATGGAGAGGGGCTGCTTGGGGGCCCCCTGGGGGCCCTTCAGGCCAGCTAGGTCTTTGGGTCCTGGCTCCTTCGGTTTGGGAGCTATTGCTGCAGTTGGACATGTTGGCCGGAGAGTGCTTCTCGGGCCGCGAACTGCAACCTTGCAGGTACCTCCCAGGTTCCCGGCCCAACGAAAGCCCCCAGACCCAAATTGAGAGGTGCTGCTTGGGGCCCCCCTGGGGGCCCTTCAGGCCAGCTAGGTCTTTGGGTCCTGGCTCCTTCGCTTTGGGAGCTGTTGCTGCAGTTGGGCATGTTGGCCGGAGAGTGCTTCTCGGGCCGCGAACTGCAACCTTGCAGGTACCTCCCAGGTTCCCGGCCCAACGAAAACCCCCAGACCCAAATGGAGAGGGGCTGCTTGGGGGCCCCATGGGGGCCCTTCAGGCCAGCTAGGTCTTTGGGTCCTGGCTCCTTCGCTTTGGGAGCTGTTGCTGCAGTTGGGCATGTTGGCCGGAGAGTGCTTCTCGGGCCGCGAACTGCAACCTTGCAGGTACCTCTCAGGTATACATGCCCAACGAAAGCCCCCAGACCCAAATGGAGAGGGGCTGCTTGGTGGCCTTCTGAGGGCCCTTCAGGCCAGCTAGGTCTTTGGGTCCTGGCTCCTTCGCTTTGGGAGCTGTTGCTGCAGTTGGGCATTGGTGCCGGAGAGTGCTTCTCCGGCCGCGAACTGCAACCTTGCAGGAATCTCCCAGGTTCCCGGCCCAACGAAAGCCCCCAGACCCAAATGGAGAGGGGCTGCTTGGGGGCCCCCTGGGGGCCCTTCAGGCCAGCTAGGTCTTTGGGTCCTGGCTCCTTCGGTTTGGGAGCTGTTGCTGCAGTTGGGCATGTTGGCCGGAGAGTGCTTCTCCGGCCGCGAACTGCAACCTTGCAGGTACCTCCCAGGTTCCCGGCCCAACGAAAGCCCCCAGACCCAAATGGAGAGGGGCTGCTTGGGGGCCCCCTGGGGGCCCTTCAGGCCAGCTAGGTCTTTGGGTCCTGGCTCCTTCGGTTTGGGAGCTGTTGCTGCAGTTGGGCATGTTGGCCGGAGAGTGCTTCTCCGGCCGCGAACTGCAACCTTGCAGGAATCTCCCAGGTTCCCGGCCCAACGAAAGCCCCCAGACCCAAATTGAGAGGGGCTGCTTGGGGGCCCCCTGGGGGCCCTTCAGGCCAGCTAGGTCTTTGGGTCCTGGCTCCTTCGGTTTGGGAGCTGTTGCTGCAGTTGTGCATGTTGGCCGGAGAGTGCTTCTCGGGCCGCGAACTGCAACCTTGCAGGTACCTCCCAGGTTCCCGGCCCAACGAAAACCCCCAGACCCAAATGGAGAGGGGCTGCTTGGGGGCCCCCTGGGGGCCCTTCAGGCCAGCTAGGTCTTTGGGTCCTGGCTCCTTCGGTTTGGGAGCTGTTGCTGCAGTTGGGCATGTTGGCCGGAGAGTGCTTCTCGGGCCGCGAACTGCAACCTTGCAGGAATCTCCCAGGCTCCCCGCCCAACGAAAGCCCCCAGACCCAAATGGAGAGGGGCTGCTTGGGGACCCCCTGGGGGCACTTCAGGCCAGCTAGGTCTTTGGGTCCTGGCTCCTTCGCTTTGGGAGCTGTTGCTGCAGTTGGGCATGTTGGCCGGAGAGTGCTTCTCGGGCCGCGAACTGTAACCTTGCAGGTACCTCTCAGGTATACATGCCCAACGAAAGCCCCCAGACCCAAATGGAGAGGGGCTGCTTGGGGGCCCCATGGGGGCCCTTCAGGCCAGCTAGGTCTTTGTGTCCTGGCTCATTCGGTTTGGGAGCTGTTGCTGCAGTTGGGCATGTTGGCCGGAGAGTGCTTCTCGGGCCTCGAACTGCAACCTTGCAGGAATCTCCCAGGTTCCCGGCCCAACAAAAGCCCCCAGACCCAAATGGAGAGGGGCTGCTTGGGGGCCCCCTGGGGGCCCTTCAGGCCAGCTAGGTCTTTGGGTCCTGGCTCCTTCGGTTTGGGAGCTGTTGCTGCAGTTGGGCATGTTGGCCGGAGAGTGCTTCTCGGGCCGCGAACTGCAACCTTGCAGGTACCTCCCAGGTTCCCGGCCCAACGAAAGCCCCCAGACCCAAATTGAGAGGGGCTGCTTGGGGGCCCCCTGGGGGCCCTTCAGGCCAGCTAGGTCTTTGGGTCCTGGCTCCTTCGGTTTGGGAGCTGTTGCTGCAGTTGGGCATGTTGGCCGGAGAGTGCTTCTCGGGCCGCGAACTGCAACCTCGCAGGTTTCTCCCAGGTTCCCGGCCCAACGAAAGGCCCCAGACCCAAATGGAGAGGGGCTGCTTGGGGGCCCCCTGGGGGCCCTTCAGGCCAGCTAGGTCTTTGGGTCCTGGCTCCTTCGGTTTGGGAGCTGTTGCTGCAGTTGGGCATGTTGGCCGGAGAGTGCTTCTCGGGCCGCGAACTGCAACCTTGCAGGATTGTCCCAGGTTCCCGGCCCAACGAAAGCCCCCAGACCCAAATTGAGAGGTGCTGCTTGGGGCCCCCCTGGGGGCCCTTCAGGCCAGCTAGGTCTTTGGGTCCTGGCTCCTTCGGTTTGGGAGCTGTTGCTGCAGTTGGGCATGTTGGCCGGAGAGTGCTTCTCGGGCCGCGAACTGCAACCTTGCAGGTACCTCCCAGGTTCCCGGCCCAACGAAAACCCCCAGACCCAAATGGAGAGGGGCTGCTTGGGGGCCCCCTGGGGGCCCTTCAGGCCAGCTAGGTCTTTGGGTCCTGGCTCCTTCGGTTTGGGAGCTGTTGCTGCAGTTGGGCATGTTGGCCGGAGAGTGCTTCTCGGGCCGCGAACTGCAACCTTGCAGGTACCTCTCAGGTATACATGCCCAACGAAAGCCCCCAGACCCAAATGGAGAGGGGCTGCTTGGTGGCCTTCTGGGGGCCCTTCAGGCCAGCTAGGTCTTTGGGTCCTGGCTCCTTCGGTTTGGGAGCTGTTGCTGCAGTTGGGCATTGGTGCCGGAGAGTGCTTCTCGGGCCTTGAACTGCAACCTTGCAGGAATCTCCCAGGTTCCCGGCCCAACGAAAGCCCCCAGACCCAAATGGAGAGGGGCTGCTTGGGGGCCCCCTGGGGGCCCTTCAGGCCAGCTAGGTCTTTGGGTCCTGGCTCCTTCGGTTTGGGAGCTGTTGCTGCAGTTGGGCATGTTGGCCGGAGAGTGCTTCTCCGGCCGCGAACTGCAACCTTGCAGGAATCTCCCAGGTTCCCGGCCCAACGAAAGCCCCCAGACCCAAATGGAGAGGGGCTGCTTGGGGGACCCCTGGGGGCCCTTCAGGCCAGCTAGGTCTTTGGGTCCTGGCTCCTTCGGTTTGGGAGCTGTTGCTGCAGTTGGGCATGTTGGCCGGAGAGTGCTTCTCGGGCCGCGAACTTCAACCTTGCAGGTACCTCCCAGGCTCCCCGCCCAACGAAAGCCCCCAGACCCAAATGGAGAGGGGCTGCTTGGGGACCCCCTGGGGGCACTTCAGGCCAGCTAGGTCTTTGGGTCCTGGCTCCTTCGCTTTGGGAGCTGTTGCTGCAGTTGGGCATGTTGGCCGGAGAGTGCTTCTCGGGCCGTGAACTGTAACCTTGCAGGTACCTCTCAGGTATACATGCCCAACGAAAGCCCCCAGACCCAAATGGAGAGGGGCTGCTTGGGGGCCCCATGGGGGCCCTTCAGGCCAGCTAGGTCTTTGTGTCCTGGCTCATTCGGTTTGGGAGCTGTTGCTGCAGTTGGGCATGTTGGCCGGAGAGTGCTTCTCGGGCCTCGAACTGCAACCTTGCAGGAATCTCCGAGGTTCCCGGCCCAACAAAAGCCCCCAGACCCAAATGGAGAGGGGCTGCTTGGGGGCCCCCTGGGGGCACTTCAGGCCAGCTAGGTCTTTGGGTCCTGGCTCCTTCGGTTTGGGAGCTGTTGCTGCAGTTGGGCATGTTGGCCGGAGAGTGCTTCTCGGGCCGCGAACTGCAACCTCGCAGGTTTCTCCCAGGTTCCCGGCCCAACGAAAGGCCCCAGACCCAAATGGAGAGGGGCTGCTTGGGGGCCCCCTGGGGGCCCTTCAGGCCAGCTAGGTCTTTGGGTCCTGGCTCCTTCGGTTTGGGAGCTGTTGCTGCAGTTGGGCATGTTGGCCGGAGAGTGCTTCTCGGGCCCCGAACTGCAACCTTGCAGGATTGTCCCAGGTTCCCGGCCCAACGAAAGCCCCCAGACCCAAATTGAGAGGTGCTGCTTGGGGCCCCCCTGGGGGCCCTTCAGGCCAGCTAGGTCTTTGGGTCCTGGCTCCTTCGGTTTGGGAGCTGTTGCTGCAGTTGGGCATGTTGGCCGGAGAGTGCTTCTCGGGCCGCGAACTGCAACCTTGCAGGTACCTCTCAGGTATACATGCCCAACGAAAGCCCCCAGACCCAAATTGAGAGGGGCTGCTTGGTGGCCTTCTGGGGGCCCTTCAGGCCAGCTAGGTCTTTGGGTCCTGGCTCCTTCGGTTTGGGAGCTGTTGCTGCAGTTGGGCATTGGTGCCGGAGAGTGCTTCTCCGGCCGCGAACTGCAACCTTGCAGGAATCTCCCAGGTTCCCGGCCCAACGAAAGCCCCCAGACCCAAATGGAGAGGGGCTGCTTGGGGGCCCCCTGGGGGCCCTTCAGGCCAGCTAGGTCTTTGGGTCCTGGCTCCTTCGCTTTGGGAGCTGTTGCTGCAGTTGGGCATGTTGGCCGGAGAGTGCTTCTCCGGCCGCGAACTGCAACCTTGCAGGAATCTCCCAGGTTCCCGGCCCAACGAAAGCCCCCAGACCCAAATGGAGAGGGGCTGCTTGGGGGCCCCCTGGGGGCCCTTCAGGCCAGCTAGGTCTTTGGGTCCTGGCTCCTTCGGTTTGGGAGCTGTTGCTGCAGTTGGGCATGTTGGCCGGAGAGTGCTTCTCGGGCCGCGAACTGCAACCTTGCAGGTACCTCCCAGGCTCCCCGCCTAACGAAAGCCCCCAGACCCAAATGGAGAGGGGCTGCTTGGGGACCCCCTGGGGGCACTTCAGGCCAGCTAGGTCTTTGGGTCCTGGCTCCTTCGCTTTGGGAGCTGTTGCTGCAGTTGGGCATGTTGGCCGGAGAGTGCTTCTCGGGCCGCGAACTGTAACCTTGCAGGTACCTCTCAGGTATACATGCCCAACGAAAGCCCCCAGACCCAAATGGAGAGGGGCTGCTTGGGGGCCCCATGGGGGCCCTTCAGGCCAGCTAGGTCTTTGTGTCCTGGCTCATTCGGTTTGGGAGCTGTTGCTGCAGTTGGGCATGTTGGCCGGAGAGTGCTTCTCGGGCCGCGAACTGCAACCTTGCAGGATTGTCCCAGGTTCCCGGCCCAACGAAAGCCCCCAGACCCAAATGGAGAGGTGCTGCTTGGGGCCCCCCTGGGGGCCCTTCAGGCCAGCTAGGTCTTTGGGTCCTGGCTCCTTCGGTTTGGGAGCTGTTGCTGCAGTTGGGCATGTTGGCCGGAGAGTGCTTCTCGGGCCGCGAACTGCAACCTTGCAGGTACCTCCCAGGTTCCCGGCCCAACGAAAACCCCCAGACCCAAATTGAGAGGGGCTGCTTGGGGGCCCCCTGGGGGCCCTTCAGGCCAGCTAGGTCTTTGGGTCCTGGCTCCTTCGGTTTGGGAGCTGTTGCTGCAGTTGGGCATGTTGGCCGGAGAGTGCTTCTCGGGCCGCGAACTGCAACCTTGCAGGTACCTCTCAGGTATACATGCCCAACGAAAGCCCCTAGACCCAAATGGAGAGGGGCTGCTTGGTGGCCTTCTGGGGGCCCTTCAGGCCAGCTAGGTCTTTGGGTCCTGGCTCCTTCGGTTTGGGAGCTGTTGCTGCAGTTGGGCATTGGTGCCGGAGAGTGCTTCTCCGGCCGCGAACTGCAACCTTGCAGGAATCTCCCAGGTTCCCGGCCCAACGAAAGCCCCCAGACCCAAATGGAGAGGGGCTGCTTGGGGGCCCCCTGGGGGCCCTTCAGGCCAGCTAGGTCTTTGGGTCCTGGCTCCTTCGGTTTGGGAGCTGTTGCTGCAGTTGGGCATGTTGGCCGGAGAGTGCTTCTCCGGCCGCGAACTGCAACCTTGCAGGAATCTCCCAGGTTCCCGGCCCAACGAAAGCCCCCAGACCCAAATTGAGAGGGGCTGCTTGGGGGCCCCCTGGGGGCCCTTCAGGCCAGCTAGGTCTTTGGGTCCTGGCTCCTTCGGTTTGGGAGCTGTTGCTGCAGTTGGGCATGTTGGCCGGAGAGTGCTTCTCGGGCCGCGAACTGCAACCTTGCAGGTACCTCCCAGGCTCCCCGCCCAACGAAAGCCCCCAGACCCAAATGGAGAGGGGCTGCTTGGGGACCCCCTGGGGGCACTTCAGGCCAGCTAGGTCTTTGGGTCCTGGCTCCTTCGCTTTGGGAGCTGTTGCTGCAGTTGGGCATGTTGGCCGGAGAGTGCTTCTCGGGCCGCGAACTTCAACCTTGCAGGTACCTCTCAGGTATACATGCCCAACGAAAGCCCCCAGACCCAAATGGAGAGGGGCTGCTTGGGGGCCCCCTGGGGGCCCTTCAGGCCAGCTAGGTCTTTGTGTCCTGGCTCATTCGGTTTGGGAGCTGTTGCTGCAGTTGGGCATGTTGGCCGGAGAGTGCTTCTCGGGCCTCGAACTGCAACCTTGCAGGAATCTCCCAGGTTCCCGGCCCAACAAAAGCCCCCAGACCCAAATGGAGAGGGGCTGCTTGGGGGCCCCCTGGGGGCCCTTCAGGCCAGCTAGGTCTTTGTGTCCTGGCTCCTTCGGTTTGGGAGCTGTTGCTGCAGTTGGGCATGTTGGCCGGAGAATGCTTCTCCGGCCGCGAACTGCAACCTTGCAGGTACCTCCCAGGTTCCCGGCCCAACTAAATCCCCCAAACCCAAATGGAGAGGAGCTCCTTGGGGGCCCCATGGGGGCCCTTCAGGCCAGCTAGGTCTTTGGGTCCTGGCTCCTTCGGTTTGGGAGCTGTTGCTGCAGTTGGGCATGTTGGCCGGAGAGTGCTTCTCGGGCCGCGAACTGCAACCTTGCAGGAATCTCCCAGGTACCATGCCCAACGAAAGCCCCCAGACCCAAATTGAGAGGGGCTGCTTGGGGGCCCCATGGGGGCCCTTCAGGCCAGCTAGGTCTTTGGGTCCTGGCTCCTTCGGTTTGGGAGCTGTTGCTGCAGTTGGGCATGTTGGCCGGAGAGTGCTTCTCGGGCCGCGAACTGCAACCTTGCAGGAATCTCCCAGGTTCCATGCCCAACGAAAGCCCCCAGACCCAAATTGAGAGGGGCTGCTTGGGGGCCCCCTGGGGGCCCTTCAGGCCAGCTAGGTCTTTGGGTCCTGGCTCCTTCGGTTTGGGAGCTGTTGCTGCAGTTGGGCATGTTGGCCGGAGAGTGCTTCTCGGGCCGCGAACTGCAACCTCGCAGGTTTCTCCCAGGTTCCCGGCCCAACGAAAGGCCCCAGACCCAAATTGAGAGGTGCTGCTTGGGGACCCCCTGGGGGCCCTTCAGGCCAGCTAGGTCTTTGGGTCCTGGCTCCTTCGGTTTGGGAGCTGTTGCTGCAGTTGGGCATGTTGGCCGGAGAGTGCTTCTCGGGCCGCGAACTGCAACCTTGCAGGATTGACCCAGGTTCCCGGCCCAACGAAAGCCCCCAGACCCAAATTGAGAGGGGCTGCTTGGGGCCCCCCTGGGGGCCCTTCAGGCCAGCTAGGTCTTTGGGTCCTGGCTCCTTCGCTTTGGGAGGTGTTGCTGCAGTTGGGCATGTTGGCCGGAGAGTGCTTCTCGGGCCGCGAACTGCAACCTTGCAGGTACCTCCCAGGTTCCCGGCCCAACGAAAACCCCCAGACCCAAATGGAGAGGGGCTGCTTGGGGGCCCCCTGGGGGCCCTTCAGGCCAGCTAGGTCTTTGGGTCCTGGCTCCTTCGCTTTGCGAGCTGTTGCTGCAGTTGGGCATGTTGGCCGGAGAGTGCTTCTCGGGCCGCGAACTGCAACCTTGCAGGTACCTCTCAGGTATACATGCCCAACGAAAGCCCCCAGACCCAAATGGAGAGGGGCTGCTTGGTGGCCTTCTGGGGGCCCTTCAGGCCAGCTAGGTCTTTGGGTCCTGGCTCCTTCGGTTTGGGAGCTGTTGCTGCAGTTGGGCATGTTGGCCGGAGAGTGCTTCTCGGGCCGCGAACTGCAACCTTGCAGGAATCTCCCAGGCTCCCCGCCCAACGAAAGCCCCCAGACCCAAATGGAGAGGGGCTGCTTGGGGACCCCCTGGGGGCACTTCAGGCCAGCTAGGTCTTTGGGTCCTGGCTCCTTCGCTTTGGGAGCTGTTGCTGCAGTTGGGCATGTTGGCCGGAGAGTGCTTCTCGGGCCGCGAACTGTAACCTTGCAGGTACCTCTCAGGTCTACATGCCCAACGAAAGCCCCCAGACCCAAATGGAGAGGGGCTGCTTGGGGGCCCCATGGGGGCCCTTCAGGCCAGCTAGGTCTTTGTGTCCTGGCTCATTCGGTTTGGGAGCTGTTGCTGCAGTTGGGCATGTTGGCCGGAGAGTGCTTCTCGGGCCTCGAACTGCAACCTTGCAGGAATCTCCCAGGTTCCATGCCCAACGAAAGCCCCCAGACCCAAATTGAGAGGGGCTGCTTGGGGGCCCCCTGGGGGCCCTTCAGGCCAGCTAGGTCTTTGGGTCCTGGCTCCTTCGGTTTGGGAGCTGTTGCTGCAGTTGGGCATGTTGGCCGGAGAGTGCTTCTCGGGCCGCGAACTGCAACCTTGCAGGTACCTCCCAGGTTCCCGGCCCAACGAAAGCCCCCAGACCCAAATTGAGAGGGGCTGCTTGGGGGCCCCCTGGGGGCCCTTCAGGCCAGCTAGGTCTTTGGGTCCTGGCTCCTTCGCTTTGGGAGCTGTTGCTGCAGTTGGGCATGTTGGCCGGAGAGTGCTTCTCGGGCCGCGAACTGCAACCTTGCAGGAATCTCCCAGGTTCCATGCCCAACGAAAGCCCCCAGACCCAAATTGAGAGGGGCTGCTTGGGGGCCCCCTGGGGGCCCTTCAGGCCAGCTAGGTCTTTGGGTCCTGGCTCCTTCGGTTTGGGAGCTGTTGCTGCAGTTGGGCATGTTGGCCGGAGAGTGCTTCTCGGGCCGCGAACTGCAACCTTGCAGGTACCTCCCAGGTTCCCGGCCCAACGAAAACCCCCAGACCCAAATGGAGAGGGGCTGCTTGGGGCCCCCCTGGGGGCCCTTCAGGCCAGCTAGGTCTTTGGGTCCTGGCTCCTTCGGTTTGGGAGCTGTTGCTGCAGTTGGGCATGTTGGCCGGAGAGTGCTTCTCGGGCCGCGAACTGCAACCTTGCAGGATTCTCCCAGGTTCCCGGCCCAACGAAAGCCCCCAGACCCAAATGGAGAGGGGCTGCTTGGGGGCCCCCTGGGGGCCCTTCAGGCCAGCTAGGTCTTTGGGTCCTGGCTCCTTCGGTTTGGGAGCTGTTGCTGCAGTTGGGCATGTTGGCCGGAGAGTGCTTCTCGGGCCGCGAACTGCAACCTTGCAGGATTCTCCCAGGCTCCCGGCCCAACGAAAGCCCCCAGACCCAAATTGAGAGGGGCTTCTTGGGGGCCCCCTGGGGGCCCTTCACGCCAGCTAGGTCTTTGGGTCCTGGCTCCTTCGGTTTGGGAGCTGTTGCTGCAGTTGGGCATGTTGGCCGGAGAGTGCTTCTCGGGCCGCGAACTGCAACCTTGCAGGATTCTCCCAGGTTCCCGGCCCAACGAAAGCCCCCAGACCCAAATTGAGAGGGGCTGCTTGGGGCCCCCCTGGGGGCCCTTCAGGCCAGCTAGGTCTTTGGGTCCTGGCTCCTTCGGTTTGGGAGCTGTTGCTGCAGTTGGGCATGTTGGCCGGAGAGTGCTTCTCGGGCCGCGAACTGCAACCTTGCAGGATTCTCCCAGGTTCCCGGCCCAACGAAAGCCCCCAGACCCAAATTGAGAGGGGCTGCTTGGGGGCCCCCTGGGGGCCCTTCAGGCCAGCTAGGTCTTTGGGTCCTGGCTCCTTCGGTTTGGGAGCTGTTGCTGCAGTTGGGCATGTTGGCCGGAGAGTGCTTCTCGGGCCGCGAACTGCAACCTTGCAGGATTCTCCCAGGTTCCCGGCCCAACGAAAGCCCCCAGACCCAAATTGAGAGGGGCTGCTTGGGGCCCCCCTGGGGGCCCTTCAGGCCAGCTAGGTCTTTGGGTCCTGGCTCCTTCGCTTTGGGAGCTGTTGCTGCAGTTGGGCATGTTGGCCGGAGAGTGCTTCTCGGGCCGCGAACTGCAACCTTGCAGGTACCTCCCAGGTTCCCGGCCCAACGAAAACCCCCAGACCCAAATGGAGAGGGGCTGCTTGGGGGCCCCCTGGGGGCACTTCAGGCCAGCTAGGTCTTTGGGTCCTGGCTCCTTCGCTTTGGGAGCTGTTGCTGCAGTTGGGCATGTTGGCCGGAGAGTGCTTCTCGGGCCGCAAACTGTAACTTGCAGGTACCTCTCAGGTATACATGCCCAACGAAATCCCCCAGACCCAAATTGAGAGGGGCTGCTTGGGGGCCCCCTGGGGGCCCTTCAGGCCAGCTAGGTCTTTGGGTCCTGGCTCCTTCGCTTTGGGAGCTGTTGCTGCAGTTGGGCATGTTGGCCGGAGAGTGCTTCTCGGGCCTTGAACTGCAACCTTGCAGGAATCTCCGAGGTTCCCCGCCCAACGAAAGCCCCCAGACCCAAATGGAGAGGGGCTGCTTGGGGACCCCCTGGGGGCACTTCAGGCCAGCTAGGTCTTTGGGTCCTGGCTCCTTCGGTTTGGGAGCTGTTGCTGCAGTTGAGCATGTTGGCCGGAGAGTGCTTCTCGGGCCGCGAACTGTAACCTTGCAGGTACCTCTCAGGTATCCATGCCCAACGAAAGCCCCCAGACCCAAATGGAGAGGAGCTCCTTGGGGGCCCCATGGGGGCCCTTCAGGCCAGCTAGGTCTTTGGGTCCTGGCTCCTTCGGTTTGGGAGCTGTTGCTGCAGTTGGGCATGTTAGCCGGAGAGTGCTTCTCCGGCCGCGAACTGCAACCTTGCAGGAATCTCCCATGTTCCATGCCCAACGAAAGCCCCCAGACCCAAATTGAGAGGGGCTGCTTGGGGGCCCCCTGGGGGCCCTTCAGGCCAGCTAGGTCTTTGGGTCCTGGCTCCTTCGGTTTGGGAGCTGTTGCTGCAGTTGGGCATGTTGGCCGGAGAGTGCTTCTCGGGCCGCGAACTGCAACCTTGCAGGATTCTCCCAGGTTCCCGGCCCAACGAAAGCCCCCAGACCCAAATTGAGAGGGGCTGCTTGGGGGCCCCCTGGGGGCCCTTCAGGCCAGCTAGGTCTTTGGGTCCTGGCTCCTTCGCTTTGGGAGCTGTTGCTGCAGTTGGGCATGTTGGCCGGAGAGTGCTTCTCGGGCCGCGAACTGCAACCTTGCAGGATTCTCCCAGGTTCCCGGCCCAACGAAAGCCCCCAGACCCAAATTGAGAGGGGCTGCTTGTGGCTCCCCTGGGGGCCCTTCAGGCCAGCTAGGTCTTTGGGTCCTGGCTCCTTCGGTTTGGGAGCTGTTGCTGCAGTTGGGCATGTTGGCCAGAGAGTGCTTCTCGGGCCGCGAACTGTAACCTTGCAGGTACCTCCCAGGTTCCCGGCCCAACGAAAGCCCCCAGACCCAAATTGAGAGGGGCTGCTTGGGGCCCCCCTGGGGGCCCTTCAGGCCAGCTAGGTCTTTGGGTCCTGGCTCCTTCGGTTTGGGAGCTGTTGCTGCAGTTGGGCATGTTGGCCGGAGAGTGCTTCTCCGGCCGCGAACTGCAACCTTGCAGGTACCTCCCAGGTTCCCGGCCCAACGAAAACCCCCAGACCCAAATGGAGAGGGGCTGCTTGGGGGCCCCCTGGGGGCCCTTCAGGCCAGCTAGGTCTTTGGGTCCTGGCTCCTTCGCTTTGGGAGCTGTTGCTGCAGTTGGGCATGTTGGCCGGAGAGTGCTTCTCGGGCCGCGAACTGTAACTTGCAGGTACCTCTCAGGTATACATGCCCAACGAAAGCCCCCAGACCCAAATGGAGAGGGGCTGCTTGGGGGCCTTCTGGGGGCCCTTCAGGCCAGCTAGGTCTTTGGGTCCTGGCTCCTTCGGTTTGGGAGCTGTTGCTGGATATTGGGCATGTTGGCCCGAGAGTGCTTCTCTGGCCGCGAACTGCAACCTTGCTGGTATCTCCCAGGTTCTCAGCCTAAAGAAAGCCCCCAGACCCAAATGGAGAGGGGCTGCTTGGGGGCCCCCTGGGGGCACTTCAGGCCAGCTAGGTCTTTGGGTCCTGGCTCCTTCGCTTTGGGAGCTGTTGCTGCAGTTGGGCATGTTGGCCGGAGAGTGCTTCTCCGGCCGCGAACTGCAACCTTGCAGGAATCTCCCAGGTTCCCGGCCCAACGAAAGCCCCCAGACCCAAATGGAGAGGGGCTGCTTGGGGGCCACCTGGGGGCCCTTCAGGCCAGCTAGGTCTTTGGGTCCTGGCTCATTCGGTTTGGGAGCTGTTGCTGCAGTTGTGCATGTTGGCCGGAGAGTGCTTCTCGGGCCGCGAACTGCAACCTTGCAGGTACCTCCCAGGTTCCCGGCCCAACGAAAACCCCCAGACCCAAATGGAGAGGGGCTGCTTGGGGGCCCCCTGGGGGCCCTTCAGGCCAGCTAGGTCTTTGGGTCCTGGCTCCTTCGGTTTGGGAGCTGTTGCTGCAGTTGGGCATGTTGGCCGGAGAGTGCTTCTCGGGCCGCGAACTGCAACCTTGCAGGAATCTCCCAGGCTCCCCGCCCAACGAAAGCCCCCAGACCCAAATGGAGAGGGGCTGCTTGGGGACCCCCTGGGGGCACTTCAGGCCAGCTAGGTCTTTGGGTCCTGGCTCCTTCGCTTTGGGAGCTGTTGCTGCAGTTGGGCATGTTGGCCGGAGAGTGCTTCTCGGGCCGCGAACTGTAACCTTGCAGGTACCTCTCAGGTATACATGCCCAACGAAAGCCCCCAGACCCAAATGGAGAGGGGCTGCTTGGGGGCCCCATGGGGGCCCTTCAGGCCAGCTAGGTCTTTGTGTCCTGGCTCATTCGGTTTGGGAGCTGTTGCTGCAGTTGGGCATGTTGGCCGGAGAGTGCTTCTCGGGCCTCGAACTGCAACCTTGCAGGAATCTCCCAGGTTCCCGGCCCAGCAAAAGCCCCCAGACCCAAATGGAGAGGGGCTGCTTGGGGGCCCCCTGGGGGCCCTTCAGGCCAGCTAGGTCTTTGGGTCCTGGCTCCTTCGGTTTGGGAGCTGTTGCTGCAGTTGGGCATGTTGGCCGGAGAATGCTTCTCCGGCCGCGAACTGCAACCTTGCAGGTACCTCCCAGGTTCCCGGCCCAACTAAATCCCCCAGACCCAAATGGAGAGGAGCTCCTTGGGGGCCCCATGGGGGCCCTTCAGGCCAGCTAGGTCTTTGGGTCCTGGCTCCTTCGGTTTGGGAGGTGTTGCTGCAGTTGGGCATGTTGGCCGGAGAGTGCTTCTCGGGCCGCGAACTGCAACCTTGCAGGAATCTCCCAGGTTCCATGCCCAACGAAAGCCCCCAGACCCAAATTGAGAGGGGCTGCTTGGGGGCCCCCTGGGGGCCCTTCAGGCCAGCTAGGTCTTTGGGTCCTGGCTCCTTCGGTTTGGGAGCTGTTGCTGCAGTTGGGCATGTTGGCCGGAGAGTGCTTCTCGGGCCGCGAACTGCAACCTTGCAGGTACCTCCCAGGTTCCCGGCCCAACGAAAACCCCCAGACCCAAATGGAGAGGGGCTGCTTGGGGCCCCCCTGGGGGCCCTTCAGGCCAGCTAGGTCTTTGGGTCCTGGCTCCTTCGGTTTGGGAGCTGTTGCTGCAGTTGGGCATGTTGGCCGGAGAGTGCTTCTCGGGCCGCGAACTGCAACCTTGCAGGATTCTCCCAGGTTCCCGGCCCAACGAAAGCCCCCAGACCCAAATGGAGAGGGGCTGCTTGGGGGCCCCCTGGGGGC
Source organism: Gallinula chloropus (assembly GCF_964237585.1). NCBI lineage: Eukaryota > Metazoa > Chordata > Aves > Gruiformes > Rallidae > Gallinula > Gallinula chloropus. Next base: position 289,548 of record NW_028168779.1, read on the forward strand.
CCTTCAGGCCAGCTAGGTCTTTGGGTCCTGGCTCCTTCGGTTTGGGAGCTGTTGCTGCAGTTGGGCATGTTGGCCGGAGAGTGCTTCTCGGGCCGCGAACTGCAACCTTGCAGGATTCTCCCAGGCTCCCGGCCCAACGAAAGCCCCCAGACCCAAATTGAGAGGGGCTGCTTGGGGGCCCCCTGGGGGCCCTTCACGCCAGCTAGGTCTTTGGGTCCTGGCTCCTTCGCTTTGGGAGCTGTTGCTGCAGTTGGGCATGTTGGCCGGAGAGTGCTTCTCGGGCCGCGAACTGCAACCTTGCAGGATTCTCCCAGGTTCCCGGCCCAACGAAAGCCCCCAGACCCAAATTGAGAGGGGCTGCTTGGGGCCCCCCTGGGGGCCCTTCAGGCCAGCTAGGTCTTTGGGTCCTGGCTCCTTCGGTTTGGGAGCTGTTGCTGCAGTTGGGCATGTTGGCCGGAGAGTGCTTCTCGGGCCGCGAACTGCAACCTTGCAGGATTCTCCCAGGTTCCCGGCCCAACGAAAGCCCCCAGACCCAAATTGAGAGGGGCTGCTTGGGGGCCCCCTGGGGGCCCTTCAGGCCAGCTAGGTCTTTGGGTCCTGGCTCCTTCGGTTTGGGAGCTGTTGCTGCAGTTGGGCATGTTGGCCGGAGAGTGCTTCTCGGGCCGCGAACTGCAACCTTGCAGGATTCTCCCAGGTTCCCGGCCCAACGAAAGCCCCCAGACCCAAATTGAGAGGGGCTGCTTGGGGCCCCCCTGGGGGCCCTTCAGGCCAGCTAGGTCTTTGGGTCCTGGCTCCTTCGCTTTGGGAGCTGTTGCTGCAGTTGGGCATGTTGGCCGGAGAGTGCTTCTCGGGCCGCGAACTGCAACCTTGCAGGTACCTCCCAGGTTCCCGGCCCAACGAAAACCCCCAGACCCAAATGGAGAGGGGCTGCTTGGGGGCCCCCTGGGGGCACTTCAGGCCAGCTAGGTCTTTGGGTCCTGGCTCCTTCGGTTTGGGAGCTGTTGCTGCAGTTGGGCATGTTGGCCGGAGAGTGCTTCTCGGGCCGCGAACTGTAACTTGCAGGTACCTCTCAGGTATACATGCCCAACGAAATCCCCCAGACCCAAATTGAGAGGGGCTGCTTGGGGGCCCCCTGGGGGCCCTTCAGGCCAGCTAGGTCTTTGGGTCCTGGCTCCTTCGGTTTGGGAGCTGTTGCTGCAGTTGGGCATGTTGGCCGGAGAGTGCTTCTCGGGCCGCGAACTGCAACCTTGCAGGAATCTCCGAGGTTCCCCGCCCAACGAAAGCCCCCAGACCCAAATGGAGAGGGGCTGCTTGGGGACCCCCTGGGGGCCCTTCAGGCCAGCTAGGTCTTTGGGTCCTGGCTCCTTCGCTTTGGGAGCTGTTGCTGCAGTTGAGCATGTTGGCCGGAGAGTGCTTCTCGGGCCGCGAACTGTAACCTTGCAGGTACCTCTCAGGTATCCATGCCCAACGAAAGCCCCCAGACCCAAATGGAGAGGAGCTCCTTGGGGGCCCCATGGGGGCCCTTCAGGCCAGCTAGGTCTTTGGGTCCTGGCTCCTTCGGTTTGGGAGCTGTTGCTGCAGTTGGGCATGTTGGCCGGAGAGTGCTTCTCCGGCCGCGAACTGCAACCTTGCAGGAATCTCCCATGTTCCATGCCCAACGAAAGCCCCCAGACCCAAATTGAGAGGGGCTGCTTGGGGGCCCCCTGGGGGCCCTTCAGGCCAGCTAGGTCTTTGGGTCCTGGCTCCTTCGGTTTGGGAGCTGTTGCTGCAGTTGGGCATGTTGGCCGGAGAGTGCTTCTCGGGCCGCGAACTGCAACCTTGCAGGAATCTCCGAGGTTCCCCGCCCAACGAAAGCCCCCAGACCCAAATGGAGAGGGGCTGCTTGGGGACCCCCTGGGGGCACTTCAGGCCAGCTAGGTCTTTGGGTCCTGGCTCCTTCGGTTTGGGAGCTGTTGCTGCAGTTGAGCATGTTGGCCGGAGAGTGCTTCTCGGGCCGCGAACTGTAACCTTGCAGGTACCTCTCAGGTATCCATGCCCAACGAAAGCCCCCAGACCCAAATGGAGAGGAGCTCCTTGGGGGCCCCATGGGGGCCCTTCAGGCCAGCTAGGTCTTTGGGTCCTGGCTCCTTCGGTTTGGGAGCTGTTGCTGCAGTTGGGCATGTTGGCCGGAGAGTGCTTCTCCGGCCGCGAACTGCAACCTTGCAGGAATCTCCCATGTTCCATGCCCAACGAAAGCCCCCAGACCCAAATTGAGAGGGGCTGCTTGGGGGCCCCCTGGGGGCCCTTCAGGCCAGCTAGGTCTTTGGGTCCTGGCTCCTTCGGTTTGGGAGCTGTTGCTGCAGTTGGGCATGTTGGCCGGAGAGTGCTTCTCGGGCCGCGAACTGCAACCTTGCAGGATTCTCCCAGGTTCCCGGCCCAACGAAAGCCCCCAGACCCAAATTGAGAGGGGCTGCTTGGGGGCCCCCTGGGGGCCCTTCAGGCCAGCTAGGTCTTTGGGTCCTGGCTCCTTCGCTTTGGGAGCTGTTGCTGCAGTTGGGCATGTTGGCCGGAGAGTGCTTCTCGGGCCGCGAACTGCAACCTTGCAGGATTCTCCCAGGTTCCCGGCCCAACGAAAGCCCCCAGACCCAAATTGAGAGGGGCTGCTTGGGGCCCCCCTGGGAGCCCTTCAGGCCAGCTAGGTCTTTGGGTCCTGGCTCCTTCGCTTTGGGAGCTGTTGCTGCAGTTGGGCATGTTGGCCGGAGAGTGCTTCTCGGGCCGCGAACTGTAACCTTGCAGGTACCTCCCAGGTTCCCGGCCCAACGAAAGCCCCCAGACCCAAATTGAGAGGGGCTGCTTGGGGGCCCCCTGGGGGCCCTTCAGGCCAGCTAGGTCTTTGGGTCCTGGCTCCTTCGGTTTGGGAGCTGTTGCTGCAGTTGGGCATGTTGGCCGGAGAGTGCTTCTCGGGCCGCGAACTGCAACCTTGCAGGATTCTCCCAGGTTCCCGGCCCAACGAAAGCCCCCAGACCCAAATTGAGAGGGGCTGCTTGGGGACCCCCTGGGGGCCCTTCAGGCCAGCTAGGTCTTTGGGTCCTGGCTCCTTCGGTTTGGGAGCTGTTGCTGCAGTTGGGCATGTTGGCCGGAGAGTGCTTCTCCGGCCGCGAACTGCAACCTTGCAGGTACATCCCAGGTTCCCGGCCCAACGAAAACCCCCAGACCCAAATGGAGAGGGGCTGCTTGGGGGCCCCCTGGGGGCACTTCAGGCCAGCTAGGTCTTTGGGTCCTGGCTCCTTCGCTTTGGGAGCTGTTGCTGCAGTTGGGCATGTTGGCCGGAGAGTGCTTCTCGGGCCGCGAACTGTAACTTGCAGGTACCTCTCAGGTATACATGCCCAACGAAAGCCCCCAGACCCAAATGGAGAGGGGCTGCTTGGGGGCCTTCTGGGGGCCCTTCAGGCCAGCTAGGTCTTTGGGTCCTGGCTCCTTCGGTTTGGGAGCTGTTGCTGGATATTGGGCATGTTGGCCCGAGAGTGCTTCTCTGGCCGCGAACTGCAACCTTGCTGGTATCTCCCAGGTTCTCAGCCTAAAGAAAGCCCCCAGACCCAAATGGAGAGGGGCTGCTTGGGGGCCCCATGGGGGCCCTTCAGGCCAGCTAGGTCTTTGGGTCCTGGCTCCTTCGCTTTGGGAGCTGTTGCTGCAGTTGGGCATGTTGGCCGGAGAGTGCTTCTCCGGCCGCGAACTGCAACCTTGCAGGAATCTCCCACGTTCCCGGCCCAACGAAAGCCCCCAGACCCAAATGGAGAGGGGCTGCTTGGGGGCCACCTGGGGGCCCTTCAGGCCAGCTAGGTCTTTGGGTCCTGGCTCATTCGGTTTGGGAGCTGTTGCTGCAGTTGGGCATGTTGGCCGGAGAGTGCTTCTCGGGCCGCGAACTGCAACCTTGCAGGAATCTCCCAGGTTCCCCGCCCAACGAAAGCCCCCAGACCCAAATGGAGAGGGGCTGCTTGGGGACCCCCTGGGGGCACTTCAGACCAGCTAGGTCTTTGGGTCCTGGCTCCTTCGCTTTGGGAGCTGTTGCTGCAGTTGGGCATGTTGGCCGGAGAGTGCTTCTCGGGCCGCGAACTGTAACTTGCAGGTACCTCTCAGGTATACATGCCCAACGAAAGCCCCCAGACCCAAATGGAGAGGGGCTGCTTGGTGGCCTTCTGGGGGCCCTTCAGGCCAGCTAGGTCTTTGGGTCCTGGCTCCTTCGCTTTGGGAGCTGTTGCTGGATATTGGGCATGTTGGCCGGAGAATGCTTCTCGGGCCTTTAAATGCAAACTTGCAGGAATCTCCCAGGTTCTCAGCCTAAAGAAAGCCCCCAGACCCAAATGGAGAGGGGCTGCTTGGGGGCCCCCTGGGGGCCCTTCAGGCCAGCTAGGTCTTTGTGTCCTGGCTCATTCGGTTTGGGAGCTGTTGCTGCAGTTGGGCATGTTGGCCGGAGAGTGCTTCTCGGGCCGCGAACTGCAACCTTGCAGGAATCTCCCAGGTTCCCGGCCCAACAAAAGCCCCCAGACCCAAATGGAGAGGGGCTGCTTGGGGGACCCCTGGGGGCCCTTCAGGCCAGCTAGGTCTTTGGGTCCTGGCTCCTTCGGTTTGGGAGCTGTTGCTGCAGTTGGGCATGTTGGCCGGAGAGTGCTTCTCCGGCCGCGAACTGCAACCTTGCAGGTACCTCCCAGGTTCCCGGCACAACTAAAGCCCCCAGACCCAAATGGAGAGGAGCTCCTTGGGGGCCCCATGGGGGCCCTTCAGGCCAGCTAGGTCTTTGGGTCCTGGCTCCTTCGGTTTGGGAGCTGTTGCTGCAGTTGGGCATGTTGGCCGGAGAGCGCTTCTCGGGCCGCGAACTGCAACCTTGCAGGTACCTCCCAGGTTCCCGGCACAACTAAAGCCCCCAGACCCAAATTGAGAGGGGCTGCTTGGGGGCCCCCTGGGGGCCCTTCAGGCCAGCTAGGTCTTTGGGTCCTGGCTCATTCGGTTTGGGAGCTGTTGCTGCAGTTGGGCATGTTGGCCGGAGAGTGCTTCTCGGGCCGCGAACTGTAACCTCGCAGGATTCTCCCAGGTTCCCGGCCCAACGAAAGCCCCCAGACCCAAATTGAGAGGTGCTGCTTGGGGGCCCCCTGAGGGCCCATCAGGCCAGCTAGGTCTTTGGGTCCTGGCTCCTTCGCTTTGGGAGCTGTTGCTGCAGTTGGGCATGTTGGCCGGAGAGTGCTTCTCGGGCCGCGAACTGCAACCTTGCAGGATTCTCCCAGGTTCCCGGCCCAACGAAAGCCCCCAGACCCAAATTGAGAGGGGCTGCTTGGGGGCCCCCTGGGGGCCCTTCAGGCCAGCTAGGTCTTTGGGTCCTGGCTCCTTCGGTTTGGGAGCTGTTGCTGCAGTTGGGCATGTTGGCCGGAGAGTGCTTCTCGGGACGCGAACTGCAACCTTGCAGTTACCTCCCAGGTTCCCGGCCCAAAGAAAACCCCCAGACCCAAATGGAGAGGGGCTGCTTGGGGGCCCCCTGGGGGCCCTTCAGGCCAGCTAGGTCTTTGGATCCTGGCTCCTTCGGTTTGGGAGCTGTTGCTGCAGTTGGGCATGTTGGCCGGAGAGTGCTTCTCGGGCCGCGAACTGCAACCTTGCAGGTACCTCTCAGGTATACATGCCCAACGAAAGCCCCCAGACCCAAATGGAGAGGGGCTGCTTGGTGGCCTTCTGGGGGCCCTTCAGGCCAGCTAGGTCTTTGGGTCCTGGCTCCTTCGGTTTGGGAGCTGTTGCTGCAGTTGGGCATGTTGGCCGGAGAGTGCTTCTCGGGCCGCGAACTGCAACCTCGCAGGAATCTCCCAGGTTCCCGGCCCAACGAAAGCCCCCAGACCCAAATTGAGAGGGGCTGCTTGGGGGCCCTTCAGGCCAGCTAGGTCTTTGGGTCCTGGCTCCTTCGGTTTGGGAGCTGTTGCTGCAGTTGAGCATGTTGGCCGGAGAGTGCTTCTCGGGCCGCGAACTGTAACCTTGCAGGTACCTCTCAGGTATCCATGCCCAACGAAAGCCCCCAGACCCAAATTGAGAGGGGCTGCTTGGGGGCCCCCTGGGGGCCCTTCAGGCCAGCTAGGTCTTTGGGTCCTGGCTCCTTCGCTTTGGGAGCTGTTGCTGCAGTTGGGCATGTTGGCCGGAGAGTGCTTCTCGGGCCGCGAACTGCAACCTTGCAGGTACCTCCCAGGTTCCCGGCCCAACGAAAGCCCCCAGACCCAAATGGAGAGGGGCTGCTTGGGGGCCCCCTGGGGGCCCTTCAGGCCAGCTAGGTCTTTGGGTCCTGGCTCCTTCGGTTTGGGAGCTGTTGCTGCAGTTGGACATGTTGGCCGGAGAGTGCTTCTCGGGCCGCGAACTGCAACCTTGCAGGTACCTCCCAGGTTCCCGGCCCAACGAAAGCCCCCAGACCCAAATTGAGAGGGGCTGCTTGGGGCCCCCCTGGGGGCCCTTCAGGCCAGCTAGGTCTTTGGGTCCTGGTTCCTTCCTTTGGGAGCTGTTGCTGCAGTTGGGCATGTTGGCCGGAGAGTGCTTCTCGGGCCGCGAACTGCAACCTTGCAGGAATCTCCCAGGTTCCATGCCCAACGAAAGCCCCCAGACCCAAATTGAGAGGGGCTGCTTGGGGGCCCCCTGGGAGCCCTTCAGGCCAGCTAGGTCTTTGGGTCCTGGCTCCTTCGCTTTGGGAGCTGTTGCTGCAGTTGGGCATGTTGGCCGGAGAGTGCTTCTCGGGCCGCGAACTGCAACCTTGCAGGAATCTCCCAGGTTCCCCGCCCAACGAAAGCCCCCAGACCTAAATGGAGAGGGACTGCTTGGGGACCCCCTGGGGGCACTTCAGGCCAGCTAGGTCTTTGGGTCCTGGCTCCTTCGCTTTGGGAGCTGTTGCTGCAGTTGAGCATGTTGGCCGGAGAGTGCTTCTCGGGCCGCGAACTGCAACCTTGCAGGATTCTCCCAGGTTCCCGGCCCAACGAAAGCCCCCAGACCCAAATTGAGAGGGGCTGCTTGGGGCCCCCCTGGGGGCCCTTCAGGCCAGCTAGGTCTTTGGGTCCTGGCTCCTTCGGTTTGGGAGCTGTTGCTGCAGTTGGGCATGTTGGCCGGAGAGTGCTTCTCGGGACGCGAACTGCAACCTTGCAGTTACCTCCCAGGTTCCCGGCCCAACGAAAGCCCCCAGACCCAAATGGAGAGGGGCTGCTTGGTGGCCTTCTGGGGGCCCTTCAGGCCAGCTAGGTCTTTGGGTCCTGGCTCCTTCGGTTTGGGAGCTGTTGCTGCAGTTGGGCATGTTGGCCGGAGAGTGCTTCTCGGGCCGCGAACTTTAACTTGCAGGTACCTCTCAGGTATACATGCCCAACGAAAGCCCCCAGACCCAAATGGAGAGGGGCTGCTTGGTGGCCTTCTGGGGGCCCTTCAGGCCAGCTAGGTCTTTGGGTCCTGGCTCCTTCGGTTTGGGAGCTGTTGCTGCAGTTGGGCATTGGTGCCGGAGAGTGCTTCTCCGGCCGCGAACTGCAACCTTGCAGGAATCTCCCAGGTTCCCGGCCCAACGAAAGCCCCCAGACCCAAATGGAGAGGGGCTGCTTGGGGGCCCCCTGGGGGCCCTTCAGGCCAGCTAGGTCTTTGGGTCCTGGCTCCTTCGCTTTGGGAGCTGTTGCTGCAGTTGGGCATGTTGGCCGGAGAGTGCTTCTCGGGCCGCGAACTGCAACCTTGCATGAATATCCCAGGTTCCCGGCCCAACGAAAGCCCCCAGACCCAAATGGAGAGGGGCTGCTTGGGGACCCCCTGGGGGCACTTCAGGCCAGCTAGGTCTTTGGGTCCTGGCTCCTTCGGTTTGGGAGCTGTTGCTGCAGTTGGACATGTTGGCCGGAGAGTGCTTCTCGGGCCGCGAACTGTAACCTTGCAGGTACCTCTCAGGTATACATGCCCAACGAAAGCCCCCAGACCCAAATGGAGAGGGGCTGCTTGGGGGCCCCCTGGGGGCCCTTCAGGCCAGCTAGGTCTTTGGGTCCTGGCTCCTTCGCTTTGGGAGCTGTTGCTGCAGTTGGGCATGTTGGCCGGAGAGTGCTTCTCCGGCCGCGAACTGCAACCTTGCAGGTACCTCCCAGGTTCCCGGCCCAACTAAAGCCCCCAGACCCAAATGGAGAGGGGCTGCTTGGGGGCCCCCTGGGGGCCCTTCAGGCCAGCTAGGTCTTTGGGTCCTGGCTCCTTCGGTTTGGGAGCTGTTGCTGCAGTTGGGCATGTTGGCCGGAGAGTGCTTCTCGGGCCGCGAACTGCAACCTCGCAGGAATCTCCCAGGTTCCTGGCCCAACGAAAGCCCCCAGACCCAAATTGAGAGGGGCTGCTTGGGGGCCCTTCAGGCCAGCTAGGTCTTTGGGTCCTGGCTCATTCGGTTTGGGAGCTGTTGCTGCAGTTGAGCATGTTGGCCGGAGAGTGCTTCTCGGGCCGCGAACTGTAACCTTGCAGGTTCCTCTCAGGTATCCATGCCCAACGAAAGCCCCCAGACCCAAATTGAGAGGGGCTGCTTGGTGGCCCCCTGGGGGCCCTTCAGGCCAGCTAGGTCTTTGGGTCCTGGCTCCTTCGGTTTGGGAGCTGTTGCTGCAGTTGGGCATGTTGGCCGGAGAGTGCTTCTCGGGCCGCGAACTGCAACCTTGCAGGTACCTCCCAGGTTCCCGGCCCAACGAAAGCCCCCAGACCCAAATGGAGAGGGGCTGCTTGGGGACCCCCTGGGGGCCCTTCAGGCCAGCTAGGTCTTTGGGTCCTGGCTCCTTCGCTTTGGGAGCTGTTGCTGCAGTTGGGCATGTTGGCCGGAGAGTGCTTCTCCGGCCGCGAACTGCAACCTTGCAGGTACCTCCCAGGTTCCCGGCCCAACTAAAGCCCCCAGACCCAAATGCAGAGGAGCTCCTTGGGGGCCCCATGGGGGCCCTTCAGGCCAGCTAGGTCTTTGGGTCCTGGCTCCTTCGGTTTGGGAGCTGTTGCTGCAGTTGGGCATGTTGGCCGGAGAGTGCTTCTCGGGCCTCGAACTGCGACCTCGCAGGAATCTCCCAGGTTCCCGGCCCAACGAAAGCCCCCAGACCCAAATTGAGAGGGGCTGCTTGGGGGCCCTTCAGGCCAGCTAGGTCTTTGGGTCCTGGCTCCTTCGGTTTGGGAGCTGTTGCTGCAGTTGGGCATGTTGGCCGGAGAGTGCTTCTCGGGCCGCGAACTGTAACCTTGCAGGTACCTCTCAGGTATACATGCCCAACGAAAGCCCCCAGACCCAAATGGAGAGGGGCTGCTTGGGGGCCCCCTGGGGGCCCTTCAGGCCAGCTAGGTCTTTGGGTCCTGGCTCCTTCGCTTTGGGAGCTGTTGCTGCAGTTGGGCATGTTGGCCGGAGAGTGCTTCTCGGGCCGCGAACTGCAACCTTGCAGGTACCTCCCAGGTTCCCGGCCCAACGAAAGCCCCCAGACCCAAATGGAGAGGGGCTGCTTGGGGGCCCCCTGGGGGCCCTTCAGGCCAGCTAGGTCTTTGGGTCCTGGCTCCTTCGGTTTGGGAGCTGTTGCTGCAGTTGGACATGTTGGCCGGAGAGTGCTTCTCGGGCCGCGAACTGCAACCTTGCAGGAATCTCCCAGGTTCCCGGCCCAACGAAAGCCCCCAGACCCAAATTGAGAGGGGCTGCTTGGGGGCCCCCTGGGGGCCCTTCAGGCCAGCTAGGTCTTTGGGTCCTGGCTCCTTCGGTTTGGGAGCTGTTGCTGCAGTTGGGCATGTTGGCCGGAGAGTGCTTCTCGGGCCGCGAACTGCAACCTTGCAGGTACCTCCCAGGTTCCCGGCCCAACGAAAGCCCCCAGACCCAAATTGAGAGGGGCTGCTTGGGGCCCCCCTGGGGGTCCTTCAGGCCAGCTAGGTCTTTGGGTCCTGGCTCCTTCCTTTGGGAGCTGTTGCTGCAGTTGGGCATGTTGGCCGGAGAGTGCTTCTCGGGCCGCGAACTGCAATCTTGCAGGAATCTCCCAGGTTCCATGCCCAACGAAAACCCCAGACCCAAATTGAGAGGGGCTGCTTGGGGGCCCCCTGGGGGCCCTTCAGGCCAGCTAGGTCTTTGGGTCCTGGCTCCTTCGCTTTGGGAGCTGTTGCTGCAGTTGGGCATGTTGGCCGGAGAGTGCTTCTCGGGCCGCGAACTGCAACCTTGCATGAATCTCCCAGGTTCCCGGCCCAACGAAAGCCCCCAGACCCAAATTGAGAGGGGCTGCTTGGGGGCCCCCTGGGGGCCCTTCAGGCCAGCTAGGTCTTTGGGTCCTGGCTCCTTCGGTTTGGGAGCTGTTGCTGCAGTTGAGCATGTTGGCCGGAGAGTGCTTCTCGGGCCGCGAACTGTAACCTTGCAGGTACCTCTCAGGTATCCATGCCCAACGAAAGCCCCCAGACCCAAATGGAGAGGGGCTGCTTGGTGGCCCCATGGGGGCCCTTCAGGCCAGCTAGGTCTTTGGGTCCTGGCTCCTTCGCTTTGGGAGCTGTTGCTGCAGTTGGGCATGTTGGCCGGAGAGTGCTTCTCGGGCCGCGAACTGCAACCTTGCAGGTACCTCCCAGGTTCCCGGCCCAACGAAAGCCCCCAGACCCAAATGGAGAGGGGCTGCTTGGGGGCCCCCTGGGGGCCCTTCAGGCCAGCTAGGTCTTTGGGTCCTGGCTCCTTCGGTTTGGGAGCTGTTGCTGCAGTTGGGCATGTTGGCCGGAGAGTGCTTCTCGTGCCTAGAACTGTAACCTTGCAGGAATCTCCCAGGTTCCCGGCCCAACGAAAGCCCCCAGACCCAAATGGAGAGGGGCTGCTTGGGGGCCCCATGGGGGCCCTTCAGGCCAGCTAGGTCTTTGGGTCCTGGCTCCTTCGCTTTGGGAGCTGTTGCTGCAGTTGTGCATGTTGGCCGGAGAGTGCTTCTCGGGCCGCGAACTGCAACCTTGCAGGATTCTCCCAGGTTCCCGGCCCAACGAAAACCCCCAGACCCAAATGGAGAGGAGCTGCTTGGGGGCCCCCTGGGGGCCCTTCAGGCCAGCTAGGTCTTTGGGTCCTGGCTCCTTCGGTTTGGGAGCTGTTGCTGCAGTTGGGCATGTTGGCCGGAGAGTGCTTCTCGGGACGCGAACTGCAACCTTGCAGTTACCTCCCAGGTTCCCGGCCCAACGAAAACCCCCAGACCCAAATGGAGAGGGGCTGCTTGGGGGCCCCCTGGGGGCCCTTCAGGCCAGCTAGGTCTTTGGGTCCTGGCTCCTTCGGTTTGGGAGCTGTTGCTGCAGTTGGGCATGTTGGCCGGAGAGTGCTTCTCGGGCCGCGAACTGTAACTTGCAGGGACCTCTCAGGTATACATGCCCAACGAAAGCCCCCAGACCCAAATGGAGAGGGGCTGCTTGGTGGCCTTCTGGGGGCCCTTCAGGCCAGCTAGGTCTTTGGGTCCTGGCTCCTTCGGTTTGGGAGCTGTTGCTGCAGTTGGGCATTGGTGCCGGAGAGTGCTTCTCCGGCCGCGAATTGCAACCTTGCAGGAATCTCCCAGGTTCCCGGCCCAACGAAAGCCCCCAGACCCAAATGGAGAGGGGCTGCTTGGGGGCCCCCTGGGGGCCCTTCAGGCCAGCTAGGTCTTTGGGTCCTGGCTCCTTCGCTTTGGGAGCTGTTGCTGCAGTTGGGCATGTTGGCCGGAGAGTGCTTCTCGGGCCGCGAACTGCAACCTTGCATGAATCTCCCAGGTTCCCGGCCCAACGAAAGCCCCCAGACCCAAATGGAGAGGGGCTGCTTGGGGACCCCCTGAGGGCACTTCAGGCCAGCTAGGTCTTTGGGTCCTGGCTCCTTCGGTTTGGGAGCTGTTGCTGCAGTTGGACATGTTGGCCGGAGAGTGCTTCTCGGGCCGCGAACTGTAACCTTGCAGGTACCTCTCAGGTATACATGCCCAACGAAAGCCCCCAGACCCAAATGGAGAGGGGCTGCTTGGGGGCCCCCTGGGGGCCCTTCAGGCCAGCTAGGTCTTTGGGTCCTGGCTCCTTCGCTTTGGGAGCTGTTGCTGCAGTTGAGCATGTTGGCCGGAGAGTGCTTCTCCGGCCGCAAACTGCAACCTTGCAGGTACCTCCCAGGTTCCCGGCCCAACTAAAGCCCCCAGACCCAAATGCAGAGGAGCTCCTTGGGGGCCCCATGGGGGCCCTTCAGGCCAGCTAGGTCTTTGGGTCCTGGCTCCTTCGGTTTGGGAGCTGTTGCTGCAGTTGGGCATGTTGGCCGGAGAGTGCTTCTCGGGCCGCGAACTGCGACCTCGCAGGAATCTCCCAGGTTCCCGGCCCAACGAAAGCCCCCAGACCCAAATTGAGAGGGGCTGCTTGGGGGCCCTTCAGGCCAGCTAGGTCTTTGGGTCCTGGCTCCTTCGGTTTGGGAGCTGTTGCTGCAGTTGAGCATGTTGGCCGGAGAGTGCTTCTCGGGCCGCGAACTGTAACCTTGCAGGTACCTCTCAGGTATCCATGCCCAACGAAAGCCCCCAGACCCAAATTGAGAGGGGCTGCTTGGGGGCCCCCTGGGGGCCCTTCAGGCCAGCTAGGTCTTTGGGTCCTGGCTCCTTCGCTTTGGGAGCTGTTGCTGCAGTTGGGCATGTTGGCCGGAGAGTGCTTCTCGGGCCGCGAACTGCAACCTTGCAGGTACCTCCCAGGTTCCCGGCCCAAAGAAAGCCCCCAGACCCAAATGGAGAGGGGCTGCTTGGGGGCCCCCTGGGGGCCCTTCAGGCCAGCTAGGTCTTTGGGTCCTGGCTCCTTCGGTTTGGGAGCTGTTGCTGCAGTTGGACATGTTGGCCGGAGAGTGCTTCTCGGGCCGCGAACTGCAACCTTGCAGGAATCTCCCAGGTTCCCGGCCCAACGAAAGCCCCCAGACCCAAATTGAGAGGGGCTGCTTGGGGGCCCCCTGGGGGCCCTTCAGGCCAGCTAGGTCTTTGGGTCCTGGCTCCTTCGCTTTGGGAGCTGTTGCTGCAGTTGGGCATGTTGGCCGGAGAGTGCTTCTCGGGCCGCGAACTGCAACCTTGCAGGTACCTCCCAGGTTCCCGGCCCAACGAAAGCCCCCAGACCCAAATTGAGAGGGGCTGCTTGGGGCCCCCCTGGGGGCCCTTCAGGCCAGCTAGGTCTTTGGGTCCTGGCTCCTTCCTTTGGGAGCTGTTGCTGCAGTTGGGCATGTTGGCCGGAGAGTGCTTCTCGGGCCGCGAACTGCAACCTTGCAGGAATCTCCCAGGTTCCATGCCCAACGAAAGCCCCCAGACCCAAATTGAGAGGGGCTGCTTGGGGGCCCCCTGGGGGCCCTTCAGGCCAGCTAGGTCTTTGGGTCCTGGCTCCTTCGCTTTGGGAGCTGTTGCTGCAGTTGGGCATGTTGGCCGGAGAGTGCTTCTCGGGCCGCGAACTGCAACCTTGCATGAATCTCCCAGGTTCCCGGCCCAACGAAAGCCCCCAGACCCAAATTGAGAGGGGCTGCTTGGGGGCCCCCTGGGGGCCCTTCAGGCCAGCTAGGTCTTTGGGTCCTGGCTCCTTCGGTTTGGGAGCTGTTGCTGCAGTTGAGCATGTTGGCCGGAGAGTGCTTCTCGGGCCGCGAACTGTAACCTTGCAGGTACCTCTCAGGTATCCATGCCCAACGAAAGCCCCCAGACCCAAATGGAGAGGGGCTGCTTGGTGGCCCCATGGGGGCCCTTCAGGCCAGCTAGGTCTTTGGGTCCTGGCTCCTTCGCTTTGGGAGCTGTTGCTGCAGTTGGGCATGTTGGCCGGAGAGTGCTTCTCGGGCCGCGAACTGCAACCTTGCAGGTACCTCCCAGGTTCCCGGCCCAACGAAAGCCCCCAGACCCAAATGGAGAGGGGCTGCTTGGGGGCCCCCTGGGGGCCCTTCAGGCCAGCTAGGTCTTTGGGTCCTGGCTCCTTCGGTTTGGGAGCTGTTGCTGCAGTTGGGCATGTTGGCCGGAGAGTGCTTCTCGTGCCTAGAACTGTAACCTTGCAGGAATCTCCCAGGTTCCCGGCCCAACGAAAGCCCCCAGACCCAAATGGAGAGGGGCTGCTTGGGGGCCCCATGGGGGCCCTTCAGGCCAGCTAGGTCTTTGGGTCCTGGCTCCTTCGGTTTGGGAGCTGTTGCTGCAGTTGGGCATGTTGGCCGGAGAGTGCTTCTCGGGCCGCGAACTGCAACCTTGCAGGAATCTCCCATGTTCCATGCCCAATGAAAGCCCCCAGACCCAAATTGAGAGGGGCTGCTTGGGGGCCCCCTGGGGGCCCTTCAGGCCAGCTAGGTCTTTGGGTCCTGGCTCCTTCGGTTTGGGAGCTGTTGCTGCAGTTGGGCATGTTGGCCGGAGAGTGCTTCTCGGGCCGCGAACTGCAACCTTGCAGGATTCTCCCAGGTTCCCGGCCCAACGAAAGCCCCCAGACCCAAATGGAGAGGGGCTGCTTGGGGGCCCCCTGGGGGCCCTTCAGGCCAGCTAGGTCTTTGGGTCCTGGCTCCTTCGGTTTGGGAGCTGTTGCTGCAGTTGGGCATGTTGGCCGGAGAGTGCTTCTCGGGCCGCGAACTGCAACCTTGCAGGATTCTCCCAGGTTCCCGGCCCAACGAAAGACCCCAGATCCAAATTGAGAGGGGCTGCTTGGGGGCCGCTTGGGGGCCCTTCAGGCCAGCTAGGTCTTTGGGTCCTGGCTCCTTCGGTTTGGGAGCTGTTGCTGCAGTTGGGCATGTTGGCCGGAGAGTGCTTCTCGGGCCGCGAACTGCAAACTTGCAGGATTCTCCCAGGTTCCCGGCCCAACGAAAGCCCCCAGACCCAAATTGAGAGGGGCTGCTTGGGGGCCCCCTGGGGGCCCTTCAGGCCAGCTAGGTCTTTGGGTCCTGGCTCCTTCGGTTTGGGAGCTGTTGCTGCAGTTGGGCATGTTGGCCGGAGAGTGCTTCTCGGGCCGCGAACTGCAACCTTGCAGGATTCTCCCAGGTTCCCGGCCCAACGAAAGCCCCCAGACCCAACTTGAGAGGGGCTGCTTGGGGCCCCCCTGGGGGCCCTTCAGGCCAGCTAGGTCTTTGGGTCCTGGCTCCTTCGGTTTGGGAGCTGTTGCTGCAGTTGGGCATGTTGGCCGGAGAGTGCTTCTCGGGCCGCGAACTGCAACCTTGCAGGTACCTCCCAGGTTCCCGGCCCAACGAAAACCCCCAGACCCAAAAGGAGAGGGGCTGCTTGGGGGCCCCCTGGGGGCACTTCAGGCCAGCTAGGTCTTTGGGTCCTGGCTCCTTCGCTTTGGGAGCTGTTGCTGCAGTTGGGCATGTTGGCCGGAGAGTGCTTCTCGGGCCGCGAACTGTAACCTTGCAGGTACCTCTCAGGTATACATGCCCAACGAAAGCCCCCAGACCCAAATGGAGAGGGGCTGCTTGGGGGCCCCATGGGGGCCCTTCAGGCCAGCTAGGTCTTTGTGTCCTGGCTCATTCGGTTTGGGAGCTGTTGCTGCAGTTGGGCATGTTGGCCGGAGAGTGCTTCTCGGGCCGCGAACTGCAACCTTGCAGGAATCTCCCAGGTTCCCGGCCCAACAAAAGCCCCCAGACCCAAATGGAGAGGGGCTGCTTGGGGGCTCCCTGGGGGCCCTTCAGGCCAGCTAGGTCTTTGGGTCCTGGCTCCTTCGGTTTGGGAGCTGTTGCTGCAGTTGGGCATGTTGGCCGGAGAGTGCTTCTCGGGCCGCGAACTGCAACCTTGCAGGAATCTCCCAGGTTCCATGCCCAACGAAAGCCCCCAGACCCAAATTGAGAGGGGCTGCTTGGGGCCCCCCTGGGGGCCCTTCAGGCCAGCTAGGTCTTTGGGTCCTGGCTCCTTCGGTTTGGGAGCTGTTGCTGCAGTTGGGCATGTTGGCCGGAGAGTGCTTCTCGGGCCGCGAACTGCAACCTTGCAGGAATCTCCCATTATTCATGGCCAACGAAAGCCCCCAGACCCAAATGGAGAGGAGCTCCTTGGGGGCCCCATGGGGGCCCTTCAGGCCAGCTAGGTCTTTGGGTCCTGGCTCCTTCGGTTTGGGAGCTGTTGCTGCAGTTGGGCATGTTGGCCGGAGAGTGCTTCTCGGGCCGCGAACTACAACCTTGCAGGATTCTCCCAGGTTCCCGGCCCAACGAAAGCCCCCAGACCCAAATTGAGAGGGGCTGCTTGGGGGCCCCCTGGGGGCCCTTCAGGCCAGCTAGGTCTTTGGGTCCTGGCTCCTTCGGTTTGGGAGCTGTTGCTGCAGTTGGGCATGTTGGCCGGAGAGTGCTTCTCGGGACGCGAACTGCAACCTTGCAGGAATCTCCCAGGTTCCATGCCCAACGAAAGCCCCCAGACCCAAATGGAGAGGGGCTGCTTGGGGGCCCCCTGGGGGCCCTTCAGGCCAGCTAGGTCTTTGGGTCCTGGCTCCTTCGCTTTGGGAGCTGTTGCTGCAGTTGGGCATGTTGGCCGGAGAGTGCTTCTCGGGCCGCGAACTGCAACCTTGCAGGAATCTCCCAGGTTCCCGGCCCAACGAAAGCCCCCAGACCCAAATTGAGAGGGGCTGCTTGGGGGCCCCCTGGGGGCCCTTCAGGCCAGCTAGGTCTTTGGGTCCTGGCTCCTTCGGTTTGGGAGCTGTTGCTGCAGTTGAGCATGTTGGCCGGAGAGTGCTTCTCGGGCCGCGAACTGTAACCTTGCAGGTACCTCTCAGGTATCCATGCCCAACGAAAGCCCCCAGACCCAAATGGAGAGGGGCTGCTTGGTGGCCCCCTGGGGGACCTTCAGGCCAGCTAGGTCTTTGGGTCCTGGCTCCTTCGCTTTGGGAGCTGTTGCTGCAGTTGGGCATGTTGGCCGGAGAGTGCTTCTCGGGCCGCGAACTGCAACCTTGCAGGTACCTCCCAGGTTCCCGGCCCAACGAAAGCCCCCAGACCCAAATGGAGAGGGGCTGCTTGGGGGCCCCCTGGGGGCCCTTCAGGCCAGCTAGGTCTTTGGGTCCTGGCTCCTTCGGTTTGGGAGCTGTTGCTGCAGTTGGGCATGTTGGCCGGAGAGTGCTTCTCGGGCCGCGAACTGCAACCTTGCAGGAATCTCCCATGTTTCATGCCCAACGAAAGCCCCCAGACCCAAATGGAGAGGAGCTCCTTGGGGGCCCCATGGGGGCCCTTCAGGCCAGCTAGGTCTTTGGGTCCTGGCTCCTTCGGTTTGGGAGCTGTTGCTGCAGTTGGGCATGTTGGCCGGAGAGTGCTTCTCGGGCCGCGAACTACAACCTTGCAGGATTCTCCCAGGTTCCCGGCCCAACGAAAGCCCCCAGACCCAAATTGAGAGGGGCTGCTTGGGGGCCCCCTGGGGGCCCTTCAGGCCAGCTAGGTCTTTGGGTCCTGGCTCCTTCGCTTTGGGAGCTGTTGCTGCAGTTGAGCATGTTGGCCGGAGAGTGCTTCTCGGGCCGCGAACTGTAACCTTGCAGGTACCTCTCAGGTATCCATGCCCAACGAAAGCCCCCAGACCCAAATGGAGAGGGGCTGCTTGGTGGCCCCCTGGGGGCCCTTCAGGCCAGCTAGGTCTTTGGGTCCTGGCTCCTTCGGTTTGGGAGCTGTTGCTGCAGTTGGGCATGTTGGCCGGAGAGTGCTTCTCGGGCCGCGAACTGCAACCTTGCAGGTACCTCCCAGGTTTCCGGCCCAACGAAAGCCCCCAGACCCAAATGGAGAGGGGCTGCTTGGGGGCCCCCTGGGGGCCCTTCAGGCCAGCTAGGTCTTTGGGTCCTGGCTCCTTCGGTTTGGGAGATGTTGCTGCAGTTGAGCATGTTGGCCGGAGAGTGCTTCTCGGGCCGCGAACTGCAACCTTGCAGGTACCTCTCAGGTATCCATGCCCAACGAAAGCCCCCAGACCCAACTTGAGAGGGGCTGCTTGGGGCCCCCCTGGGGGCCCTTCAGGCCAGCTAGGTCTTTGGGTCCTGGCTCCTTCGGTTTGGGAGCTGTTGCTGCAGTTGGGCATGTTGGCCGGAGAGTGATTCTCGGGCCGCGAACTGCAACCTTGCAGGTACCTCCCAGGTTCCCGGCCCAACGAAAACCCCCAGACCCAAATGGAGAGGGGCTGCTTGGGGGCCCCCTGGGGGCCCTTCAGGCCAGCTAGGTCTTTGGGTCCTGGCTCCTTCGGTTTGGGAGCTGTTGCTGCAGTTGGGCATGTTGGCCGGAGAGTGCTTCTCGGGCCGCGAACTGCAACCTTGCAGGATTCTCCCAGGTTCCCGGCCCAACGAAAGCCCCCAGACCCAAATTGAGAGGGGCTGCTTGGGTGCCCCCTGGGGGCCCTTCAGGCCAGCTAGGTCTTTGGGTCCTGGCTCCTTCGGTTTGGGAGCTGTTGCTGCAGTTGGGCATGTTGGCCGGAGAGTGCTTCTCGGGCCGCGAACTGCAACCTCGCAGGAATCTCCCAGGTTCCCGGCCCAACGAAAGCCCCCAGACCCAAATGGAGAGGGGCTGCTTGGGGGCCCCCTGGGGGCCCTTCAGGCCAGCTAGGTCTTTGGGTCCTGGCTCCTTCCTTTGGGAGCTGTTGCTGCAGTTGGGCATGTTGGCCGGAGAGTGCTTCTCGGGCCGCGAACTGCAACCTTGCAGGAATCTCCCAGGTTCCCCGCCCAACGAAAGCCCCCAGACCTAAATGGAGAGGGACTGCTTGGGGACCCCCTGGGGGCACTTCAGGCCAGCTAGGTCTTTGGGTCCTGGCTCCTTCGCTTTGGGAGCTGTTGCTGCAGTTGGGCATGTTGGCCGGAGAGTGCTTCTCCGGCCGCGAACTGTAACCTTGCAGGTACCTCTCAGGTATACATGCCCAACGAAAGCCCCCAGACCCAAATTGAGAGGGGCTGCTTGGGGGCCCCCTGGGGGCCCTTCAGGCCAGCTAGGTCTTTGTGTCCTGGCTCATTCGGCTGGGAGCTGTTGCTGCAGTTGAGCATGTTGGCCGGAGAGTGCTTCTCGGGCCTCGAACTGCAACCTTGCATGAATCTCCCAGGTTCCCGGCCCAACAAAAGCCCCCAGACCCAAATGGAGAGGGGCTGCTTGGGGGCCCCCTGGGGGCCCTTCAGGCCAGCTAGGTCTTTGTGTCCTGGCTCCTTCGGTTTGGGAGCTGTTGCTGCAGTTGGGCATGTTGGCCGGAGAGTGCTTCTCGGGCCTCGAACTGCAACCTTGCAGGAATCTCCCAGGTTCCCGGCCCAACGAAAACCCCCAGACCCAAATGGAGAGGGGCTGCTTGGGGGCCCCCTGGGGGCACTTCAGGCCAGCTAGGTCTTTGGGTCCTGGCTCCTTCGGTTTGGGAGCTGTTGCTGCAGTTGGGCATGTTGGCCGGAGAGTGCTTCTCGGGCCGCGAACTGTAACTTGCAGGTACCTCTCAGGTATACATGCCCAACGAAAGCCCCCAGACCCAAATTGAGAGGGGCTGCTTGGGGCCCCCCTGGGGGCCCTTCAGGCCAGCTAGGTCTTTGTGTCCTGGCTCCTTCGGTTTGGGAGCTGTTGCTGCAGTTGGGCATGTTGGCCGGAGAGTGCTTCTCGGGCCGCGAACTGCAACCTTGCAGGATTCTCCCAGGTTCCCAGCCCAACGAAAGCCCCCAGACCCAAATTGAGAGGGGCTGCTTGGGGGCCCCCTGGGGGCCCTTCAGGCCAGCTAGGTCTTTGGGTCCTGGCTCCTTCGGTTTGGGAGCTGTTGCTGCAGTTGAGCATGTTGGCCGGAGAGTGCTTCTCGGGCCGCGAACTGTAACCTTGCAGGTACCTCTCAGGTATCCATGCCCAACGAAAGCCCCCAGACCCAAATGGAGAGGGGCTGCTTGGGGGCCCCCTGGGGGCCCTTCAGGCCAGCTAGGTCTTTGGGTCCTGGCTCCTTCGGTTTGGGAGCTGTTGCTGCAGTTGGGCATGTTGGCCGGAGAGTGCTTCTCGGGCCGCGAACTGCAACCTTGCAGGTACCTCCCAGGTTCCCGGCCCAACGAAAACCCCCAGACCCAAATGGAGAGGGGCTGCTTGGGGGCCCCCTGGGGGCCCTTCAGGCCAGCTAGGTCTTTGTGTCCTGGCTCCTTCGGTTTGGGAGCTGTTGCTGCAGTTGGGCATGTTGGCCGGAGAGTGCTTCTCGGGCCGCGAACTGCAACCTTGCAGGTACCTCTCAGGTATCCATGCCCAACGAAAGCCCCCAGACCCAAATTGAGAGGGGCTGCTTGGGGGCCCCCTGGGGGCCCTTCAGGCCAGCTAGGTCTTTGGGTCCTGGCTCCTTCGCTTTGGGAGCTGTTGCTGCAGTTGGGCATGTTGGCCGGAGAGTGCTTCTCGGGCCGCGAACTGTAACTTGCAGGTACCTCTCAGGTATACATGCCCAACGAAAGCCCCCAGACCCAAATGGAGAGGGGCTGCTTGGGGGCCTTCTGGGGGCCCTTCAGGCCAGCTAGGTCTTTGGGTCCTGGCTCCTTCGGTTTGGGAGCTGTTGCTGCAGTTGGGCATGTTGGCCGGAGAATGCTTCTCCGGCTGCGAACTGCAACCTTCCAGGTACCTCCCAGGTATACATGCCCAACGAAAGCCCCCAGACCCAAATTGAGAGGGGCTGCTTGGGGGCCCCCTGGGGGCCCTTCAGGCCAGCTAGGTCTTTGGGTCCTGGCTCCTTCGGTTTGGGAGCTGTTGCTGCAGTTGGGCATGTTGGCCGGAGAGTGCTTCTCGGGCCGCGAACTGCAACCTTGCAGGAATCTCCCAGGTTCCCCGCCCAACGAAAGCCCCCAGACCCAAATGGAGAGGGGCTGCTTGGGGGCCCCCTGGGGGCCCTTCAGGCCAGCTAGGTCTTTGGGTCCTGGCTCCTTCGGTTTGGGAGCTGTTGCTGCAGTTGGGCATGTTGGCCGGAGAGTGCTTCTCGGGCCGTGAACTGCAACCTTGCAGGATTCTCCCAGGTTCCCGGCCCAACGAAAGCCCCCAGACCCAAATTGAGAGGGGCTGCTTGGGGCCCACCTGGGGGCCCTTTAGGCCAGCTAGGTCTTTGGGTCCTGGCTCCTTCGGTTTGGGAGCTGTTGCTGCAGTTGGGCATGTTGGCCGGAGAGTGCTTCTCGGGCCGCGAACTGCAACCTTGCAGGAATCTCCCATGTTCCATGCCCAACGAAAGCCCCCAGACCCAAATTGAGAGGGGCTGCTTGGGGGCCCCCTGGGGGCCCTTCAGGCCAGCTAGGTCTTTGGGTCCTGGCTCCTTCGGTTTGGGAGCTGTTGCTGCAGTTGGGCATGTTGGCCGGAGAGTGCTTCTCGGGCCGCGAACTGCAACCTTGCAGGAATCTCCCAGGTTCCCCGCCCAACGAAAGCCCCCAGACCCAAATGGAGAGGGGCTGCTTGGGGGCCCCCTGGGGGCCCTTCAGGCCAGCTAGGTCTTTGGGTCCTGGCTCCTTCGGTTTGGGAGCTGTTGCTGCAGTTGGGCATGTTGGCCGGAGAGTGCTTCTCGGGCCGTGAACTGCAACCTTGCAGGATTCTCCCAGGTTCCCGGCCCAACGAAAGCCCCCAGACCCAAATTGAGAGGGGCTGCTTGGGTGCCCCCTGGGGGCCCTTCAGGCCAGCTAGGTCTTTGGGTCCTGGCTCCTTCGGTTTGGGAGCTGTTGCTGCAGTTGGGCATGTTGGCCGGAGAGTGCTTCTCGGGCCGCGAACTGTAACCTTGCAGGTACCTCTCAGGTATACATGCCCAACGAAAGCCCCCAGACCCAAATGGAGAGGGGCTGCTTGGTGGCCTTCTGGGGGCCCTTCAGGCCAGCTAGGTCTTTGGGTCCTGGCTCCTTCGCTTTGGGAGCTGTTGCTGGATATTGGGCATGTTTTCCGGAGAGTGCTTCTCGGGCCGCGAACTGCAACCTTGCTGGTATCTCCCAGGTTCTCAGCCTAAAGAAAGCCCCCAGACCCAAATGGAGAGGGGCTGCTTGGGGGCCCCCTGGGGGCCCTTCAGGCCAGCTAGGTCTTTGGGTCCTGGCTCCTTCGCTTTGGGAGCTGTTGCTGCAGTTGGGCATGTTGGCCGGAGAGTGCTTCTCGGGCCGCGAACTGCAACCTTGCAGGATTCTCCCAGGTTCCCGGCCCAACGAAAGACCCAGACCCAAATGGAGAGGGGCTGCTTGGGGCCCCCCTGGGGGCCCTTCAGGCCAGCTAGGTCTTTGGGTCCTGGCTCCTTCGGTTTGGGAGCTGTTGCTGCAGTTGGGCATGTTGGCCGGAGAGTGCTTCTCGGGCCGCGAACTGCAACCTTGCAGGTACCTCCCAGGTTCCCGGCCCAACGAAAACCCCCAGACCCAAATGGAGAGGGGCTGCTTGGGGGCCCCCTGGGGGCACTTCAGGCCAGCTAGGTCTTTGGGTCCTGGCTCCTTCGGTTTGGGAGCTGTTGCTGCAGTTGGGCATGTTGGCCGGAGAGTGCTTCTCGGGCCGCGAACTGTAACTTGCAGGTACCTCTCAGGTATACATGCCCAACGAAAGGCCCCAGACCCAAATGGAGAGGGGCTGCTTGGTGGCCTTCTGGGGGCACTTCAGGCCAGCTAGGTCTTTGGGTCCTGGCTCCTTCGCTTTGGGAGCTGTTGCTGGATATTGGGCATGTTGGCCGGAGAGTGCTTCTCGGGCCGCGAACTGCAACCTTGCTGGTATCTCCCAGGTTCTCAGCCTAAAGAAAGCCCCCTGACCCAAATGGAGAGGGGCTGCTTGGGGGCCCCCTGGGGGACCTTCAGGCCAGCTAGGTCTTTGGGTCCTGGCTCCTTCGGTTTGGGAGCTGTTGCTGCAGTTGGGCATGTTGGCCGGAGAGTGCTTCTCGGGCCGCGAACTGCAACCTTGCAGGAATCTCCCAGGTTCCCGGCCCAACGAAAGCACCCAGACCCAAATGGAGAGGGGCTGCTTGGGGGCCCCCTGGGGGCCCTTCAGGCCAGCTAGGTCTTTGTGTCCTGGCTCCTTCGGTTTGGGAGCTGTTGCTGCAGTTGGGCATGTTGGCCGGAGAGTGCTTCTCGGGCCTCGAACTGCAACCTTGCAGGAATCTCCCAGATTCCCGGCCCAACAAAAGCCCCCAGACCCAAATGGAGAGGGGCTGCTTGGGGGCCCCCTGGGGGCCCTTCAGGCCAGCTAGGTCTTTGGGTCCTGGCTCCTTCGGTTTGGGAGCTGTTGCTGCAGTTGGGCATGTTGGCCGGAGAGTGCTTCTCCGGCCGCGAACTGCAACCTTGCAGGTACCTCCCAGGTTCCCGGCCCAACTAAAGCCCCCAGACCCAAATGGAGAGGAGCTCCTTGGGGGCCCCATGGGGGCCCTTCAGGCCAGCTAGGTCTTTGGGTCCTGGCTCCTTCGGTTTGGGAGCTGTTGCTGCAGTTGGGCATGTTGGCCGGAGAGTGCTTCTCGGGCTGAGAACTGCAACCTTGCATGAATCTCCCAGGTTCCCCGCCCAACGAAAGCCCCCAGACCCAAATTGAGAGGGACTGCTCGGGGACCCCCTGGGGGCACTTCAGGCCAGCTAGGTCTTTGGGTCCTGGCTCCTTCGGTTTGGGAGCTGTTGCTGCAGTTGGGCATGTTGGCCGGAGAGTGCTTCTCGGGCCGCGAACTGCAACCTTGCAGGTACCTCTCAGGTATACATGCCCAACGAAAGCCCCCAGACCCAAATGGAGAGGGGCTGCTTGGGGGCCCCCTGGGGGCCCTTCAGGCCAGCTAGGTCTTTGTGTCCTGGCTCATTCGGTTTGGGAGCTGTTGCTGCAGTTGGGCATGTTGGCCGGAGAGTGCTTCTCCGGCCGCGAACTGCAACCTTGCAGGTACCTCCCAGGTTCCCGGCCCAACTAAATCCCCCAGACCCAAACGGAGAGGAGCTCCTTGGTGGCCCCATGGGGGCCCTTCAGGCCAGGTAGGTCTTTGGGTCCTGGCTCCTTCGGTTTGGGAGCTGTTGCTGCAGTTGGGCATGTTGGCCGGAGAGTGCTTCTCGGGCCGCGAACTGCAACCTTGCAGGTACCTCCCAGGTTCCCCGCCCAACGAAAGCCCCCAGACCCAAATGGAGAGGGGCTGCTTGGGGACCCCCTGGGGGCACTTCAGGCCAGCTAGGTCTTTGGGTCCTGGCTCCTTCGGTTTGGGAGCTGTTGCTGCAGTTGGGCATGTTGGCCGGAGAGTGCTTCTCGGGCCGCGAACTACAAACTTGCAGGTACCTCTCAGGTATACATGCCCAACGAAAGCCCCCAGACCCAAATGGAGAGGAGCTCCATGGGGGCCCCCTGGGGGCCCTTCAGGCCAGCTAGGTCTTTGGGTCCTGGCTCCTTCGGTTTGGGAGCTGTTGCTGCAGTTGGGCATGTTGGCCGGAGAGTGCTTCTCGGGCCGCGAACTGCAACCTTGCAGGAATCTCCCAGGTTCCATGCCCAACGAAAGCCCCCAGACCCAAATTGAGAGGGGCTGCTTGGGGGCCCCCTGGGGGCCCTTCAGGCCAGCTAGGTCTTTGGGTCCTGGCTCCTTCGGTTTGGGAGCTGTTGCTGCAGTTGGGCATGTTGGCCGGAGAGTGCTTCTCGGGCCGCGAACTGCAACCTTGCAGGATTCTCCCAGGTTCCCGGCCCAACGAAAACCCCCAGACCCAAATGGAGAGGGGCTGCTTGGGGGCCCACTGGGGGCCCTTCAGGCCAGCTAGGTCTTTGGGTCCTGGCTCCTTCGGTTTGGGAGCTGTTGCTGCAGTTGGGCATGTTGGCCGGAGAGTGCTTCTCGGGCCGCGAACTGCAACCTTGCAGGTACCTCCCAGGTTCCCGGCCCAACGAAAACCCCCAGACCCAAATTGAGAGGGGCTGCTTGGGGGCCCCCTGGGGGCCCTTCAGGCCAGCTAGGTCTTTGGGTCCTGGCTCCTTCGGTTTGGGAGCTGTTGCTGCAGTTGGGCATGTTGGCCGGAGAGTGCTTCTCGGGCTGAGAACTGCAACCTTGCATGAATCTCCCAGGTTCCCCGCCCAACGAAAGCCCCCAGACCCAAATTGAGAGGGACTGCTCGGGGACCCCCTGGGGGCACTTCAGGCCAGCTAGGTCTTTGGGTCCTGGCTCCTTCGGTTTGGGAGCTGTTGCTGCAGTTGGGCATGTTGGCCGGAGAGTGCTTCTCGGGCCGCGAACTGCAACCTTGCAGGTACCTCTCAGGTATACATGCCCAACGAAAGCCCCCAGACCCAAATTGAGAGGGGCTGCTTGGGGGCCCCCTGGGGGCCCTTCAGGCCAGCTAGGTCTTTGTGTCCTGGCTCATTCGGTTTGGGAGCTGTTGCTGCAGTTGGGCATGTTGGCCGGAGAGTGCTTCTCCGGCCGCGAACTGCAACCTTGCAGGTACCTCCCAGGTTCCCGGCCCAACTAAATCCCCCAGACCAAAACGGAGAGGAGCTCCTTGGTGGCCCCATGGGGGCCCTTCAGGCCAGCTAGGTCTTTGGGTCCTGGCTCCTTCGGTTTGGGAGCTGTTGCTGCAGTTGGGCATGTTGGCCGGAGAGTGCTTCTCGGGCCGCGAACTGCAACCTTGCAGGAACCTCCCAGGTTCCCGGCCCAACGAAAACCCCCAGAACCAAATGGAGAGGGGCTGCTTGGGGGCCCCCTGCGGGCCCTTCAGGCCAGCTAGGTCTTTGGGTCCTGGCTCATTCGGTTTGGGAGCTGTTGCTGCAGTTGGGCATGTTGGCCGGAGAGTGCTTCTCGGGCCTCGAACTGTAACCTTGCATGAATCTCCCAGGTTCCCGGCCCAACAAAAGCCCCCAGACCCAAATGGAGAGGGGCTGCTTGGGGGCCCCCTGGGGGCCCTTCAGGCCAGCTAGGTCTTTGGGTCCTGGCTCCTTCGCTTTGGGAGCTGTTGCTGCAGTTGGGCATGTTGGCCGGAGAATGCTTCTCCGGCCGCGAACTGCAACCTTACAGGAATCTCCCAGGTTCCCGGCCCAACGAAAGCCCCCAGACCCAAATGGAGAGGGGCTGCTTGGGGGCCCCCTGGGGGCCCTTCAGGCCAGCTAGGTCTTTGGGTCCTGGCTCCTTCGGTTTGGGAGCTGTTGCTGCAGTTGGGCATGTTGGCCGGAGAGTGCTTCTCGGGCCGCGAACTGCAACCTTGCAGGTACCTCCCAGGTTCCCCGCCCAACGAAAGCCCCCAGACCCAAATGGAGAGGGGCTGCTTGGGGACCCCCTGGGGGCACTTCAGGCCAGCTAGGTCTTTGGGTCCTGGCTCCTTCGGTTTGGGAGCTGTTGCTGCAGTTGGGCATGTTGGCCGGAGAGTGCTTCTCGGGCCGCGAACTACAAACTTGCAGGTACCTCTCAGGTATACATGCCCAACGAAAGCCCCCAGACCCAAATGGAGAGGAGCTCCTTGGGGGCCCCCTGGGGGCCCTTCAGGCCAGCTAGGTCTTTGGGTCCTGGCTCCTTCGGTTTGGGAGCTGTTGCTGCAGTTGGGCATGTTGGCCAGAGAGTGCTTCTCGGGCCGCAAACTGCAAACTTGCAGGATTCTCCCAGGTTCCCGGCCCAACGAAAGCCCCCAGACCCAAATTGAGAGGGGCTGCTTGGGGGCCCCCTGGGGGCTCTTCAGGCCAGCTAGGTCTTTGGGTCCTGGCTCCTTCGCTTTGGGAGCTGTTGCTGCAGTTGGGCATGTTGGCCGGAGAGTGCTTCTCGGGCCGCGAACTGCAACCTTGCATGATTCTCCCAGGTTCCCGGCCCAACGAAAGCCCCCAGACCCAAATTGAGAGGGGCTGCTTGGGGCCCCCCTGGGGGCCCTTCAGGCCAGCTAGGTCTTTGGGTCCTGGCTCCTTCGCTTTGGGAGCTGTTGCTGCAGTTGGGCATGTTGGCCGGAGAGTGCTTCTCGGGCCGCGAACTGTAACCTTGCAGGTACCTCTCAGGTATACATGCCCAACGAAAGCCCCCAGACCCAAATTGAGAGGGGCTGCTTGGGGGCCCCCTGGGGGCCCTTCAGGCCAGCTAGGTCTTTGGGTCCTGGCTCCTTCGGTTTGGGAGCTGTTGCTGCAGTTGGGCATGTTGGCCGGAGAGTGCTTCTCGGGCCGCGAACTGCAACCTTGCAGGTACCTCCCAGGTTCCCGGCCCAACGAAAACCCCCAGACCCAAATGGAGAGGGGCTGCTTGGGGGCCCCCTGGGGGCCCTTCAGGCCAGCTAGGTCTTTGGGTCCTGGCTCCTTCGGTTTGGGAGCTGTTGCTGCAGTTGGGCATGTTGGCCGGAGAGTGCTTCTCGGGCCGCGAACTGCAACCTTGCAGGAATCTCCCAGGTTCCCGGCCCAACAAAAGCCCCCAGACCCAAATGGAGAGGGGCTGCTTGGGGGCCCCCTGGGGGCCCTTCAGGCCAGCTAGGTCTTTGGGTCCTGGCTCCTTCGGTTTGGGAGCTGTTGCTGCAGTTGGGCATGTTGGCCGGAGAGTGCTTCTCGGGCCGCGAACTGCAACCTTGCAGGAATCTCCCATGTTCCATGCCCAACGAAAGCCCCCAGACCCAAATGGAGAGGGGCTGCTTGGGGGCCCCCTGGGGGCCCTTCAGGCCAGCTAGGTCTTTGGGTCCTGGCTCCTTCGGTTTGGGAGCTGTTGCTGCAGTTGGGCATGTTGGCCGGAGAGTGCTTCTCGGGCCGCGAACTGCAACCTTGCAGGAATCTCCCAGGTTCCCGGCCCAACAAAAGCCCCCAGACCCAAATGGAGAGGGGCTGCTTGGGGGCCCCCTGGGGGCCCTTCAGGCCAGCTAGGTCTTTGGGTCCTGGCTCCTTCGCTTTGGGAGCTGTTGCTGCAGTTGTGAATGTTGGCCGGAGAGTGCTTCTCGGGCCGCGAACTGCAACCTTGCATGAATCTCCCAGGTTCCCCGCCCAACGAAAGCCCCCAGACCCAAATGGAGAGGGGCTGCTTGGGGACCCCCTGGGGGCCCTTCAGGCCAGCTAGGTCTTTGGGTCCTGGCTCCTTCGCTTTGGGAGCTGTTGCTGCAGTTGGGCATGTTGGCCGGAGAGTGCTTCTCGGGCCGCGAACTGCAACCTTGCAGGATTCTCCCAGGTTCCCGGCCCAACGAAAGCCCCCAGACCCAAATGGAGAGGGGCTGCTTGGGGGCCCCCTGGGGGCCCTTCAGGCCAGCTAGGTCTTTGGGTCCTGGCTCCTTCGGTTTGGGAGCTGTTGCTGCAGTTGGGCATGTTGGCCGGAGAGTGCTTCTCGGGCCGCGAACTGTAACCCTGCAGGAATCTCCCAGGTATACATGCCCAACGAAAGCCCCCAGACCCAAATGGAGAGGGGCTGCTTGGTGGCCTTCTGGGGGCCCTTCAGGCCAGCTAGGTCTTTGGGTCCTGGCTCCTTCGGTTTGGGAGCTGTTGCTGCAGTTGGGCATGTTGGCCGGAGAGTGCTTCTCGGGCCGCGAACTGCAACCTTGCAGGTACCTCCCAGGTTCCCGGCCCAACGAAAGCCCCCAGACCCAAATGGAGAGGGGCTGCTTTGGGGCCCCCTGGGGGCCCTTCAGGCCAGCTAGGTCTTTGGGTCCTGGCTCCTTCGGTTTGGGAGCTGTTGCTGCAGTTGGGCATGTTGGCCGGAGAGTGCTTCTCGGGCCGCGAACTGCAACCTTGCAGGAATCTCCCAGGTATACATGCCCAACGAAAGTCCCCAGACCCAAATTGAGAGGGGCTGCTTGGGGGCCCCCTGGGGGCCCTTCAGGCCAGCTAGGTCTTTGGGTCCTGGCTCCTTCGGTTTGGGAGCTGTTGCTGCAGTTGGGCATGTTGGCCGGAGAGTGCTTCTCGGGCCGCGAACTGCAACCTTGCAGGATTCTCCCAGGTTCCCGGCCCAACGAAAGCCCCCAGACCCAAATTGAGAGGGGCTGCTTGGGGGCCCCCTGGGGGCCCTTCAGGCCAGCTAGGTCTTTGGGTCCTGGCTCCTTCGCTTTGGGAGCTGTTGCTGCAGTTGGGCATGTTGGCCGGAGAGTGCTTCTCGGGCCGCGAACTGTAACCTTGCAGGTACCTCTCAGGTATACATGCCCAACGAAAGCCCCCAGACCCAAATGGAGAGGGGCTGCTTGGTGGCCTTCTGGGGGCCCTTCAGGCCAGCTAGGTCTTTGGGTCCTGGCTCATTCGGTTTGGGAGCTGTTGCTGCAGTTGGGCATGTTGGCCGGAGAGTGCTTCTCGGGCCGCGAACTGCAACCTTGCAAGATTCTCCCAGGTTCTCAGCCTAAAGAAAGCCCCCAGACCCAAATGGAGAGGGGCTGCTTGGGGGCCCCCTGGGGGCCCTTCAGGCCAGCTAGGTCTTTGGGTCCTGGCTCCTTCGGTTTGGGAGCTGTTGCTGCAGTTGGGCATGTTGGCCGGAGAGTGCTTCTCGGGCCGCGAACTGCAACCTTGCAGTATTCTCCCAGGTTCCCGGCCCACCGAAAGCCCCCAGACCCAAATTGAGAGGGGCTGCTTGGGGGCCCCCTGGGGGCCCTTCAGGCCAGCTAGGTCTTTGGGTCCTGGCTCCTTCGCTTTGGGAGCTGTTGCTGCAGTTGGGCATGTTGGCCGGAGAGTGCTTCTCGGGCCGCGAACTGCAACCTTGCAGGATTCTCCCAGGTTCCCGGCCCAACGAAAGCCCCCAGACCCAAATTGAGAGGGGCTGCTTGGGGCCCCCCTGGGGGCCCTTCAGGCCAGCTAGGTCTTTGGGTCCTGGCTCATTTGGTTTGGGAGCTGTTGCTGCAGTTGGGCATGTTGGCCGGAGAGTGCTTCTCGGGCCGCGAACTGCAACCTTGCAGGATTCTCCCAGGTTCCTTGCCCACCGAAAGCCCCCAGACCCAAATTGAGAGGGGCTGCTTGGGGGCCCCCTGGGGGCCCTTCAGGCCAGCTAGGTCTTTGGGTCCTGGCTCCTTCGGTTTGGGAGCTGTTGCTGCAGTTGGGCATGTTGGCCGGAGAGTGCTTCTCGGGCCGCGAACTGCAACCTTGCAGGTACCTCCCAGGTTCCCGGCCCAACGAAAGCCCCCAGACCCAAATTGAGAGGGGCTGCTTGGGGCCCCCTGGGGGACCTTCAGGCCAGCTAGGTCTTTGGGTCCTGGCTCCTTCGGTTTGGGAGCTGTTGCTGCAGTTGGGCATGTTGGCCGGAGAGTGCTTCTCGGGCCGCGAACTGCAACCTTGCAGGATTCTCCCAGGTTCCCGGCCCAACGAAAGCCCCAAGACCCAAATTGAGAGGGGCTGCTTGGGGCCCCCCTGGGGGCCCTTCAGGCCAGCTAGGTCTTTGGGTCCTGGCTCCTTCGCTTTGGGAGCTGTTGCTGCAGTTGGGCATGTTGGCCGGAGAGTGCTTCTCGGGCCGCGAACTGTAACCTTGCAGGATTCTCCCAGGTTCCCGGCCCAACGAAAGCCCCCAGACCCAAATGGAGAGGGGCTGCTGGGGGCCCCCTGGGGGCCCTTCAGGCCAGCTAGGTCTTTGGGTCCTGGCTCCTTCGGTTTGGGAGCTGTTGCTGCAGTTGGGCATGTTGGCCGGAGAGTGCTTCTCGGGCCGCGAACTGCAACCTTGCAGGATTCTCCCAGGTTCCCGGCCCAACGAAAGCCCCAAGACCCAAATTGAGAGGGGCTGCTTGGGGCCCCCCTGGGGGCCCTTCAGGCCAGCTAGGTCTTTGGGTCCTGGCTCCTTCGCTTTGGGAGCTGTTGCTGCAGTTGGGCATGTTGGCCGGAGAGTGCTTCTCGGGCCGCGAACTGTAACCTTGCAGGATTCTCCCAGGTTCCCGGCCCAACGAAAGCCCCCAGACCCAAATTGAGAGGGGCTGCTTGGGGCCCCCCTGGAGGCCCTTCAGGCCAGCTAGGTCTTTGGGTCCTGGCTCCTTCGGTTTGGGAGCTGTTGCTGCAGTTGGGCATGTTGGCCGGAGAGTGCTTCTCGGGCCGCGAACTGTAACCTTGCAGGTACCTCTCAGGTATACATGCCGAACGAAAGCCCCCAGACCCAAATGGAGAGGGGCTGCTTGGGGGCCCCCTGGGGGCCCTTCAGGCCAGCTAGGTCTTTGGGTCCTGGCTCCTTCGGTTTGGGAGCTGTTGCTGCAGTTGGGCATGTTGGCCGGAGAATGCTTCTCCGGCCGCGAACTGCAACCTTGCAGGTACCTCCCAGGTTCCCGGCCCAACTAAATCCCCCAGACCCAAATGGAGAGGAGCTCCTTGGGGGCCCCATGGGGGCCCTTCAGGCCAGCTAGGTCTTTGGGTCCTGGCTCCTTCGCTTTGGGAGCTGTTGCTGCAGTTGGGCATGTTGGCCGGAGAGTGCTTCTCGGGCCGCGAACTGTAACTTGCAGGTACCTCTCAGGTATACCTGCCCAACGAAAGCCCCCAGACCCAAATGGAGAGGGGCTGCTTGGTGGCCTTCTGGGGGCCCTTCAGGCCAGCTAGGTCTTTGGGTCCTGGCTCCTTCGCTTTGGGAGCTGTTGCTGGATATTGGGCATGTTGGCCGGAGAGTGCTTCTCGGGCCGCGAACTGCAACCTTGCAGGATTCTCCCAGGTTCTCAGCCTAAAGAAAGCCCCCAGACCCAAATGGAGAGGGGCTGCTTGGGGGCCCCCTGGGGGCCCTTCAGGCCAGCTAGGTCTTTGGGTCCTGGCTCCTTCGGTTTGGGAGCTGTTGCTGCAGTTGGGCATGTTGGCCGGAGAGTGCTTCTCGGGCCGCGAACTGCAACCTTGCAGGATTCTCCCAGGTTCCCGGCCCAACGAAAGCCCCCAGACCCAAATTGAGAGGGGCTGCTTGGGGCCCCCCTGGGGGCCCTTCAGGCCAGCTAGGTCTTTGGGTCCTGGCTCCTTCGCTTTGGGAGCTGTTGCTGCAGTTGGGCATGTTGGCCGGAGAGTGCTTCTCGGGCCGCGAACTGCAACCTTGCAGGATTCTCCCAGGTTCCTTGCCCACCGAAAGCCCCCAGACCCAAATTGAGAGGGGCTGCTTGGGGGCCCCCTGGGGGCCCTTCAGGCCAGCTAGGTCTTTGGGTCCTGGCTCCTTCGCTTTGGGAGCTGTTGCTGCAGTTGGGCATGTTGGCCGGAGAGTGCTTCTCGGGCCGCGAACTGCAACCTTGCAGGAATCTCCCAGGTTCCCGGCCCAACGAAAGCCCCCAGACCCAAATGGAGAGGGGCTGCTGGGGGCCCCCTGGAGGCCCTTCAGGCCAGCTAGGTCTTTGGGTCCTGGCTCCTTCGGTTTGGGAGCTGTTGCTGCAGTTGGGCATGTTGGCCGGAGAGTGCTTCTCGGGCCGCGAACTGCAACCTTGCAGGATTCTCCCAGGTTCCCGGCCCAACGAAAGCCCCCAGACCCAAATTGAGAGGGGCTGCTTGGGGCCCCCCTGGGGGCCCTTCAGGCCAGCTAGGTCTTTGGGTCCTGGCTCCTTCGCTTTGGGAGCTGTTGCTGC
The DNA here is from genome assembly GCF_964237585.1 of Gallinula chloropus. Classification (NCBI taxonomy): domain Eukaryota; kingdom Metazoa; phylum Chordata; class Aves; order Gruiformes; family Rallidae; genus Gallinula; species Gallinula chloropus. The sequence continues at coordinate 321,696 of NW_028168779.1, forward strand.
AGTTGGGCATGTTGGCCGGAGAGTGCTTCTCGGGCCGCGAACTGTAACCTTGCAGGATTCTCCCAGGTACCCTGCCCAACGAAAGCCCCCAGACCCAAATTCAGAGGGGCTGCTTGGGGCCCCCCTGGAGGCCCTTCAGGCCAGCTAGGTCTTTGGGTCCTGGCTCCTTCGCTTTGGGAGCTGTTGCTGCAGTTGGGCATGTTGGCCGGAGAGTGCTTCTCGGGCCGCGAACTGTAACCTTGCAGGTACCTCTCAGGTATACATGCCGAACGAAAGCCCCCAGACCCAAATTGAGAGGGGCTGCTTGGGGGCCCCCTGGGGGCCCTTCAGGCCAGCTAGGTCTTTGGGTCCTGGCTCCTTCGGTTTGGGAGCTGTTGCTGCAGTTGGGCATGTTGGCCGGAGAATGCTTCTCCGGCCGCGAACTGCAACCTTGCAGGTACCTCCCAGGTTCCTGGCCCAACTAAATCCCCCAGACCCAAATGGAGAGGAGCTCCTTGGGTGCCCCATGGGGGCCCTTCAGGCCAGCTAGGTCTTTGGGTCCTGGCTCCTTCGGTTTGGGAGCTGTTGCTGCAGTTGGGCATGTTGGCCGGAGAGTGCTTCTCGGGCCGCGAACTGTAACTTGCAGGTACCTCTCAGGTATACATGCCCAACGAAAGCCCCCAGACCCAAATGGAGAGGGGCTGCTTGGTGGCCTTCTGGGGGCCCTTCAGGCCAGCTAGGTCTTTGGGTCCTGGCTCCTTCGCTTTGGGAGCTGTTGCTGGATATTGGGCATGTTGGCCGGAGAGTGCTTCTCGGGCCGCGAACTGCAACCTTGCAGGATTCTCCCAGGTTCTCAGCCTAAAGAAAGCCCCCAGACCCAAATGGAGAGGGGCTGCTTGGGGGCCCCCTGGGGGCCCTTCAGGCCAGCTAGGTCTTTGGGTCCTGGCTCCTTCGGTTTGGGAGCTGTTGCTGCAGTTGGGCATGTTGGCCGGAGAGTGCTTCTCGGGCCGCGAACTGCAACCTTGCAGGAATCTCCCAGGTTCCCGGCCCAACGAAAGCCCCCAGACCCAAATGGAGAGGGGCTGCTGGGGGCCCCCTGGGGGCCCTTCAGGCCAGCTAGGTCTTTGGGTCCTGGCTCATTCGGTTTGGGAGCTGTTGCTGCAGTTGGGCATGTTGGCCGGAGAGTGCTTCTCGGGCCGCGAACTGCAACCTTGCAGGATTCTCCCAGGTTCCCGGCCCAACGAAAGCCCCCAGACCCAAATTGAGAGGGGCTGCTTGGGGGCCCCCTGGGGGCCCTTCAGGCCAGCTAGGTCTTTGGGTCCTGGCTCCTTCGGTTTGGGAGCTGTTGCTGCAGTTGGGCATGTTGGCCGGAGAGTGCTTCTCGGGCCGCGAACTGTAACCTTGCAGGATTCTCCCAGGTTCCCGGCCCAACGAAAGCCCCCAGACCCAAATTGAGAGGGGCTGCTTGGGGCCCCCCTGGAGGCCCTTCAGGCCAGCTAGGTCTTTGGGTCCTGGCTCCTTCGCTTTGGGAGCTGTTGCTGCAGTTGGGCATGTTGGCCGGAGAGTGCTTCTCGGGCCGCGAACTGTAACCTTGCAGGTACCTCTCAGGTATACATGCCGAACGAAAGCCCCCAGACCGAAATTGAGAGGGGTTGCTTGGGGGCCCCCTGGGGGCCCTTCAGGCCAGCTAGGTCTTTGGGTCCTGGCTCCTTCGGTTTGGGAGCTGTTGCTGCAGTTGGGCATGTTGGCCGGAGAATGCTTCTCCGGCCGCGAACTGCAACCTTGCAGGTACCTCCCAGGTTCCCGGCCCAACTAAATCCCCCAGACCCAAATGGAGAGGAGCTCCTTGGGTGCCCCATGGGGGCCCTTCAGGCCAGCTAGGTCTTTGGGTCCTGGCTCCTTCGGTTTGGGAGCTGTTGCTGCAGTTGGGCATGTTGGCCGGAGAGTGCTTCTCGGGCCGCGAACTGTAACTTGCAGGTACCTCTCAGGTATACATGCCCAACGAAAGCCCCCAGACCCAAATGGAGAGGGGCTGCTTGGTGGCCTTCTGGGGGCCCTTCAGGCCAGCTAGGTCTTTGGGTCCTGGCTCCTTCGCTTTGGGAGCTGTTGCTGGATATTGGGCATGTTGGCCGGAGAGTGCTTCTCGGGCCGCGAACTGCAACCTTGCAGGATTCTCCCAGGTTCTCAGCCTAAAGAAAGCCCCCAGACCCAAATGGAGAGGGGCTGCTTGGGGGCCCCCTGGGGGCCCTTCAGGCCAGCTAGGTCTTTGGGTCCTGGCTCCTTCGGTTTGGGAGCTGTTGCTGCAGTTGGGCATGTTGGCCGGAGAGTGCTTCTCGGGCCGCGAACTGCAACCTTGCAGGAATCTCCCAGGTTCCCGGCCCAACGAAAGCCCCCAGACCCAAATGGAGAGGGGCTGCTGGGGGCCCCCTGGGGGCCCTTCAGGCCAGCTAGGTCTTTGGGTCCTGGCTCATTCGGTTTGGGAGCTGTTGCTGCAGTTGGGCATGTTGGCCGGAGAGTGCTTCTCGGGCCGCGAACTGCAACCTTGCAGGATTCTCCCAGGTTCCCGGCCCAACGAAAGCCCCCAGACCCAAATTGAGAGGGGCTGCTTGGGGGCCCCCTGGGGGCCCTTCAGGCCAGCTAGGTCTTTGGGTCCTGGCTCCTTCGGTTTGGGAGCTGTTGCTGCAGTTGGGCATGTTGGCCGGAGAGTGCTTCTCGGGCCGCGAACTGTAACCTTGCAGGATTCTCCCAGGTTCCCGGCCCAACGAAAGCCCCCAGACCCAAATTGAGAGGGGCTGCTTGGGGCCCCCCTGGAGGCCCTTCAGGCCAGGTAGGTCTTTGGGTCCTGGCTCCTTCGCTTTGGGAGCTGTTGCTGCAGTTGGGCATGTTGGCCGGAGAGTGCTTCTCGGGCCGCGAACTGTAACCTTGCAGGTACCTCTCAGGTATACATGCCGAACGAAAGCCCCCAGACCCAAATGGAGAGGGGCTGCTTGGGGGCCCCCTGGGGGCCCTTCAGGCCAGCTAGGTCTTTGTGTCCTGACTCATTCAGTTTGGGAGCTGTTGCTGCAGTTGGGCATGTTGGCCGGAGAGTGCTTCTCGGGCCGCGAACTGCAACCTTGCAGGAATCTCCCAGGTTCCCGGCCCAACAAAAGCCCCCAGACCCAAATGGAGAGGGGCTGCTTGGGGGCCCCCTGGGGGCCCTTCAGGCCAGCTAGGTCTTTGGGTCCTGGCTCCTTCGGTTTGGGAGCTGTTGCTGCAGTTGGGCATGTTGGCCGGAGAGTGCTTCTCGGGCCGCGAAATGTAACTTGCAGGTACCTCTCAGGTATACATGCCCAACGAAAGCCCCCAGACCCAAATGGAGAGGGGCTGCTTGGTGGCCTTCTGGGGGCCCTTCAGGCCAGCTAGGTCTTTGGGTCCTGGCTCCTTCGCTTTGGGAGCTGTTGCTGGATATTGGGCATGTTGGCCGGAGAGTGCTTCTCGGGCCGCGAACTGCAACCTTGCAGGATTCTCCCAGGTTCTCAGCCTAAAGAAAGCCCCCAGACCCAAATGGAGAGGGGCTGCTTGGGGGCCCCCTGGGGGCCCTTCAGGCCAGCTAGGTCTTTGGGTCCTGGCTCCTTCGCTTTGGGAGCTGTTGCTGCAGTTGGGCATGTTGGCCGGAGAATGCTTCTCCGGCCGCGAACTTCAACCTTGCAGGTACCTCCCAGGTTCCCGGCCCAACTAAATCCCCCAGACCCAAATGGAGAGGAGCTCCTTGGGGGCCCCATGGGGGCCCTTCAGGCCAGCTAGGTCTTTGGGTCCTGGCTCCTTCGCTTTGGGAGCTGTTGCTGCAGTTGGGCATGTTGGCCGGAGAGTGCTTCTCGGGCCGCGAACTGTAACTTGCAGGTACCTCTCAGGTATACATGCCCAACGAAAGCCCCCAGACCCAAATGGAGAGGGGCTGCTTGGTGGCCTTCTGGGGGCCCTTCAGGCCAGCTAGGTCTTTGGGTCCTGGCTCCTTCGCTTTGGGAGCTGTTGCTGGATATTGGGCATGTTGGCCGGAGAGTGCTTCTCGGGCCGCGAACTGCAACCTTGCAGGATTCTCCCAGGTTCTCAGCCTAAAGAAAGCCCCCAGACCCAAATGGAGAGGGGCTGCTTGGGGGCCCCCTGGGGGCCCTTCAGGCCAGCTAGGTCTTTGGGTCCTGGCTCCTTCGCTTTGGGAGCTGTTGCTGCAGTTGGGCATGTTGGCCGGAGAGTGCTTCTCGGGCCGCGAACTGTAACTTGCAGGTACCTCTCAGGTATACATGCCCAACGAAAGCCCCCAGACCCAAATGGAGAGGGGCTGCTTGGTGGCCCCCTGGGGGCCCTTCAGGCCAGCTAGGTCTTTGGGTCCTGGCTCCTTCGCTTTGGGAGCTGTTGCTGGATATTGGGCATGTTGGCCGGAGAGTGCTTCTCGGGCCGCGAACTGCAACCTTGCAGGATTCTCCCAGGTTCTCAGCCTAAAGAAAGCCCCCAGACCCAAATTGAGAGGGGCTGCTTGGGGGCCCCCTGGGGGCCCTTCAGGCCAGCTAGGTCTTTGGGTCCTGGCTCCTTCGGTTTGGGAGCTGTTGCTGCAGTTGGGCATGTTGGCCGGAGAGTGCTTCTCGGGCCGCGAACTGCAACCTGGCAGGAATCTCCCAGGTTCCCGGCCCAACGAAAGCCCCCAGACCCAAATGGAGAGGGGCTGCTGGGGGCCCCCTGGGGGCCCTTCAGGCCAGCTAGGTCTTTGGGTCCTGGCTCCTTCGGTTTGGGAGCTGTTGCTGCAGTTGGGCATGTTGGCCGGAGAGTGCTTCTCGGGCCGCGAACTGCAACCTTGCAGGATTCTCCCAGGTTCCCGGCCCAACGAAAGCCCCCAGACCCAAATGGAGAGGGGCTGCTTGGGGCCCCCCTGGGGGCCCTTCAGGCCAGCTAGGTCTTTGGGTCCTGGCTCATTCGGTTTGGGAGCTGTTGCTGCAGTTGGGCATGTTGGCCGGAGAGTGCTTCTCGGGCCGCGAACTGCAACCTTGCAGGATTCTCCCAGGTTCCCGGCCCAACGAAAGCCCCCAGACCCAAATTGAGAGGGGCTGCTGGGGGCCCCCTGGGGGCCCTTCAGGCCAGCTAGGTCTTTGGGTCCTGGCTCATTCGGTTTGGGAGCTGTTGCTGCAGTTGGGCATGTTGGCCGGAGAGTGCTTCTCGGGCCGCGAACTGCAACCTTGCAGGATTCTCCCAGGTTCCCAGCCCAACGAAAGCCCCCAGACCCAAATTGAGAGGGGCTGCTTGGGGCCCCACTGGGGGCCCTTCAGGCCAGCTAGGTCTTTGGGTCCTGGCTCATTCGGTTTGGGAGCTGTTGCTGCAGTTGGGCATGTTGGCCGGAGAGTGCTTCTCGGGCCGCGAACTGCAACCTTGCGGGTACCTCCCAGGTTCCCGGCCCAACGAAAGCCCCCAGACCCAAATTGAGAGGGGCTGCTTGGTGGCCTTCTGGGGGCCCTTCAGGCCAGCTAGGTCTTTGGGTCCTGGCTCCTTCGGTTTGGGAGCTGTTGCTGCAGTTGGGCATGTTGGCCGGAGAGTGCTTCTCGGGCCGCGAACTGTAACCTTGCAGGATTCTCCCAGGTTCCCGGCCCAACGAAAGCCCCCAGACCCAAATTGAGAGGGGCTGCTTGGGGCCCCCCTGGAGGCCCTTCAGGCCAGCTAGGTCTTTGGGTCCTGGCTCCTTCGCTTTGGGAGCTGTTGCTGCAGTTGGGCATGTTGGCCGGAGAGTGCTTCTCGGGCCGCGAACTGTAAACTTGCAGGTACCTCTCAGGTATACATGCCGAACGAAAGCCCCCAGACCCAAATTGAGAGGGGCTGCTTGGGGGCCCCCTGGGGACCCTTCAGGCCAGCTACGTCTTTGTGTCCTGGCTCCTTCGGTTTGGGAGCTGTTGCTGCAGTTGGGCATGTTGGCCGGAGAGTGCTTCTCGGGCCGCGAACTGCAACCTTGCAGTAATCTCCCAGGTTCCCGGCCCAACAAAAGTCCCCAGACCCAAATGGAGAGGAGCTCCTTGGGGGTCCCATGGGGGCCCTTCAGGCCAGCTAGGTCTTTGGGTCCTGGCTCCTTCGGTTTGGGAGCTGTTGCTGCAGTTGGGCATGTTGGCCGGAGAGTGCTTCTCGGGCCGCGAACTGTAACTTGCAGGTACCTCTCAGGTATACATGCCCAACGAAAGCCCCCAGACCCAAATGGAGAGGGGCTGCTTGGTGGCCCCATGGGGGCCCTTCAGGCCAGCTAGGTCTTTGGGTCCTGGATCCTTCGCTTTGGGAGCTGTTGCTGGATATTGGGCATGTTGGCCGGAGAGTGCTTCTCGGGCCGCGAACTGCAACCTTGCAGGATTCTCCCAGGTTCTCAGCCTAAAGAAAGCCCCCAGACCCAAATGGAGAGGGGCTGCTTGGGGGCCCCCTGGGGGCCCTTCAGGCCAGCTAGGTCTTTGGGTCCTGGCTCCTTCGCTTTGGGAGCTGTTGCTGGACATTGGGCATGTTGACCGGAGAGTGCTTCTCGGGCCGCGAACTGTAACCTTGCAGGTACCTCCCAGGTTCCCGGCCCACCGAAAGCCCCCAGACCCAAATTGAGAGGGGCTGCTTGGGGGCCCCCTGGGGGCCCTTCAGGCCAGCTAGGTCTTTGGGTCCTGGCTCCTTCACTTTGGGAGCTGTTGCTGCAGTTGGGCATGTTGGCCGGAGAGTGCTTCTCGGGCCGCGAACTGTAACTTGCAGGTACCTCTCAGGTATACATGCCCAACGAAAGACCCCAGACCCAAATGGAGAGGGGCTGCTTGGTGGCCTTCTGGGGGCCCTTCAGGCCAGCTAGGTCTTTGGGTCCTGGCTCCTTCGCTTTGGGAGCTGTTGCTGGATATTGGGCATGTTGGCCGGAGAGTGCTTCTCGGGCCGCGAACTGCAACCTTGCAGGATTCTCCCAGGTTCTCAGCCTAAAGAAAGCCCCCAGACCCAAATGGAGAGGGGCTGCTTGGGGGCCCCCTGGGGGCCCTTCAGGCCAGCTAGGTCTTTGGGTCCTGGCTCCTTCGGTTTGGGAGCTGTTGCTGCAGTTGGGCATGTTGGCCGGAGAGTGCTTCTCGGGCCGCGAACTGCAACCTTGCAGGATTCTCCCAGGTTCCCCGCCCAACGAAAGCCCCCAGACCCAAATGGAGAGGGGCTGCTGGGGGCCCCCTGGGGGCCCTTCAGGCCAGCTAGGTCTTTGGGTCCTGGCTCATTCGGTTTGGGAGCTGTTGCTGCAGTTGGGCCTGTTGGCCGGAGAGTGCTTCTCGGGCCGCGAACTGCAACCTTGCAGGATTCTCCCAGGTTCCCGGCCCAACGAAAGCCCCCAGACCCAAATGGAGAGGGGCTGCTTGGGGCCCCCCTGGGGGCTCTTCAGGCCAGCTAGGTCTTTGGGTCCTGGCTCATTCGGTTTGGGAGCTGTTGCTGCAGTTGGGCATGTTGGCCGGAGAGTGCTTCTCGGGCCGCGAACTGCAACCTTGCAGGATTCTCCCAGGTTCCCGGCCCAACGAAAGCCCCCAGACCCAAATTGAGAGGGGCTGCTTGGGGGCCCCCTGGGGGCCCTTCAGGCCAGCTAGGTCTTTGGGTCCTGGCTCCTTCGGTTTGGGAGCTGTTGCTGCAGTTGGGCATGTTGGCCGGAGAGTGCTTCTCGGGCCGCGAACTGTAACCTTGCAGGATTCTCCCAGGTTCCCGGCCCAACGAAAGCCCCCAGACCCAAATTGAGAGGGGCTGCTTGGGGCCCCCCTGGGGCCCTTCAGGCCAGCTAGGTCTTTGGGTCCTGGCTCCTTCGGTTTGGGAGCTGTTGCTGCAGTTGGGCATGTTGGCCGGAGAGTGCTTCTCGGGCCGCGAAATGTAACCTTGCAGGTACCTCTCAGGTATACATGCCGAACGAAAGCCCCCAGACCCAAATGGAGAGGGGCTGCTAGGGGCCCCCTGGGGGCCCTTCAGGCCAGCTAGGTCTTTGTGTCCTGGCTCATTCGGTTTGGGAGCTGTTGCTGCAGTTGGGCCTGTTGGCCGGAGAGTGCTTCTCGGGCCGCGAACTGCAACCTTGCAGGATTCTCCCAGGTTCCCGGCCCAACGAAAGCCCCCAGACCCAAATGGAGAGGGGCTGCTTGGGGCCCCCCTGGGGGCTCTTCAGGCCAGCTAGGTCTTTGGGTCCTGGCTCATTCGGTTTGGGAGCTGTTGCTGCAGTTGGGCATGTTGGCCGGAGAGTGCTTCTCGGGCCGCGAACTGCAACCTTGCAGGATTCTCCCAGGTTCCCGGCCCAACGAAAGCCCCCAGACCCAAATTGAGAGGGGCTGCTTGGGGGCCCCCTGGGGGCCCTTCAGGCCAGCTAGGTCTTTGGGTCCTGGCTCCTTCGGTTTGGGAGCTGTTGCTGCAGTTGGGCATGTTGGCCGGAGAGTGCTTCTCGGGCCGCGAACTGTAACCTTGCAGGATTCTCCCAGGTTCCCGGCCCAACGAAAGCCCCCAGACCCAAATTGAGAGGGGCTGCTTGGGGCCCCCCTGGGGCCCTTCAGGCCAGCTAGGTCTTTGGGTCCTGGCTCCTTCGGTTTGGGAGCTGTTGCTGCAGTTGGGCATGTTGGCCGGAGAGTGCTTCTCGGGCCGCGAAATGTAACCTTGCAGGTACCTCTCAGGTATACATGCCGAACGAAAGCCCCCAGACCCAAATGGAGAGGGGCTGCTAGGGGCCCCCTGGGGGCCCTTCAGGCCAGCTAGGTCTTTGTGTCCTGGCTCATTCGGTTTGGGAGCTGTTGCTGCAGTTGGGCATGTTGGCCGGAGAGTGCTTCTCGGTCCTTGAACTGCAACCTTGCAGGAATCTCCCAGGTTCCCGGCCCAACAAAAGCCCCCAGACCCAAATGGAGAGGGGCTGCTTGGTGGCCTTCTGGGGGCCCTTCAGGCCAGCTAGGTCTTTGGGTCCTGGCTCATTCGCTTTGGGAGCTGTTGCTGGATATTGGGCATGTTGGCCGGAGAGTGCTTCTCGGGCCGCGAACTGCAACCTTGCTGGTATCTCCCAGGTTCTCAGCCTAAAGAAAGCCCCCAGACCCAAATGGAGAGGGGCTGCTTGGGGGCCCCCTGGGGGCCCTTCAGGCCAGCTAGGTCTTTGGGTCCTGGCTCCTTCGCTTTGGGAGCTGTTGCTGCAGTTGGGCATGTTGGCCGGAGAGTGCTTCTCGGGCCGCGAACTGCAACCTTGCAGGAATTCCCAGGTTCCCGGCCCAACGAAAGCCCCCAGACCCAAATTGAGAGGGGCTGCTTGGGGGCCCCCTGGGGGCCCTTCAGGCCAGCTAGGTCTTTGGGTCCTGGCTCATTCGGTTTGGGAGCTGTTGCTGCAGTTGGGCATGTTGGCCGGAGAGTGCTTCTCGGGTCACGAACTGCAACCTTGCATGAATCTCCCAGGTTCCCCGTCCAACGAAAGCCCCCAGACCCAAATGGAGAGGGACTGCTTGGGGACCCCCTGGGGGCCCTTCAGGCCAGCTAGGTCTTTGGGTCCTGGCTCCTTCGGTTTGGGAGCTGTTGCTGCAGTTGGGCATGTTGGCCGGAGAGTGCTTCTCGGGCCGCGAACTGTAACCTTGCAGGTACCTCTCAGGTATACATGCCCAACGAAAGACCCCAGACCCAAATTGAGAGGGGCTGCTTGGGGGCCCCCTGGGGGCCCTTCAGGCCAGCTAGGTCTTTGGGTCCTGGCTCCTTCGGTTTGGGAGCTGTTGCTGCAGTTGGGCATGTTGGCCGGAGAGTGCTTCTCGGGCCTCGAACTGTAACCTTGCATGAATCTCCCAGGTTCCCGGCCCAACAAAAGCCCCCAGACACAAATGGAGAGGGGCTGCTTGGGGGCCCCATGGGGGCCCTTCAGGCCAGCTAGGTCTTTGGGTCCTGGCTCCTTCGCTTTGGGAGCTGTTGCTGCAGTTGGGCATGTTGGCCGGAGAGTGCTTCTCGGGCCGCGAACTGCAACCTTGCAGGAATCTCCCAGGTTCCCGGCCCAACGAAAGCCCCCAGACCCAAATGGAGAGGGGCTGCTTGGGGGCCCCCTGGGGGCCCTTCAGGCCAGCTAGGTCTTTGGGTCCTGGCTCCTTCGGTTTGGGAGCTGTTGCTGCAGTTGGGCATGTTGGCCGGAGAGTGCTTCTCGGGCCGCGAACTGCAACCTTGCATGAATCTCCCAGGTTCCCCGCCCAACGAAAGCCCCCAGACCCAAATGGAGAGGGGCTGCTTGGGGACCCCCTGGGGGCACTTCAGGCCAGCTAGGTCTTTGGGTCCTGGCTCCTTCGGTTTGGGAGCTGTTGCTGCAGTTGGGCATGTTGGCCGGAGAGTGCTTCTCGGGCCGCGAACTGCAACCTTGCAGGAATCTCCCAGGTTCCATGCCCAACGAAAGCCCCCAGACCCAAATTGAGAGGGGCTGCTTGGGGGCCCCCTGGGGGCCCTTCAGGCCAGCTAGGTCTTTGGGTCCTGGCTCCTTCGCTTTGGGAGCTGTTGCTGCAGTTGGGCATGTTGGCCGGAGAGTGCTTCTCGGGCCGCGAACTGCAACCTTGCAGGATTCTCCCAGGTTCCCGGCCCAACGAAAGCCCCCAGACCCAAATGGAGAGGGGCTGCTTGGGGGCCCCCTGGGGGCCCTTCAGGCCAGCTAGGTCTTTGGGTCCTGGCTCCTTCGGTTTGGGAGCTGTTGCTGCAGTTGGGCATGTTGGCCGGAGAGTGCTTCTCGGGCCGCGAACTGCAACCTTGCAGGAATCTCCCAGGTTCCCGGCCCAACGAAAGCCCCCAGACCCAAATGGAGAGGGACTGCTTGGGGGCCCCCAGGGGGCCCTTCAGGCCAGCTAGGTCTTTGGGTCCTGGCTCCTTCGGTTTGGGAGCTGTTGCTGCAGTTGGTCATGTTGGCCGGAGAGTGCTTCCCGGGCCGCGAACTGTAACCTTGCAGGTACCTCTCAGGTATACATGCCCAACGAAAGCCCCCAGACCCAAATGGAGAGGGGCTGCTTGGTGGCCCCATGGGGGCCCTTCAGGCCAGCTAGGTCTTTGGGTCCTGGCTCCTTCGCTTTGGGAGCTGTTGCTGGATATTGGGCATGTTGGCCGGAGAGTGCTTCTCGGGCCGCGAACTGCAACCTTGCTGGTATCTCCCAGGTTCTAAGCCTAAAGAAAGCCCCCAGACCCAAATGGAGAGGGGCTGCTTGGGGGCCCCCTGGGGGCCCTTCAGGCCAGCTAGGTCTTTGGGTCCTGGCTCCTTCGGTTTGGGAGCTGTTGCTGCAGTTGGGCATGTTGGCCGGAGAGTGCTTCTCAGGCCGCGAACTGCAACCTTGCAGGAATCTCCCAGGTTCCCGGCCCAACGAAAGCCCCCAGACCCAAATTGAGAGGGGCTGCTTGGGGGCCCACTGGGGGCCCTTCAGGACAGCTAGGTCTTTGGGTCCTGGCTCCTTCGCTTTGGGAGCTGTTGCTGCAGTTGGGCATGTTGGCCGGAGAGTGCTTCTCGGGCCGCGAACTGCAACCTTGCATGAATCTCCCAGGTTCCCCGCCCAACGAAAGCCCCCAGACCCAAATTGAGAGGGGCTGCTTGGGGGCCCCCTGGGGGCCCTTCAGGCCAGCTAGGTCTTTGGGTCCTGGCTCCTTCGGTTTGGGAGCTGTTGCTGCAGTTGGGCATGTTGGCCGGAGAGTGCTTCTCGGGCCGCGAACTGCAACCTTGCAGGATTCTCCCAGGTTCCCGGCCCAACGAAAGCCCCCAGACCCAAATGGAGAGGGGCTGCTTGGGGGCCCCCTGGGGGCCCTTCAGGCCAGCTAGGTCTTTGGGTCCTGGCTCCTTCGGTTTGGGAGCTGTTGCTGCAGTTGGGCATGTTGGCCGGAGAGTGCTTCTCGGGCCGCGAACTGCAACCTTGCAGGTACCTCCCAGGTTCCCGGCCCAACGAAAGCCCCCAGACCCAAATTGAGAGGGGCTGCTTGGGGGCCCCCCTGGGGGCCCTTCAGGCCAGCTAGGTCTTTGGGTCCTGGCTCCTTCGGTTTGGGAGCTGTTGCTGCAGTTGGGCATGTTGGCCGGAGAGTGCTTCTCGGGCCGCGAACTGCAACCTTGCAGGATTCTCCCAGGTTCCCGGCCCAACGAAAGCCCCCAGACCCAAATTGAGAGGGGCTGTTTGGGGGCCCCCTGGGGGCCCTTCAGGCCAGCTAGGTCTTTGGGTCCTGGCTCCTTCGGTTTGGGAGCTGTTGCTGCAGTTGGGCATGTTGGCCGGAGAGTGCTTCTCGGGCCGCGAACTGCAACCTTGCAGGATTCTCCCAGGTTCCCGGCCCAACGAAAGCCCCCAGACCCAAATTGAGAGGGGCTGCTTGGGGCCCCCCTGGGGGCCCTTCAGGCCAGCTAGGTCTTTGGGTCCTGGCTCCTTCGCTTTGGGAGCTGTTGCTGCAGTTGGGCATGTTGGCCGGAGAGTGCTTCTCGGGCCGCGAACTGTAACCTTGCAGGTACCTCTCAGGTATACATGCCCAACGAAAGCCCCCAGACCCAAATGGAGAGGGGCTGCTTGGTGGCCCCATGGGGGCCCTTCAGGCCAGCTAGGTCTTTGGGTCCTGGCTCCTTCGGTTTGGGAGCTGTTGCTGGATATTGGGCATGTTGGCCGGAGAGTGCTTCTCGGGCCGCGAACTGCAACCTTGCAGGATTCTCCCAGGTTCTCAGCCTAAAGAAATCCCCCAGACCCAAATGGAGAGGGGCTGCTTGGGGGCCCCCTGGGGGCCCTTCAGGCCAGCTAGGTCTTTGGGTCCTGGCTCCTTCGGTTTGGGAGCTGTTGCTGCAGTTGGGCATGTTGGCCGGAGAGTGCTTCTCAGGCCGCGAACTGCAACCTTGCAGGAATCTCCCAGGTTCCCGGCCCAACGAAAGCCCCCAGACCCAAATTGAGAGGGGCTGCTTGGGGGCCCCCTGGGGGCCCTTCAGGCCAGCTAGGTCTTTGGGTCCTGGCTCCTTCGCTTTGGGAGCTGTTGCTGCAGTTGTGCATGTTGGCCGGAGAGTGCTTCTCGGGCCGCGAACTGCAACCTTGCTTGAATCTCCCAGGTTCCCCGCCCAACGAAAGCCCCCAGACCCAAATGGAGAGGGGCTGCTTGGGGACCCCCTGGGGGCACTTCAGGCCAGCTAGGTCTTTGGGTCCTGGCTCCTTCGCTTTGGGAGCTGTTGCTGCAGTTGGGCATGTTGGCCGGAGAGTGCTTCTCGGGCCGCGAACTGTAACCTTGCAGGTACCTCGCAGGTATACATGCCAAACGAAAGCCCCCAGACCCAAATGGAGAGGAGCTCCTTGGGGGCCCCATGGGGGCCCTTCAGGCCAGCTAGGTCTTTGGGTCCTGGCTCCTTCGGTTTGGGAGCTGTTGCTGCAGTTGGGCATGTTGGCCGGAGAGTGCTTCTCCGGCCGCGAACTGTAACCTTGCAGGTACCTCTCAGGTATACATGCCCAACGAAAGCCCCCAGACCCAAATGGAGAGGAGCTCCTTGGGGGCCCCCTGGGGGCCCTTCAGGCCAGCTAGGTCTTTGGGTCCTGGCTCCTTCGGTTAGGGAGCTGTTGCTGCAGTTGGGCATGTTGGCCGGAGAGTGCTTCTCGGGCCGCGAACTGCAACCTTGCAGGAATCTCCCATGTTCCATGCCCAACGAAAGCCCCCAGACCCAAATTGAGAGGGGCTGCTTGGGGGCCCCCTGGGGGCCCTTCAGGCCAGCTAGGTCTTTGGGTCCTGGCTCCTTCGGTTTGGGAGCTGTTGCTGCAGTTGGGCATGTTGGCCGGAGAGTGCTTCTCGGGCCGCGAACTGTAACCTTGCAGGTACCTCTCAGGTATACATGCCCAACGAAAGCCCCCAGACCCAAATTGAGAGGGGCTGCTTGGGGGCCCCCTGGGGGCCCTTCAGGCCAGCTAGGTCTTTGTGTCCTGGCTCATTCGGTTTGGGAGCTGTTGCTGCAGTTGGGCATGTTGGCCGGAGAGTGCTTCTCGGGCCTTGAACTGCAACCTTGCAGGAATCTCCCAGGTTCCCGGCCCAACAAAAGCCCCCAGACCCAAATGGAGAGGGGCTGCTTGGGGGCCCCCTGGGGGCCCTTCAGGCCAGCTAGGTCTTTGGGTCCTGGCTCCTTCGCTTTGGGAGCTGTTGCTGCAGTTGGGCATGTTGGCCGGAGAATGCTTCTCGGGCCGCGAACTGCAACCTTGCAGGATTCTCCCAGTTTCCCGGCCCAACGAAAGCCCCCAGACCCAAATTGAGAGGGGCTGCTTGGGGGCCCCCTGGGGGCCCTTCAGGCCAGCTAGGTCTTTGGGTCCTGGCTCCTTCGCTTTGGGAGCTGTTGCTGCAGTTGGGCATGTTGGCCGGAGAGTGCTTCTCGGGCCGCGAACTGCAACCTTGCATGAATCTCCCAGGTTCCCGGCCCAACGAAAGCCCCCAGACCCAAATTGAGAGGGGCTGCTTGGGGCCCCCCTGGGGGCCCTTCAGGCCAGCTAGGTCTTTGGGTCCTGGCTCCTTCGGTTTGGGAGCTGTTGCTGCAGTTGGGCATGTTGGCCGGAGAGTGCTTCTCGGGCCGCGAACTGAAACCTTGCAGGTACCTCCCAGGTTCCCGGCCCAACGAAAACCCCCAGACCCAAATGGAGAGGGGCTGCTTGGGGGCCCCCTGGGGGCCCTTCAGGCCAGCTAGGTCTTTGGGTCCTGGCTCCTTCGCTTTGGGAGCTGTTGCTGCAGTTGGGCATGTTGGCCGGAGAGTGCTTCTCGGGCCGCGAACTGCAACCTTGCAGGATTCTCCCAGGTTCCCGGCCCAACAAAAGCCCCCAGACCCAAATTGAGAGGGGCTGCTTGGGGGCCCCCTGGGGGCCCTTCAGGCCAGCTAGGTCTTTGGGTCCTGGCTCATTCGGTTTGGGAGCTGTTGCTGCAGTTGGGCATGTTGGCCGGAGAGTGCTTCTCGGGCCGCGAACTGCAACCTTGCATGAATCTCCCAGGTTCCCCGCCCAACGAAAGCCCCCAGACCCAAATGGAGAGGGACTGCTTGGGGACCCCCTGGGGGCCCTTCAGGCCAGCTAGGTCTTTGGGTCCTGGCTCCTTCGGTTTGGGAGCTGTTGCTGCAGTTGGGCATGTTGGCTGGAGAGTGCTTCTCGGGCCGCGAACTGCAACCTTGAAGGTACCTCTCAGGTATACATGCCCAACGAAAGCCCCCAGACCCAAATTGAGAGGGGCTGCTTGGGGCCCCCCTGGGGGCCCTTCAGGCCAGCTAGGTCTTTGGGTCCTGGCTCCTTCGGTTTGGGAGCTGTTGCTGCAGTTGGGCATGTTGGCCGGAGAGTGCTTCTCGGGCCGCGAACTGCAACCTTGCAGGATTCTCCCAGGTTCCCGGCCCAACGAAAGCCCCCAGACCCAAATTGAGAGGGGCTGCTTGGGGCCCCCCTGGGGTCCTTCAGGCCAGCTAGGTCTTTGGGTCCTGGCTCCTTCGCTTTGGGAGCTGTTGCTGCAGTTGGGCATGTTGGCCGGAGAGTGCTTCTCGGGCCGCGAACTGCAACCTTGCAGGTACCTCCCAGGTTCCCGGCCCAACGAAAACCCCCAGACCCAAATGGAGAGGGGCTGCTTGGGGGCCCCCTGGGGGCCCTTCAGGCCAGCTAGGTCTTTGGGTCCTGGCTCCTTCGGTTTGGGAGCTGTTGCTGCAGTTGGGCATGTTGGCCGGAGAGTGCTTCTCGGGCCGCGAACTGTAACCTTGCAGGTACCTCTGAGGTATACATGCCCAACGAAAGCCCCCAGACCCAAATGGAGAGGGGCTGCTTGGTGGCCTTCTGGGGGCCCTTCAGGCCAGCTAGGTCTTTGGGTCCTGGCTCCTTCGCTTTGGGAGCTGTTGCTGGATATTGGGCATGTTGGCTGGAGAGTGCTTCTCGGGCCGCGAACTGCAACCTTGCTGGTATCTCCCAGGTTTTCAGCCTAAAGAAAGCCCCCAGACCCAAATGGAGAGGGGCTGCTTGGGGGCCCCCTCGGGGCCCTTCAGGCCAGCTAGGTCTTTGGGTCCTGGCTCCTTCGGTTTGGGAGCTGTTGCTGCAGTTGGGCATGTTGGCCGGAGAGTGCTTCTCCGGACGCGAACTGCAACCTTGCAGGAATCTCCCAGGTTCCCGGCCCAACGAAAGGCCCCAGACCCAAATTGAGAGGGGCTGCTTGGGGGCCCCCTGGGGGCCCTTCAGGCCAGCTAGGTCTTTGGGTCCTGGCTCCTTCGGTTTGGGAGCTGTTGCTGCAGTTGTGCATGTTGTCCGGAGAGTGCTTCTCGGGCCGCGAACTGCAACCTTGCAGGATTCTCCCAGGTTCCATGCCCAACGAAAGCCCCCAGACCCAAATGGAGAGGGGCTGCTTGGGGACCCCCTGGGGGCACTTCAGGCCAGCTAGGTCTTTGGGTCCTGGCTCCTTCGCTTTGGGAGCTGTTGCTGCAGTTGGGCATGTTGGCCGGATAGTGCTTCTCGGGCCGCGAACTGTAACCTTGCAGGTACCTCTCAGGTATACATGCCCAACGAAAGCCCCCAGACCCAAATGGAGAGGAGCTCCTTGGGGGCCCTATGGGGGCCCTTCAGGCCAGCTAGGTCTTTGGGTCCTGGCTCCTTCGCTTTGGGAGCTGTTGCTGCAGTTGGGCATGTTGGCCGGAGAGTGCTTATCGGGCCGCGAACTGCAACCTTGCATGAATCTCCTAGGTTCCCCGCCCAACGAAAGCCCCCAGACCCAAATGGAGAGGGACTGCTTGGGGACCCCCTGGGGGCCCTTCAGGCCAGCTAGGTCTTTGGGTCCTGGCTCCTTCGGTTTGGGAGCTGTTGCTGCAGTTGGTCATGTTGGCTGGAGAGTGCTTCTCGGGCCGCGAACTGCAACCTTGAAGGTACCTCTCAGGTATACATGCCCAACGAAAGCCCCCAGACCCAAATTGAGAGGGGCTGCTTGGGGCCCCCCTGGGGGCCCTTCAGGCCAGCTAGGTCTTTGGGTCCTGGCTCCTTCGGTTTGGGAGCTGTTGCTGCAGTTGGGCATGTTGGCCGGAGAGTGCTTCTCGGGCCGCGAACTGCAACCTTGCAGGATTCTCCCAGGTTCCCGGCCCAACGAAAGCCCCCAGACACAAATTGAGAGGGGCTGCTTGGGGCCCCCCTGGGGGCCCTTCAGGCCAGCTAGGTCTTTGGGTCCTGGCTCCTTCGCTTTGGGAGCTGTTGCTGCAGTTGGGCATGTTGGCCGGAGAGTGCTTCTCGGGCCGCGAACTGCAACCTTGCAGGTACCTCCCAGGTTCCAGGCCCAACGAAAACCCCCAGACCCAAATGGAGAGGGGCTGCTTGGGGGCCCCCTGGGGGCCCTTCAGGCCAGCTAGGTCTTTGGGTCCTGGCTCCTTCGGTTTGGGAGCTGTTGCTGCAGTTGGGCATGTTGGCCGGAGAGTGCTTCTCGGGCCGCGAACTGCAACCTTGCAGGATTCTCCCAGGTTCCCGGCCCAACGAAAGCCCCCAGACCCAAATTGAGAGGGGCTGCTTGGGGCCCCATGGGGGCCCTTCAGGCCAGCTAGGTCTTTGGGTCCTGGCTCCTTCGGTTTGGGAGCTGTTGCTGCAGTTGGGCATGTTGGCCGGAGAGGGCTTCTCGGGCCGCGAACTGAAACCTTGCAGGTACCTCCCAGGTTCCCGGCCCAACGAAAACCCCCAGACCCAAATGGAGAGGGGCTGCTTGGGGGCCCCCTGGGGGCCCTTCAGGCCAGCTAGGTCTTTGGGTCCTGGCTCCTTCGCTTTGGGAGCTGTTGCTGCAGTTGGGCATGTTGGCCGGAGAGTGCTTCTCGGGCCGCGAACTGAAACCTTGCAGGATTCTCCCAGGTTCCCGGCCCAACAAAAGCCCCCAGACCCAAATTGAGAGGGGCTGCTTGGGGGCCCCCTGGGGGCCCTTCAGGCCAGCTAGGTCTTTGGGTCCTGGCTCCTTCGGTTTGGGAGCTGTTGCTGCAGTTGGGCATGTTGGCCGGAGAGTGCTTCTCGGGACGCGAACTGCAACCTTGCATGAATCTCCCAGGTTCCCCGCCCAACGAAAGCCCCCAGACCCAAATGGAGAGGGACTGCTTGGGGACCCCCTGGGGGCCCTTCAGGCCAGCTAGGTCTTTGGGTCCTGGCTCCTTCGGTTTGGGAGCTGTTGCTGCAGTTGGGCATGTTGGCTGGAGAGTGCTTCTCGGGCCGCGAACTGCAACCTTGAAGGTACCTCTCAGGTATACATGCCCAACGAAAGCCCCCAGACCCAAATTGAGAGGGGCTGCTTGGGGCCCCCCTGGGGGCCCTTCAGGCCAGCTAGGTCTTTGGGTCCTGGCTCCTTCGGTTTGGGAGCTGTTGCTGCAGTTGGGCATGTTGGCCGGAGAGTGCTTCTCGGGCCGCGAACTGCAACCTTGCAGGATTCTCCCAGGTTCCCGGCCCAACGAAAGCCCCCAGACCCAAATTGAGAGGGGCTGCTTGGGGCCCCCCTGGGGTCCTTCAGGCCAGCTAGGTCTTTGGGTCCTGGCTCCTTTGCTTTGGGAGCTGTTGCTGCAGTTGGGCATGTTGGCCGGAGAGTGCTTCTCGGGCCGCGAACTGCAACCTTGCAGGTACCTCCCAGGTTCCCGGCCCAACGAAAACCCCCAGACCCAAATGGAGAGGGGCTGCTTGGGGGCCCCCTGGGGGCCCTTCAGGCCAGCTAGGTCTTTGGGTCCTGGCTCCTTCGGTTTGGGAGCTGTTGCTGCAGTTGGGCATGTTGGCCGGAGAGTGCTTCTCGGGCCGCGAACTGTAACCTTGCAGGTACCTCTGAGGTATACATGCCCAACGAAAGCCCCCAGACCCAAATGGAGAGGGGCTGCTTGGTGGCCTTCTGGGGGCCCTTCAGGCCAGCTAGGTCTTTGGGTCCTGGCTCCTTCGCTTTGGGAGCTGTTGCTGGATATTGGGCATGTTGGCCGGAGAGTGCTTCTCGGGCCGCGAACTGCAACCTTGCTGGTATCTCCCAGGTTTTCAGCCTAAAGAAAGCCCCCAGACCCAAATGGAGAGGGGCTGCTTGGGGGCCCCCTCGGGGCCCTTCAGGCCAGCTAGGTCTTTGGGTCCTGGCTCCTTCGGTTTGGGAGCTGTTGCTGCAGTTGGGCATGTTGGCCGGAGAGTGCTTCTCCGGCCGCGAACTGCAACCTTGCAGGAATCTCCCAGGTTCCCGGCCCAACGAAAGGCCCCAGACCCAAATTGAGAGGGGCTGCTTGGGGGCCCCCTGGGGGCCCTTCAGGCCAGCTAGGTCTTTGGGTCCTGGCTCCTTCGGTTTGGGAGCTGTTGCTGCAGTTGGGCATGTTGTCCGGAGAGTGCTTCTCGGGCCGCGAACTGCAACCTTGCAGGATTCTCCCAGGTTCCCCGCCCAACGAAAGCCCCCAGACCCAAATGGAGAGGGGCTGCTTGGGGACCCCCTGGGGGCACTTCAGGCCAGCTAGGTCTTTGGGTCCTGGCTCCTTCGCTTTGGGAGCTGTTGCTGCAGTTGGGCATGTTGGCCGGAGAGTGCTTCTCGGGCCGCGAACTGTAACCTTGCAGGTACCTCTCAGGTATACATGCCCAAAGAAAGCCCCCAGACCCAAATGGAGAGGAGCTCCTTGGGGGCCCTATGGGGGCCCTTCAGGCCAGCTAGGTCTTTGGGTCCTGGCTCCTTCGCTTTGGGAGCTGTTGCTGCAGTTGGGCATGTTGGCCGGAGAGTGCTTCTCGGGCCGCGAACTGCAACCTTGCATGAATCTCCTAGGTTCCCCGCCCAACGAAAGCCCCCAGACCCAAATGGAGAGGGACTGCTTGGGGACCCCCTGGGGGCCCTTCAGGCCAGCTAGGTCTTTGGGTCCTGGCTCCTTCGGTTTGGGAGGTGTTGCTGCAGTTGGGCATGTTGGCTGGAGAGTGCTTCTCGGGCCGCGAACTGCAACCTTGAAGGTACCTCTCAGGTATACATGCCCAACGAAAGCCCCCAGACCCAAATTGAGAGGGGCTGCTTGGGGCCCCCCTGGGGGCCCTTCAGGCCAGCTAGGTCTTTGGGTCCTGGCTCCTTCGGTTTGGGAGCTGTTGCTGCAGTTGGGCATGTTGGCCGGAGAGTGCTTCTCGGGCCGCGAACTGCAACCTTGCAGGATTCTCCCAGGTTCCCGGCCCAACGAAAGCCCCCAGACCCAAATGGAGAGGGGCTGCTTGGGGCCCCCCTGGGGGCCCTTCAGGCCAGCTAGGTCTTTGGGTCCTGGCTCATTCGGTTTGGGAGCTGTTGCTGCAGTTGGGCATGTTGGCCAGAGAGTGCTTCTCGGGCCGCGAACTGCAACCTTGCAGGTACCTCCCAGGTTCCCGGCCCACCGAAAGCCCCCAGACCCAAATTGAGAGGGGCTGCTTGGGGGCCCCCTGGGGGCCCTTCAGGCCAGCTAGGTCTTTGGGTCCTGGCTCCTTCGGTTTGGGAGCTGTTGCTGCAGTTGGGCATGTTGGCCGGAGAGTGCTTCTCGGGCCGCGAACTGTAACCTTGCAGGATTCTCCCAGGTTCCCGGCCCAACGAAAGCCCCCAGACCCAAATTGAGAGGGGCTGCTTGGGGCCCCCCTGGGGGCCCTTCAGGCCAGCTAGGTCTTTGGGTCCTGGCTCCTTCGCTTTGGGAGCTGTTGCTGCAGTTGGGCATGTTGGCCGGAGAGTGCTTCTCGGGCCGCGAACTGTAACCTTGCAGGTACCTCTCAGGTATACATGCCGAACGAAAGCCCCCAGACCCAAATTGAGAGGGGCTGCTTGGGGGCCCCCTGGGGGCCCTTCAGGCCAGCTAGGTCTTTGGGTCCTGGCTCATTCGGTTTGGGAGCTGTTGCTGCAGTTGGGCATGTTGGCCGGAGAGTGCTTCTCGGGCCTTGAACTGCAACCTTGCAGGAATCTCCCAGGTTCCCGGCCCAACAAAAGCCCCCAGACCCAAATGGAGAGGGGCTGCTTGGTGGCCTTCTGGGGGCCCTTCAGGCCAGCTAGGTCTTTGGGTCCTGGCTCCTTCGCTTTGGGAGCTGTTGCTGGATATTGGGCATGTTGGCCGGAGAGTGCTTCTCGGGCCGCGAACTGCAACCTTGCAGGATTCTCCCAGGTCCTCAACCTAAAGAAAGCCCCCAGACCCAAATGGAGAGGGGCTGCTTGGGGGCCCCCTGGGGGCCCTTCAGGCCAGCTAGGTCTTTGGGTCCTGGCTCCTTCGGTTTGGGAGCTGTTGCTGCAGTTGGGCATGTTGGCCGGAGAGTGCTTCTCGGGCCGCGAACTGCAACCTTGCAGGATTCTCCCAGGTTCCCGGCCCAACGAAAGCCCCCAGACCCAAATTGAGAGGGGCTGCTTGGGGGCCCCCTGGGGGCCCTTCAGGCCAGCTAGGTCTTTGGGTCCTGGCTCATTCGGTTTGGGAGCTGTTGCTGCAGTTGGGCATGTTGGCCGGAGAGTGCTTCTCGGGCCGCGAACTGCAACCTTGCAGGATTCTCCCAGGTTCCCAGCCCAACGAAAGCCCCCAGACCCAAATTGAGAGGGGCTGCTTGGGGCCCCCCTGGGGTCCCTTCAGGCCAGCTAGGTCTTTGGGTCCTGGCTCATTCGGTTTGGGAGCTGTTGCTGCAGTTGGGCATGTTGGCCGGAGAGTGCTTCTCGGGCCGCGAACTGCAACCTTGCGGGTACCTCCCAGGTTCCCGGCCCAACGAAAGCCCCCAGACCCAAATTGAGAGGGGCTGCTTGGGGGCCTTCTGGGGGCCCTTCAGGCCAGCTAGGTCTTTGGGTCCTGGCTCCTTCGGTTTGGGAGCTGTTGCTGCAGTTGGGCATGTTGGCCGGAGAGTGCTTCTCGGGCCGCGAACTGTAACCTTGCAGGATTCTCCCAGGTTCCCGGCCCAACGAAAGCCCCCAGACCCAAATGGAGAGGGGCTGCTTGGGGCCCCCCTGGAGGCCCTTCAGGCCAGCTAGGTCTTTGGGTCCTGGCTCCTTCGCTTTGGGAGCTGTTGCTGCAGTTGGGCATGTTGGCCGGAGAGTGATTCTCGGGCCGCGAACTGTAAACTTGCAGGTACCTCTCAGGTATACATGCCGAACGAAAGCCCCCAGACCCAAATTGAGAGGGGCTGCTTGGGGGCCCCCTGGGGACCCTTCAGGCCAGCTACGTCTTTGTGTCCTGGCTCCTTCGGTTTGGGAGCTGTTGCTGCAGTTGGGCATGTTGGCCGGAGAGTGCTTCTCGGGCCGCGAACTGCAACCTTGCAGTAATCTCCCAGGTTCCCGGCCCAACAAAAGTCCCCAGACCCAAATGGAGAGGAGCTCCTTGGGGGTCCCATGGGGGCCCTTCAGGCCAGCTAGGTCTTTGGGTCCTGGCTCCTTCGCTTTGGGAGCTGTTGCTGCAGTTGGGCATGTTGGCCGGAGAGTGCTTCTCGGGCCGCGAACTGTAACTTGCAGGTACCTCTCAGGTATACATGCCCAACGAAAGCCCCCAGACCCAAATGGAGAGGGGCTGCTTGGTGGCCCCATGGGGGCCCTTCAGGCCAGCTAGGTCTTTGGGTCCTGGATCCTTCGCTTTGGGAGCTGTTGCTGGATATTGGGCATGTTGGCCGGAGAGTGCTTCTCGGGCCGCGAACTGCAACCTTGCAGGATTCTCCCAGGTTCTCAGCCTAAAGAAAGCCCCCAGACCCAAATGGAGAGGGGCTGCTTGGGGGCCCCCTGGGGGCCCTTCAGGCCAGCTAGGTCTTTGGGTCCTGGCTCCTTCGCTTTGGGAGCTGTTGCTGGACATTGGGCATGTTGACCGGAGAGTGCTTCTCGGGCCGCGAACTGTAACCTTGCAGGTACCTCCCAGGTTCCCGGCCCACCGAAAGCCCCCAGACCCAAATTGAGAGGGGCTGCTTGGGGGCCCCCTGGGGGCCCTTCAGGCCAGCTAGGTCTTTGGGTCCTGGCTCCTTCACTTTGGGAGCTGTTGCTGCAGTTGGGCATGTTGGCCGGAGAGTGCTTCTCGGGCCGCGAACTGTAACTTGCAGGTACCTCTCAGGTATACATGCCCAACGAAAGACCCCAGACCCAAATGGAGAGGGGCTGCTTGGTGGCCTTCTGGGGGCCCTTCAGGCCAGCTAGGTCTTTGGGTCCTGGCTCCTTCGCTTTGGGAGCTGTTGCTGGATATTGGGCATGTTGGCCGGAGAGTGCTTCTCGGGCCGCGAACTGCAACCTTGCAGGATTCTCCCAGGTTCTCAGCCTAAAGAAAGCCCCCAGACCCAAATGGAGAGGGGCTGCTTGGGGGCCCCCTGGGGGCCCTTCAGGCCAGCTAGGTCTTTGGGTCCTGGCTCCTTCGGTTTGGGAGCTGTTGCTGCAGTTGGGCATGTTGGCCGGAGAGTGCTTCTCGGGCCGCGAACTGCAACCTTGCAGGATTCTCCCAGGTTCCCCGCCCAACGAAAGCCCCCAGACCCAAATGGAGAGGGGCTGCTGGGGGCCCCCTGGGGGCCCTTCAGGCCAGCTAGGTCTTTGGGTCCTGGCTCCTTCGGTTTGGGAGCTGTTGCTGCAGTTGGGCATGTTGGCCGGAGAGTGCTTCTCGGGCCGCGAACTGCAACCTTGCAGGATTCTCCCAGGTTCCCGGCCCAACGAAAGCCCCCAGACCCAAATTGAGAGGGGCTGCTTGGGGGCCCCCTGGGGGCCCTTCAGGCCAGCTAGGTCTTTGGGTCCTGGCTCATTCGGTTTGGGAGCTGTTGCTGCAGTTGGGCATGTTGGCCGGAGAGTGCTTCTCGGGCCGCGAACTGCAACCTTGCAGGATTCTCCCAGGTTCCCAGCCCAACGAAAGCCCCCAGACCCAAATTGAGAGGGGCTGCTTGGGGCCCCCCTGGGGTCCCTTCAGGCCAGCTAGGTCTTTGGGTCCTGGCTCATTCGGTTTGGGAGCTGTTGCTGCAGTTGGGCATGTTGGCCGGAGAGTGCTTCTCGGGCCGCGAACTGCAACCTTGCGGGTACCTCCCAGGTTCCCGGCCCAACGAAAGCCCCCAGACCCAAATTGAGAGGGGCTGCTTGGGGGCCTTCTGGGGGCCCTTCAGGCCAGCTAGGTCTTTGGGTCCTGGCTCCTTCGGTTTGGGAGCTGTTGCTGCAGTTGGGCATGTTGGCCGGAGAGTGCTTCTCGGGCCGCGAACTGTAACCTTGCAGGATTCTCCCAGGTTCCCGGCCCAACGAAAGCCCCCAGACCCAAATGGAGAGGGGCTGCTTGGGGCCCCCCTGGAGGCCCTTCAGGCCAGCTAGGTCTTTGGGTCCTGGCTCCTTCGCTTTGGGAGCTGTTGCTGCAGTTGGGCATGTTGGCCGGAGAGTGATTCTCGGGCCGCGAACTGTAAACTTGCAGGTACCTCTCAGGTATACATGCCGAACGAAAGCCCCCAGACCCAAATTGAGAGGGGCTGCTTGGGGGCCCCCTGGGGACCCTTCAGGCCAGCTACGTCTTTGTGTCCTGGCTCCTTCGGTTTGGGAGCTGTTGCTGCAGTTGGGCATGTTGGCCGGAGAGTGCTTCTCGGGCCGCGAACTGCAACCTTGCAGTAATCTCCCAGGTTCCCGGCCCAACAAAAGTCCCCAGACCCAAATGGAGAGGAGCTCCTTGGGGGTCCCATGGGGGCCCTTCAGGCCAGCTAGGTCTTTGGGTCCTGGCTCCTTCGCTTTGGGAGCTGTTGCTGCAGTTGGGCATGTTGGCCGGAGAGTGCTTCTCGGGCCGCGAACTGTAACTTGCAGGTACCTCTCAGGTATACATGCCCAACGAAAGCCCCCAGACCCAAATGGAGAGGGGCTGCTTGGTGGCCCCATGGGGGCCCTTCAGGCCAGCTAGGTCTTTGGGTCCTGGATCCTTCGCTTTGGGAGCTGTTGCTGGATATTGGGCATGTTGGCCGGAGAGTGCTTCTCGGGCCGCGAACTGCAACCTTGCAGGATTCTCCCAGGTTCTCAGCCTAAAGAAAGCCCCCAGACCCAAATGGAGAGGGGCTGCTTGGGGGCCCCCTGGGGGCCCTTCAGGCCAGCTAGGTCTTTGGGTCCTGGCTCCTTCGCTTTGGGAGCTGTTGCTGGACATTGGGCATGTTGACCGGAGAGTGCTTCTCGGGCCGCGAACTGTAACCTTGCAGGTACCTCCCAGGTTCCCGGCCCACCGAAAGCCCCCAGACCCAAATTGAGAGGGGCTGCTTGGGGGCCCCCTGGGGGCCCTTCAGGCCAGCTAGGTCTTTGGGTCCTGGCTCCTTCACTTTGGGAGCTGTTGCTGCAGTTGGGCATGTTGGCCGGAGAGTGCTTCTCGGGCCGCGAACTGTAACTTGCAGGTACCTCTCAGGTATACATGCCCAACGAAAGACCCCAGACCCAAATGGAGAGGGGCTGCTTGGTGGCCTTCTGGGGGCCCTTCAGGCCAGCTAGGTCTTTGGGTCCTGGCTCCTTCGCTTTGGGAGCTGTTGCTGGATATTGGGCATGTTGGCCGGAGAGTGCTTCTCGGGCCGCGAACTGCAACCTTGCAGGATTCTCCCAGGTTCTCAGCCTAAAGAAAGCCCCCAGACCCAAATGGAGAGGGGCTGCTTGGGGGCCCCCTGGGGGCCCTTCAGGCCAGCTAGGTCTTTGGGTCCTGGCTCCTTCGGTTTGGGAGCTGTTGCTGCAGTTGGGCATGTTGGCCGGAGAGTGCTTCTCGGGCCGCGAACTGCAACCTTGCAGGATTCTCCCAGGTTCCCCGCCCAACGAAAGCCCCCAGACCCAAATGGAGAGGGGCTGCTGGGGGCCCCCTGGGGGCCCTTCAGGCCAGCTAGGTCTTTGGGTCCTGGCTCATTCGGTTTGGGAGCTGTTGCTGCAGTTGGGCCTGTTGGCCGGAGAGTGCTTCTCGGGCCGCGAACTGCAACCTTGCAGGATTCTCCCAGGTTCCCGGCCCAACGAAAGCCCCCAGACCCAAATTGAGAGTGGCTGCTTGGGGCCCCCCTGGGGCCCTTCAGGCCAGCTAGGTCTTTGGGTCCTGGCTCCTTCGGTTTGGGAGCTGTTGCTGCAGTTGGGCATGTTGGCCGGAGAGTGCTTCTCGGGCCGCGAAATGTAACCTTGCAGGTACCTCTCAGGTATACATGCCGAACGAAAGCCCCCAGACCCAAATGGAGAGGGGCTGCTAGGGGCCCCCTGGGGGCCCTTCAGGCCAGCTAGGTCTTTGTGTCCTGGCTCATTCGGTTTGGGAGCTGTTGCTGCAGTTGGGCATGTTGGCCGGAGAGTGCTTCTCGGTCCTTGAACTGCAACCTTGCAGGAATCTCCCAGGATCCCGGCCCAACAAAAGCCCCCAGACCCAAATGGAGAGGGGCTGCTTGGGGGCCCCCTGGGGGCCCTTCAGGCCAGCTAGGTCTTTGGGTCCTGGCTCATTCGCTTTGGGAGCTGTTGCTGGATATTGGGCATGTTGGCCGGAGAGTGCTTCTCGGGCCGCGAACTGCAACCTTGCTGGTATCTCCCAGGTTCTCAGCCTAAAGAAAGCCCCCAGACCCAAATGGAGAGGGGCTGCTTGGGGGCCCCCTGGGGGCCCTTCAGGCCAGCTAGGTCTTTGGGTCCTGGCTCCTTCGCTTTGGGAGCTGTTGCTGCAGTTGGGCATGTTGGCCGGAGAGTGCTTCTCGGGCCGCGAACTGCAACCTTGCAGGAATTCCCAGGTTCCCGGCCCAACGAAAGCCCCCAGACCCAAATTGAGAGGGGCTGCTTGGGGGCCCCCTGGGGGCCCTTCAGGCCAGCTAGGTCTTTGGGTCCTGGCTCATTCGGTTTGGGAGCTGTTGCTGCAGTTGGGCATGTTGGCCGGAGAGTGCTTCTCGGGTCACGAACTGCAACCTTGCATGAATCTCCCAGGTTCCCCGTCCAACGAAAGCCCCTAGACCCAAATGGAGAGGGACTGCTTGGGGACCCCCTGGGGGCCCTTCAGGCCAGCTAGGTCTTTGGGTCCTGGCTCCTTCGGTTTGGGAGCTGTTGCTGCAGTTGGGCATGTTGGCCGGAGAGTGCTTCTCGGGCCGCGAACTGTAACCTTGCAGGTACCTCTCAGGTATACATGCCCAACGAAAGACCCCAGACCCAAATTGAGAGGGGCTGCTTGGGGGCCCCCTGGGGGCCCTTCAGGCCAGCTAGGTCTTTGGGTCCTGGCTCCTTCGGTTTGGGAGCTGTTGCTGCAGTTGGGCATGTTGGCCGGAGAGTGCTTCTCGGGCCTCGAACTGTAACCTTGCATGAATCTCCCAGGTTCCCGGCCCAACAAAAGCCCCCAGACACAAATGGAGAGGGGCTGCTTGGGGGCCCCATGGGGGCCCTTCAGGCCAGCTAGGTCTTTGGGTCCTGGCTCCTTCGCTTTGGGAGCTGTTGCTGCAGTTGGGCATGTTGGCCGGAGAGTGCTTCTCGGGCCGCGAACTGCAACCTTGCAGGAATCTCCCAGGTTCCCGGCCCAACGAAAGCCCCCAGACCCAAATGGAGAGGGGCTGCTTGGGGGCCCCCTGGGGGCCCTTCAGGCCAGCTAGGTCTTTGGGTCCTGGCTCCTTCGGTTTGGGAGCTGTTGCTGCAGTTGGGCATGTTGGCCGGAGAGTGCTTCTCGGGCCGCGAACTGCAACCTTGCATGAATCTCCCAGGTTCCCGGCCCAACGAAAGCCCCCAGACCCAAATGGAGAGGGGCTGCTTGGGGACCCCCTGGGGGCACTTCAGGCCAGCTAGGTCTTTGGGTCCTGGCTCCTTCGGTTTGGGAGCTGTTGCTGCAGTTGGGCATGTTGGCCGGAGAGTGCTTCTCGGGCCGCGAACTGCAACCTTGCAGGAATCTCCCAGGTTCCATGCCCAACGAAAGCCCCCAGACCCAAATTGAGAGGGGCTGCTTGGGGGCCCCCTGGGGGCCCTTCAGGCCAGCTAGGTCTTTGGGTCCTGGCTCCTTCGCTTTGGGAGCTGTTGCTGCAGTTGGGCATGTTGGCCGGAGAGTGCTTCTCGGGCCGCGAACTGCAACCTTGCAGGATTCTCCCAGGTTCCCGGCCCAACGAAAGCCCCCAGACCCAAATGGAGAGGGGCTGCTTGGGGGCCCCCTGGGGGCCCTTCAGGCCAGCTAGGTCTTTGGGTCCTGGCTCCTTCGCTTTGGGAGCTGTTGCTGCAGTTGGGCATGTTGGCCGGAGAGTGCTTCTCGGGCCGCGAACTGCAACCTTGCAGGAATCTCCCAGGTTCCCGGCCCAACGAAAGCCCCCAGACCCAAATGGAGAGGGACTGCTTGGGGGCCCCCAGGGGGCCCTTCAGGCCAGCTAGGTCTTTGGGTCCTGGCTCCTTCGGTTTGGGAGCTGTTGCTGCAGTTGGTCATGTTGGCCGGAGAGTGCTTCTCGGGCCGCGAACTGTAACCTTGCAGGTACCTCTCAGGTATACATGCCCAACGAAAGCCCCCAGACCCAAATGGAGAGGGGCTGCTTGGTGGCCCCATGGGGGCCCTTCAGGCCAGCTAGGTCTTTGGGTCCTGGCTCCTTCGCTTTGGGAGCTGTTGCTGGATATTGGGCATGTTGGCCGGAGAGTGCTTCTCGGGCCGCGAACTGCAACCTTGCTGGTATCTCCCAGGTTCTAAGCCTAAAGAAAGCCCCCAGACCCAAATGGAGAGGGGCTGCTTGGGGGCCCCCTGGGGGCCCTTCAGGCCAGCTAGGTCTTTGGGTCCTGGCTCCTTCGGTTTGGGAGCTGTTGCTGCAGTTGGGCATGTTGGCCGGAGAGTGCTTCTCAGGCCGCGAACTGCAACCTTGCAGGAATCTCCCAGGTTCCCGGCCCAACGAAAGCCCCCAGACCCAAATTGAGAGGGGCTGCTTGGGGGCCCACTGGGGGCCCTTCAGGACAGCTAGGTCTTTGGGTCCTGGCTCCTTCGCTTTGGGAGCTGTTGCTGCAGTTGGTCATGTTGGCCGGAGAGTGCTTCTCGGGCCGCGAACTGCAACCTTGCATGAATCTCCCAGGTTCCCCGCCCAACGAAAGCCCCCAGACCCAAATTGAGAGGGGCTGCTTGGGGGCCCCCTGGGGGCCCTTCAGGCCAGCTAGGTCTTTGGGTCCTGGCTCCTTCGGTTTGGGAGCTGTTGCTGCAGTTGGGCATGTTGGCCGGAGAGTGCTTCTCGGGCCGCGAACTGCAACCTTGCAGGATTCTCCCAGGTTCCCGGCCCAACGAAAGCCCCCAGACCCAAATGGAGAGGGGCTGCTTGGGGGCCCCCTGGGGGCCCTTCAGGCCAGCTAGGTCTTTGGGTCCTGGCTCCTTCGGTTTGGGAGCTGTTGCTGCAGTTGGGCATGTTGGCCGGAGAGTGCTTCTCGGGCCGCGAACTGCAACCTTGCAGGTACCTCCCAGGTTCCCGGCCCAACGAAAGCCCCCAGACCCAAATTGAGAGGGGCTGCTTGGGGGCCCCCCTGGGGGCCCTTCAGGCCAGCTAGGTCTTTGGGTCCTGGCTCCTTCGGTTTGGGAGCTGTTGCTGCAGTTGGGCATGTTGGCCGGAGAGTGCTTCTCGGGCCGCGAACTGCAACCTTGCAGGATTCTCCCAGGTTCCCGGCCCAACGAAAGCCCCCAGACCCAAATTGAGAGGGGCTGTTTGGGGGCCCCCTGGGGGCCCTTCAGGCCAGCTAGGTCTTTGGGTCCTGGCTCCTTCGGTTTGGGAGCTGTTGCTGCAGTTGGGCATGTTGGCCGGAGAGTGCTTCTCGGGCCGCGAACTGCAACCTTGCAGGATTCTCCCAGGTTCCCGGCCCAACGAAAGCCCCCAGACCCAAATTGAGAGGGGCTGCTTGGGGCCCCCCTGGGGGCCCTTCAGGCCAGCTAGGTCTTTGGGTCCTGGCTCCTTCGCTTTGGGAGCTGTTGCTGCAGTTGGGCATGTTGGCCGGAGAGTGCTTCTCGGGCCGCGAACTGTAACCTTGCAGGTACCTCTCAGGTATACATGCCCAACGAAAGCCCCCAGACCCAAATGGAGAGGGGCTGCTTGGTGGCCCCATGGGGGCCCTTCAGGCCAGCTAGGTCTTTGGGTCCTGGCTCCTTCGCTTTGGGAGCTGTTGCTGGATATTGGGTATGTTGGCCGGAGAGTGCTTCTCGGGCCGCGAACTGCAACCTTGCAGGATTCTCCCAGGTTCTCAGCCTAAAGAAAGCCCCCAGACCCAAATGGAGAGGGCCTGCTTGGGGGCCCCCTGGGGGCCCTTCAGGCCAGCTAGGTCTTTGGGTCCTGGCTCCTTCGGTTTGGGAGCTGTTGCTGCAGTTGGGCATGTTGGCCGGAGAGTGCTTCTCAGGCCGCGAACTGCAACCTTGCAGGAATCTCCCAGGTTCCCGGCCCAACGAAAGTCCCCAGACCCAAATTGAGAGGGGCTGCTTGGGGGCCCCCTGGGGGCCCTTCAGGCCAGCTAGGTCTTTGGGTCCTGGCTCCTTCGCTTTGGGAGCTGTTGCTGCAGTTGTGCATGTTGGCCGGAGAGTGCTTCTCGGGCCGCGAACTGCAACCTTGCTTGAATCTCCCAGGTTCCCCGCCCAACGAAAGCCCCCAGACCCAAATGGAGAGGGGCTGCTTGGGGACCCCCTGGGGGCACTTCAGGCCAGCTAGGTCTTTGGGTCCTGGCTCCTTCGCTTTGGGAGCTGTTGCTGCAGTTGGGCATGTTGGCCGGAGAGTGCTTCTCGGGCCGCGAACTGTAACCTTGCAGGTACCTCGCAGGTATACATGCCCAACGAAAGCCCCCAGACCCAAATGGAGAGGAGCTCCTTGGGGGCCCCATGGGGGCCCTTCAGGCCAGCTAGGTCTTTGGGTCCTGGCTCCTTCGCTTTGGGAGCTGTTGCTGCAGTTGGGCATGTTGGCCGGAGAGTGCATCTCGGGCCGCGAACTGTAACCTTGCAGGTACCTCTCAGGTATACATGCCCAACGAAAGCCCCCAGACCCAAATGGAGAGGAGCTCCTTGGGGGCCCCCTGGGGGCCCTTCAGGCCAGCTAGGTCTTTGGGTCCTGGCTCCTTCGGTTAGGGAGCTGTTGCTGCAGTTGGGCATGTTGGCCGGAGAGTGCTTCTCGGGCCGCGAACTGCAACCTTGCAGGAATCTCCCATGTTCCATGCCCAACGAAAGCCCCCAGACCCAAATTGAGAGGGGCTGCTTGGGGGCCCCCTGGGGGCCCTTCAGGCCAGCTAGGTCTTTGGGTCCTGGCTCCTTCGCTTTGGGAGCTGTTGCTGCAGTTGGGCATGTTGGCCGGAGAGTGCTTCTCGGGCCGCGAACTGCAACCTTGCAGGATTCTCCCAGGTTCCATGCCCAACGAAAGCCCCCAGACCCAAATGGAGAGGGGCTGCTTGGGGGCCCCCTGGGGGCACTTCAGGCCAGCTAGGTCTTTGGGTCCTGGCTCCTTCGGTTTGGGAGCTGTTGCTGCAGTTGGGCATGTTGGCCGGAGAGTGCTTCTCGGGCCGCGAACTGTAACCTTGCAGGTACCTCTCAGGTATACATGCCCAACGAAAGCCCCCAGACCCAAATTGAGAGGGGCTGCTTGGGGGCCCCCTGGGGGCCCTTCAGGCCAGCTAGGTCTTTGTGTCCTGGCTCATTCGGTTTGGGAGCTGTTGCTGCAGTTGGGCATGTTGGCCGGAGAGTGCTTCTCGGGCCTTGAACTGCAACCTTGCAGGAATCTCCCAGGTTCCCGGCCCAACAAAAGCCCCCAGACCCAAATGGAGAGGGGCTGCTTGGGGGCCCCCTGGGGGCCCTTCAGGCCAGCTAGGTCTTTGGGTCCTGGCTCCTTCGCTTTGGGAGCTGTTGCTGCAGTTGGGCATGTTGGCCGGAGAATGCTTCTCGGGCCGCGAACTGCAACCTTGCAGGATTCTCCCAGTTTCCCGGCCCAACGAAAGCCCCCAGACCCAAATTGAGAGGGGCTGCTTGGGGGCCCCCTGGGGGCCCTTCAGGCCAGCTAGGTCTTTGGGTCCTGGCTCCTTCGCTTTGGGAGCTGTTGCTGCAGTTGGGCATGTTGGCCGGAGAGTGCTTCTCGGGCCGCGAACTGCAACCTTGCATGAATCTCCCAGGTTCCCGGCCCAACGAAAGCCCCCAGACCCAAATTGAGAGGGGCTGCTTGGGGCCCCCCTGGGGGCCCTTCAGGCCAGCTAGGTCTTTGGGTCCTGGCTCCTTCGGTTTGGGAGCTGTTGCTGCAGTTGGGCATGTTGGCCGGAGAGTGCTTCTCGGGCCGCGAACTGAAACCTTGCAGGTACCTCCCAGGTTCCCGGCCCAACGAAAACCCCCAGACCCAAATGGAGAGGGGCTGCTTGGGGGCCCCCTGGGGGCCCTTCAGGCCAGCTAGGTCTTTGGGTCCTGGCTCCTTCGCTTTGGGAGCTGTTGCTGCAGTTGGGCATGTTGGCCGGAGAGTGCTTCTCGGGCCGCGAACTGCAACCTTGCAGGATTCTCCCAGGTTCCCGGCCCAACAAAAGCCCCCAGACCCAAATTGAGAGGGGCTGCTTGGGGGCCCCCTGGGGGCCCTTCAGGCCAGCTAGGTCTTTGGGTCCTGGCTCCTTCGGTTTGGGAGCTGTTGCTGCAGTTGGGCATGTTGGCCGGAGAGTGCTTCTCGGGCCGCGAACTGCAACCTTGCATGAATCTCCCAGGTTCCCCGCCCAACGAAAGCCCCCAGACCCAAATGGAGAGGGACTGCTTGGGGACCCCCTGGGGGCCCTTCAGGCCAGCTAGGTCTTTGGGTCCTGGCTCCTTCGGTTTGGGAGCTGTTGCTGCAGTTGGGCATGTTGGCTGGAGAGTGCTTCTCGGGCCGCGAACTGCAACCTTGAAGGTACCTCTCAGGTATACATGCCCAACGAAAGCCCCCAGACCCAAATTGAGAGGGGCTGCTTGGGGCCCCCCTGGGGGCCCTTCAGGCCAGCTAGGTCTTTGGGTCCTGGCTCCTTCGGTTTGGGAGCTGTTGCTGCAGTTGGGCATGTTGGCCGGAGAGTGCTTCTCGGGCCGCGAACTGCAACCTTGCAGGATTCTCCCAGGTTCCCGGCCCAACGAAAGCCCCCAGACCCAAATTGAGAGGGGCTGCTTGGGGCCCCCCTGGGGTCCTTCAGGCCAGCTAGGTCTTTGGGTCCTGGCTCCTTCGCTTTGGGAGCTGTTGCTGCAGTTGGGCATGTTGGCCGGAGAGTGCTTCTCGGGCCGCGAACTGCAACCTTGCAGGTACCTCCCAGGTTCCCGGCCCAACGAAAACCCCCAGACCCAAATGGAGAGGGGCTGCTTGGGGGCCCCCTGGGGGCCCTTCAGGCCAGCTAGGTCTTTGGGTCCTGGCTCCTTCGGTTTGGGAGCTGTTGCTGCAGTTGGGCATGTTGGCCGGAGAGTGCTTCTCGGGCCGCGAACTGTAACCTTGCAGGTACCTCTGAGGTATACATGCCCAACGAAAGCCCCCAGACCCAAATGGAGAGGGGCTGCTTGGTGGCCTTCTGGGGGCCCTTCAGGCCAGCTAGGTCTTTGGGTCCTGGCTCCTTCGCTTTGGGAGCTGTTGCTGGATATTGGGCATGTTGGCCGGAGAGTGCTTCTCGGGCCGCGAACTGCAACCTTGCTGGTATCTCCCAGGTTTTCAGCCTAAAGAAAGCCCCCAGACCCAAATGGAGAGGGGCTGCTTGGGGGCCCCCTCGGGGCCCTTCAGGCCAGCTAGGTCTTTGGGTCCTGGCTCCTTCGGTTTGGGAGCTGTTGCTGCAGTTGGGCATGTTGGCCGGAGAGTGCTTCTCCGGCCGCGAACTGCAACCTTGCAGGAATCTCCCAGGTTCCCGGCCCAACGAAAGGCCCCAGACCCAAATGGAGAGGGGCTGCTTGGGGGCCCCCTGGGGGCCCTTCAGGCCAGCTAGGTCTTTGGGTCCTGGCTCCTTCGGTTTGGGAGCTGTTGCTGCAGTTGTGCATGTTGTCCGGAGAGTGCTTCTCGGGCCGCGAACTGCAACCTTGCAGGATTCTCCCAGGTTCCCCGCCCAACGAAAGCCCCCAGACCCAAATGGAGAGGGGCTGCTTGGGGACCCCCTGGGGGCACTTCAGGCCAGCTAGGTCTTTGGGTCCTGGCTCCTTCGCTTTGGGAGCTGTTGCTGCAGTTGGGCATGTTGGCCGGATAGTGCTTCTCGGGCCGCGAACTGTAACCTTGCAGGTACCTCTCAGGTATACATGCCCAACGAAAGCCCCCAGACCCAAATGGAGAGGAGCTCCTTGGGGGCCCTATGGGGGCCCTTCAGGCCAGCTAGGTCTTTGGGTCCTGGCTCCTTCGCTTTGGGAGCTGTTGCTGCAGTTGGGCATGTTGGCCGGAGAGTGCTTATCGGGCCGCGAACTGCAACCTTGCATGAATCTCCTAGGTTCCCCGCCCAACGAAAGCCCCCAGACCCAAATGGAGAGGGACTGCTTGGGGACCC
The DNA here is from genome assembly GCF_964237585.1 of Gallinula chloropus. Lineage (NCBI taxonomy): Eukaryota > Metazoa > Chordata > Aves > Gruiformes > Rallidae > Gallinula > Gallinula chloropus. The sequence goes on from NW_028168779.1 coordinate 355,869, forward strand.
CCTGGGGGCCCTTCAGGCCAGCTAGGTCTTTGGGTCCTGGCTCCTTCGGTTTGGGAGCTGTTGCTGCAGTTGGTCATGTTGGCTGGAGAGTGCTTCTCGGGCCGCGAACTGCAACCTTGAAGGTACCTCTCAGGTATACATGCCCAACGAAAGCCCCCAGACCCAAATTGAGAGGGGCTGCTTGGGGCCCCCCTGGGGGCCCTTCAGGCCAGCTAGGTCTTTGGGTCCTGGCTCCTTCGGTTTGGGAGCTGTTGCTGCAGTTGGGCATGTTGGCCGGAGAGTGCTTCTCGGGCCGCGAACTGCAACCTTGCAGGATTCTCCCAGGTTCCCGGCCCAACGAAAGCCCCCAGACCCAAATTGAGAGGGGCTGCTTGGGGCCCCCCTGGGGGCCCTTCAGGCCAGCTAGGTCTTTGGGTCCTGGCTCCTTCGCTTTGGGAGCTGTTGCTGCAGTTGGGCATGTTGGCCGGAGAGTGCTTCTCGGGCCGCGAACTGCAACCTTGCAGGTACCTCCCAGGTTCCAGGCCCAACGAAAACCCCCAGACCCAAATGGAGAGGGGCTGCTTGGGGGCCCCCTGGGGGCCCTTCAGGCCAGCTAGGTCTTTGGGTCCTGGCTCCTTCGGTTTGGGAGCTGTTGCTGCAGTTGGGCATGTTGGCCGGAGAGTGCTTCTCGGGCCGCGAACTGTAACCTTGCAGGTACCTCTGAGGTATACATGCCCAACGAAAGCCCCCAGACCCAAATTGAGAGGGGCTGCTTGGGGGCCCCCTGGGGGCCCTTCAGGCCAGCTAGGTCTTTGGGTCCTGGCTCCTTCGCTTTGGGAGCTGTTGCTGCAGTTGGGCATGTTGGCCGGAGAGTGCTTCTCGGGCCGCGAACTGCAACCTTGCAGGATTCTCCCAGGTTCCCGGCCCAACGAAAGCCCCCAGACCCAAATTGAGAGGGGCTGCTTGGGGCCCCCCTGGGGGCCCTTCAGGCCAGCTAGGTCTTTGGGTCCTGGCTCCTTCGGTTTGGGAGCTGTTGCTGCAGTTGGGCATGTTGGCCGGAGAGTGCTTCTCGGGCCGCGAACTGAAACCTTGCAGGTACCTCCCAGGTTCCCGGCCCAACGAAAACCCCCAGACCCAAATGGAGAGGGGCTGCTTGGGGGCCCCCTGGGGGCCCTTCAGGCCAGCTAGGTCTTTGGGTCCTGGCTCCTTCGCTTTGGGAGCTGTTGCTGCAGTTGGGCATGTTGGCCGGAGAGTGCTTCTCGGGCCGCGAACTGAAACCTTGCAGGATTCTCCCAGGTTCCCGGCCCAACAAAAGCCCCCAGACCCAAATTGAGAGGGGCTGCTTGGGGGCCCCCTGGGGGCCCTTCAGGCCAGCTAGGTCTTTGGGTCCTGGCTCCTTCGGTTTGGGAGCTGTTGCTGCAGTTGGGCATGTTGGCCGGAGAGTGCTTCTCGGGCCGCGAACTGCAACCTTGCATGAATCTCCCAGGTTCCCCGCCCAACGAAAGCCCCCAGACCCAAATGGAGAGGGAATGCTTGGGGCCCCCCTGGGGGCCCTTCAGGCCAGCTAGGTCTTTGGGTCCTGGCTCCTTCGGTTTGGGAGCTGTTGCTGCAGTTGGGCATGTTGGCTGGAGAGTGCTTCTCGGGCCGCGAACTGCAACCTTGAAGGTACCTATCAGGTATACATGCCCAACGAAAGCCCCCAGACCCAAATTGAGAGGGGCTGCTTGGGGCCCCCCTGGGGGCCCTTCAGGCCAGCTAGGTCTTTGGGTCCTGGCTCCTTCGGTTTGGGAGCTGTTGCTGCAGTTGGGCATGTTGGCCGGAGAGTGCTTCTCGGGCCGCGAACTGCAACCTTGCAGGATTCTCCCAGGTTCCCGGCCCAACGAAAGCCCCCAGACCCAAATTGAGAGGGGCTGCTTGGGGCCCCCCTGGGGTCCTTCAGGCCAGCTAGGTCTTTGGGTCCTGGCTCCTTCGCTTTGGGAGCTGTTGCTGCAGTTGGGCATGTTGGCCGGAGAGTGCTTCTCGGGCCGCGAACTGCAACCTTGCAGGTACCTCCCAGGTTCCCGGCCCAACGAAAACCCCCAGACCCAAATGGAGAGGGGCTGCTTGGGGGCCCCCTGGGGGCCCTTCAGGCCAGCTAGGTCTTTGGGTCCTGGCTCCTTCGCTTTGGGAGCTGTTGCTGCAGTTGGGCATGTTGGCCGGAGAGTGCTTCTCGGGCCGCGAACTGTAACCTTGCAGGTACCTCTGAGGTATACATGCCCAACGAAAGCCCCCAGACCCAAATGGAGAGGGGCTGCTTGGTGGCCTTCTGGGGGCCCTTCAGGCCAGCTAGGTCTTTGGGTCCTGGCTCCTTCGCTTTGGGAGCTGTTGCTGGATATTGGGCATGTTGGCCGGAGAGTGCTTCTCGGGCCGCGAACTGCAACCTTGCTGGTATCTCCCAGGTTTTCAGCCTAAAGAAAGCCCCCAGACCCAAATGGAGAGGGGCTGCTTGGGGGCCCCCTCGGGGCCCTTCAGGCCAGCTAGGTCTTTGGGTCCTGGCTCCTTCGGTTTGGGAGCTGTTGCTGCAGTTGGGCATGTTGGCCGGAGAGTGCTTCTCCGGCCGCGAACTGCAACCTTGCAGGAATCTCCCAGGTTCCCGGCCCAACGAAAGGCCCCAGACCCAAATTGAGAGGGGCTGCTTGGGGGCCCCCTGGGGGCCCTTCAGGCCAGCTAGGTCTTTGGGTCCTGGCTCCTTCGGTTTGGGAGCTGTTGCTGCAGTTGGGCATGTTGTCCGGAGAGTGCTTCTCGGGCCGCGAACTGCAACCTTGCAGGATTCTCCCAGGTTCCCCGCCCAACGAAAGCCCCCAGACCCAAATGGAGAGGGGCTGCTTGGGGACCCCCTGGGGGCACTTCAGGCCAGCTAGGTCTTTGGGTCCTGGCTCCTTCGCTTTGGGAGCTGTTGCTGCAGTTGGGCATGTTGGCCGGAGAGTGCTTCTCGGGCCGCGAACTGTAACCTTGCAGGTACCTCTGAGGTATACATGCCCAACGAAAGCCCCCAGACCCAAATGGAGAGGGGCTGCTTGGTGGCCTTCTGGGGGCCCTTCAGGCCAGCTAGGTCTTTGGGTCCTGGCTCCTTCGCTTTGGGAGCTGTTGCTGGATATTGGGCATGTTGGCCGGAGAGTGCTTCTCGGGCCGCGAACTGCAACCTTGCTGGTATCTCCCAGGTTTTCAGCCTAAAGAAAGCCCCCAGACCCAAATTGAGAGGGGCTGCTTGGGGGCCCCCTCGGGGCCCTTCAGGCCAGCTAGGTCTTTGGGTCCTGGCTCCTTCGGTTTGGGAGCTGTTGCTGCAGTTGGGCATGTTGGCCGGAGAGTGCTTCTCCGGCCGCGAACTGCAACCTTGCAGGAATCTCCCAGGTTCCCGGCCCAACGAAAGGCCCCAGACCCAAATTGAGAGGGGCTGCTTGGGGGCCCCCTGGGGGCCCTTCAGGCCAGCTAGGTCTTTGGGTCCTGGCTCCTTCGGTTTGGGAGCTGTTGCTGCAGTTGGGCATGTTGTCCGGAGAGTGCTTCTCGGGCCGCGAACTGCAACCTTGCAGGATTCTCCCAGGTTCCCCGCCCAACGAAAGCCCCCAGACCCAAATGGAGAGGGGCTGCTTGGGGACCCCCTGGGGGCACTTCAGGCCAGCTAGGTCTTTGGGTCCTGGCTCCTTCGCTTTGGGAGCTGTTGCTGCAGTTGGGCATGTTGGCCGGAGAGTGCTTCTCGGGCCGCGAACTGTAACCTTGCAGGTACCTCTCAGGTATACATGCCCAAAGAAAGCCCCCAGACCCAAATGGAGAGGAGCTGCTTGGGGGCCCCCTGGGGGCCCTTCAGGCCAGCTAGGTCTTTGGGTCCTGGCTCCTTCGCTTTGGGAGCTGTTGCTGCAGTTGGGCATGTTGGCCGGAGAGTGCTTCTCGGGCCGCGAACTGCAACCTTGCATGAATCTCCTAGGTTCCCCGCCCAACGAAAGCCCCCAGACCCAAATGGAGAGGGACTGCTTGGGGACCCCCTGGGGGCCCTTCAGGCCAGCTAGGTCTTTGGGTCCTGGCTCCTTCGGTTTGGGAGCTGTTGCTGCAGTTGGGCATGTTGGCTGGAGAGTGCTTCTCGGGCCGCGAACTGCAACCTTGAAGGTACCTCTCAGGTATACATGCCCAACGAAAGCCCCCAGACCCAAATTGAGAGGGGCTGCTTGGGGCCCCCCTGGGGGCCCTTCAGGCCAGCTAGGTCTTTGGGTCCTGGCTCCTTCGGTTTGGGAGCTGTTGCTGCAGTTGGGCATGTTGGCCGGAGAGTGCTTCTCGGGCCGCGAACTGCAACCTTGCAGGATTCTCCCAGGTTCCCGGCCCAACGAAAGCCCCCAGACCCAAATTGAGAGGGGCTGCTTGGGGCCCCCCTGGGGGCCCTTCAGGCCAGCTAGGTCTTTGGGTCCTGGCTCCTTCGGTTTGGGAGCTGTTGCTGCAGTTGGGCATGTTGGCCGGAGAATGCTTCTCCGGCCGCGAACTGCAACCTTGCAGGTACCTCCCAGGTTCCCGGCCCAACGAAAACCCCCAGACCCAAATGGAGAGGGGCTGCTTGGGGGCCCCCTGGGGGCCCTTCAGGCCAGCTAGGTCTTTGGGTCCTGGCTCCTTCGGTTTGGGAGCTGTTGCTGCAGTTGGGCATGTTGGCCGGAGAGTGCTTCTCGGGCCGCGAACTGTAACCTTGCAGGTACCTCTGAGGTATACATGCCCAACGAAAGCCCCCAGACCCAAATGGAGAGGGGCTGCTTGGTGGCCTTCTGGGGGCCCTTCAGGCCAGCTAGGTCTTTGGGTCCTGGCTCCTTCGCTTTGGGAGCTGTTGCTGGATATTTGGCATGTTGGCCGGAGAGTGCTTCTCGGGCCGCGAACTGCAACCTTGCTGGTATCTCCCAGGTTTTCAGCCTAAAGAAAGCCCCCAGACCCAAATGGAGAGGGGCTGCTTGGGGGCCCCCTCGGGGCCCTTCAGGCCAGCTAGGTCTTTGGGTCCTGGCTCCTTCGGTTTGGGAGCTGTTGCTGCAGTTGGGCATGTTGGCCGGAGAGTGCTTCTCCGGCCGCGAACTGCAACCTTGCAGGAATCTCCCAGGTTCCCGGCCCAACGAAAGGCCCCAGACCCAAATTGAGAGGGGCTGCTTGGGGGCCCCCTGGGGGCCCTTCAGGCCAGCTAGGTCTTTGGGTCCTGGCTCCTTCGGTTTGGGAGCTGTTGCTGCAGTTGTGCATGTTGGCCGGAGAGTGCTTCTCGGGCCGCGAACTGCAACCTTGCAGGATTCTCCCAGGTTCCCCGCCCAACGAAAGCCCCCAGACCCAAATGGAGAGGGGCTGCTTGGGGACCCCCTGGGGGCACTTCAGGCCAGCTAGGTCTTTGGGTCCTGGCTCCTTCGGTTTGGGAGCTGTTGCTGCAGTTGGGCATGTTGGCCGGAGAGTGCTTCTCGGGCCACGAACTGCAACCTTGCATGAATCTCCCAGGTTCCCCGCCCAACGAAAGCCCCCAGACCCAAATGGAGAGGGACTGCTTGGGGACCCCCTGGGGGCCCTTCAGGCCAGCTAGGTCTTTGGGTCCTGGCTCCTTCGGTTTGGGAGCTGTTGCTGCAGTTGGGCATGTTGGCCGGAGAGTGCTTCTCGGGCCGCGAACTGTAACCTTGCAGGTACCTCTCAGGTATACATGCCCAACGAAAGCCCCCAGACCCAAATGGAGAGGAGCTCCTTGGGGCCCCCTGGGGGCCCTTCAGGCCAGCTAGGTCTTTGTGTCCTGGCTCCTTCGCTTTGGGAGCTGTTGCTGCAGTTGGGCATGTTGGCCGGAGAGTGCTTCTCGGGCCGCGAACTGCAACCTTGCAGGAATCTCCCATGTTCCATGCCCAACGACAGCCCCCAGACCCAAATGGAGAGGGGCTGCTTGGGGGCCCCCTGGGGGCCCTTCAGGCCAGCTAGGTCTTTGGGTCCTGGCTCCTTCGCTTTGGGAGCTGTTGCTGCAGTTGGGCATGTTGGCCGGAGAGTGCTTCTCGGGCCGCGAACTGCAACCTTGCAGGAATCTCCCAGGTTCCCCGCCCAACGAAAGCCCCCAGACCCAAATGGAGAGGGACTGCTTGGGGACCCCCTGGGGGCCCTTCAGGCCAGCTAGGTCTTTGGGTCCTGGCTCCTTCGGTTTGGGAGCTGTTGCTGCAGTTGGGCATGTTGGCCGGAGAGTGCTTCTCGGGCCGCGAACTGTAACCTTGCAGGTACCTCCTAGGTATACATGCCCAACGAAAGCCCCCAGACCCAAATGGAGAGGAGCTCCTTGGGGGCCCCATGGGGGCCCTTCAGGCCAGCTAGGTCTTTGGGTCCTGGCTCCTTCGGTTTGGGAGCTGTTGCTGCAGTTGGGCATGTTGGCCGGAGAGTGCTTCTCGGGCCGCGAACTGCAACCTTGCAGGAATCTCCCTTGTTCCATGCCCAACGAAAGCCCCCAGACCCAAATTGAGAGGGGCTGCTTGGGGGCCCCCTGGGGGCCCTTCAGGCCAGCTAGGTCTTTGGGTCCTGGCTCCTTCGCTTTGGGAGCTGTTGCTGCAGTTGGGCATGTTGGCTGGAGAGTGCTTCTCGGGCCGCGAACTGCAACCTTGCAGGATTCTCCCAGGTTCCCCGCCCAACGAAAGCCCCCAGACCCAAATGGAGAGGGGCTGCTTGGGGGCCCCCTGGGGGCCCTTCAGGCCAGCTAGGTCTTTGGGTCCTGGCTCCTTCGGTTTGGGAGCTGTTGCTGCAGTTGGGCATGTTGGCCGGAGAGTGCTTCTCGGGCCGCGAACTGCAACCTTGCATGAATCTCCCAGGTTCCCCGCCCAACGAAAGCCCCCAGACCCAAATGGAGAGGGGCTGCTTGGGGACCCCCTGGGGGCACTTCAGGCCAGCTAGGTCTTTGGGTCCTGGCTCCTTCGGTTTGGGAGCTGTTGCTGCAGTTGAGCATGTTGGCCGGAGAGTGCTTCTCGGGCCGCGAACTGTAACCTTGCAGATACCTCTCAGGTATACATGCCCAACGAAAGCCCCCAGACCCAAATTGAGAGGGGCTGCTTAGGGGCCCCCTGGGGGCCCTTCAGGCCAGCTAGGTCTTTGTGTCCTGGCTCCTTCGCTTTGGGAGCTGTTGCTGCAGTTGGGCATGTTGGCCGGAGAGTGCTTCTCGGGCCGCGAACTGCAACCTTGCAGGAATCTCCCAGGTTCCATGCCCAACGAAAGCCCCCAGACCCAAATTGAGAGGGGCTGCTTGGGGGCCCCCTGGGGGCCCTTCAGGCCAGCTAGGTCTTTGGGTCCTGGCTCCTTCGCTTTGGGAGCTGTTGCTGCAGTTGGGCATGTTGGCCGGAGAGTGCTTCTCGGGCCGCGAACTGCAACCTTGCAGGATTCTCCCAGGTTCCCGGCCCAACGAAAGCTCCCAGACCCAAATTGAGAGGGGCTGCTTGGGGGCCCCCTGGGGGCCCTTCAGGCCAGCTAGGTCTTTGGGTCCTGGCTCCTTCGCTTTGGGAGCTGTTGCTGCAGTTGGGCATGTTGGCCGGAGAGTGCTTCTCGGGCCGCCAACTGCAACCTTGCAGGATTCTCCCAGGTTCCCGGCCCAACGAAAGCCCCCAGACCCAAATTGAGAGGGGCTGCTTGGGGCCCCCCTGGGGGCCCTTCAGGCCAGCTAGGTCTTTGGGTCCTGGCTCCTTCGGTTTGGGAGCTGTTGCTGCAGTTGGGCATGTTGGCCGGAGAGTGCTTCTCGGGCCACGAACTGAAACCTTGCAGGTACCTCCCAGGTTCCCGGCCCAACGAAAACCCCCAGACCCAAATGGAGAGGGGCTGCTTGGGGGCCCCCTGGGGGCCCTTCAGGCCAGCTAGGTCTTTGGGTCCTGGCTCCTTCGCTTTGGGAGCTGTTGCTGCAGTTGGGCATGTTGGCCGGAGAGTGCTTCTCGGGCCGCGAACTGCAACCTTGCAGGATTCTCCCAGGTTCCCGGCCCAACGAAAGCCCCCAGACCCAAATTGAGAGGGGCTGCTTGGGGGCCCCCTGGGGGCCCTTCAGGCCAGCTAGGTCTTTGGGTCCTGGCTCCTTCGGTTTGGGAGCTGTTGCTGCAGTTGGGCATGTTGGCCGGAGAGTGCTTCTCGGGCCGCGAACTGCAACCTTGCATGAATCTCCCAGGTTCCCGGCCCAACGAAAGCCCCCAGACCCAAATTGAGAGGGGCTGCTTGGGGGCCCCCTGGGGGCCCTTCAGGCCAGCTAGGTCTTTGGGTCCTGGCTCCTTCAGTTTGGGAGCTGTGTCTGCAGTTGGGCATGTTGGCCGGAGAGTGCTTCTCGGGCCGCGAACTGCAACCTTGCAGGATTCTCCCAGGTTCCCGGCCCAACGAAAGCCCTCAGACCCAAATGGAGAGGGGCTGCTTGGGGCCCCCCTGGGGGCCCTTCAGGCCAACTAGATCTTTGGGTCCTGGCTCCTTCGGTTTGGGAGCTGTTGCTGCAGTTGGGCATGTTGGCCGGAGAGTGCTTCTCGGGCCGCGAACTGCAACCTTGCAGGTACCTCCCAGGTTCCCGGCCCAACGAAAGCCCCCAGACCCAAATGGAGAGGGGCTGCTTGGGGGCCCCCTGGGGGCCCTTCAGGCCAGCTAGGTCTTTGGGTCCTGGCTCCTTCGGTTTGGGAGCTGTTGCTGCAGTTGGGCATGTTGGCCGGAGAGTGCTTCTCGGGCCGCGAACTGTAACTTGCAGGTACCTCTCAGGTATACCTGCCCAACGAAAGCCCCCAGACCCAAATGGAGAGGGGCTGCTTGGTGGCCTTCTGGGGGCCCTTCAGGCCAGCTAGGTCTTTGGGTCCTGGCTCCTTCGCTTTGGGAGCTGTTGCTGGATATTGGGCATGTTGGCCGGAGAGTGCTTCTCGGGCCGCGAACTGCAACCTTGCTGGTATCTCCCAGGTTCTCAGCCTAAAGAAAGCCCCCAGACCCAAATGGAGAGGGGCTGCTTGGGGGCCCCCTGGGGGCCCTTCAGGCCAGCTAGGTCTTTGGGTCCTGGCTCCTTCGGTTTGGGAGCTGTTGCTGCAGTTGGGCATGTTGGCCGGAGAGTGCTTCTCCGGCCGCGAACTGCAACCTTGCAGGAATCTCCCAGGTTCCCGGCCCAACGAAAGCCCCCAGACCCAAATTGAGAGGGGCTGCTTGGGGGCCCCCTGGGGGCCCTTCAGGCCAGCTAGGTCTTTGGGTCCTGGCTCCTTCGGTTTGGGAGCTGTTGCTGCAGTTGGGCATGTTGGCCGGAGAGTGCTTCTCGGGCCGCGAACTGCAACCTTGCATGAATCTCCCAGGTTCCCGCCCAACGAAAGCCCCCAGACCCAAATGGAGAGGGGCTGCTTGGGGACCCCCTGGGGGCCCTTCAGGCCAGCTAGGTCTTTGGGTCCTGGCTCCTTCGGTTTGGGAGCTGTTGCTGCAGTTGGGCATGTTGGCCGGAGAGTGCTTCTCGGGCCGCGAACTGCAACCTTGCAGGTACCTCCCAGGTTCCCGGCCCAACGAAAACCCACAGACCCAAATGGAGAGGGGCTGTTTGGGTGCCCTGTGGGGACTCTTCAGGCCAGCTAGGTCTTTGGGTCCTGGCTCCTTCCCTTTGGGAGCTGTTGCTGCAGTTGGGCATGTTGGCCGGAGAGTGCTTCTCGGGCCGCGAACTGCAACCTTGCAGGATTCTCCCAGGTTCCCGGCCCAACGAAAGCCCCCAGACCCAAATTGAGAGGGGCTGCTTGGGGCCCCCCTGGGGGCCCTTCAGGCCAGCTAGGTCTTTGGGTCCTGGCTCCTTCGGTTTGGGAGCTGTTGCTGCAGTTGGGCATGTTGGCCGGAGAGTGCTTCTCGGGCCGCGAACTGCAACCTTGCAGGAATCTCCCAGGTTCCCGGCCCAACAAAAGCCCCCAGACCCAAATGGAGAGGGGCTGCTTGGGGGCCCCATGGGGGCCCTTCAGGCCAGCTAGGTCTTTGGGTCCTGGCTCCTTCGGTTTGGGAGCTGTTGCTGCAGTTGGGCATGTTGGCCGGAGAGTGCTTCTCGGGCCGCGAACTGAAACCTTGCAGTAATATCCCATGTTCCATGCCCAACGAAAGCCCCCAGACCCAAATTGAGAGGGGCTGCTTGGGGGCCCCCTGGGGGCCCTTCAGGCCAGCTAGGTCTTTGGGTCCTGGCTCCTTCGGTTTGGGAGCTGTTGCTGCAGTTGGGCATGTTGGCCGGAGAGTGCTTCTCGGGCCGCGAACTGCAACCTTGCAGGATTCTCCCAGGTTCCCGGCCCAACGAAAGCCCCCAGACCCAAATTGAGAGGGGCTGCTTGGGGGCTCCCTGGGGGCCCTTCAGGCCAGCTAGGTCTTTGGGTCCTGGCTCCTTCGCTTTGGGAGCTGTTGCTGCAGTTGGGCATGTTGGCCGGAGAGTGCTTCTCGGGCCGCGAACTGCAACCTTGCAGGTACCTCCCAGGTTCCCGGCCCAACGAAAGCCCCCAGACCCAAATTGAGAGGGACTGCTTGGGGCCCCCCTGGGGGCCCTTCAGGCCAGCTAGGTCTTTGGGTCCTGGCTCCTTCGGTTTGGGAGCTGTTGCTGCAGTTGGGCATGTTGGCCAGAGAGTGCTTCTCGGGCCGCGAACTGTAACCTTGCAGGTACCTCTCAGGTATACATGCCCAACGAAAGCCCCCAGACCCAAATGGAGAGGGGCTGCTTGGTGGCCTTCTGGGGGCCCTTCAGGCCAGCTAGGTCTTTGGGTCCTGGCTCCTTCGCTTTGGGAGCTGTTGCTGCAGTTGGGCATGTTGGCCGGAGAGTGCTTCTCGGGCCGCGAACTGCAACCTTGCAGGAATCTCCCAGGTTCCCGGCCCAACGAAAGCCCCCAGACCCAAATTGAGAGGGGCTGCTTGGGGGCCCCCTGGGGGCCCTTCAGGCCAGCTAGGTCTTTGGGTCCTGGCTCCTTCGGTTTGGGAGCTGTTGCTGCAGTTGGGCATGTTGGCCGGAGAGTGCTTCTCGGGCCGCGAACTGTAACCTTGCAGGTACCTCTCAGGTATACATGCCCAAAGAAAGCCCCCAGACCCAAATGGAGAGGAGCTCCTTGGGGGCTCTCTGGGGGCCCTTCAGGCCAGCTAGGTCTTTGGGTCCTGGCTCCTTCGCTTTGGGAGCTGTTGCTGCAGTTGGGCATGTTGGCCGGAGAGTGCTTCTCGGGCCGCGAACTGCAACCTTGCATGAATCTCCTAGGTTCCCCGCCCAACGAAAGCCCCCAGACCCAAATGGAGAGGGACTGCTTGGGGACGCCCTGGGGGCCCTTCAGGCCAGCTAGGTCTTTGGGTCCTGGCTCCTTCGGTTTGGGAGCTGTTGCTGCAGTTGGGCATGTTGGCTGGAGAGTGCTTCTCGGGCCGCGAACTGCAACCTTGAAGGTACCTCTCAGGTATACATGCCCAACGAAAGCCCCCAGACCCAAATTGAGAGGGGCTGCTTGGGGCCCCCCTGGGGGCCCTTCAGGCCAGCTAGGTCTTTGGGTCCTGGCTCCTTCGGTTTGGGAGCTGTTGCTGCAGTTGGGCATGTTGGCCGGAGAGTGCTTCTCGGGCCGCGAACTGCAACCTTGCAGGATTCTCCCAGGTTCCCGGCCCAACGAAAGCCCCCAGACCCAAATTGAGAGGGGCTGCTTGGGGCCCCCCTGGGGGCCCTTCAGGCCAGCTAGGTCTTTGGGTCCTGGCTCCTTCGCTTTGGGAGCTGTTGCTGCAGTTGGGCATGTTGGCCGGAGAGTGCTTCTCGGGCCGCGAACTGCAACCTTGCAGGTACCTCCCAGGTTCCCGGCCCAACGAAAACCCCCAGACCCAAATGGAGAGGGGCTGCTTGGGGGCCCCCTGGGGGCCCTTCAGGCCAGCTAGGTCTTTGGGTCCTGGCTCCTTCGGTTTGGGAGCTGTTGCTGCAGTTGGGCATGTTGGCCGGAGAGTGCTTCTCGGGCCGCGAACTGCAACCTTGCAGGAATCTCCCATGTTCCATGCCCAACGACAGCCCCCAGACCCAAATGGAGAGGGGCTGCTTGGGGGCCCCCTGGGGGCCCTTCAGGCCAGCTAGGTCTTTGGGTCCTGGCTCCTTCGCTTTGGGAGCTGTTGCTGCAGTTGGGCATGTTGGCCGGAGAGTGCTTCTCGGGCCGCGAACTGCAACCTTGCATGAATCTCCCAGGTTCCCCGCCCAACGAAAGCCCCCAGACCCAAATGGAGAGGGACTGCTTGGGGACCCCCTGGGGGCACTTCAGGCCAGCTAGGTCTTTGGGTCCTGGCTCCTTCGCTTTGGGAGCTGTTGCTGCAGTTGGGCATGTTGGCCGGAGAGTGCTTCTCGGGCCGCGAACTGTAAACTTGCAGGTACCTCCTAGGTATACATGCCCAACGAAAGCCCCCAGACCCAAATGGAGAAGAGCTCCTTGGGGGCCCCATGGGGGCCCTTCAGGCCAGCTAGGTCTTTGGGTCCTGGCTCCTTCGGTTTGGGAGCTGTTGCTGCAGTTGGGCATGTTGGCCGGAGAGTGCTTCTCGGGCCGCGAACTGCAACCTTGCAGGAATCTCCCATGTTCCATGCCCAACGAAAGCCCCCAGACCCAAATTGAGAGGGGCTGCTTGGGGGCCCCCTGGGGGCCCTTCAGGCCAGCTAGGTCTTTGGGTCCTGGCTCCTTCGCTTTGGGAGCTGTTGCTGCAGTTGGGCATGTTGGCTGGAGAGTGCTTCTCGGGCCGCGAACTGCAACCTTGCAGGATTCTCCCAGGTTCCCCGCCCAACGAAAGCCCCCAGACCCAAATGGAGAGGGGCTGCTTGGGGGCCCCCTGGGGGCCCTTCAGGCCAGCTAGGTCTTTGGGTCCTGGCTCCTTCGGTTTGGGAGCTGTTGCTGCAGTTGGGCATGTTGGCCGGAGAGTGCTTCTCGGGCCGCGAACTGCAACCTTGCATGAATCTCCCAGGTTCCCCGCCCAACGAAAGCCCCCAGACCCAAATGGAGAGGGGCTGCTTGGGGCCCCCCTGGGGGCCCTTCAGGCCAGCTAGGTCTTTGGGTCCTGGCTCCTTCGCTTTGGGAGCTGTTGCTGCAGTTGGGCATGTTGGCCGGAGAGTGCTTCTCGGGCCGCGAACTGCAACCTTGCAGATACCTCTCAGGTATACATGCCCAACGAAAGCCCCCAGACCCAAATTGAGAGGGGCTGCTTAGGGGCCCCCTGGGGGCCCTTCAGGCCAGCTAGGTCTTTGTGTCCTGGCTCCTTCGCTTTGGGAGCTGTTGCTGCAGTTGGGCATGTTGGCCGGAGAGTGCTTCTCGGGCCACGAACTGCAACCTTGCAGGATTCTCCCAGGTTCCCCGCCCAACGAAAGCCCCCAGACCCAAATGGAGAGGGGCTGCTGGGGGCCCCCTGGGGGCCCTTCAGGCCAGCTAGGTCTTTGGGTCCTGGCTCCTTCGCTTTGGGAGCTGTTGCTGCAGTTGGGCATGTTGGCCGGAGAGTGCTTCTCGGGCCGCGAACTGCAACCTTGCAGGATTCTCCCAGGTTCCCGGCCCAACGAAAGCCCCCAGACCCAAATTGAGAGGGGCTGCTTGGGGGCCCCCTGGGGGCCCTTCAGGCCAGCTAGGTCTTTGGGTCCTGGCTCCTTCGGTTTGGGAGCTGTTGCTGCAGTTGGGCATGTTGGCCGGAGAGTGCTTCTCGGGCCGCGAACTGCAACCTTGCATGAATCTCCCAGGTTCCCGGCCCAACGAAAGCCCCCAGACCCAAATTGAGAGGGGCTGCTTGGGGGCCCCCTGGGGGCCCTTCAGGCCAGCTAGGTCTTTGGGTCCTGGCTCCTTCGCTTTGGGAGCTGTTGCTGCAGTTGGGCATGTTGGCCGGAGAGTGCTTCTCGGGCCGCGAACTGCAACCTTGCAGGTACCTCCCAGGTTCCCGGCCCAACGAAAGCCCTCAGACCCAAATGGAGAGGGGCTGCTTGGGGCCCCCCTGGGGGCCCTTCAGGCCAACTAGATCTTTGGGTCCTGGCTCCTTCGGTTTGGGAGCTGTTGCTGCAGTTGGGCATGTTGGCCGGAGAGGGCTTCTCGGGCCGCGAACTGCAACCTTGCAGGTACCTCCCAGGTTCCCGGCCCAACGAAAGCCCCCAGACCCAAATGGAGAGGGGCTGCTTGGGGGCCCCCTGGGGGCCCTTCAGGCCAGCTAGGTCTTTGGGTCCTGGCTCCTTCGGTTTGGGAGCTGTTGCTGCAGTTGGGCATGTTGGCCGGAGAGTGCTTCTCGGGCCGCGAACTGTAACCTTGCAGGTACCTCTCAGGTATACCTGCCCAACGAAAGCCCCCAGACCCAAATGGAGAGGGGCTGCTTGGTGGCCTTCTGGGGGCCCTTCAGGCCAGCTAGGTCTTTGGGTCCTGGCTCCTTCGCTTTGGGAGCTGTTGCTGGATATTGGGCATGTTGGCCGGAGAGTGCTTCTCGGGCCGCGAACTGCAACCTTGCTGGTATCTCCCAGGTTCTCAGCCTAAAGAAAGCCCCCAGACCCAAATGGAGAGGGGCTGCTTGGGGCCCCCCTGGGGGCCCTTCAGGCCAGCTAGGTCTTTGGGTCCTGGCTCCTTCGGTTTGGGAGCTGTTGCTGCAGTTGGGCATGTTGGCCGGAGAGTGCTTCTCGGGCCGCGAACTGCAACCTTGCATGAATCTCCCAGGTTCCCGCCCAACGAAAGCCCCCAGACCCAAATGGAGAGGGGCTGCTTGGGGACCCCCTGGGGGCCCTTCAGGCCAGCTAGGTCTTTGGGTCCTGGCTCCTTCGGTTTGGGAGCTGTTGCTGCAGTTGGGCATGTTGGCCGGAGAGTGCTTCTCGGGCCGCGAACTGCAACCTTGCAGGTACCTCCCAGGTTCCCGGCCCAACGAAAACCCCCAGACCCAAATTGAGAGGGGCTGCTTGGGGGCCCCCTGGGGGCCCTTCAGGCCAGCTAGGTCTTTGGGTCCTGGCTCCTTCGCTTTGGGAGCTGTTGCTGCAGTTGGGCATGTTGGCCGGAGAGTGCTTCTCGGGCCGCGAACTGCAACCTTGCAGGATTCTCCCAGGTTCCCGGCCCAACGAAAGCCCCCAGACCCAAATTGAGAGGGGCTGCTTGGGGCCCCCCTGGGGGCCCTTCAGGCCAGCTAGGTCTTTGGGTCCTGGCTCCTTCGGTTTGGGAGCTGTTGCTGCAGTTGGGCATGTTGGCCGGAGAGTGCTTCTCGGGCCGCGAACTGCAACCTTGCAGGAATCTCCCAGGTTCCCGGCCCAACAAAAGCCCCCAGACCCAAATGGAGAGGGGCTGCTTGGGGGCCCCATGGGGGCCCTTCAGGCCAGCTAGGTCTTTGGGTCCTGGCTCCTTCGGTTTGGGAGCTGTTGCTGCAGTTGGGCATGTTGGCCGGAGAGTGCTTCTCGGGCCGCGAACTGAAACCTTGCAGGAATATCCCATGTTCCATGCCCAACGAAAGCCCCCAGACCCAAATGGAGAGGGGCTGCTTGGGGGCCCCCTGGGGGCCCTTCAGGCCAGCTAGGTCTTTGGGTCCTGGCTCCTTCGGTTTGGGAGCTGTTGCTGCAGTTGGGCATGTTGGCCGGAGAGTGCTTCTCGGGCCGCGAACTGCAACCTTGCAGGATTCTCCCAGGTTCCCGGCCCAACGAAAGCCCCCAGACCCAAATTGAGAGGGGCTGCTTGGGGGCTCCCTGGGGGCCCTTCAGGCCAGCTAGGTCTTTGGGTCCTGGCTCCTTCGCTTTGGGAGCTGTTGCTGCAGTTGGGCATGTTGGCCGGAGAGTGCTTCTCGGGCCGCGAACTGCAACCTTGCAGGTACCTCCCAGGTTCCCGGCCCAACGAAAGCCCCCAGACCCAAATTGAGAGGGACTGCTTGGGGCCCCCCTGGGGGCCCTTCAGGCCAGCTAGGTCTTTGGGTCCTGGCTCCTTCGGTTTGGGAGCTGTTGCTGCAGTTGGGCATGTTGGCCAGAGAGTGCTTCTCGGGCCGCGAACTGTAACCTTGCAGGTACCTCTGAGGTATACATGCCCAACGAAAGCCCCCAGACCCAAATGGAGAGGGGCTGCTTGGTGGCCTTCTGGGGGCCCTTCAGGCCAGCTAGGTCTTTGGGTCCTGGCTCCTTCGCTTTGGGAGCTGTTGCTGGATATTGGGCATGTTGGCCGGAGAGTGCTTCTCGGGCCGCGAACTGCAACCTTGCTGGTATCTCCCAGGTTCTCAGCCTAAAGAAAGCCCCCAGACCCAAATGGAGAGGGGCTGCTTGGGGGCCCCCTGGGGGCCCTTCAGGCCAGCTAGGTCTTTGGGTCCTGGCTCCTTCGGTTTGGGAGCTGTTGCTGCAGTTGGGCATGTTGGCCGGAGAGTGCTTCTCGGGCCGCGAACTGCAACCTTGCAGGAATCTCCCAGGTTCCCGGCCCAACGAAAGCCCCCAGACCCAAATTGAGAGGGGCTGCTTGGGGGCCCCCTGGGGGCCCTTCAGGCCAGCTAGGTCTTTGGGTCCTGGCTCCTTCGGTTTGGGAGCTGTTGCTGCAGTTGTGCATGTTGGCCGGAGAGTGCTTCTCGGGCCGCGAACTGCAACCTTGCAGGAATCTGCCAGGTTCCCCGCCCTACGAAAGCCCCCAGACCCAAATGGAGAGGGGCTGCTTGGGGACCCCCTGGGGGCACTTCAGGCCAGCTAGGTCTTTGTGTCCTGGCTCCTTCGGTTTGGGAGCTGTTGCTGCAGGTGGGCATGTTGGCCGGAGAGTGCTTCTCGGGCCGCGAACTGCAACCTTGCAGGTACCTCTCAGGTATACATGCCCAACGAAAGCCCCCAGACCCAAATGGAGACGGGCTGTTTGGGGGCCCCATGGGGGCCCTTCAGGCCAGCTAGGTCTTTGGGTCCTGGCTCCTTCGGTTTGGGAGCTGTTGCTGCAGTTGGGCATGTTGGCCGGAGAGTGCTTCTCGGGCCGCGAACTGAAACCTTGCAGGATTCTCCCAGGTTCCCGGCCCAACGAAAGCCCCCAGACCCAAATTGAGAGGGGCTGCTTGGGGCCCCCCTGGGGGCCCTTCAGGCCAGCTAGGTCTTTGGGTCCTGGCTCCTTCGCTTTGGGAGCTGTTGCTGCAGTTGGGCATGTTGGCCGGAGAGTGCTTCTCGGGCCGCGAACTGCAACCTTGCAGGTACCTCCCAGGTTCCCGGCCCAACGAAAACCCCCAGACCCAAATGGAGAGGGGCTGCTTGGGGGCCCCCTGGGGGCCCTTCAGGCCAGCTAGGTCTTTGGGTCCTGGCTCCTTCGGTTTGGGCGCTGTTGCTGCAGTTGGGCATGTTGGCCGGAGAGTGCTTCTCGGGCCGCGAACTGTAACTTGCAGGTACCTCTCAGGTATACATGCCCAACGAAAGCCCCCAGACCCAAATGGAGAGGGGCTGCTTGGTGGCCTTCTGGGGGCCCTTCAGGCCAGCTAGGTCTTTGGGTCCTGGCTCCTTCGCTTTGGGAGCTGTTGCTGGATATTGGACATGTTGGCCGGAGAGTGCTTCTCGGGCCGCGAACTGCAACCTTGCTGGTATCTCCCAGGTTCTCAGCCTAAAGAAAGCCCCCAGACCCAAATGGAGAGGGGCTGCTTGGGGGCCCCATGGGGGCCCTTCAGGCCAGCTAGGTCTTTGGGTCCTGGCTCCTTCGCTTTGGGAGCTGTTGCTGCAGTTGGGCATGTTGGCCGGAGAGTGCTTCTCGGGCCGCGAACTGCAACCTTGCAGGATTCTCCCATGTTCGCGGCCCAACGAAAGCCCCCAGACCCAACTTGAGAGGGGCTGCTTGGGGCCCCCCTGGGGGCCCTTCAGGCCAGCTAGGTTTTTGGGTCCTGGCTCCTTCGGTTTGGGAGCTGTTGCTGCAGTTGGGCATGTTGGCCGGAGAGTGCTTCTCGGGCCGCGAACTGCAACCTTGCAGGAATCTCCCAGGTTCCCGGCCCAACAAAAGCCCCCAGACCCAAATGGAGAGGGGCTGCTTGGGGGCCCCATGGGGGCCCTTCAGGCCAGCTAGGTCTTTGGGTCCTGGCTCCTTCGGTTTGGGAGCTGTTGCTGCAGTTGTGCATGTTGGCCGGAGAGTGCTTCTCGGGCCGCGAACTGAAACCTTGCAGGATTATCCCATGTTCCATGCCCAACGAAAGCCCCCAGACCCAAATTGAGAGGGGCTGCTTGGGGGCCCCCTGGGGGCCCTTCAGGCCAGCTAGGTCTTTGGGTCCTGGCTCCTTCGGTTTGGGAGCTGTTGCTGCAGTTGGGCATGTTGGCCGGAGAGTGCTTCTCGGGCCGCGAACTGCAACCTTGCAGGATTCTCCCAGGTTCCCGGCCCAACGAAAGCCCCCAGACCCAAATTGAGAGGGGCTGCTTGGGGGCCCCCTGGGGGCCCTTCAGGCCAGCTAGGTCTTTGGGTCCTGGCTCCTTCGCTTTGGGAGCTGTTGCTGCAGTTGGGCATGTTGGCCGGAGAGTGCTTCTCGGGCCGCGAACTGCAACCTTGCAGGATTCTCCCAGGTTCCCGGCCCAACGAAAGCCCCCAGACCCAAATTGAGAGGGGCTGCTTGGGGCCCCCCTGGGGGCCCTTCAGGCCAGCTAGGTCTTTGGGTCCTGGCTCCTTCGGTTTGGGAGCTGTTGCTGCAGTTGGGCATGTTGGCCGGAGAGTGCTTCTCGGGCCGCGAACTGCAACCTTGCAGGTACCTCCCAGGTTCCCGGCCCAACGAAAACCCCCAGACCCAAATGGAGAGGGGCTGCTTGGGGGCCCCCTGGGGGCCCTTCAGGCCAGCTAGGTCTTTGGGTCCTGGCTCCTTCGGTTTGGGAGCTGTTGCTGCAGTTGGGCATGTTGGCCAGAGAGTGCTTCTCGGGCCGCGAACTGTAACTTGCAGGTACCTCTCAGGTATACATGCCCAACGAAAGCCCCCAGACCCAAATGGAGAGGGGCTGCTTGGTGGCCTTCTGGGGGCCCTTCAGGCCAGCTAGGTCTTTGGGTCCTGGCTCCTTCGGTTTGGGAGCTGTTGCTGCAGTTGGGCATGTTGGCCGGAGAGTGCTTCTCGGGCCGCGAACTGCAACCTTGCAGGAATCTCCCAGGTTCCCGGCCCAACGAAAGCCCCCAGACCCAAATGGAGAGGGGCTGCTTGGGGGCCCCCTGGGGGCCCTTCAGGCCAGCTAGGTCTTTGGGTCCTGGCTCCTTCGCTTTGGGAGCTGTTGCTGCAGTTGGGCATGTTGGCCGGAGAGTGCTTCTCGGGCCGCGAACTGCAACCTTGCAGGAATCTCCCATGTCCCCGGCCCAACGAAAGCCCCCAGACCCAAATTGAGAGGGGCTGCTTGGGGGCCCCCAGGGGGCCCTTCAGGCCAGCTAGGTCTTTGGGTCCTGGCTCCTTCGGTTTGGGAGCTGTTGCTGCAGTTGGGCATGTTGGCCGGAGAGTGCTTCTCGGGCCGCGAACTGCAACCTTGCAGGATTCTCCCAGGTTCCCGGCCCAACGAAAGCCCCCAGACCCAAATTGAGAGGGGCTGCTTGGGGGCTCCCTGGGGGCCCTTCAGGCCAGCTAGGTCTTTGGGTCCTGGCTCCTTCGCTTTGGGAGCTGTTGCTGCAGTTGGGCATGTTGGCCGGAGAGTGCTTCTCGGGCCGCGAACTGCAACCTTGCAGGTACCTCCCAGGTTCCCGGCCCAACGAAAGCCCCCAGACCCAAATTGAGAGGGACTGCTTGGGGCCCCCCTGGGGGCCCTTCAGGCCAGCTAGGTCTTTGGGTCCTGGCTCCTTCGGTTTGGGAGCTGTTGCTGCAGTTGGGCATGTTGGCCAGAGAGTGCTTCTCGGGCCGCGAACTGTAACCTTGCAGGTACCTCTGAGGTATACATGCCCAACGAAAGCCCCCAGACCCAAATGGAGAGGGGCTGCTTGGTGGCCTTCTGGGGGCCCTTCAGGCCAGCTAGGTCTTTGGGTCCTGGCTCCTTCGCTTTGGGAGCTGTTGCTGGATATTGGGCATGTTGGCCGGAGAGTGCTTCTCGGGCCGCGAACTGCAACCTTGCTGGTATCTCCCAGGTTCTCAGCCTAAAGAAAGCCCCCAGACCCAAATGGAGAGGGGCTGCTTGGGGGCCCCCTGGGGGCCCTTCAGGCCAGCTAGGTCTTTGGGTCCTGGCTCCTTCGGTTTGGGAGCTGTTGCTGCAGTTGGGCATGTTGGCCGGAGAGTGCTTCTCGGGCCGCGAACTGCAACCTTGCAGGAATCTCCCAGGTTCCCGGCCCAACGAAAGCCCCCAGACCCAAATTGAGAGGGGCTGCTTGGGGGCCCCCTGGGGGCCCTTCAGGCCAGCTAGGTCTTTGGGTCCTGGCTCCTTCGGTTTGGGAGCTGTTGCTGCAGTTGTGCATGTTGGCCGGAGAGTGCTTCTCGGGCCGCGAACTGCAACCTTGCAGGAATCTGCCAGGTTCCCCGCCCTACGAAAGCCCCCAGACCCAAATGGAGAGGGGCTGCTTGGGGACCCCCTGGGGGCACTTCAGGCCAGCTAGGTCTTTGTGTCCTGGCTCCTTCGGTTTGGGAGCTGTTGCTGCAGGTGGGCATGTTGGCCGGAGAGTGCTTCTCGGGCCGCGAACTGCAACCTTGCAGGTACCTCTCAGGTATACATGCCCAACGAAAGCCCCCAGACCCAAATGGAGACGGGCTGTTTGGGGGCCCCATGGGGGCCCTTCAGGCCAGCTAGGTCTTTGGGTCCTGGCTCCTTCGGTTTGGGAGCTGTTGCTGCAGTTGGGCATGTTGGCCGGAGAGTGCTTCTCGGGCCGCGAACTGAAACCTTGCAGGATTCTCCCAGGTTCCCGGCCCAACGAAAGCCCCCAGACCCAAATTGAGAGGGGCTGCTTGGGGCCCCCCTGGGGGCCCTTCAGGCCAGCTAGGTCTTTGGGTCCTGGCTCCTTCGCTTTGGGAGCTGTTGCTGCAGTTGGGCATGTTGGCCGGAGAGTGCTTCTCGGGCCGCGAACTGCAACCTTGCAGGTACCTCCCAGGTTCCCGGCCCAACGAAAACCCCCAGACCCAAATGGAGAGGGGCTGCTTGGGGGCCCCCTGGGGGCCCTTCAGGCCAGCTAGGTCTTTGGGTCCTGGCTCCTTCGGTTTGGGCGCTGTTGCTGCAGTTGGGCATGTTGGCCGGAGAGTGCTTCTCGGGCCGCGAACTGTAACTTGCAGGTACCTCTCAGGTATACATGCCCAACGAAAGCCCCCAGACCCAAATGGAGAGGGGCTGCTTGGTGGCCTTCTGGGGGCCCTTCAGGCCAGCTAGGTCTTTGGGTCCTGGCTCCTTCGCTTTGGGAGCTGTTGCTGGATATTGGACATGTTGGCCGGAGAGTGCTTCTCGGGCCGCGAACTGCAACCTTGCTGGTATCTCCCAGGTTCTCAGCCTAAAGAAAGCCCCCAGACCCAAATGGAGAGGGGCTGCTTGGGGGCCCCATGGGGGCCCTTCAGGCCAGCTAGGTCTTTGGGTCCTGGCTCCTTCGCTTTGGGAGCTGTTGCTGCAGTTGGGCATGTTGGCCGGAGAGTGCTTCTCGGGCCGCGAACTGCAACCTTGCAGGATTCTCCCATGTTCGCGGCCCAACGAAAGCCCCCAGACCCAACTTGAGAGGGGCTGCTTGGGGCCCCCCTGGGGGCCCTTCAGGCCAGCTAGGTTTTTGGGTCCTGGCTCCTTCGGTTTGGGAGCTGTTGCTGCAGTTGGGCATGTTGGCCGGAGAGTGCTTCTCGGGCCGCGAACTGCAACCTTGCAGGAATCTCCCAGGTTCCCGGCCCAACAAAAGCCCCCAGACCCAAATGGAGAGGGGCTGCTTGGGGGCCCCATGGGGGCCCTTCAGGCCAGCTAGGTCTTTGGGTCCTGGCTCCTTCGGTTTGGGAGCTGTTGCTGCAGTTGTGCATGTTGGCCGGAGAGTGCTTCTCGGGCCGCGAACTGAAACCTTGCAGGATTATCCCATGTTCCATGCCCAACGAAAGCCCCCAGACCCAAATTGAGAGGGGCTGCTTGGGGGCCCCCTGGGGGCCCTTCAGGCCAGCTAGGTCTTTGGGTCCTGGCTCCTTCGGTTTGGGAGCTGTTGCTGCAGTTGGGCATGTTGGCCGGAGAGTGCTTCTCGGGCCGCGAACTGCAACCTTGCAGGATTCTCCCAGGTTCCCGGCCCAACGAAAGCCCCCAGACCCAAATTGAGAGGGGCTGCTTGGGGGCCCCCTGGGGGCCCTTCAGGCCAGCTAGGTCTTTGGGTCCTGGCTCCTTCGCTTTGGGAGCTGTTGCTGCAGTTGGGCATGTTGGCCGGAGAGTGCTTCTCGGGCCGCGAACTGCAACCTTGCAGGATTCTCCCAGGTTCCCGGCCCAACGAAAGCCCCCAGACCCAAATTGAGAGGGGCTGCTTGGGGCCCCCCTGGGGGCCCTTCAGGCCAGCTAGGTCTTTGGGTCCTGGCTCCTTCGGTTTGGGAGCTGTTGCTGCAGTTGGGCATGTTGGCCGGAGAGTGCTTCTCGGGCCGCGAACTGCAACCTTGCAGGTACCTCCCAGGTTCCCGGCCCAACGAAAACCCCCAGACCCAAATGGAGAGGGGCTGCTTGGGGGCCCCCTGGGGGCCCTTCAGGCCAGCTAGGTCTTTGGGTCCTGGCTCCTTCGGTTTGGGAGCTGTTGCTGCAGTTGGGCATGTTGGCCAGAGAGTGCTTCTCGGGCCGCGAACTGTAACTTGCAGGTACCTCTCAGGTATACATGCCCAACGAAAGCCCCCAGACCCAAATGGAGAGGGGCTGCTTGGTGGCCTTCTGGGGGCCCTTCAGGCCAGCTAGGTCTTTGGGTCCTGGCTCCTTCGGTTTGGGAGCTGTTGCTGCAGTTGGGCATGTTGGCCGGAGAGTGCTTCTCGGGCCGCGAACTGCAACCTTGCAGGAATCTCCCAGGTTCCCGGCCCAACGAAAGCCCCCAGACCCAAATGGAGAGGGGCTGCTTGGGGGCCCCCTGGGGGCCCTTCAGGCCAGCTAGGTCTTTGGGTCCTGGCTCCTTCGCTTTGGGAGCTGTTGCTGCAGTTGGGCATGTTGGCCGGAGAGTGCTTCTCGGGCCGCGAACTGCAACCTTGCAGGAATCTCCCATGTCCCCGGCCCAACGAAAGCCCCCAGACCCAAATTGAGAGGGGCTGCTTGGGGGCCCCCAGGGGGCCCTTCAGGCCAGCTAGGTCTTTGGGTCCTGGCTCCTTCGGTTTGGGAGCTGTTGCTGCAGTTGTGCATGTTGGCCGGAGAGTGCTTCTCGGGCCGCGAACTGCAACCTTGCAGGAATCTGCCAGGTTCCCCGCCCAACGAAAGCCCCCAGACCCAGATTGAGAGGGGCTGCTTGGGGACCCCCTGGGGGCACTTCAGGCCAGCTAGGTCTTTGGGTCCTGGCTCCTTCGGTTTGGGAGCTGTTGCTGCAGTTGGGCATGTTGGCCGGAGAGTGCTTCTCGGGCCACGAACTGCAACCTTGCAGGATTCTCCCAGGTTCCCGGCCCAACGAAAGCCCCCAGACCCAAATTGAGAGGGGCTGCTTGGGGCCCCCCTGGGGGCCCTTCAGGCCAGCTAGGTCTTTGGGTCCTGGCTCCTTCGGTTTGGGAGCTGTTGCTGCAGTTGGGCATGTTGGCCGGAGAGTGCTTCTCGGGCCGCGAACTGCAACCTTGCAGGTACCTCTCAGGTATACATGCCCAACGAAAGCCCCCAGACCCAAATGGAGACGGGCTGTTTGGGGGCCCCCTGGGGGCCCTTCAGGCCAGCTAGGTCTTTGGGTCCTGGCTCCTTCGGTTTGGGAGCTGTTGCTGCAGTTGGGCATGTTGGCCGGAGAGTGCTTCTCGGGCCGCGAACTGCAACCTTGCAGGATTCTCCCAGGTTCCCGGCCCAACGAAAGCCCCCAGACCCAAATGGAGAGGGGCTGCTTGGGGCCCCCCTGGGGGCCCTTCAGGCCAGCTAGGTCTTTGGGTCCTGGCTCCTTCGGTTTGGGAGCTGTTGCTGCAGTTGGGCATGTTGGCCGGAGAGTGCTTCTCGGGCCGCCAACTGCAACCTTGCAGGATTCTCCCAGGTTCCCGGCCCAACGAAAGCCCCCAGACCCAAATTGAGAGGGGCTGCTTGGGGCCCCCCTGGGGGCCCTTCAGGCCAGCTAGGTCTTTGGGTCCTGGCTCCTTCGGTTTGGGAGCTGTTGCTGCAGTTGGGCATGTTGGCCGGAGAGTGCTTCTCGGGCCGCGAACTGCAACCTTGCAGGTACCTCCCAGGTTCCCGGCCCAACGAAAACCCCCAGACCCAAATGGAGAGGGGCTGCTTGGGGGCCCCCTGGGGGCCCTTCAGGCCAGCTAGGTCTTTGGGTCCTGGCTCCTTCGGTTTGGGCGCTGTTGCTGCAGTTGGGCATGTTGGCCGGAGAGTGCTTCTCGGGCCGCGAACTGAAACTTGCAGGTACCTCTCAGGTATACATGCCCAACGAAAGCCCCCAGACCCAAATGGAGAGGGGCTGCTTGGTGGCCTTCTGGGGGCCCTTCAGGCCAGCTAGTTCTTTGGGTCCTGGCTCCTTCGCTTTGGGAGCTGTTGCTGGATATTGGACATGTTGGCCGGAGAGTGCTTCTCGGGCCGCGAACTGCAACCTTGCTGGTATCTCCCAGGTTCTCAGCCTAAAGAAAGCCCCCAGACCCAAATGGAGAGGGGCTGCTTGGGGGCCCCCTGGGGGCCCTTCAGGCCAGCTAGGTCTTTGGGTCCTGGCTCCTTCGCTTTGGGAGCTGTTGTTGCAGTTGGGCATGTTGGCCGGAGAGTGCTTCTCGGGCCGCGAACTGCAACCTGGCAGGAATCTCCCAGGTTCCCGGCCCAACGAAAGCCCCCAGACCCAAATGGAGAGGGGCTGCTTGGGGCCCCCCTGGGGGCCCTTCAGGCCAGCTAGGTCTTGGGTCCTGGCTCATTCGGTTTGGGAGCTGTTGCTGCAGTTGGGCATGTTGGCCGGAGAGTGCTTCTCGGGCCGCGAACTGTAACCTTGCAGGTACCTCTCAGGTATCCATGCCCAACGAAAGCCCCCAGACCCAAATGGAGAGGGGCTGCTTGGGGACCCCCTGGGGGCCCTTCAGGCCAGCTAGGTCTTTGGGTCCTGGCTCCTTCGGTTTGGGAGCTGTTGCTGCAGTTGGGCATGTTGGCCGGAGAGTGCTTCTCGGGCCGCGAACTGTAACTTGCAGGTACCTCTCAGGTATACATGCCCAACGAAAGCCCCCAGACCCAAATGGAGAGGGGCTGCTTGGTGGCCTTCTGGGGGCCCTTCAGGCCAGCTAGGTCTTTGGGTCCTGGCTCCTTCGCTTTGGGAGCTGTTGCTGGATATTGGACATGTTGGCCGGAGAGTGCTTCTCGGGCCGCGAACTGCAACCTTGCTGGTATCTCCCAGGTTCTCAGCCTAAAGAAAGCCCCCAGACCCAAATGGAGAGGGGCTGCTTGGGGGCCCCCTGGGGGCCCTTCAGGCCAGCTAGGTCTTTGGGTCCTGGCTCCTTCGGTTTGGGAGCTGTTGCTGCAGTTGGGCATGTTGGCCGGAGAGTGCTTCTCCGGCCGCGAACTGCAACCTTGCAGGAATCTCCCAGGTTCCATGCCCAACGAAAGCCCCCAGACCCAAATTGAGAGGGGCTGCTTGGGGGCCCCCTGGGGGCCCTTCAGGCCAGCTAGGTCTTTGAGTCCTGGCTCCTTCGGTTTGGGAGCTGTTGCTGCAGTTGTGCATGTTGGCCGGAGAGTGCTTCTCGGGCCGCGAACTGCAACCTTGCAGGAATCTCCCAGGTTCCCCGCCCAACGAAAGCCCCCAGACCCAAATGGAGAGGGGCTGCTTGGGGGCCCCCCTGGGGGCCCTTCAGGCCAGCTAGGTCTTTGGGTCCTGGCTCCTTCGGTTTGGGAGCTGTTGCTGCAGTTGGGCATGTTGGCCGGAGAGTGCTTCTCGGGCCGCGAACTGTAACCTTGCAGGTACCTCTCAGGTATCCATGCCCAACGAAAGCCCCCAGACCCAAATGGAGAGGGGCTGCTTGGGGACCCCCTGGGGGCCCTTCAGGCCAGCTAGGTCTTTGTGTCCTGGCTCCTTCGGTTTGGGAGCTGTTGCTGCAGTTGGGCATGTTGGCCGGAGAGTGCTTCTCGGGCCGCGAACTGCAACCTTGCATGTACCTCCCAGGTTCCCGGCCCAATGAAAGCCCCCACACCCAAATTGAGAGGGGCTGCTTGGGGGCCCCCTGGGGGCCCTTCAGGCCAGCTAGGTCTTTGGGTCCTGGCTCCTTCGGTTTGGGAGCTGTTGCTGCAGTTGGGCATGTTGGCCGGAGAGTGCTTCTCGGGCCGCGAACTGCAACCTTGCAGGTACCTCTCAGGTATACATGCCCAACGAAAGCCCCCAGACCCAAATGGAGACGGGCTGTTTGGGGGCCCCATGGGGGCCCTTCAGGCCAGCTAGGTCTTTGGGTCCTGGCTCCTTCGGTTTGGGAGCTGTTGCTGCAGTTGGGCATGTTGGCCGGAGAGTGCTTCTCGGGCCGCGAACTGCAACCTTGCAGGATTCTCCCAGGTTCCCGGCCCAACGAAAGCCCCCAGACCCAAATTGAGAGGGGCTGCTTGGGGCCCCCCTGGGGGCCCTTCAGGCCAGCTAGGTCTTTGGGTCCTGGCTCCTTCGGTTTGGGAGCTGTTGCTGCAGTTGGGCATGTTGGCCGGAGAGTGCTTCTCGGGCCGCGAACTGCAACCTTGCAGGATTCTCCCAGGTTCCCGGCCCAACGAAAGCCCCCAGACCCAAATTGAGAGGGGCTGCTTGGGGCCCCCCTGGGGGCCCTTCAGGCCAGCTAGGTCTTTGGGTCCTGGCTCCTTCGCTTTGGGAGCTGTTGCTGCAGTTGGGCATGTTGGCCGGAGAGTGCTTCTCGGGCCGCGAACTGCAACCTTGCAGGTACCTCCCAGGTTCCCGGCCCAACGAAAACCCCCAGACCCAAATGGAGAGGGGCTGCTTGGGGGCCCCCTGGGGGCCCTTCAGGCCAGCTAGGTCTTTGGGTCCTGGCTCCTTCGGTTTGGGCGCTGTTGCTGCAGTTGGGCATGTTGGCCGGAGAGTGCTTCTCGGGCCGCGAACTGTAACTTGCAGGTACCTCTCAGGTATACATGCCCAACGAAAGCCCCCAGACCCAAATGGAGAGGGGCTGCTTGGTGGCCTTCTGGGGGCCCTTCAGGCCAGCTAGGTCTTTGGGTCCTGGCTCCTTCGCTTTGGGAGCTGTTGCTGGATATTGGACATGTTGGCCGGAGAGTGCTTCTCGGGCCGCGAACTGCAACCTTGCTGGTATCTCCCAGGTTCTCAGCCTAAAGAAAGCCCCCAGACCCAAATGGAGAGGGGCTGCTTGGGGGCCCCCTGGGGGCCCTTCAGGCCAGCTAGGTCTTTGGGTCCTGGCTCCTTCGCTTTGGGAGCTGTTGCTGCAGTTGGGCATGTTGGCCGGAGAGTGCTTCTCGGGCCGCGAACTGCAACCTTGCAGGATTCTCCCATGTTCGCGGCCCAACGAAAGCCCCCAGACCCAACTTGAGAGGGGCTGCTTGGGGCCCCCCTGGGGGCCCTTCAGGCCAGCTAGGTTTTTGGGTCCTGGCTCCTTCGGTTTGGGAGCTGTTGCTGCAGTTGGGCATGTTGGCCGGAGAGTGCTTCTCGGGCCGCGAACTGCAACCTTGCAGGAATCTCCCAGGTTCCCGGCCCAACAAAAGCCCCCAGACCCAAATGGAGAGGGGCTGCTTGGGGGCCCCATGGGGGCCCTTCAGGCCAGCTAGGTCTTTGGGTCCTGGCTCCTTCGGTTTGGGAGCTGTTGCTGCAGTTGTGCATGTTGGCCGGAGAGTGCTTCTCGGGCCGCGAACTGAAACCTTGCAGGAATATCCCATGTTCCATGCCCAACGAAAGCCCCCAGACCCAAATTGAGAGGGGCTGCTTGGGGGCCCCCTGGGGGCCCTTCAGGCCAGCTAGGTCTTTGGGTCCTGGCTCCTTCGGTTTGGGAGCTGTTGCTGCAGTTGGGCATGTTGGCCGGAGAGTGCTTCTCGGGCCGCGAACTGCAACCTTGCAGGATTCTCCCAGGTTCCCGGCCCAACGAAAGCCCCCAGACCCAAATTGAGAGGGGCTGCTTGGGGGCCCCCTGGGGGCCCTTCAGGCCAGCTAGGTCTTTGGGTCCTGGCTCCTTCGCTTTGGGAGCTGTTGCTGCAGTTGGGCATGTTGGCCGGAGAGTGCTTCTCGGGCCGCGAACTGCAACCTTGCAGGATTCTCCCAGGTTCCCGGCCCAACGAAAGCCCCCAGACCCAAATGGAGAGGGGCTGCTTGGGGGCCCCCTGGGGGCCCTTCAGGCCAGCTAGGTCTTTGGGTCCTGGCTCCTTCGGTTTGGGAGCTGTTGCTGCAGTTGGGCATGTTGGCCGGAGAGTGCTTCTCGGGCCGCGAACTGCAACCTTACAGGTACCTCCCAGGTTCCCGGCCCAACGAAAACCCCCAGACCCAAATGGAGAGGGGCTGCTTGGGGGCCCCCTGGGGGCCCTTCAGGCCAGCTAGGTCTTTGGGTCCTGGCTCCTTCGGTTTGGGAGCTGTTGCTGCAGTTGGGCATGTTGGCCAGAGAGTGCTTCTCGGGCCGCGAACTGTAACTTGCAGGTACCTCTCAGGTATACATGCCCAACGAAAGCCCCCAGACCCAAATGGAGAGGGGCTGCTTGGTGGCCTTCTGGGGGCCCTTCAGGCCAGCTAGGTCTTTGGGTCCTGGCTCCTTTGGTTTGGGAGCTGTTGCTGCAGTTGGGCATGTTGGCCGGAGAGTGCTTCTCGGGCCGCGAACTGCAACCTTGCAGGAATCTCCCAGGTTCCCGGCCCAACGAAAGCCCCCAGACCCAAATGGAGAGGGGCTGCTTGGGGGCCCCCTGGGGGCCCTTCAGGCCAGCTAGGTCTTTGGGTCCTGGCTCCTTCGCTTTGGGAGCTGTTGCTGCAGTTGGGCATGTTGGCCGGAGAGTGCTTCTCGGGCCGCGAACTGCAACCTTGCAGGAATCTCCCAGGTTCCCGGCCCAACGAAAGCCCCCAGACCCAAATTGAGAGGGGCTGCTTGGGGGCCCCCTGGGGGCCCTTCAGGCCAGCTAGGTCTTTGGGTCCTGGCTCCTTCGGTTTGGGAGCTGTTGCTGCAGTTGTGCATGTTGGCCGGAGAGTGCTTCTCGGGCCGCGAACTGCAACCTTGCAGGAATCTGCCAGGTTCCCCGCCCAACGAAAGCCCCCAGACCCAAATTGAGAGGGGCTGCTTGGGGACCCCCTGGGGGCACTTCAGGCCAGCTAGGTCTTTGGGTCCTGGCTCCTTCGGTTTGGGAGCTGTTGCTGCAGTTGGGCATGTTGGCCGGAGAGTGCTTCTCGGGCCACGAACTGCAACCTTGCAGGATTCTCCCAGGTTCCCGGCCCAACGAAAGCCCCCAGACCCAAATTGAGAGGGGCTGCTTGGGGCCCCCCTGGGGGCCCTTCAGGCCAGCTAGGTCTTTGGGTCCTGGCTCCTTCGGTTTGGGAGCTGTTGCTGCAGTTGGGCATGTTGGCCGGAGAGTGCTTCTCGGGCCGCGAACTGCAACCTTGCAGGTACCTCTCAGGTATACATGCCCAACGAAAGCCCCCAGACCCAAATGGAGACGGGCTGTTTGGGGGCCCCCTGGGGGCCCTTCAGGCCAGCTAGGTCTTTGGGTCCTGGCTCCTTCGGTTTGGGAGCTGTTGCTGCAGTTGGGCATGTTGGCCGGAGAGTGCTTCTCGGGCCGCGAACTGCAACCTTGCAGGATTCTCCCAGGTTCCCGGCCCAACGAAAGCCCCCAGACCCAAATTGAGAGGGGCTGCTTGGGGCCCCCCTGGGGGCCCTTCAGGCCAGCTAGGTCTTTGGGTCCTGGCTCCTTCGGTTTGGGAGCTGTTGCTGCAGTTGGGCATGTTGGCCGGAGAGTGCTTCTCGGGCCGTGAACTGCAACCTTGCAGGATTCTCCCAGGTTCCCGGCCCAACGAAAGCCCCCAGACCCAAATTGAGAGGGGCTGCTTGGGGCCCCCCTGGGGGCCCTTCAGGCCAGCTAGGTCTTTGGGTCCTGGCTCCTTCGGTTTGGGAGCTGTTGCTGCAGTTGGGCATGTTGGCCGGAGAGTGCTTCTCGGGCCGCGAACTGCAACCTTGCAGGTACCTCCCAGGTTCCCGGCCCAACGAAAACCCCCAGACCCAAATGGAGAGGGGCTGCTTGGGGGCCCCCTGGGGGCCCTTCAGGCCAGCTAGGTCTTTGGGTCCTGGCTCCTTCGGTTTGGGCGCTGTTGCTGCAGTTGTGCATGTTGGCCGGAGAGTGCTTCTCGGGCCGCGAACTGTAACTTGCAGGTACCTCTCAGGTATACATGCCCAACGAAAGCCCCCAGACCCAAATGGAGAGGGGCTGCTTGGTGGCCTTCTGGGGGCCCTTCAGGCCAGCTAGTTCTTTGGGTCCTGGCTCCTTCGCTTTGGGAGCTGTTGCTGGATATTGGACATGTTGGCCGGAGAGTGCTTCTCGGGCCGCGAACTGCAACCTTGCTGGTATCTCCCAGGTTCTCAGCCTAAAGAAAGCCCCCAGACCCAAATGGAGAGGGGCTGCTTGGGGGCCCCCTGGGGGCCCTTCAGGCCAGCTAGGTCTTTGGGTCCTGGCTCCTTCGCTTTGGGAGCTGTTGTTGCAGTTGGGCATGTTGGCCGGAGAGTGCTTCTCGGGCCGCGAACTGCAACCTTGCAGGAATCTCCCAGGTTCCCGGCCCAACGAAAGCCCCCAGACCCAAATGGAGAGGGGCTGCTTGGGGCCCCCCTGGGGGCCCTTCAGGCCAGCTAGGTCTTGGGTCCTGGCTCATTCGGTTTGGGAGCTGTTGCTGCAGTTGGGCATGTTGGCCGGAGAGTGCTTCTCGGGCCGCGAACTGTAACCTTGCAGGTACCTCTCAGGTATCCATGCCCAACGAAAGCCCCCAGACCCAAATGGAGAGGGGCTGCTTGGGGACCCCCTGGGGGCCCTTCAGGCCAGCTAGGTCTTTGGGTCCTGGCTCCTTCGGTTTGGGAGCTGTTGCTGCAGTTGGGCATGTTGGCCGGAGAGTGCTTCTCGGGCCGCGAACTGTAACTTGCAGGTACCTCTCAGGTATACATGCCCAACGAAAGCCCCCAGACCCAAATGGAGAGGGGCTGCTTGGTGGCCTTCTGGGGGCCCTTCAGGCCAGCTAGGTCTTTGGGTCCTGGCTCCTTCGCTTTGGGAGCTGTTGCTGGATATTGGACATGTTGGCCGGAGAGTGCTTCTCGGGCCGCGAACTGCAACCTTGCTGGTATCTCCCAGGTTCTCAGCCTAAAGAAAGCCCCCAGACCCAAATGGAGAGGGGCTGCTTGGGGGCCCCCTGGGGGCCCTTCAGGCCAGCTAGGTCTTTGGGTCCTGGCTCCTTCGGTTTGGGAGCTGTTGCTGCAGTTGGGCATGTTGGCCGGAGAGTGCTTCTCCGGCCGCGAACTGCAACCTTGAAGGAATCTCCCAGGTTCCATGCCCAACGAAAGCCCCCAGACCCAAATTGAGAGGGGCTGCTTGGGGGCCCCCCTGGGGGCCCTTCAGGCCAGCTAGGTCTTTGGGTCCTGGCTCCTTCGGTTTGGGAGCTGTTGCTGCAGTTGGGCATGTTGGCCGGAGAGTGCTTCTCGGGCCGCGAACTGTAACCTTGCAGGTACCTCTCAGGTATCCATGCCCAACGAAAGCCTCCAGACCCAAATGGAGAGGGGCTGCTTGGGGGCCCTATGGGGGCCCTTCAGGCCAGCTAGGTCTTTGGGTCCTGGCTCCTTCGGTTTGGGAGCTGTTGCTGCAGTTGGGCATGTTGGCCGGAGAGTGCTTCTCGGGCCGCGAACTGCAACCTTGCATGTACCTCCCAGGTTCCCGGCCCAATGAAAGCCCCCACACCCAAATTGAGAGGGGCTGCTTGGGGGCCCCCTGGGGGCCCTTCAGGCCAGCTAGGTCTTTGGGTCCTGGCTCCTTCGGTTTGGGAGCTGTTGCTGCAGTTGAGCATGTTGGCCGGAGAGTGCTTCTCGGGCCGCGAACTGCAACCTTGCAGGAATCTCCCAGGTTCCATGCCCAACGAAAGCCCCCAGACCCAAATGGAGAGGGGCTGCTTGGGGGCCCCCTGGGGGCACTTCAGGCCAGCTAGGTCTTTGGGTCCTGGCTCCTTCGGTTTGGGAGCTGTTGCTGCAGTTGGGCATGTTGGCCGGAGAGTGCTTCTCGGGCCGCGAACTGCAACCTTGCAGGATTCTCCCAGGTTCCCGGCCCAACGAAAGCCCCCAGACCCAAATTGAGAGGGGCTGCTTGGGGCCCCCCTGGGGGCCCTTCAGGCCAGCTAGGTCTTTGGGTCCTGGCTCCTTCGCTTTGGGAGCTGTTGCTGCAGTTGGGCATGTTGGCCGGAGAGTGCTTCTCGGGCCGCGAACTGCAAACTTGCACGTACCTCCCAGGTTCCTGGCCCAACGAAAACCCCCAGACCCAAATGGAGAGGGGCTGCTTGGGGGCCCCCTGGGGGCCCTTCAGGCCAGCTAGGTCTTTGGGTCCTGGCTCCTTCGGTTTGGGCGCTGTTGCTGCAGTTGGGCATGTTGGCCGGAGAGTGCTTCTCGGGCCGCGAACTGTAACTTGCAGGTACCTCTCAGGTATACATGCCCAACGAAAGCCCCCAGACCCAAATGGAGAGGGGCTGCTTGGTGGCCTTCTGGGGGCCATTCAGGCCAGCTAGGTCTTTGGGTCCTGGCTCCTTCGCTTTGGGAGCTGTTGCTGGATATTGGACATGTTGGCCGGAGAGTGCTTCTCGCGCCGCGGACTGCAACCTTGCTGGTATCTCCCAGGTTCTCAGCCTAAAGAAAGCCCCCAGACCCAAATGGAGAGGGGCTGCTTGGGGGCCCCCCTGGGGGCCCTTCAGGCCAGCTAGGTCTTTGGGTCCTGGCTCCTTCGCTTTGGGAGCTGTTGCTGCAGTTGGGCATGTTGGCCGGAGAGTGCTTCTCCGGCCGCGAACTGCAACCTTGCAGGAATCTCCCAGGTTCCATGCCCAACGAAAGCCCCCAGACCCAAATTGAGAGGGGCTGCTTTGGGGCCCCCTGGGGGCCCTTCAGGCCAGCTAGGTCTTTGAGTCCTGGCTCCTTCGGTTTGGGAGCTGTTGCTGCAGTTGTGCATGTTGGCCGGAGAGTGCTTCTCGGGCCGCGAACTGCAACCTTGCAGGAATCTCCCAGGTTCCCCGCCCAACGAAAGCCCCCAGACCCAAATGGAGAGGGGCTGCTTGGGGCCCCCCTGGGGGCCCTTCAGGCCAGCTAGGTCTTTGGGTCCTGGCTCCTTCGGTTTGGGAGCTGTTGCTGCAGTTGGTGGTGTTGGCCGGAGAGTGCTTCTCGGGCCGCGAACTGTAACCTTGCAGGTACCTCTCAGGTATCCATGCCCAACGAAAGCCCCCAGACCCAAACGGAGAGGGGCTGCTTGGGGACCCCCTGGGGGCCCTTCAGGCCAGCTAGGTCTTTGGGTCCTGGCTCCTTCGGTTTGGGAGCTGTTGCTGCAGTTGGGCATGTTGGCCGGAGAGTGCTTCTCGGGCCGCGAACTGCAACCTTGCATGTACCTCCCAGGTTCCCGGCCCAATGAAAGCCCCCAGACCCAAATTGAGAGTGGCTGCTTGGGGGCCCCATGGGGGCCCTTCAGGCCAGCTATTTCTTTGGGTCCTGGCTCATTCGGTTTGGGAGCTGTTGCTGCAGTTGGGCATGTTGGCCGGAGAGTGCTTCTCGGGCCGCGAACTGGAACCTTGCAGGTACCTCCCAGGTTCCCGGCCCAACAAAAG
This sequence comes from Gallinula chloropus, assembly GCF_964237585.1. Lineage (NCBI taxonomy): Eukaryota > Metazoa > Chordata > Aves > Gruiformes > Rallidae > Gallinula > Gallinula chloropus. The sequence goes on from NW_028168779.1 coordinate 389,501, forward strand.
CCCCCAGACCCAAATGGAGAGGGGCTGCTTGGGGGCCCCCTGGGGGCCCTTCAGGCCAGCTAGGTCTTTGGGTCCTGGCTCCTTCGGTTTGGGAGCTGTTGGTGCAGTTGGGCATGTTGGCCGGAGAGTGCTTCTCGGGCCGCGAACTGCAACCTTGCATGAATCTCCCAGGTTCCCCGCACAACGAAAGCCCCCAGACCCAAATGGAGAGGGGCTGCTTGGGGACCCCCTGGGGGCTCTTCAGGCCAGCTAGATCTTTGGGTCCTGGCTCCTTCGCTTTGGGAGCTGTTGCTGCAGTTGGGCATGTTGGCCGGAGAGTGCTTCTCGGGCCGCGAACTGCAACCTTGCAGCTACCTCCCAGGTTCCCGGCCCAACGAAAGCCCCCAGACCCAAATTGAGAGGGGCTGCTTGGGGGCCCCCTGGGGGCCCTTCAGGCCAGCTAGGTCTTTGGGTCCTGGCTCCTTCGGTTTGGGAGCTGTTGCTGCAGTTGGGCATGTTGGCCGGAGAGTGCTTCTCGGGCCGCGAACTGCAACCTTGCAGGATTCTCCCAGGTTCCCGGCCCAACGAAAGTCCCCAGACCCAAATTGAGAGGGGCTGCTTGGGGCCCCCCTGGGGGCCCTTCAGGCCAGCTAGGTCTTTGGGTCCTGGCTCCTTCGGTTTGGGAGCTGTTGCTGCAGTTGGGCATGTTGGCCGGAGAGTGCTTCTCGGGCAGCGAACTGCAACCTTGCAGGATTCTCCCAGGTTCCCGGCCCAACGAAAGCCCCCAGACCCAAATTGAGAGGGGCTGCTTGGGGGCCCCCTGGGGGCCCTTCAGGCCAGCTAGGTCTTTGGGTCCTGGCTCCTTCGGTTTGGGAGCTGTTGCTGCAGTTGGGCATGTTGGCCGGAGAGTGCTTCTCGGGCCGCGAACTGCAACCTTGCAGGATTCTCCCAGGTTCCCGGCCCAACGAAAGCCCCCAGACCCAAATGGAGAGGGGCTGCTTGGGGCCCCCTGGGGGCCCTTCAGGCCAGCTAGGTCTTTGGGTCCTGGCTCCTTCGGTTTGGGAGCTGTTGCTGCAGTTGGGCATGTTGGCCGGAGAGTGCTTCTCGGGCCGCGAACTGTAACTTGCAGGTACCTCTCAGGTATACATGCCCAACAAAAGCCCCCAGACCCAAATGAAGAGGGGCTGCTTGGGGGCCTTCTGGGGGCCCTTCAGGCCAGCTAGGTCTTTGGGTCCTGGCTCCTTCGCTTTGGGAGCTGTTGCTGCAGTTGGGCATGTTGGCCGGAGAGTGCTTCTCGGGCCGCGAACTGCAACCTTGCAGGATTCTCCCAGGTTCCCGGCCCAACGAAAGTCCCCAGACCCAAATTGAGAGGGGCTGCTTGGGGCCCCCCTGGGGGCCCTTCAGGCCAGCTAGGTCTTTGGGTCCTGGCTCCTTCGGTTTGGGAGCTGTTGCTGCAGTTGGGCATGTTGGCCGGAGAGTGCTTCTCGGGCAGCGAACTGCAACCTTGCAGGATTCTCCCAGGTTCCCGGCCCAACGAAAGCCCCCAGACCCAAATTGAGAGGGGCTGCTTGGGGGCCCCCTGGGGGCCCTTCAGGCCAGCTAGGTCTTTGGGTCCTGGCTCCTTCGGTTTGGGAGCTGTTGCTGCAGTTGGGCATGTTGGCCGGAGAGTGCTTCTCGGGCCGCGAACTGCAACCTTGCAGGATTCTCCCAGGTTCCCGGCCCAACGAAAGCCCCCAGACCCAAATGGAGAGGGGCTGCTTGGGGCCCCCTGGGGGCCCTTCAGGCCAGCTAGGTCTTTGGGTCCTGGCTCCTTCGGTTTGGGAGCTGTTGCTGCAGTTGGGCATGTTGGCCGGAGAGTGCTTCTCGGGCCGCGAACTGTAACTTGCAGGTACCTCTCAGGTATACATGCCCAACAAAAGCCCCCAGACCCAAATGAAGAGGGGCTGCTTGGGGGCCTTCTGGGGGCCCTTCAGGCCAGCTAGGTCTTTGGGTCCTGGCTCCTTCGCTTTGGGAGCTGTTACTGGATATTGGGCATGTTGGCCGGAGAGTGCTTCTCGGGCCGCGAACTGCAACCTTGCTGGTATCTCCCAGATTCTCAGCCTAAAGAAAGCCCCCAGACCCAAATGGAGAGGGGCTGCTTGGGGGCCCCCTGGGGGCCCTTCAGGCCAGCTAGGTCTTTGGGTCCTGGCTCCTTCGCTTTGGGAGCTGTTGCTGCAGTTGGGCATGTTGGCCGGAGAGTGCTTCTCGGGCCGCGAACTGCAACCTTGCAGGAATCTCCCAGGTTCCCGGCCCAACGAAAGCCCCCAGACCCAAATGGAGAGGGGCTGCTTGGGGGCCCCCTGGGGGCCCTTCAGGCCAGCTAGGTCTTTGGGTCCTGGCTCCTTCGCTTTGGGAGCTGTTGCTGCAGTTGTGCTTGTTGGCCGGAAAGTGCTTCTCGGGCTGCGAACTGCAACCTTGCATGAATCTCCCACGTTCCCCGCCCAACGAAAGCCCCCAGACCCAAATGGAGAGGGGCTGCTTGGGGACCCCCTGGGGGCACTTCAGGCCAGCTAGGTCTTTGGGTCCTGGCTCCTTCGGTTTGGGAGCTGTTGCTGCAGTTGGGCATGTTGGCCGGAGAGTGCTTCTCGGGCCGCGAAGTTTAACTTGCAGGTACCACTCAGGTATACATGCCGAACGAAAGACCCCAGACCCAAATGGAGAGGAGCTCCTTGGGGGCCCCATGGGGGCCCTTCAGGCCAGCTAGGTCTTTGGGTCCTGGCTCCTTCGCTTTGGGAGCTGTTGCTGCAGTTGGGCATGTTGGCCGGAGAGTGCTTCTCGGGCCGCGAACTACAACCTTGCAGGAATCTCCCAGGTTCCATGCCCAACGAAAGCCCCCAGACCCAAATGGAGAGGGGCTGCTTGGGGGCCCCCTGGGGGCCCTTCAGGCCAGCTAGGTCTTTGGGTCCTGGCTCCTTCGGTTTGGGAGCTGTTGCTGCAGTTGGGCATGTTGGCCGGAGAGTGCTTCTCGGGCCGCGAACTGCAACCTTGCAGGTACCTCTCAGGTATACATGCCCAACGAAAGCCCCCAGACCCAAATGGAGACGGGCTGTTAGGGGGCCCCCTGGGGGCCCTTCAGGCCAGCTAGGTCTTTGGGTCCTGGCTCCTTCGGTTTGGGAGCTGTTGCTGCAGTTGGGCATGTTGGCCGGAGAGTGCTTCTCGGGCCGCGAACTGCAACCTTGCAGGATTCTCCCAGGTTCCCGGCCCAACGAAAGCCCCCAGACCCAAATTGAGAGGGGCTGCTTGGGGCCCCCCTGGGGGCCCTTCAGGCCAGCTAGGTCTTTGGGTCCTGGCTCCTTCGGTTTGGGAGCTGTTGCTGCAGTTGGGCATGTTGGCCGGAGAGTGCTTCTCGGGCCGTGAACTGCAACCTTGCAGGATTCTCCCAGGTTCCCGGCCCAACGAAAGCCCCCAGACCCAAATTGAGAGGGGCTGCTTGGGGCCCCCCTGGGGGCCCTTCAGGCCAGCTAGGTCTTTGGGTCCTGGCTCCTTCGGTTTGGGAGCTGTTGCTGCAGTTGGGCATGTTGGCCGGAGAGTGCTTCTCGGGCCGCGAACTGCAACCTTGCAGGTACCTCCCAGGTTCCCGGCCCAACGAAAACCCCCAGACCCAAATGGAGAGGGGCTGCTTGGGGGCCCCCTGGGGGCCCTTCAGGCCAGCTAGGTCTTTGGGTCCTGGCTCCTTCGGTTTGGGCGCTGTTGCTGCAGTTGGGCATGTTGGCCGGAGAGTGCTTCTCGGGCCGCGAACTGTAACTTGCAGGTACCTCTCAGGTATACATGCCCAACGAAAGCCCCCAGACCCAAATGGAGAGGGGCTGCTTGGTGGCCTTCTGGGGGCCCTTCAGGCCAGCTAGTTCTTTGGGTCCTGGCTCCTTCGCTTTGGGAGCTGTTGCTGGATATTGGGCATGTTGGCCGGAGAGTGCTTCTCGGGCCGCGAACTGCAACCTTGCTGGTATCTCCCAGGTTCTCAGCCTAAAGAAAGCCCCCAGACCCAAATGGAGAGGGGCTGCTTGGGGGCCCCCTGGGGGCCCTTCAGGCCAGCTAGGTCTTTGGGTCCTGGCTCCTTCGCTTTGGGAGCTGTTGTTGCAGTTGGGCATGTTGGCCGGAGAGTGCTTCTCGGGCCGCGAACTGCAACCTTGCAGGAATCTCCCAGGTTCCCGGCCCAACGAAAGCCCCCAGACCCAAATGGAGAGGGGCTGCTTGGGGCCCCCCTGGGGGCCCTTCAGGCCAGCTAGGTTTTGGGTCCTGGCTCATTCGGTTTGGGAGCTGTTGCTGCAGTTGGGCATGTTGGCCGGAGAGTGCTTCTCGGGCCGCGAACTGTAACCTTGCAGGTACCTCTCAGGTATCCATGCCCAACGAAAGCCCCCAGACCCAAATGGAGAGGGGCTGCTTTGGGACCCCCTGGGGGCCCTTCAGGCCAGCTAGGTCTTTGGGTCCTGGCTCCTTCGGTTTGGGAGCTGTTGCTGCAGTTGGGCATGTTGGCCGGAGAGTGCTTCTCGGGCCGCGAACTGTAACTTGCAGGTACCTCTCAGGTATACATGCCCAACGAAAGCCCCCAGACCCAAATGGAGAGGGGCTGCTTGGTGGCCTTCTGGGGGCCCTTCAGGCCAGCTAGGTCTTTGGGTCCTGGCTCCTTCGCTTTGGGAGCTGTTGCTGGATATTGGACATGTTGGCCGGAGAGTGCTTCTCGGGCCGCGAACTGCAACCTTGCTGGTATCTCCCAGGTTCTCAGCCTAAAGAAAGCCCCCAGACCCAAATGGAGAGGGGCTGCTTGGGGGCCCCCTGGGGGCCCTTCAGGCCAGCTAGGTCTTTGGGTCCTGGCTCCTTCGCTTTGGGAGCTGTTGCTGCAGTTGGGCATGTTGGCCGGAGAGTGCTTCTCCGGCCGCGAACTGCAACCTTGCAGGAATCTCCCAGGTTCCATGCCCAACGAAAGCCCCCAGACCCAAATTGAGAGGGGCTGCTTGGGGGCCCCCTGGGGGCCCTTCAGGCCAGCTAGGTCTTTGAGTCCTGGCTCCTTCGGTTTGGGAGCTGTTGCTGCAGTTGTGCATGTTGGCCGGAGAGTGCTTCTCGGGCCGCGAACTGCAACCTTGCAGGAATCTCCCAGGTTCCCCGCCCAACGAAAGCCCCCAGACCCAAATGGAGAGGGGCTGCTTGGGGGCCCCCCTGGGGGCCCTTCAGGCCAGCTAGGTCTTTGGGTCCTGGCTCCTTCGGTTTGGGAGCTGTTGCTGCAGTTGGGCATGTTGGCCGGAGAGTGCTTCTCGGGCCGCGAACTGTAAACTTGCAGGTACCTCTCAGGTATCCATGCCCAACGAAAGCCCCCAGACCCAAATGGAGAGGGGCTGCTTGGGGACCCCCTGGGGGCCCTTCAGGCCAGCTAGGTCTTTGTGTCCTGGCTCCTTCGGTTTGGGAGCTGTTGCTGCAGTTGGGCATGTTGGCCGGAGAGTGCTTCTCGGGCCGCGAACTGCAGCCTTGCATGTACCTCCCAGGTTCCCGGCCCAATGAAAGCCCCCAGACCCAAATTGAGAGGGGCTGCTTGGGGGCCCCCTGGGGGCCCTTCAGGCCAGCTAGGTCTTTGGGTCCTGGCTCCTTCGGTTTGGGAGCTGTTGCTGCAGTTGGGCATGTTGGCCGGAGAGTGCTTCTCGGGCCGCGAACTACAACCTTGCAGGAATCTCCCAGGTTCCATGCCCAACGAAAGCCCCCAGACCCAAATGGAGAGGGGCTGCTTGGGGGCCCCCTGGGGGCACTTCAGGCCAGCTAGGTCTTTGGGTCCTGGCTCCTTCGGTTTGGGAGCTGTTGCTGCAGTTGGGCATGTTGGCCGGAGAGTGCTTCTCAGGCCGCGAACTGCAACCTTGCAGGATTCTCCCAGTTTCCCGGCCCAAAGAAAGCCCCCAGACCCAAATTGAGAGGGGCTGCTTGGGGGCCCCCTGGGGGCCCTTCAGGCCAGCTAGGTCTTTGGGTCCTGGCTCCTTCGGTTTGGGAGCTGTTGCTGCAGTTGGGCATGTTGGCCGGAGAGTGCTTCTCGGGCCGCGAACTGCAACCTTGCAGGATTCTCCCAGGTTCCCGGCCCAACGAAAGACCCCAGACCCAAATTGAGAGGGGCTGCTTGGGGCCCCCCTGGGGGCCCTTCAGGCCAGCTAGGTCTTTGGGTCCTGGCTCCTTCGCTTTGGGAGCTGTTGCTGCAGTTGGGCATGTTGGCCGGAGAGTGCTTCTCGGGCCGCGAACTGCAACCTTGCAGGTACCTCCCAGGTTCCCGCCCCAACGAAAACCCCCAGACCCAAATGGAGAGGGGCTGCTTGGGGGACACATGGGGGCCCTTCAGGCCAGCTAGGTCTTTGGGTCCTGGCTCCTTCGCTTTTGGAGCTGTTGCTGCAGTTGGGCATGTTGGCCGGAGAGTGCTTCTCGGGCCGCGAACTGTAACCTTGCAGGTACCTCTCAGGTATACATGCCCAACGAAAGCCCCCAGACCCAAATTGAGAGTGGCTGCTTGGGGGCCCCATGGGGGCCCTTCAGGCCAGCTATTTCTTTGGGTCCTGGCTCATTCGGTTTGGGAGCTTTTGCTGCAGTTGGGCATGTTGGCCGGAGAGTGCTTCTCGGGCCGCGAACTGGAACCTTGCAGGTACCTCCCAGGTTCCCGGCCCAACAAAAGCCCCCAGACCCAAATGGAGAGGGGCTGCTTGGGGGCCCCCTGGGGGCCCTTCAGGCCAGCTAGGTCTTTGGGTCCTGGCTCCTTCGGTTTGGGAGCTGTTGCTGCAGTTGGGCATGTTGGCCGGAGAGTGCTTCTTGGGCCGCGAACTGCAACCTTGCATGAATCTCCCATGTTCCATGCCCAACGAAAGCCCCCAGACCCAAATTGAGAGGGGCTGCTTTGGGGCCCCCTGGGGGCCCTTCAGGCCAGCTAGGTCTTTGGGTCCTGGCTCCTTCGCTTTGGGAGCTGTTGCTGCAGTTGGGCATGTTGGCCGGAGAGTGCTTCTCGGGCCGCGAACTGCAACCTTGCAGGTACCTCCCAGGTATACATGCCCAACGAAAGCCCCCAGACCCAAATGGAGAGGGGCTGCTTGGGGGCCCCCTGGGGGCCCTTCAGGCCAGCTAGGTCTTTGGGTCCTGGCTCCTTCGGTTTGGGAGCTGTTGCTGCAGTTGGGCATGATGGCCGGAGAGTGCTTCTCGGGCCGCGAACTGCAACCTTGCAGGAATCTCCCAGGTTCCATGCCCAACGAAAGCCCCCAGACCAAAATTGAGAGGGGCTGCTTGGGGGCCCCCTGGGGGCCCTTCAGGCCAGCTAGGTCTTTGGGTCCTGGCTCCTTCGGTTTGGGAGCTGTTGGTGCAGTTGGGCATGTTGGCCGGAGAGTGCTTCTCGGGCCGCGAACTGCAACCTTGCATGAATCTCCCAGGTTCCCCGCACAACGAAAGCCCCCAGACCCAAATGGAGAGGGGCTGCTTGGGGACCCCCTGGGGGCTCTTCAGGCCAGCTAGATCTTTGGGTCCTGGCTCCTTCGCTTTGGGAGCTGTTGCTGCAGTTGGGCATGTTGGCCGGAGAGTGCTTCTCGGGCCGCGAACTGCAACCTTGCAGCTACCTCCCAGGTTCCCGGCCCAACGAAAGCCCCCAGACCCAAATTGAGAGGGGCTGCTTGGGGGCCCCCTGGGGGCCCTTCAGGCCAGCTAGGTCTTTGGGTCCTGGCTCCTTCGGTTTGGGAGCTGTTGCTGCAGTTGGGCATGTTGGCCGGAGAGTGCTTCTCGGGCCGCGAACTGCAACCTTGCAGGATTCTCCCAGGTTCCCGGCCCAACGAAAGTCCCCAGACCCAAATTGAGAGGGGCTGCTTGGGGCCCCCCTGGGGGCCCTTCAGGCCAGCTAGGTCTTTGGGTCCTGGCTCCTTCGGTTTGGGAGCTGTTGCTGCAGTTGGGCATGTTGGCCGGAGAGTGCTTCTCGGGCAGCGAACTGCAACCTTGCAGGATTCTCCCAGGTTCCCGGCCCAACGAAAGCCCCCAGACCCAAATTGAGAGGGGCTGCTTGGGGGCCCCCTGGGGGCCCTTCAGGCCAGCTAGGTCTTTGGGTCCTGGCTCCTTCGGTTTGGGAGCTGTTGCTGCAGTTGGGCATGTTGGCCGGAGAGTGCTTCTCGGGCCGCGAACTGCAACCTTGCAGGATTCTCCCAGGTTCCCGGCCCAACGAAAGCCCCCAGACCCAAATGGAGAGGGGCTGCTTGGGGCCCCCTGGGGGCCCTTCAGGCCAGCTAGGTCTTTGGGTCCTGGCTCCTTCGGTTTGGGAGCTGTTGCTGCAGTTGGGCATGTTGGCCGGAGAGTGCTTCTCGGGCCGCGAACTGTAACTTGCAGGTACCTCTCAGGTATACATGCCCAACAAAAGCCCCCAGACCCAAATGAAGAGGGGCTGCTTGGGGGCCTTCTGGGGGCCCTTCAGGCCAGCTAGGTCTTTGGGTCCTGGCTCCTTCGCTTTGGGAGCTGTTACTGGATATTGGGCATGTTGGCCGGAGAGTGCTTCTCGGGCCGCGAACTGCAACCTTGCTGGTATCTCCCAGATTCTCAGCCTAAAGAAAGCCCCCAGACCCAAATGGAGAGGGGCTGCTTGGGGGCCCCCTTGGGGCCCTTCAGGCCAGGTAGGTCTTTGGGTCCTGGCTCCTTCGCTTTGGGAGCTGTTGCTGCAGTTGGGCATGTTGGCCGGAGAGTGCTTCTCGGGCCGCGAACTGCAACCTTGCAGGAATCTCCCATGTTCCCCGCCCAACGAAAGCCCCCAGACCCAAATTGAGAGGGGCTGCTTGGGGGCCCCCTGGGGGCCCTTCAGGCCAGCTAGGTCTTTGGGTCCTGGCTCCTTCGGTTTGGGAGCTGTTGCTGCAGTTGTGCTTGTTGGCCGGAAAGTGCTTCTCGGGCTGCGAACTGCAACCTTGCATGAATCTCCCACGTTCCCCGCCCAACGAAAGCCCCCAGAACCAAATGGAGAGGGGCTGCTTGGGGACCCCCTGGGGGCACTTCAGGCCAGCTAGGTCTTTGGGTCCTGGCTCCTTCGGTTTGGGAGCTGTTGCTGCAGTTGGGCATGTTGGCCGGAGAGTGCTTCTCGGGCCGCGAAGTTTAACTTGCAGGTACCACTCAGGTATACATGCCGAACGAAAGACCCCAGACCCAAATGGAGAGGAGCTCCTTGGGGGCCCCATGGGGGCCCTTCAGGCCAGCTAGGTCTTTGGGTCCTGGCTCCTTCGCTTTGGGAGCTGTTGCTGCAGTTGGGCATGTTGGCCGGAGAGTGCTTCTCGGGCCGCGAACTACAACCTTGCAGGAATCTCCCAGGTTCCATGCCCAACGAAAGCCCCCAGACCCAAATGGAGAGGGGCTGCTTGGGGGCCCCCTGGGGGCCCTTCAGGCCAGCTAGGTCTTTGGGTCCTGGCTCCTTCGGTTTGGGAGCTCTTGCTGCAGTTGGGCATGTTGGCCAGAGAGTGCTTCTCGGGCCGCGAACTGCAACCTTGCAGGATTCTCCCAGGTTCCCGGCCCAACCAAAGCCCCCAGACCCAAATTGAGAGGGGCTGCTTGGGGGCCCCCTGGGGGCCCTTCAGGCCAGCTAGGTCTTTGGGTCCTGGCTCCTTCTCTTTGGGAGCTGTTGCTGCAGTTGGGCATGTTGGCCGGAGAGTGCTTCTCGGGCCGCGAACTACAAACTTGCAGGAATCTCCCAGGTTCCATGCCCAACGAAAGCCCCCAGACCCAAATGGAGAGGGGCTGCTTGGGGGCCCCCTGGGGGCCCTTCAGGCCAGCTAGGTCTTTGGGTCCTGGCTCCTTCGGTTTGGGAGCTGTTGCTGCAGTTGTGCATGTTGGCCGGAGAGTGCTTCTCGGGCCGCGAACTGCAACCTTTCAGGATTCTCCCTGGTTCCCGGCCCAAAGAAAGACCCCAGACCCAAATGGAGAGGGGCTGCTTGGGGGCCCCCTGGGGGCCCTTCAGGCCAGCTAGGTCTTTGGGTCCTGGCTCCTTCGGTTTGGGAGCTGTTGCTGCAGTTGGGCATGTTGGCCGGAGAGTGCTTCTCGGGCCGCGAACTGCAACCTCGCAGGATTCTCCCAGGTTCCCGGCCCAACAAAAGCCCCCAGACCCAAATTGAGAGGGGCTGCTTGGGGCCCCCCTGGGGGCCCTTCAGGCCAGCTAGGTCTTTGGGTCCTGGCTCCTTCGGTTTGGGAGCTGTTGCTGCAGTTGGGCATGTTGGCCGGAGAGTGCTTCTCGGGCCGCGAACTGCAAACTTGCAGGGACCTCCCAGGTTCCCGGCCCAACAAAAACCCCCAGACCCAAATGGAGAGGGGCTGCTTGGGGGCCCCCTGGGGGCCCTTCAGGCCAGCTAGGTCTTTGGGTCCTGGCTCCTTCGCTTTGGGAGCTGTTGCTGCAGTTGGGCATGTTGGCCGGAGAGTGCTTCTCGGGCCGCGAACTGTAACTTGCAGGTACCTCTCAGGTATACATGCCCAACGAAAGCCCCCAGACTCAAATGGAGAGGGGCTGCTTGGTGGCCTTCTGGGGGCCCTTCAGGCCAGCTAGGTCTTTGGGTCCTGGCTCCTTCGCTTTGGGAGCTGTTGCTGGATATTGGGCATGTTGGCCGGAGAGTGCTTCTCGGGCCGCGAACTGCAACCTTGCTGGTATCTCCCAGGTTCTCAGCCTAAAGAAAGCCCCCAGACCCAAATGGAGAGGGGCTGCTTGGGGGCCCCCTGGGGGCCCTTCAGGCCAGCTAGGTCTTTGGGTCCTGGCTCCTTCGGTTTGGGAGCTGTTGCTGCAGTTGGGCATGTTGGCCGGAGAGTGCTTCTCGGGCCGCGAACTGCAACCTTGCAGGATTCTCCCAGGTTCCCGGCCCAACGAAAGCCCCCAGACCCAAATTGAGAGGGGCTGCTTGGGGGCCCCCTGGGGGCCCTTCAGGCCAGCTAGGTCTTTGGGTCCTGGCTCCTTCGGTTTGGGAGCTGTTGCTGCAGTTGGGCATGTTGGCCGGAGAGTGCTTCTCGGGCCGCGAACTGCAACCTTGCAGGATTCTCCCAGGTTCCCGGCCCAACGAAAGCCCCCAGACCCAAATGGAGAGGGGCTGCTTGGGGCCCCCCTGGGGGCCCTTCAGGCCAGCTAGGTCTTTGGGTCCTGGCTCCTTCGGTTTGGGAGCTGTTGCTGCAGTTGGGCATGTTGGCCGGAGAGTGCTTCTCGGGCCGCGAACTGCAACCTTGCAGGATTCTCCCAGGTTCCCGGCCCAAAGAAAGACCCCAGACCCAAATTGAGAGGGGCTGCTTGGGGGCCCTCTGGGGGCCCTTCAGGCCAGCTAGGTCTTTGGGTCCTGGCTCCTTCGGTTTGGGAGCTGTTGCTGCAGTTGGGCATGTTGGCCGGAGAGTGCTTCTCGGGCCGCGAACTGCAACCTTGCAGGTACCTCCCAGGTTCCCGGCCCAACAAAAGCCCCCAGACCCAAATTGAGAGGGGCTGCTTGGGGCCCCCCTGGGGGCCCTTCAGGCCAGCTAGGTCTTTGGGTCCTGGCTCCTTCGGTTTGGGAGCTGTTGCTGCAGTTGGGCATGTTGGCCGGAGAGTGCTTCTCGGGCCGCGAACTGTAACTTGCAGGTACCTCTCAGGTATACATGCCCAACGAAAGCCCCCAGACTCAAATGGAGAGGGGCTGCTTGGTGGCCTTCTGGGGGCCCTTCAGGCCAGCTAGGTCTTTGGGTCCTGGCTCCTTCGGTTTCGGAGCTGTTGCTGCAGTTGGGCATGTTGGCTGGAGAGTGCTTCTCGGGCCGTGAACTGCAACCTTGCATGAATCTCCCAGGTTCCCCGCCCAACGAAAGCCCCCAGACCCAAATGGAGAGGGACTGCTTGGGGACCCCCTGGGGGCCCTTCAGGCCAGCTAGGTCTTTGGGTCCTGGCTCCTTCGCTTTGGGAGCTGTTGCTGCAGTTGGGCATGTTGGCCGGAGAGTGCTTCTCGGGCCGCGAACTGTAACCTTGCAGGTACCTCCCAGGTTCCCGGCCCAACGAAAGCCCCCAGACCCAAATGGAGAGGGGCTGCTTGGGGGCCCCCTGGGGGCCCTTCAGGCCAGCTAGGTCTTTGGGTCCTGGCTCCTTCGGTTTGGGAGCTGTTGCTGCAGTTGGGCATGTTGGCCGGAGAGTGCTTCTCGGGCCGCGAACTGCAACCTTGCAGGAATCTCCCAGGTTCCCCGCCCAACGAAAGACCCCAGACCCAAATTGAGAGGGTCTGCTTGGGGGCCCCCTGGGGGCCCTTCTGGCCAGCTAGGTCTTTGGGTCCTGGCTCCTTCGGTTTGGGAGCTGTTGCTGCAGTTGGGCATGTTGGCCGGAGAGTGCTTCTTGGGCCGCGAACTGCAACCTTGCATGAATCTCCCAGGTTCCCCGCCCAACGAAAGCCCCCAGACCCAAATGGAGAGGGGCTGCTTGGGGACCCCCTGGGGGCACTTCAGGCCAGCTAGGTCTTTGGGTCCTGGCTCCTTCGGTTTGGGAGCTGTTGCTGCAGTTGGGCATGTTGTCCGGAGAGTGCTTCTCGGGCCGCGAACTTTAACCTTGCAGGTACCTCTCAGGTATACATGCCCAACGAAAGCCCCCAGACCCAAATGGAGAGGAGCTCCTTGGGGGCCCCATGGGGGCCCTTCAGGCCAGCTAGGTCTTTGGGTCCTGGCTCCTTCGGTTTGGGAGCTGTTGCTGCAGTTGTGCATGTTGGCCGGAGAGTGCTTCTCGGGCCGCGAACTGCAACCTTGCAGGATTCTCCCAGGTTCCATGCCCAACGAAAGCCCCCAGACCCAAATTGAGAGGGTCTGCTTGGGGGCCCCTTGGGACCCCTTCAGGCCAGCTAGGTCTTTGGGTCCTGGCTCCTTCGGTTTGGGAGCTGTTGCTGCAGTTGGGCATGTTGGCCGGAGAGTGCTTCTCGGGCCGCGAACTGCAACCTTGCAGGATTCTCCCAGGTTCCCGGCCCAACGAAAGCCCCCAGACCCAAATTGAGAGGGGCTGCTTGGGGACCCCCTGGGGGCCCTTCAGGCCAGCTAGGTCTTTGGGTCCTGGCTCCTTCGGTTTGGGAGCTGTTGCTGCAGTTGGGCATGTTGGCCGGAGAGTGCTTCTCGGGCCGCGAACTGCAACCTTGCAGGATTCTCCCAGATTCCCGGCCCAACGAAAGCCCCCAGACCCAAATTGAGAGGGGCTGCTTGGAGCCTCCCTGGGGGCCCTTCAGGCCAGCTAGGTCTTTGGGTCCTGGCTCCTTCGGTTTGGGAGCTGTTGCTGCAGTTGTGCATGTTGGCCGGAGAGTGCTTCTCGGGCCGCGAACTGCAACCTTGCAGGTACCTCCCAGGTTCCCCGCCCAACGAAAGCCCCCAGACCGAAATTGAGAGGGGCTGCTTGGGGCACCCCTGGGGGCCCATCAGGCCAGCTAGGTCTTTGGGTCCTGGCTCCTTCGCTTTGGGAGCTGTTGCTGCAGTTGGGCATGTTGGCCGGAGAGTGCTTCTCGGGCCGCGAACTGCAACCTTGCAGGAATCTCCCAGGTTACCGGCCCAACAAAAGCCCCCAGACCCAAATTGAGAGGGGCTGCTTGGGGGCCCCCTGGGGGCCCTTCAGGCCAGCTAGGTCTTTGGGTCCTGGCTCCTTCGCTTTGGGAGCTGTTGCTGCAGTTGGGCATGTTGGCCGGAGAATGCTTCTCGGGCCGCGAACTGCAACCTTGCAGGTACCTCCCAGGTTCCCGGCCCAACTAAATCCCCCAGACCCAAATGGAGAGGAGCTCCTTGGGGGCCCCATGAGGGCCCTTCAGGCCAGCTAGGTCTTTGGGTCCTGGCTCCTTCGCTTTGGGAGCTGTTGCTGCAGTTGGGCATGTTGGCCGGAGAGTGCTTCTCGGGCCGCGAACTGCAACCTTGCAGGAATCTCCCAGGTTCCATGCCGAACAAAAGCCCCCAGACCCAAATTGAGAGGGGCTGCTTGGGGGCCACATGGGGGCCCTTCAGGCCAGCTAGGTCTTTGGGTCCTGGCTCCTTCGGTTTGGGAGCTGTTGCTGCAGTTGGGCATGTTGGCCGGAGAGTGCTTCTCGGGCCGCGAACTGTAACCTTGCAGGTAACTCTCAGGTATACATGCCCAACGAAAGCCCCCAGACCCAAATGGAGAGGAGCTCCTTGGGGGCCCCCTGGGGGCCCTTCAGGCCAGCTAGGTCTTTGGGTCCTGGCTCCTTCGCTTTGGGAGCTGTTGCTGCAGTTGGGCATGTTGGCCGGAGAGTGCTTCTCGGGCCGCGAACTGCAACCTTGCAGGAATCTCCCAGGTTCCATGCCCAACGAAAGCCCCCAGACCCAAATTGAGAGGGGCTGCTTGGGGGCCCCCTGGGGGCCCTTCAGGCCAGCTAGGTCTTTGGGTCCTGGCTCCTTCGCTTTGGGAGCTGTTGCTGCAGTTGGGCATGTTGGCTGGAGAGTGCTTCTCGGGCCGCGAACTGCAACCTTGCAGGATTCTCCCAGGTTCCCGGCCCAACGAAAGCCCCCAGACCCAAATTGAGAGGGGCTGCTTGGGGGCCCCCTGGGGGCCCTTCAGGCCAGCTAGGTCTTTGGGTCCTGGCTCCTTCGCTTTGGGAGCTGTTGCTGCAGTTGGGCATGTTGGCCGGAGAGTGCTTCTCGGGCCGCAAACTGCAACCTTGCATGAATCTCCCAGGTTCCACGCCCAACAAAAGCCCCCAGACCCAAATGGAGAGGGACTGCTTGGGGACCCCCTGGGGGCACTTCAGGCCAGCTAGGTCTTTGGGTCCTGGCTCCTTCGCTTTGGGAGCTGTTGCTGCAGTTGGGCATGTTGGCCGGAGAATGCTTCTCCGGCCGCGAACTGCAACCTTGCAGGTACCTCCCAGGTTCCCGGCCCAACTAAATCCCCCAGACCCAAATGGAGAGGAGCTCCTTGGGGGCCCCATGGGGGCCCTTCAGGCCAGCTAGGTCTTTGGGTCCTGGCTCCTTCGGTTTGGGAGCTGTTGCTGCAGTTGGGCATGTTGGCCGGAGAGTGCTTCTCGGGCCGCGAACTGCAACCTTGCAGGAATCTCCCAGGTTACCGGCCCAACAAAAGCCCCCAGACCCAAATTGAGAGGGGCTGCTTGGGGGCCACCTGGGGGCCCTTCAGGCCAGCTAGGTCTTTGGGTCCTGGCTCCTTCGGTTTGGGAGCTGTTGCTGCAGTTGGGCATGTTGGCCGGAGAGTGCTTCTCGGGCCGCGAACTGCAACCTTGCAGGATTCTCCCAGGTTCCCGGCCCAACGAAAGCCCCCAGACCCAAATGGAGAGGGGCTGCTTGGGGGCCCCCTGGGGGCCCTTCAGGCCAGCTAGGTCTTTGGGTCCTGGCTCATTCGGTTTGGGAGCTGTTGCTGCAGTTGGGCATGTTGGCCGGAGAGTGCTTCTCGGGCCGCGAACTGCAACCTTGCAGGATTCTCCCAGGTTCCCGGCCCAACGAAAGCCCCCAGACCCAAATTGAGATGGGCTGCTTGGGGCCCCCCTGGGGGCCCATCAGGCCAGCTAGGTCTTTGGGTCCTGGCTCCTTCGCTTTGGGAGCTGTTGCTGCAGTTGGGCATGTTGGCCGGAGAGTGCTTCTCGGGCCGCGAACTGCAACCTTGCAGGTAGCTCCCAGGTACCCGGCCCAACGAAAACCCCCAGACCCAAATGGAGAGGGGCTGCTTGGGGGCCCCCTGGGGGCCCTTCAGGCCAGCTAGGTCTTTGGGTCCTGGCTCCTTCGCTTTGGGAGCTGTTGCTGCAGTTGGGCATGTTGGCCGGAGAGTGCTTCTCGGGCCTCGAACTGTAACCTTGCAGGAATCTCCCAGGTTCCCGGCCCAACAAAAGCCCCCAGACCCAAATGGAGAGGGGCTGCTTGGGGGCCCCATGGGGGCCCTTCAGGCCAGCTAGGTCTTTGGGTCCTGGCTCCTTCGGTTTGGGAGCTGTTGCTGCAGTTGGGAATGTTGGCTGGAGAGTGCTTCTCGGGCCGCGAACTGCAACCTTGCAGGATTCTCCCAGGTTCCCGGCCCAACGAAAGCCCCCAGACCCAAATTGAGAGGGGCTGCTTGGGGGCCCCCTGGGGGCCCTTCAGGCCAGCTAGGTCTTTGGGTCCTGGCTCCTTCGGTTTGGGAGCTGTTGCTGCAGTTGGGCATGTTGGCCGGAGAGTGCTTCTCGGGCCGCAAAATGCAACCTTGCATGAATCTCCCAGGTTCCACGCCCAACAAAAGCCCCCAGACCCAAATGGAGAGGGACTGCTTGGGGACCCCCTGGGGGCACTTCAGGCCAGCTAGGTCTTTGTGTCCTGGCTCCTTCGGTTTGGGAGCTGTTGCTGCAGTTGGGCATGTTGGCCGGAGAATGCTTCTCCGGCCGCGAACTGCAACCTTGCAGGTACCTCCCAGGTTCCCGGCCCAACTAAATCCCCCAGACCCAAATTGAGAGGGGCCGATTGGGGGCCCCATGGGGGCCCTTCAGGCCAGCTAGGTCTTTGGGTCCTGGCTCCTTCGGTTTGGGAGCTGTTGCTGCAGTTGGGCATGTTGGCCGGAGAGTGCTTCTCGGGCCGCGAACTGCAACCTTGCAGGAATCTCCCAGGTTCCATGCCCAACGAAAGCCCCCAGACCCAAATTGAGAGGGGCTGCTTGGGGGCCCCCTGGGGGCCCTTCAGGCCAGCTAGGTCTTTGGGTCCTGGCTCCTTCGCTTTGGGAGCTGTTGCTGCAGTTGGGCATGTTGGCCGGAGAATGCTTCTCCGGCCGCGTACTGCAACCTTGCAGGTACCTCCCAGGTTCCCGGCCCAACTAAATCCCCCAGACCCAAATGGAGAGGAGCTCCTTGGGGGCCCCATGGGGGCCCTTCAGGCCAGCTAGGTCTTTGGGTCCTAGCTCCTTCGGTTTGGGAGCTGTTGCTGCAGTTGGGCATGTTGGCCGGAGAGTGCTTCTCGGGCCGCGAACTGCAACCTTGCAGGAATCTCCCAGGTTCCATGCCCAACTAAAGCCCCCAGACCCAAATTGAGAGGGGCCGCTTGGGGGCCCCCTGGGGGCCCTTCAGGCCAGCTAGGTCTTTGGGTCCTGGCTCCTTCGCTTTGGGAGCTGTTGCTGCAGTTGGGCATGTTGGCCGGAGAGTGCTTCTCGGGCCGCGAACTGCAACCTTGCAGGATTCTCCCAGGTTCCCGGCCCAACGAAAGCCCCCAGACCCAAATGGAGAGGGGCTGCTTGGGGCCCCCCTGGGGGCCCTTCAGGCCAGCTAGGTCTTTGGGTCCTGGCTCCTTCGGTTTGGGAGCTGTTGCTGCAGTTGGGCATGTTGGCCGGAGAGTGCTTCTCGGGCCGCGAACTGCAACCTTGCAGGATTCTCCCAGGTTCCCGGCCCAAAGAAAGACCCCAGACCCAAATTGAGAGGGGCTGCTTGGGGGCCCTCTGGGGGCCCTTCAGGCCAGCTAGGTCTTTGGGTCCTGGCTCCTTCGGTTTGGGAGCTGTTGCTGCAGTTGGGCATGTTGGCCGGAGAGTGCTTCTCGGGCCGCGAACTGCAACCTTGCAGGTACCTCCCAGGTTCCCGGCCCAACAAAAGCCCCCAGACCCAAATTGAGAGGGGCTGCTTGGGGCCCCCCTGGGGGCCCTTCAGGCCAGCTAGGTCTTTGGGTCCTGGCTCCTTCGGTTTGGGAGCTCTTGCTGCAGTTGGGCATGTTGGCCGGAGAGTGCTTCTCGGGCCGCGAACTGTAACTTGCAGGTACCTCTCAGGTATACATGCCCAACGAAAGCCCCCAGACTCAAATGGAGAGGGGCTGCTTGGTGGCCTTCTGGGGGCCCTTCAGGCCAGCTAGGTCTTTGGGTCCTGGCTCCTTCGGTTTGGGAGCTGTTGCTGCAGTTGGGCATGTTGGCCTGAGAGTGCTTCTCGGGCCGTGAACTGCAACCTTGCATGAATCTCCCAGGTTCCCCGCCCAACGAAAGCCCCCAGACCCAAATGGAGAGGGACTGCTTGGGGACCCCCTGGGGGCCCTTCAGGCCAGCTAGGTCTTTGGGTCCTGGCTCCTTCGCTTTGGGAGCTGTTGCTGCAGTTGGGCATGTTGGCCGGAGAGTGCTTCTCGGGCCGCGAACTGTAACCTTGCAGGTACCTCCCAGGTTCCCGGCCCAACGAAAGCCCCCAGACCCAAATGGAGAGGGGCTGCTTGGGGGCCCCCTGGGGGCCCTTCAGGCCAGCTAGGTCTTTGGGTCCTGGCTCCTTCGGTTTGGGAGCTGTTGCTGCAGTTGGGCATGTTGGCCGGAGAGTGCTTCTCGGGCCGCGAACTGCAACCTTGCAGGAATCTCCCAGGTTCCCCGCCCAACGAAAGACCCCAGACCCAAATTGAGAGGGTCTGCTTGGGGGCCCCCTGGGGGCCCTTCTGGCCAGCTAGGTCTTTGGGTCCTGGCTCCTTCGGTTTGGGAGCTGTTGCTGCAGTTGGGCATGTTGGCCGGAGAGTGCTTCTTGGGCCGCGAACTGCAACCTTGCATGAATCTCCCAGGTTCCCCGCCCAACGAAAGCCCCCAGACCCAAATGGAGAGGGGCTGCTTGGGGACCCCCTGGGGGCACTTCAGGCCAGCTAGGTCTTTGGGTCCTGGCTCCTTCGGTTTGGGAGCTGTTGCTGCAGTTGGGCATGTTGTCCGGAGAGTGCTTCTCGGGCCGCGAACTTTAACCTTGCAGGTACCTCTCAGGTATACATGCCCAACGAAAGCCCCCAGACCCAAATTGAGAGGAGCTCCTTGGGGGCCCCCTGGGGGCCCTTCAGGCCAGCTAGGTCTTTGGGTCCTGGCTCCTTCGGTTTGGGAGCTGTTGCTGCAGTTGGGCATGTTGGCCGGAGAGTGCTTCTCGGGCCGCGAACTGCAACCTTGCAGGATTCTCCCAGGTTCCATGCCCAACGAAAGCCCCCAGACCCAAATTGAGAGGGTCTGCTTGGGGGCCCCTTGGGACCCCTTCAGGCCAGCTAGGTCTTTGGGTCCTGGCTCCTTCGGTTTGGGAGCTGTTGCTGCAGTTGGGCATGTTGGCCGGAGAGTGCTTCTCGGGCCGCGAACTTCAACCTTGCAGGATTCTCCCAGGTTCCCGGCCCAACGAAAGCCCCCAGACCCAAATTGAGAGGGGCTGCTTGGGGACCCCCTGGGGGCCCTTCAGGCCAGCTAGGTCTTTGGGTCCTGGCTCCTTCGGTTTGGGAGCTGTTGCTGCAGTTGGGCATGTTGGCCGGAGAGTGCTTCTCGGGCCGCGAACTGCAACCTTGCATGTACCTCCCAGGTATACATGCCCAACGAAAGCCCCCAGACCCAAATGGAGAGGAGCTCCTTGGGGGCCCCATGGGGGCCCTTCAGGCCAGCTAGGTCTTTGGGTCCTGGCTCCTTCGGTTTGGGAGCTGTTGCTGCAGTTGGGCATGTTGGCCGGAGAGTGCTTCTCGGGCCGCGAACTGCAACCTTGCATGAATCTCCCAGGTTCCATGCCCAACGAAAGCCCCCAGACCCAAATGGAGAGGGACTGCTTGGGGGCCCCCTGGGGGCACTTCAGGCCAGCTAGGTCTTTGGGTCCTGGCTCCTTCGCTTTGGGAGCTGTTGCTGCAGTTGGGCATGTTGGCCGGAGAGTGCTTCTCGGGCCGCGAACTGCAACCATGCAGGTACCTCTCAGGTATACATGCCCAACGAAAGCCCCCAGACCCAAATGGAGAGGGGCTGCTTGGGGGCCCCCTGGGGGCCCTTCAGGCCAGCTAGGTCTTTGGGTCCTGGCTCCTTCGGTTTGGGAGCTGTTGCTGCAGTTGGGCATGTTGGCCGGAGAATGCTTCTCGGGCCGCGAACTGCAACCTTGCAGGTACCTCCCAGGTTCCCGGCCCAACTAAATCCCCCAGACCCAAATGGAGAGGAGCTCCTTGGGGGTCCCATGGGGGACCTTCAGGCCAGCTAGGTCTTTGGGTCCTGGCTTCTTCGGTTTGGGAGCTGTTGCTGCAGTTGGGCATGTTGGCCGGAGAGTGGTTCTCGGGCCGCGAACTGCAACCTTGCAGGATTCTCCCAGATTCCCGGCCCAACGAAAGCCCCCAGACCCAAATTGAGAGGGGCTGCTTGGAGCCCCCCTGGGGGCCCTTCAGGCCAGCTAGGTCTTTGGGTCCTGGCTCCTTCGGTTTGGGAGCTGTTGCTGCAGTTGTGCATGTTGGCCGGAGAGTGCTTCTCGGGCCGCGAACTGCAACCTTGCAGGTACCTCCCAGGTTCCCCGCCCAACGAAAGCCCCCAGACCGAAATTGAGAGGGGCTGCTTGGGGCACCCCTGGGGGCCCATCAGGCCAGCTAGGTCTTTGGGTCCTGGCTCCTTCGCTTTGGGAGCTGTTGCTGCAGTTGGGCATGTTGGCCGGAGAGTGCTTCTCGGGCCGCGAACTGCAACCTTGCAGGAATCTCCCAGGTTACCGGCCCAACAAAAGCCCCCAGACCCAAATTGAGAGGGGCTGCTTGGGGGCCCCCTGGGGGCCCTTCAGGCCAGCTAGGTCTTTGGGTCCTGGCTCCTTCGCTTTGGGAGCTGTTGCTGCAGTTGGGCATGTTGGCCGGAGAATGCTTCTCGGGCCGCGAACTGCAACCTTGCAGGTACCTCCCAGGTTCCCGGCCCAAATAAATCCCCCAGACCCAAATGGAGAGGAGCTCCTTGGGGGCCCCATGAGGGCCCTTCAGGCCAGCTAGGTCTTTGGGTCCTGGCTCCTTCGCTTTGGGAGCTGTTGCTGCAGTTGGGCATGTTGGCCGGAGAGTGCTTCTCGGGCCGCGAACTGCAACCTTGCAGGAATCTCCCAGGTTCCATGCCCAACAAAAGCCCCCAGACCCAAATTGAGAGGGGCTGCTTGGGGGCCACATGGGGGCCCTTCAGGCCAGCTAGGTCTTTGGGTCCTGGCTCCTTCGGTTTGGGAGCTGTTGCTGCAGTTGGGCATTTTGGCCGGAGAGTGCTTCTCGGGCCGCGAACTGTAACCTTGCAGGTAACTCTCAGGTATACATGCCCAACGAAAGCCCCCAGACCCAAATGGAGAGGAGCTCCTTGGGGGCCCCCTGGGGGCCCTTCAGGCCAGCTAGGTCTTTGGGTCCTGGCTCCTTCGGTTTGGGAGCTGTTGCTGCAGTTGGGCATGTTGGCCGGAGAGTGCTTCTCGGGCCGCGAACTGCAACCTTGCAGGAATCTCCCAGGTTCCATGCCCAACGAAAGCCCCCAGACCCAAATTGAGAGGGGCTGCTTGGGGGCCCCCTGGGGGCCCTTCAGGCCAGCTAGGTCTTTGGGTCCTGGCTCCTTCGGTTTGGGAGCTGTTGCTGCAGTTGGGCATGTTGGCTGGAGAGTGCTTCTCGGGCCGCGAACTGCAACCTTGCAGGATTCTCCCAGGTTCCCGGCCCAACGAAAGCCCCCAGACCCAAATTGAGATGGGCTGCTTGGGGGCCCCCTGGGGGCCCTTCAGGCCAGCTAGGTCTTTGGGTCCTGGCTCCTTCGCTTTGGGAGCTGTTGCTGCAGTTGGGCATGTTGGCCGGAGAGTGCTTCTCGGGCCGCAAACTGCAACCTTGCATGAATCTCCCAGGTTCCACGCCCAACAAAAGCCCCCAGACCCAAATGGAGAGGGACTGCTTGGGGACCCCCTGGGGGCACTTCAGGCCAGCTAGGTCTTTGGGTCCTGGCTCCTTCGCTTTGGGAGCTGTTGCTGCAGTTGGGCATGTTGGCCGGAGAATGCTTCTCGGGCCGCGAACTTCAACCTTGCAGGAATCTCCCAGGTTACCGGCCCAACAAAAGCCCCCAGACCCAAATTGAGAGGGGCTGCTTGGGGGCCACCTGGGGGCCCTTCAGGCCAGCTAGGTCTTTGGGTCCTGGCTCCTTCGGTTTGGGAGCTGTTGCTGCAGTTGGGCATGTTGGCCGGAGAGTGCTTCTCGGGCCGCGAACTGCAACCTTGCAGGATTCTCCCAGGTTCCCGGCCCAACGAAAGCCCCCAGACCCAAATGGAGTGGGGCTGCTTGGGGGCCCCCTGGGGGCCCTTCAGGCCAGCTAGGTCTTTGGGTCCTGGCTCATTCGGTTTGGGAGCTGTTGCTGCAGTTGGGCATGTTGGCCGGAGAGTGCTTCTCGGGCCGCGAACTGCAACCTTGCAGGATTCTCCCAGGTTCCCGGCCCAACGAAAGCCCCCAGACCCAAATTGAGAGGGGCTGCTTGGGGCCCCCCTGGGGGCCCATCAGGCCAGCTAGGTCTTTGGGTCCTGGCTCCTTCGCTTTGGGAGCTGTTGCTGCAGTTGGGCATGTTGGCCGGAGAGTGCTTCTCGGGCCGCGAACTGCAACCTTGCAGGTAGCTCCCAGGTACCCGGCCCAACGAAAACCCCCAGACCCAAATGGAGAGGGGCTGCTTGGGGGCCCCCTGGGGGCCCTTCAGGCCAGCTAGGTCTTTGGGTCCTGGCTCCTTCGCTTTGGGAGCTGTTGCTGCAGTTGGGCATGTTGGCCGGAGAGTGCTTCTCGGGCCTCGAACTGTAACCTTGCAGGAATCTCCCAGGTTCCCGGCCCAACAAAAGCCCCCAGACCCAAATGGAGAGGGGCTGCTTGGGGGCCCCATGGGGGCCCTTCAGGCCAGCTAGGTCTTTGGGTCCTGGCTCCTTCGGTTTGGGAGCTTTTGCTGCAGTTGGGAATGTTGGCTGGAGAGTGCTTCTCGGGCCGCGAACTGCAACCTTGCAGGATTCTCCCAGGTTCCCGGCCCAACGAAAGCCCCCAGACCCAAATTGAGAGGGGCTGCTTGGGGGCCCCCTGGGGGCCCTTCAGGCCAGCTAGGTCTTTGGGTCCTGGCTCCTTCGGTTTGGGAGCTGTTGCTGCAGTTGGGCATGTTGGCCGGAGAGTGCTTCTCGGGCCGCAAAATGCAACCTTGCATGAATCTCCCAGGTTCCACGCCCAACAAAAGCCCCCAGACCCAAATGGAGAGGGACTGCTTGGGGACCCCCTGGGGGCACTTCAGGCCAGCTAGGTCTTTGTGTCCTGGCTCCTTCGGTTTGGGAGCTGTTGCTGCAGTTGGGCATGTTGGCCGGAGAATGCTTCTCCGGCCGCGAACTGCAACCTTGCAGGTACCTCCCAGGTTCCCGGCCCAACTAAATCCCCCAGACCCAAATTGAGAGGGGCCGCTTGGGGGCCCCATGGGGGCCCTTCAGGCCAGCTAGGTCTTTGGGTCCTGGCTCCTTCGGTTTGGGAGCTGTTGCTGCAGTTGGGCATGTTGGCCGGAGAGTGCTTCTCGGGCCGCGAACTGCAACCTTGCAGGAATCTCCCAGGTTCCATGCCCAACGAAAGCCCCCAGACCCAAATTGAGAGGGGCTGCTTGGGGGCCCCCTGGGGGCCCTTCAGGCCAGCTAGGTCTTTGGGTCCTGGCTCCTTCGCTTTGGGAGCTGTTGCTGCAGTTGGGCATGTTGGCCGGAGAATGCTTCTCCGGCCGCGTACTGCAACCTTGCAGGTACCTCCCAGGTTCCCGGCCCAACTAAATCCCCCAGACCCAAATGGAGAGGAGCTCCTTGGGGGCCCCATGGGGGCCCTTCAGGCCAGCTAGGTCTTTGGGTCCTAGCTCCTTCGGTTTGGGAGCTGTTGCTGCAGTTGGGCATGTTGGCCGGAGAGTGCTTCTCGGGCCGCGAACTGCAACCTTGCAGGAATCTCCCAGGTTCCATGCCCAACTAAAGCCCCCAGACCCAAATTGAGAGGGGCCGCTTGGGGGCCCCCTGGGGGCCCTTCAGGCCAGCTAGGTCTTTGGGTCCTGGCTCCTTCGCTTTGGGAGCTGTTGCTGCAGTTGGGCATGTTGGCCGGAGAGTGCTTCTCGGGCCGCGAACTGTAACCTTGCAGGTACCTCTCAGGTATACATGCCCAACGAAAGCCCCCAGACCCAAATGGAGAGGAGCTCCTTGGGGGCCCCCTGGGGGCCCTTCAGGCCAGCTAGGTCTTTGGGTCCTGGCTCCTTCTGTTTGGGAGCTGTTGCTGCAGTTGGGCATGTTGGCCGGAGAGTGCTTCTCGTGCCGCGAACTGCAACCTTGCAGGATTCTCCCAGGTTCCCGGCCCAACGAAAGCCCCCAGACCCAAATGGAGAGGGGCTGCTTGGGGGCCCCCTGGGGGCCCTTCAGGCCAGTTAGGTCTTTGGGTCCTGGCTCCTTCGGTTTGGGAGCTGTTGCTGCAGTTGGGCATGTTGGCCGGAGAGTGCTTCTCGGGCCGCGAACTGCAACCTTGCAGGATTCTCCCAGGTTAGCGGCCCAACGAAAGCCCCCAGACCCAAATTGAGAGGGGCTGCTTGGGGCCCCCCTGGGGGCCCTTCAGGCCAGCTAGGTCTTTGGGTCCTGGCTCCTTCGGTTTGGGAGCTGTTGCTGCAGTTGGGCATGTTGGCCGGAGAGTGCTTCTCGGGCCGCGAACTGCAACCTTGCAGGTACCTCCCAGGTTCCCGGCACAACGAAAACCCCCAGACCCAAATGGAGAGGGACTGCTTGGGGGCCCCCTGGGGACCCTTCAGGCCAGCTAGGTCTTTGGGTCCTGGCTCCTTCGGTTTGGGAGCTGTTGCTGCAGTTGTGCATGTGTGCCGGAGAGTGCTTCTCGGGCCTCGAACTGTAACCTTGCAGGAATCTCCCAGGTTCCCGGCCTAACAAAAGCCCCCAGACCCAAATGGAGAGGGGCTGCTTGGGGGCCCCCTGGGGGCCCTTCAGGCCAGCTAGGTGTTTGGGTCCTGGCTCCTTCGGTTTGGGAGCTGTTGCTGCAGTTGTGCATGTTGGCCGGAGAGTGCTTCTCGGGCCGCGATCTGCAACCTTGCAGGAATCTGCCAGGTTCCCCGCCCAACGAAAGCCCCCAGACCCAAATGGAAAGGGACTGCTTGGGGACCCCCTGGCGGCACTTCAGGCCAGCTAGGTCTTTGGGTCCTGGCTCCTTCGCTTTGGGAGCTGTTGCTGCAGTTGGGCATGTTGGCCGGAGAGTGCTTCTCGGGCCGCGAACTGTAACTTGCAGGTATCTCTCAGGTATACATGCCCAACGAAAGCCCCCAGACCCAAATGGAGAGGGGCTGCTTGGGGGCCTTCTGGGGGCCCTTCAGGCCAGCTAGGTCTTTGGGTCCTGGCTCCTTCGCTTTGGGAGCTGTTGCTGGATATTGGGCATGTTGGCCGGAGAGTGCTTCTCGGGCCGCGAACTGCAACCTTGCTGGTATCTCCCTGGTTCTCAGCCTAAAGAAAGCCCCCAGACCCAAATGGAGAGGGGCTGCTTGGGGGGCCCCTGGGGGCCCTTCAGGCCAGCTAGGTCTTTGGGTCCTGGCTCCTTCGGTTTGGGAGCTGTTGCTGCAGTTGGGCATGTTGGCCGGAGAGTGCTTCTCCGGCCGCGAACTGCAACCTTGCAGGAATCTCCCAGGTTCCCGGCCCAACAAAAGCCCCCAGACCCAAATGGAGAGGGGCTGCTTGGGGGCCCCTTGGGACCCCTTCAGGCCAGCTAGGTCTTTGGGTCCTGGCTCCTTCGGTTTGGGAGCTGTTGCTGCAGTTGGGCATGTTGGCCGGAGAGTGCTTCTCGGGCCGCGAACTGCAACCTTGCAGGAATCTACCAGGTTCCATGCCCAAAGAAAGCCCCCAGACCCAAATTGAGAGGGGCTGTTTGGGGGCCCCCAGGGGGCCCTTCAGGCCAGCTAGGTCTTTGGGTCCTGGCTCCTTCGCTTTGGGAGCTGTTGCTGCAGTTGGGCATGTTGGCCGGAGAGTGCTTCTAGGGCCGCGAACTGTAACCTTGCAGGTACCTCTCAGGTATACATGCCCAACGAAAGCCCCCAGACCCAAATGGAGAGGAGCTCCTTGGGGGCCCCATGGGGGCCCTTCAGGCCAGCTAGGTCTTTGGGTCCTGGCTCCTTCGGTTTGGGAGCTGTTGCTGCAGTTGGGCATGTTGGCCGGAGAGTGCTTCTCCGGCCGCGAACTGCAAACTTGCAGGAATCTCCCAGGTTCCCGGCCCAACGAAAGCCCCCAGACCCAAATTGAGAGGGGCTGCTTGGGGCCCCCTGGGGGCCCTTCAGGCCAGCTAGGTCTTTGGGTCCTGGCTCCTTCGGTTTGGGAGCTGTTGCTGCAGTTGGGCATGTTGGCCGGAGAGTGCTTCTCGGGCCGCGAACTGCAACCTTGCAGGTAGCTCCCAGGTTCCCGGCCCAACGAAAGCCCCCAGACCCAAATGGAGAGGGGCTGTTTGGGGGCCCCCTGGGGACACTCCAGGCCAGCTAGGTCTTTGGGTCCTGGCTCCTTCGGTTTGGGAGCTGTTGCTGGACGTTGGGCATGTTGACCGGAGAGTGCTTCTCGGGCTGCGAACTGCAACCTTGTAGGTACCTCCCAGGTTCCATGCCCAACGAAAGCCCCCAGACCCAAATGGAGAGGGGCTGTTTGGGGGCCCCCTGGGGACTCTTGAGGCCAGCTAGGTCTTTGGGTCCTGGCTCCTTCGGTTTGGGAGCTGTTGCTGGACGTTGGGCATTTAGGCCGGAAAGTGCTTCTCGGGCTGCGATCTGCAACCTTGCAGGTACCTCTCAGGTTCCCGGGCCAACGAAAGCCCCCAGACCCAAATTGAGAGGGGCTGCTTGGGTGCGCCCTGGGGGCCCTTCAGGCCAGCTAGGTCTTTGGGTCCTGGCTCCTTCGGTTTGGGAGCTGTTGCTGGACGTTGGGCATGTTGACTGGAGAGTGCTTCTCGGGCTGCGAACTGCAACCTTGCAGGTACCTCCCATGTCCCCGGCCCAACGAAAGCCCCCAGACCCAAATGGAGAGGGGCTGCTTGGGGGCCCCCTGGGGGCCCTTCAGGCCAGCTAGGTCTTTGGGTCCTGGCTCCTTCGGTTTGGGAGCTGTTGCTGCAGTTGTGCATGTTGGCCGGAGAGTGCTTCTCGGGCCGCGAACTGCAACCTTGCAGGTACCTCCCAGGTTCCCGGGCCAACGAAAGCCCCCAGACCCAAATGGAGAGGGGCTGTTTGGGGGCCCCTGGGGCCCCTTCAGGCCAGCTAGGTCTTTGGGTCCTGGCTCCTTCGCTTTGGGAGCTGTTGCTGGACGTTGGGCATTTTGGCCGGAGAGTGCTTCTCGGGCCGCGAACTGCAACCTTGCAGGTAGCTCCCAGGTTCCATGCCCAACGAAAACCCCCAGACCAAAATTGAGAGGGGCTGTTTGGGGGCCCCCTGGGGGCCCTTCAGGCCAGCTAGGTCTTTGGGTCCTGGCTCCTTCGGTTTGGGAGCTGTTGCTGGACGTTGGGCATGATGGCCGGAGAGTGCTTCTCGGGCCGCGAACTGCAACCTTGCAGGTACCTCTCAGGTATCCATGCCCAACGAAAGCCCCCAGACCCAAATCGAGAGGGGCTGCTTGCGGGCCCCCTGGGGACCCTTCAGGCCAGCTAGGTCTTTGGGTCCTGGCTCCTTCGGTTTGGGAGCTGTTGCTGCAGTTGGGCATGTTGGCCGGAGAGTGCTTCTCGGACCGCGAACTGCAACCTTGCATGTACCTCCCAGGTTCCATGCCCAACGAAAGCCCCCAGACCCAAATGGAGAGGGGCTGCTTGGGTGCCCCCTGGGGGCCCTTCAGGCCAGCTAGGTCTTTGGGTCCTGGCTCCTTCGGTTTGGGAGCTGTTGCTGGAAGATGGGCATGTTGACCGGAGAGTGCTTCTCGGGCCGTGAACTGCAACCTTGCAGGCAGCTCCCACGTTCCCGGCCCAACGAAAGCCCCCAGACCCAAATGGAGAGGGGCTGTTTGGGTGCCCTGTGGGGACTCTTCAGGCCAGCTAGGTCTTTGGGTCCTGGCTCCTTCGGTTTGGGAGCTGTTGCTGGACGTTGGACATGTTGGTCGGAGAGTGCTTCTCGGGCCGCGAACTGCAACCTTGCAGGTAGCTCCCAGGTTCCATGCCCAAGGAAAGCCCCCAGACCCAAATTGAGAGGGGCTGCTTGGGGGCCCCCTGGGGGCCCTTCAGGCCAGCTAGGTCTTTGGGTCCTGGCTCCTTCGCTTTGGGAGCTGTTGCTGGACGTTGGGCATGTTGGCCGGAGAGTGCTTCTCGGGCTGCGAACTGCAACCTTGCAGGTAGCCCCCAGGTTCCCGGCCCAACGAAAGCCCCCAGACCCAAATGGAGAGGGGCTGCTTGGGGGCCCCCTGGGGGCCCTTCAGGCCAGCTAGGTCTTTGGGTCCTGGCTCCTTCGGTTTGGGAGCTGTTGCTGCAGTTGGGCATGTTGGCCGGAGAGTGCTTCTCGGGCCGCGAACTGCAACCTTGCAGGTATCTCCCAGGTTCCTGGCCCAACGAAAGCCCCCAGACCCAAATGGAGAGGGGCTGCTTGGGGGCCCCTTGGGAACCCTTCAGGCCAGCTAGGTCTTTGGGTCCTGGCTCCTTCGGTTTGGGAGCTGTTGCTGGACGTTGGGCATGTTGTCCGGAGAGTGCTTCTCGGGCTGCGAACTACAACCTTGCAGGTACCTCTCAGGTTCCATGCCCAACGAAAGCCCCCAGACCCAAATTGAGAGGGGCTGCTTGCGGGCCTCCTGGGGACCCTTCAGGCCAGCTATTTCTTTGGGTCTTGGCTCCTTCGGTTTGGGAGCTGTTGCTGCAGTTGGGCATGTTGGCCGGAGAGTGCTTCTCGGGCCGCGAACTGCAACCTTGCATGTACCTCCCACGTTCCATGCCCAACGAAAGCCCCCAGACCCAAATTGAGAGGGGCTGCTTGGGTGCCCCCTGGGGGCCCTTCAGGCCAGCTAGGTCTTTGGGTCCTGGCTCCTTCGCTTTGGGAGCTGTTGCTGGACGATGGGCATGTTGACCGGAGAGTGCTTCTCGGGCCGTGAACTGCAACCTTGCAGGCAGCTCCCAGGTTCCCGGCCCAACGAAAGCCCCCAGACCCAAATGGAGAGGGGCTGTTTGGGTGCCCTGTGGGGACTCTTCAGGCCAGCTAGGTCTTTGGGTCCTGGCTCCTTCCCTTTGGGAGCTGTTGCTGCAGTTGGGCATGTTGGCCGGAGAGTGCTTCTCGGGCCGCGAACTGCAACCTTGCAGGTACCTCCCAGGTTCCATGCCCAACGAAAGCCCCCAGACCCAAATTGAGAGGGGCTGCTTGGGGGCCCCTTGGGACCCCTTCAGGCCAGCTAGGTCTTTGGGTCCTGGCTCCTTCGGTTTGGGAGCTGTTGCTGGACGTTGGGCATGTTGGCCGGAGAGTGCTTCTCGGGCCGCGAACTGCAACCTTGCAGGGACTTCACAGGTTCCCGGCCCAACGAAAGCCCCCAGACCAAAATTGAGAGGGGCTGCTTGGGGGCCCCCTGGGGGCCCTTCAGGCCAGCTAGGTCTTTGGGTCCTGGCTCCTTCGGTTTGGGAGCTGTTGCTGGACGTTGGGCATGTTGGCCGGAGAGTGCTTCTCGGGCCGCGAACTGCAACCTTGCAGGTACCTCTCAGGTTCCATGCCCAACGAAAGCCCCCAGACCCAAATTGAGAGGGTCTGCTTGCGGGCCTCCTGGGGACCCTTCAGGCCAGCTATTTCTTTGGGTCTTGGCTCCTTCGGTTTGGGAGCTGTTGCTGCAGTTGGGCATGTTGGCCGGAGAGTGCTTCTCGGGCTGCGAACTGCAACCTTGCAGGCACTTCCCAGGTTCCCGGCCCAACGAAAGACCCCAGACCAAAATTGAGAGGGGCTGCTTGCGGGCCCCCGGGGACCCTTCAGGCCAGCTAGGTCTTTGGGTCCTGTCTCCTTCCCTTTGGGAGCTGTTGCTGCAGTTGGGCATGTTGGCCGGAGAGTGCTTCTCGGGCCGCGAACTGCAACCTTGCATGTACCTCCCACGTTCCATGCCCAACGAAAGCCCCCAGACCCAAATTGAGAGGGGCTGCTTGGGGGCCCCCTGGGGGCCCTTCAGGCCAGCTAGGTCTTTGGGTCCTGGCTCCTTCGGTTTGGGAGCTGTTGCTGCAGTTGGGCATGTTGGCCAGAGAGTGCTTCTCGGGCCGCGAACTCCAACCTTGCAGGTACCTCCCAGGTTCCATGCCCAACGAAAGCCCCCAGACCCAAATGGAGAGGAGCTCCTTGGGGGCCCCATGGGGGCCCTTCAGGCCAGCTAGGTCTTTGGGTCCTGGCTCCTTCGGTTTGGGAGCTGTTGCTGCAGTTGGGCATGTTGGCCGGAGAGTGCTTCTCCGGCCGCGAACTGCAAACTTGCAGGAATCTCCCAGGTTCCCGGCCCAACGAAAGCCCCCAGACCCAAATTGAGAGGGGCTGCTTGGGGCCCCCTGGGGGCCCTTCAGGCCAGCTAGGTCTTTGGGTCCTGGCTCCTTCGGTTTGGGAGCTGTTGCTGCAGTTGGGCATGTTGGCCGGAGAGTGCTTCTCGGGCCGCGAACTGCAACCTTGCAGGTAGCTCCCAGGTTCCCGGCCCAACGAAAGCCCCCAGACCCAAATGGAGAGGGGCTGTTTGGGGGCCCCCTGGGGACACTCCAGGCCAGCTAGGTCTTTGGGTCCTGGCTCCTTCGGTTTGGGAGCTGTTGCTGGACGTTGGGCATGTTGACCGGAGAGTGCTTCTCGGGCTGCGAACTGCAACCTTGTAGGTACCTCCCAGGTTCCATGCCCAACGAAAGCCCCCAGACCCAAATGGAGAGGGGCTGTTTGGGGGCCCCCTGGGGACTCTTCAGGCCAGCTAGGTCTTTGGGTCCTGGCTCCTTCGGTTTGGGAGCTGTTGCTGGACGTTGGGCATTTAGGCCGGAAAGTGCTTCTCGGGCTGCGATCTGCAACCTTGCAGGTACCTCTCAGGTTCCCGGGCCAACGAAAGCCCCCAGACCCAAATTGAGAGGGGCTGCTTGGGTGCGCCCTGGGGGCCCTTCAGGCCAGCTAGGTCTTTGGGTCCTGGCTCCTTCGGTTTGGGAGCTGTTGCTGGACGTTGGGCATGTTGACTGGAGAGTGCTTCTCGGGCTGCGAACTGCAACCTTGCAGGTACCTCCCATGTCCCCGGCCCAACGAAAGCCCCCAGACCCAAATGGAGAGGGGCTGCTTGGGGGCCCCCTGGGGGCCCTTCAGGCCAGCTAGGTCTTTGGGTCCTGGCTCCTTCGGTTTGGGAGCTGTTGCTGCAGTTGTGCATGTTGGCCGGAGAGTGCTTCTCGGGCCGCGAACTGCAACCTTGCAGGTACCTCCCAGGTTCCCGGGCCAACGAAAGCCCCCAGACCCAAATGGAGAGGGGCTGTTTGGGGGCCCCTGGGGCCCCTTCAGGCCAGCTAGGTCTTTGGGTCCTGGCTCCTTCGCTTTGGGAGCTGTTGCTGGACGTTGGGCATTTTGGCCGGAGAGTGCTTCTCGGGCCGCGAACTGCAACCTTGCAGGTAGCTCCCAGGTTCCATGCCCAACGAAAACCCCCAGACCAAAATTGAGAGGGGCTGTTTGGGGGCCCCCTGGGGGCCCTTCAGGCCAGCTAGGTCTTTGGGTCCTGGCTCCTTCGGTTTGGGAGCTGTTGCTGGACGTTGGGCATGATGGCCGGAGAGTGCTTCTCGGGCCGCGAACTGCAACCTTGCAGGTACCTCTCAGGTATCCATGCCCAACGAAAGCCCCCAGACCCAAATCGAGAGGGGCTGCTTGCGGGCCCCCTGGGGACCCTTCAGGCCAGCTAGGTCTTTGGGTCCTGGCTCCTTCGGTTTGGGAGCTGTTGCTGCAGTTGGGCATGTTGGCCGGAGAGTGCTTCTCGGACCGCGAACTGCAACCTTGCATGTACCTCCCAGGTTCCATGCCCAACGAAAGCCCCCAGACCCAAATGGAGAGGGGCTGCTTGGGTGCCCCCTGGGGGCCCTTCAGGCCAGCTAGGTCTTTGGGTCCTGGCTCCTTCGGTTTGGGAGCTGTTGCTGGAAGATGGGCATGTTGACCGGAGAGTGCTTCTCGGGCCGTGAACTGCAACCTTGCAGGCAGCTCCCACGTTCCCGGCCCAACGAAAGCCCCCAGACCCAAATGGAGAGGGGCTGTTTGGGTGCCCTGTGGGGACTCTTCAGGCCAGCTAGGTCTTTGGGTCCTGGCTCCTTCGGTTTGGGAGCTGTTGCTGGACGTTGGACATGTTGGTCGGAGAGTGCTTCTCGGGCCGTGAACTGCAACCTTGCAGGTAGCTCCCAGGTTCCATGCCCAAGGAAAGCCCCCAGACCCAAATTGAGAGGGGCTGCTTGGGGGCCCCCTGGGGGCCCTTCAGGCCAGCTAGGTCTTTGGGTCCTGGCTCCTTCGCTTTGGGAGCTGTTGCTGGACGTTGGGCATGTTGGCCGGAGAGTGCTTCTCGGGCTGCGAACTGCAACCTTGCAGGTAGCCCCCAGGTTCCCGGCCCAACGAAAGCCCCCAGACCCAAATGGAGAGGGGCTGCTTGGGGGCCCCCTGGGGGCCCTTCAGGCCAGCTAGGTCTTTGGGTCCTGGCTCCTTCGCTTTGGGAGCTGTTGCTGCAGTTGGGCATGTTGGCCGGAGAGTGCTTCTCGGGCCGCGAACTGCAACCTTGCAGGTATCTCCCAGGTTCCTGGCCCAACGAAAGCCCCCAGACCCAAATGGAGAGGGGCTGCTTGGGGGCCCCTTGGGAACCCTTCAGGCCAGCTAGGTCTTTGGGTCCTGGCTCCTTCGGTTTGGGAGCTGTTGCTGGACGTTGGGCATGTTGTCCGGAGAGTGCTTCTCGGGCTGCGAACTACAACCTTGCAGGTACCTCTCAGGTTCCATGCCCAACGAAAGCCCCCAGACCCAAATTGAGAGGGGCTGCTTGCGGGCCTCCTGGGGACCCTTCAGGCCAGCTATTTCTTTGGGTCTTGGCTCCTTCGGTTTGGGAGCTGTTGCTGCAGTTGGGCATGTTGGCCGGAGAGTGCTTCTCGGGCCGCGAACTGCAACCTTGCATGTACCTCCCACGTTCCATGCCCAACGAAAGCCCCCAGACCCAAATTGAGAGGGGCTGCTTGGGTGCCCCCTGGGGGCCCTTCAGGCCAGCTAGGTCTTTGGGTCCTGGCTCCTTCGCTTTGAGAGCTGTTGCTGGACGATGGGCATGTTGACCGGAGAGTGCTTCTCGGGCCGTGAACTGCAACCTTGCAGGCAGCTCCCAGGTTCCCGGCCCAACGAAAGCCCCAGACCCAAATGGAGAGGGGCTGTTTGGGTGCCCTGTGGGGACTCTTCAGGCCAGCTAGGTCTTTGGGTCCTGGCTCCTTCCCTTTGGGAGCTGTTGCTGCAGTTGGGCATGTTGGCCGGAGAGTGCTTCTCGGGCCGCGAACTGCAACCTTGCAGGTACCTCCCAGGTTCCATGCCCAACGAAAGCCCCCAGACCCAAATTGAGAGGGGCTGCTTGGGGGCCCCTTGGGACCCCTTCAGGCCAGCTAGGTCTTTGGGTCCTGGCTCCTTCGGTTTGGGAGCTGTTGCTGGACGTTGGGCATGTTGGCCGGAGAGTGCTTCTCGGGCCGCGAACTGCAACCTTGCAGGGACTTCACAGGTTCCCGGCCCAACGAAAGCCCCCAGACCAAAATTGAGAGGGGCTGCTTGGGGGCCCCCTGGGGGCCCTTCAGGCCAGCTAGGTCTTTGGGTCCTGGCTCCTTCGGTTTGGGAGCTGTTGCTGGACGTTGGGCATGTTGGCCGGAGAGTGCTTCTCGGGCCGCGAACTGCAACCTTGCAGGTACCTCTCAGGTTCCATGCCCAACGAAAGCCCCCAGACCCAAATTGAGAGGGTCTGCTTGCGGGCCTCCTGGGGACCCTTCAGGCCAGCTATTTCTTTGGGTCTTGGCTCCTTCGGTTTGGGAGCTGTTGCTGCAGTTGGGCATGTTGGCCGGAGAGTGCTTCTCGGGCTGCGAACTGCAACCTTGCAGGCACTTCCCAGGTTCCCGGCCCAACGAAAGCCCCCAGACCAAAATTGAGAGGGGCTGCTTGCGGGCCCCCGGGGACCCTTCAGGCCAGCTAGGTCTTTGGGTCCTGTCTCCTTCCCTTTGGGAGCTGTTGCTGCAGTTGGGCATGTTGGCCGGAGAGTGCTTCTCGGGCCGCGAACTGCAACCTTGCAGGTACCTCCCAGGTTCCATGCCCAACGAAAGCCCCCAGACACAAATTGAGAGGGGCTGCTTGGGGGCCCCATGGGGGCCCTTCAGGCCAGCTAGGTCTTTGGGTCCTGGCTCCTTCGGTTTGGGAGCTGTTGCTGGACGTTGGGCATGTTGGCCGGAGAGTGCTTCTCGGGCCGCGAACTGCAACCTTGCATGTACCTCCCACGTTCCATGCCCAACGAAAGCCCCCAGACCCAAATTGAGAGGGGCTGCTTGGGGGCCCCCTGGGGGCCCTTCAGGCCAGCTAGGTCTTTGGGTCCTGGCTCCTTCGCTTTGGGAGCTGTTGCTGCAGTTGGGCATGTTGGCCAGAGAGTGCTTCTCGGGCCGCGAACTCCAACCTTGCAGGTACCTCCCAGGTTACATGCCCAACGAAAGCCCCCAGACCCAAATTGAGAGGGGCTGTTTGGGGGCCCCCTGGGGACTCTTCAGGCCAGCTAGGTCTTTGGGTCCTGGCTCCTTCGGTTTGGGAGCTGTTGCTGGACTTTGGGCATGTTGACCGGAGAGTGCTTCTCGGGCTGCGAACTGCAACCTTGCAGGTACCTCCCATGTCCCCGGCCCAACGAAAGCCCCCAGACCAAAATTGAGAGGGGCTGCTTGGGGGCCCCCTGGGGGCCCTTCAGGCCAGCTAGGTCTTTGGGTCCTGGCTCCTTCGGTTTGGGAGCTGTTGCTGCAGTTGGGCATGTTGGCCGGAGAGTGCTTCTCGGGCCGCGAACTGCAACCTTGCAGGTAGCTCCCAGGTTCCCGGCCCAACGAAAGCCCCCAGACCCAAATGGAGAGGGGCTGTTTGGGGTCCCCTGGGGCCCCTTCAGGCCAGCTAGGTCTTTGGGTCCTGGCTCCTTCGGTTTGGGAGCTGTTGCTGGACGTTGGGCATGTTGGCCGGAGAGTGCTTCTCGGGCCGTGAACTGCAACCTTGCAGGTAGCTCCCAGGTTCCCGTCTCAAGGAAATCCCCCAGACCCAAATGGAGAGGGGCTGTTTGGGGGCCCCATGGGGACTCTTCAGGCCAGCTAGGTCTTTGGGTCCTGGCTCCTTCGCTTTGGTAGCTGTTGCTGGAAGTTGGGCATGATGGCCGGAGAGTGCTTCTCGGGCCGCGAACTGCAACCTTGCAGGCACCTCCCAGGTTCCCGGCCCAACGAAAGCCCCCAGACCCAAATGGAGAGGGGCTGCTTGCGGGCCCCCTGGGGCCCCTTCAGGCCAGCTATTTCTTTGGGTCCTGGCTCCTTCGCTTTGGGAGCTGTTGCTGCAGTTGGGCATGTTGGCCGGAGAGTGCTTCTCGGGCTGCGAACTTCAACCTTGCAGGTACCTCCCAGGTCTCAGGCCCAACGAAAGCCCCCAGACCCAAATTGAGAGGGGCTGTTTGGGGGCCCCCTGGGGGCCCTTCAGGCCAGCTAGGTCTTTGGGTCCTGGCTCCTTCGGTTTGGGAGCTGTTGCTGGACGTTGGACATGTTGGCCGGAGAGAGCTTCTCGGACCGTGAGCTGCTACCTTGCAGGTAGCTCCCAGGTTCCCGGGCCAACGAAAGCCCCCAGACCCAAATTGAGAGGGGCTGCTTGCGGGCCCCTTGGGACCCCTTCAGGCCAGCTAGGTCTTTGGGTCCTGGCTCCTTCGCTTTGGGAGCTGTTGCTGGACGTTTGGCATGTTGGCCGGAGAGTGCTTCTCGGGACGCGAACTGCAACCTTCCAGGTACCTCCCAGGTTCCCAGGCCCAACGAAAGCCCCCAGACACAAATTGAGAGGGGCTGCTTGGGGGCCCCATGGGGGCCCTTCAGGCCAGCTAGGTCTTTGGGTCCTGGCTCCTTCGGTTTGGGAGCTGTTGCTGGACGTTGGGCATGTTGGCCGGAGAGTGCTTCTCGGGCCGCGAACTGCAACCTTGCATGTACCTCCCACGTTCCATGCCCAACGAAAGCCCCCAGACCCAAATTGAGAGGGGCTGCTTGGGTGCCCCCAGGGGGCCCTTCAGGCCAGCTAGGTCTTTGGGTCCTGGCTCCTTCGCTTTGGGAGCTGTTGCTGGACGATGGGCATGTTGACCGGAGAGTGCTTCTCGGGCCGCGAACTGCAACCTTGCAGGCAGCTCCCAGGTTCCCGGCCCAACGAAAGCCCCCAGACCCAAATGGAGAGGGGCTGTTTGGGGGCCCCCTGGGGACTCTTCAGGCCAGCTAGGTCTTTGGGTCCTGGCTCCTTCGGTTTGGGAGCTGTTGCTTGACGTTGGACATGTTGGTCGGAGAGTGCTTCTCGGGCCTCGAACTGCAACCTTGCAGGTAGCTCCCAGGTTCCCGGCCCAAGGAAAGCCCCCAGACCCAAATTGAGAGGGGCTGCTTGGGGGCCCCCTGGGGGCCCTTCAGGCCAGCTAGGTCTTTGGGTCCTGGCTCCTTCGGTTTGGGAGCTGTTGCTGCAGTTGGGCATGTTGACCGGAGAGTGCTTCTCGGTCCGCGAACTGCAACCTTGCAGGTAGCTCCCAGGTTCCCGGGCCAACGAAAGCCCCCAGACCCAAATTGAGAGGGGCTGTTTGGGGGCCCCTTGGGACCCCTTCAGGCCAGCTAGGTCTTTGGGTCCTGGCTCCTTCGGTTTGGGAGCTGTTGCTGCAGTTGGGCATGTTGGCCGGAGAGTGCTTCTCGGGCCGCGAACTGCAACCTTGCAGGCACTTCCCAGGTTCCCGGCCCAACGAAAGCCCCCAGACCAAAATTGAGAGGGGCTGCTTGCGGGCCCCCGGGGACCATCCAGGTCAGCTATTTCTTTGGGTCCTGGCTCCTTCGGTTTGGGAGCTGTTGCTGGACGTTGGGCATGTTGGCCGGAGAGTGCTTCTCGGGCCGCGAACTGCAACCTTGCAGGTACCTCTCAGGTTCCATGCCCAACGAAAGCCCCCAGACCCAAATTGAGAGGGGCTGCTTGCGGGCCTCCTGGGGACCCTTCAGGCCAGCTAGGTCTTTGGGTCCTGGCTCCTTCGGTTTGGGAGCTGTTGCTGGACGTTGGGCATGTTGGCCGGAGAGTGCTTCTCGGGCCGCGAACTGCAACCTTGCAGGGACTTCACAGGTTCCCTGCCCAACGAAAGCCCCCAGACCAAAATTGAGAGGGGCTGCTTGCGGGCCCCCGGGGACCCTCCAGGCCAGCTATTTCTTTGGGTCCTGGCTCCTTCGGTTTGGGAGCTGTTGCTGCAGTTGGGCATGTTGTCCGGAGAGTGCTTCTCGGGCTGCGAACTGCAACCTTGCAGGTACCTCCCAGGTCCCAGGCCCAACGAAAGCCCCCAGACTCAAATTGAGAGGGGCTGCTTGGGGGCCCCCTGGGGGCCCTTCAGGCCAGCTAGGTCTTTGGGTCCTGGCTCCTTCGGTTTGGGAGCTGTTGCTGGACGTTGGGCATGTTGGCCGGAGAGTGCTTCTCGGGCCGCGAACTGCAACCTTGCAGGTACCTCTCAGGTTCCATGCCCAACGAAAGCCCCCAGACCCAAATTGAGAGGGGCTGCTTGCCGGCCTCCTGGGGACCCTTCAGGCCAGCTATTTCTTTGGGTCTTGGCTCCTTCGGTTTGGGAGCTGTTGCTGCAGTTGGGCATGTTGGCCGGAGAGTGCTTCTCGGGCTGCGAACTGCAACCTTGCAGGCACTTCCCAGGTTCCCGGCCCAACGAAAGCCCCCAGACCAAAATTGAGAGGGGCTGCTTGCGGGCCCCCGGGGACCCTTCAGGCCAGCTAGGTCTTTGGGTCCTGGCTCCTTCCCTTTGGGAGCTGTTACTGCAGTTGGGCATGTTGGCCGGAGAGTGCTTCTCGGGCCGCGAACTGCAACCTTGCAGGTACCTCCCAGGTTCCATGCCCAACGAAAGCCCCCAGACTAAAATTGAGAGGGGCTGTTTGGGGGCCCCCTGGGGACTCTTCAGGCCAGCTAGGTCTTTGGGTCCTGGCTCCTTCGGTTTGGGAGCTGTTGCTGGACGTTGGGACTGTAGGCCGGAAAGTGCTTCTCGGGCTGCGAACTGCAACCTTGCAGGTACCTCCGAGGTTGCCCGCCCAGCGAAAGCCCCCAGACCCAAATTGAGAGGGGCTGCTTGGGGGCCCCCTGGGGGCCCTTCAGGCCAGCTAGGTCTTTGGGTCCTGGCTCCTTCGCTTTGGGAGCTGTTGCTGCAGTTGGGCATGTTGGCCAGAGAGTGCTTCTCGGGCCGCGAACTCCAACCTTGCAGGTACCTCCCAGGTTACATGCCCAACGAAAGCCCCCAGACCCAAATTGAGAGGGGCTGTTTGGGGGCCCCCTGGGGACTCTTCAGGCCAGCTAGGTCTTTGGGTCCTGGCTCCTTCGGTTTGGGAGCTGTTGCTGGACGTTGGGCATGTTGACCGGAGAGTGCTTCTCGGGCTGCGAACTGCAACCTTGCAGGTACCTCCCATGTCCCCGGCCCAACGAAAGCCCCCAGACCCAAATTGAGAGGGGCTGCTTGGGGGCCCCCTGGGTGCCCTTCAGGCCAGCTAGGTCTTTGGGTCCTGGCTCCTTCGGTTTGGGAGCTGTTGCTGCAGTTGGGCATGTTGGCCGGAGAGTGCTTCTCGGGCCGCGAACTGCAACCTTGCAGGTAGCTCCCAGGTTCCCGGCCCAACGAAAGCCCCCAGACCCAAATGGAGAGGGGCTGTTTGGGGTCCCCTGGGGCCCCTTCAGGCCAGCTAGGTCTTTGGGTCCTGGCTCCTTCGGTTTGGGAGCTGTTGCTGGACGTTGGGCATGTTGTCCGGAGAGTGCTTCTCGGGCCGTGAACTGCAACCTTGCAGGTAGCTCCCAGGTTCCCGTCTCAAGGAAATCCCCCAGACCCAAATGGAGAGGGGCTGTTTGGGGGCCCCCTGGGGACTCTTCAGGCCAGCTAGGTCTTTGGGTCCTGGCTCCTTCGCTTTGGGAGCTGTTGCTGGAAGTTGGGCATGATGGCCGGAGAGTGCTTCTCGGGCCGCGAACTGCAACCTTGCAGGCACCTCCCAGGTTCCCGGCCCAACGAAAGCCCCCAGACCCAAATGGAGAGGGGCTGCTTACGGGCCCCCTGGGGCCCCTTCAGGCCAGCTATTTCT
This sequence comes from Gallinula chloropus, assembly GCF_964237585.1. Classification (NCBI taxonomy): domain Eukaryota; kingdom Metazoa; phylum Chordata; class Aves; order Gruiformes; family Rallidae; genus Gallinula; species Gallinula chloropus. The sequence continues at coordinate 428,375 of NW_028168779.1, forward strand.
TTGGGTCCTGGCTCCTTCGCTTTGGGAGCTGTTGCTGCAGTTGGGCATGTTGGCCGGAGAGTGCTTCTCGGGCTGCGAACTTCAACCTTGCAGGTACCTCCCAGGTCTCAGGCCCAACGAAAGCCCCCAGACCCAAATTGAGAGGGGCTGTTTGGGGGCCCCCTGGGGGCCCTTCAGGCCAGCTAGGTCTTTGGGTCCTGGCTCCTTCGGTTTGGGAGCTGTTGCTGGACGTTGAAGATGTTGGCCGGAGAGAGCTTCTCGGACCGTGAGCTGCTACCTTGCAGGTAGCTCCCAGGTTCCCGGGCCAACGAAAGTCCCCAGACCCAAATTGAGAGGGGCTGCTTGCGGGCCCCTTGGGACCCCTTCAGGCCAGCTAGGTCTTTGGGTCCTGGCTCCTTCGCTTTGGGAGCTGTTGCTGGACGTTTGGCATGTTGGCCGGAGAGTGCTTCTCGGGACGCGAACTGCAACCTTGCAGGTACCTCCCAGGTTCCCAGGCCCAACGAAAGCCCCCAGACACAAATTGAGAGGGGCTGCTTGGGGGCCCCATGGGGGCCCTTCAGGCCAGCTAGGTCTTTGGGTCCTGGCTCCTTCGGTTTGGGAGCTGTTGCTGGACGTTGGGCATGTTGGCCGGAGAGTGCTTCTCGGGCCGCGAACTGCAACCTTGCATGTACCTCCCACGTTCCATGCCCAACGAAAGCCCCCAGACCCAAATTGAGAGGGGCTGCTTGGGGGCCCCCTGGGGGCCCTTCAGGCCAGCTAGGTCTTTGGGTCCTGGCTCCTTCGCTTTGGGAGCTGTTGCTGGACGATGGGCATGTTGACCGGAGAGTGCTTCTCGGGCCGCGAACTGCAACCTTGCAGGCAGCTCCCAGGTTCCCGGCCCAACGAAAGCCCCCAGACCCAAATGGAGAGGGGCTGTTTGGGGGCCCCCTGGGGACTCTTCAGGCCAGCTAGGTCTTTGGGTCCTGGCTCCTTCGGTTTGGGAGCTGTTGCTGGACGTTGGACATGTTGGTCGGAGAGTGCTTCTCGGGCCTCGAACTGCAACCTTGCAGGTAGCTCCCAGGTTCCCGGCCCAAGGAAAGCCCCCAGACCCAAATGGAGAGGGGCTGCTTGGGGGCCCCCTGGGGGCCCTTCAGGCCAGCTAGGTCTTTGGGTCCTGGCTCCTTCGGTTTGGGAGCTGTTGCTGGACGTTGGGCATGTTGGCCAGAGAGTGCTTCTCGGTCCGCGAACTGCAACCTTGCAGGTAGCTCCCAGGTTCCCGGGCCAACGAAAGCCCCCAGACCCAAATTGAGAGGGGCTGTTTGGGGGCCCCTTGGGACCCCTTCAGGCCAGCTAGGTCTTTGGGTCCTGGCTCCTTCGGTTTGGGAGCTGTTGCTGGACGTTGGGCATGTTGGCCGGAGAGTGCTTCTCGGGCCGCAAACTGCAACCTTGCATGTACCTCTCAGGTATCCATGCCCAACGAAAGCCCCCAGACCCAAATTGAGAGGAGCTGCTTGGGGGCCCCCTGGGGGCCCTTCAGACCAGCTATTTCTTTGGGTCCTGGCTCCATCGGTTTGGGAGCTGTTGCTGCAGTTGGGCATGTTGGCCGGAGAGTGCTTCTCGGGCCGCGAACTGCAACCTTGCATGTACCTCCCAGTTTCCATGCCCAACGAAAGCCCCCAGACCCAAATGGAGAGGGGCTGTTTGGGGGCCCCCAGGGGACCCTTCAGGCCAGCTAGGTCTTTGGGTCCTGGCTCCTTCGGTTTGGGAGCTGTTGCTGGACGTTGGGCATGTTGGCCGGAGAGTGCTTCTCGGGCCGCGAACTACAACCTTGCAGGTACCTCCCAGGTTCCATGCCCAACGAAAGCCCCCAGACCCAAATGGAGAGGGGCTGCTTGGGGGCCCCCTGGGGGCCCTTCAGGCCAGCTAGGTCTTTGGGTCCTGGCTCCTTCGGTTTGGGAGCTGTTGCTGGACGTTGGGCATGTTGTCCGGAGAGTGCTTCTCGGGCTGCGAACTGCAACCTTGCAGGTACCTCCCAGGTCACCGGCCCAAGGAAAGCCCCCAGACCCAAATTGAGAGGGGCTGCTTGGGTGCCCCCTGGGTGCCCTTCAGGCCAGCTAGGTCTTTGGGTCCTGGCTCCTTCGGTTTGGGAGCTGTTGCTGCAGTTGGGCATGTTGGCCGGAGAGTGCTTCTCGGGCCACGAACTGCAACCTTACAGGTACCTCCCAGGTTCCATGCCCAACGAAAGCCCCCAGACCCAAATTGAGAGGGGCTGTTTGGGGGCCCCCTGGGGACTCTTCAGGCCAGCTAGGTCTTTGGGTCCTGGCTCCTTCGCTTTGGGAGCTGTTGCTGGACGTTGGGCATGTTGGCCTTAGAGTGCTTCTCGGGCTGCGAACTGCAACCTTGCAGGTAGCTCCCAGGTTCCCGGCTCAAGGAAAGCCCCCAGACCCAAATGGAGAGGGGCTGCTTGGGGGCCCCCTGGGGACACTTCAGGCCAGCTAGGTCTTTGGGTCCTGGCTCCTTCGGTTTGGGAGCTGTTGCTGCAGTTGGGCATGTTGGCCGGAGAGTGCTTCTCGGGCTGCGAACTTAAACCTTGCAGGTACCTCCCATGTCCCAGGCCCAACGAAAGCCCCCAGACCCAAATTGAGAGGGGCTGCTTGCGGGCCCCCGGGGACCCTCCAGGCCAGCTATTTCTTTGGGTCCTGGCTCCTTCGGTTTGGGAGCTGTTTCTGCAGTTGGGCATGTTGTCCGGAGAGTGCTTCTCGGGCTGCGAACTGCAACCTTGCAGTTACCTCTCAGGTCCCAGGACCAACGAAAGCCCCCAGACCCAAATTGAGAGGGGCTGCTTGGGGGCCCCCTGGGGGCCCTTCAGGCCAGCTAGGTCTTTGGGTCCTGGCTCCTTCGGTTTGGGAGCTGTTGCTGGACGTTGGACATGTTGGCCGGAGAGTGCTTCTCAGACCGTGAGCTGCTACCTTGCAGGTAGCTCCCAGGTTCCCGGGCCAACGAAAGCCCCCAGACCCAAATTGAGAGGGGCTGCTTGGGGACCCCTTGGGACCCCTTCAGGCCAGCTAGGTCTTTGGGTCCTGGCTCCTTCGGTTTGGGAGCTGTTGCTGGACGTTGGGCATGTTGGCCGGAGAGTGCTTCTCGGGCTGCGAACTGCAACCTTGCAGGTACCTCCCACGTTCCATGCCCAACGAAAGCCCCCAGACCCAAATTGAGAGGGGCTGCTTGGGTGGCCCCTGGGGGCCCTTCAGGCCAGCTAGGTCTTTGGGTCCTGGCTCCTTCGCTTTGGGAGCTGTTGCTGCAGTTGGGCATGTTGGCCGGAGAGTGCTTCTCGGGCCGCGAACTGCAACCTTGCAGGTAGCTCCCAGGTTCCATGCCCAACGAAAGCCCCCAGACCCAAATGGAGAGGGGCTGTTTGGGGTCCCCTGGGGCCCCTTCAGGCCAGCTAGGTCATTGGGTCCTGGCTCCTTCGGTTTGGGAGCTGTTGCTGGACGTTGGGCATGTTGGCCGGAGAGTGCTTCTCGGGCCGTGAACTGCAACCTTGCAGGTAGCTCCCAGGTTCCCGTCTCAAGGAAATCCCCCAGACCCAAATGGAGAGGGGCTGTTTGGGGGCCCCCTGGGGACTCTTCAGGCCAGCTAGGTCTTTGGGTCCTGGCTCCTTCGCTTTGGGAGCTGTTGCTGGACGTTGGGCATGATGGCCGGAGAGTGCTTCTCGGGCCGCGAACTGCAACCTTGCAGGCACCTCCCAGGTTCCCGGCCCAACGAAAGCCCCCAGACCCAAATGGAGAGGGGCTGCTTGCGGGCCCCCTGGGGCCCCTTCAGGCCAGCTATTTCTTTGGGTCCTGGCTCCTTCGCTTTGGGAGCTGTTGCTGCAGTTGGGCATGTTGGCCGGAGAGTGCTTCTCGGGCTGCGAACTTCAACCTTGCAGGTACCTCCCAGGTCTCAGGCCCAACGAAAGCCCCCAGACCCAAATTGAGAGGGGCTGTTTGGGGGCCCCCTGGGGCCCTTCAGGCCAGCTAGGTCTTTGGGTCCTGGCTCCTTCGGTTTGGGAGCTGTTGCTGGACGTTGGGCATGTTGGCCGGAGAGAGCTTCTCGGACCGTGAGCTGCTACCTTGCAGGTAGCTCCCAGGTTCCCGGGCCAACGAAAGCCCCCAGACCCAAATTGAGAGGGGCTGCTTGCGGGCCCCTTGGGACCCCTTCAGGCCAGCTAGGTCTTTGGGTCCTGGCTCCTTCGCTTTGGGAGCTGTTGCTGGACGTTTGGCATGTTGGCCGGAGAGTGCTTCTCGGGACGCGAACTGCAACCTTCCAGGTACCTCCCAGGTTCCCAGGCCCAACGAAAGCCCCCAGACACAAATTGAGAGGGGCTGCTTGGGGGCCCCATGGGGGCCCTTCAGGCCAGCTAGGTCTTTGGGTCCTGGCTCCTTCGGTTTGGGAGCTGTTGCTGGACGTTGGGCATGTTGGCCGGAGAGTGCTTCTCGGGCCGCGAACTGCAACCTTGCATGTACCTCCCACGTTCCATGCCCAACGAAAGCCCCCAGACCCAAATTGAGAGGGGCTGCTTGGGTGCCCCCTGGGGGCCCTTCAGGCCAGCTAGGTCTTTGGGTCCTGGCTCCTTCGCTTTGGGAGCTGTTGCTGGACGATGGGCATGTTGACCGGAGAGTGCTTCTCGGGCCGCGAACTGCAACCTTGCAGGCAGCTCCCAGGTTCCCGGCCCAACGAAAGCCCCCAGACCCAAATGGAGAGGGGCTGTTTGGGGGCCCCCTGGGGACTCTTCAGGCCAGCTAGGTCTTTGGGTCCTGGCTCCTTCGGTTTGGGAGCTGTTGCTGGACGTTGGACATGTTGGTCGGAGAGTGCTTCTCGGGCCTCGAACTGCAACCTTGCAGGCACTTCCCAGGTTCCCGGCCCAACGAAAGCCCCCAGACCAAAATTGAGAGGGGCTGCTTGCGGGCCCCCGGGGACCATCCAGGCCAGCTATTTCTTTGGGTCCTGGCTCCTTCGGTTTGGGAGCTGTTGCTGGACGTTGGGCATGTTGGCCGGAGAGTGCTTCTCGGGACGCGAACTGCAACCTTGCAGGTACCTCCCAGGTTCCCAGGCCCAACGAAAGCCCCCAGACCCAAATTGAGAGGGGCTGCTTGGGGGCCCCATGGGGGCCCTTCAGGCCAGCTAGGTCTTTGGGTCCTGGCTCCTTCGCTTTGGTAGCTGTTGCTGGACGTTGGGCATGTTGGCCGGAGAGTGCTTCTCGGGCCGCAAACTGCAACCTTGCATGTACCTCTCAGGTATCCATGCCCAACGAAAGCCCCCAGACCCAAATTGAGAGGAGCTGCTTGGGGGCCCCCTGGGGGCCCTTCAGACCAGCTATTTCTTTGGGTCCTGGCTCCATCGGTTTGGGAGCTGTTGCTGCAGTTGGGCATGTTGGCCGGAGAGTGCTTCTCGGGCCGCGAACTGCAACCTTCATGTACCTCCCAGTTTCCATGCCCAACGAAAGCCCCCAGACCCAAATGGAGAGGGGCTGTTTGGGGGCCCCCAGGGGACCCTTCAGGCCAGCTAGGTCTTTGGGTCCTGGCTCCTTCGGTTTGGGAGCTGTTGCTGGACGTTGGGCATGTTGGCCGGAGAGTGCTTCTCAGGCCGCGAACTACAACCTTGCAGGTACCTCCCAGGTTCCATGCCCAACGAAAGCCCCCAGACCCAAATGGAGAGGGGCTGCTTGGGGGCCCCCTGGGGGCCCTTCAGGCCAGCTAGGTCTTTGGGTCCTGGCTCCTTCGGTTTGGGAGCTGTTGCTGGACGTTGGGCATGTTGGCCGGAGAGTGCTTCTCGGGCTGCGAACTGCAACCTTGCAGGTACCTCCCAGGTCACCGGCCCAAGGAAAGCCCCCAGACCCAAATTGAGAGGGGCTGCTTGGGGGCCCCCTGGGTGCCCTTCAGGCCAGCTAGGTCTTTGGGTCCTGGCTCCTTCGGTTTGGGAGCTGTTGCTGCAGTTGGGCATGTTGGCCGGAGAGTGCTTCTCGGTCCGCGAACTGCAACCTTACAGGTACCTCCCAGGTTCCATGCCCAACGAAAGCCCCCAGACCCAAATTGAGAGGGGCTGTTTGGGGGCCCCCTGGGGACTCTTCAGGCCAGCTAGGTCTTTGGGTCCTGGCTCCTTCGCTTTGGGAGCTGTTGCTGGACGTTGGGCATGTTGGCCTTAGAGTGCTTCTCGGGCTGCGAACTGCAACCTTGCAGGTAGCTCCCAGGATCCCGGCCCAACGAAAGCCCCCAGACCCAAATGGAGAGGGGCTGTTTGGGGGCCCCCTGGGGACTCTTCAGGCCAGCTAGGTCTTTGGGTCCTGGCTCCTTCGCTTTGGGAGCTGTTGCTGGACGTTGGGCATGTTGGCCGGAGAGTGCTTCTCGGGCCGCGAACGGCAACCTTGCAGGTAGCTCCCAGGTTCCCGGGCCAACGAAAGCCCCCAGACCCAAATGGAGAGGGGCTGCTTGCGGGCCCCCTGGGGCCCCTTCAGGCCAGCTATTTCTTTGGGTCCTGGCTCCTTTGCTTTGGGAGCTGTTGCTGCAGTTGTGCATGTTGGCCGGAGAGTGCTTCTCGGGCCGCGAACTGCAACCTTGCAGGTACCTCCCAGGTTCCATGCCCAACGAAAGCCCCCAGACCCAAATTGAGAGGGGCTGCTTGGGTGCCCCCTGGGGGCCCTTCAGGCCAGCTAGGTCTTTGGGTCCTGGCTCCTTCGGTTTGGGAGCTGTTGCTGCAGTTGGGCATGTTGGCCGGAGAGTGCTTCTCGGGCCGCGAACTGCAACCTTGCAGGTACCTCCCAGGTTCCCAGGCCCAACGAAAGCCCCCAGACCCAAATTGAGAGGGGCTGCTTGGGGGCCCCCTGGGTGCCCTTCAGGCCAGCTAGGTCTTTGGGTCCTGGCTCCTTCGGTTTGGGAGCTGTTGCTGCAGTTGGGCATGTTGGCCGGAGAGTGCTTCTCGGGCCGCGAACTGCAACCTTGCATGTACCTCTCAGGTATCCATGCCCAACGAAAGCCCCCAGACCCAAATTGAGAGGAGCTGCTTGGGGGCCCCCTGGGGGCCCTTCAGGCCAGCTATTTCTTTGGGTCCTGGCTCCTTCGGTTTGGGAGCTGTTGCTGGACGTTGGGCATGTTGGCCGGAGAGTGCTTCTCGGGCCGCGAACTGCAACCTTGCAGGCACCTCCCAGGTTCCCGGCCCAACGAAAGCCCCCAGACGCAAATTGAGAGGGGCTGCTTGCGGGCCCCCTGGGGCCCCTTCAGGCCAGCTATTTCTTTGGGTCCTGGCTCCTTCGGTTTGGGAGCTGTTGCTGCAGTTGGGCATGTTGGCCGGAGAGTGCTTCTCGGGCCGCGAACTGCAACCTTGCAGGTACCTCCCAGGTTCAATGCCCAACGAAAGCCCCCAGACCCAAATTGAGAGGGGCTGTTTGGGTGCCCCCTGGGGGCCCTTCAGGCCAGCTAGGTCTTTGGGTCCTGGCTCCTTCGGTTTGGGAGCTGTTGCTGGACGTTGGGCATGTTGGCCGGAGAGTGCTTCTCGGGCTGCGAACTGCAAACTTGCAGGTAGCTCCCAGGTTCCCGGCTCAAGGAAAGCCCCCAGACCCAAATTGAGAGGGGCTGTTTGGGGGCCCCTTGGGACCCCTTCAGGCCAGCTAGGTCTTTGGGTCCTGGCTCCTTCGGTTTGGGAGCTGTTGCTGCAGTTGGGCATGTTGGCCGGAGAGTGCTTCTCGTGTCGCGAACTGCAACCTTGCAGGTACCTCCCAGGTTCCCAGGCCCAACGAAAGCCCCCAGACCCAAATTGAGAGGGGCTGCTTGGGGGCCCCCTGGGTGCCCTTCAGGCCAGCTAGGTCTTTGGGTCCTGGCTCCTTCGGTTTGGGAGCTGTTGCTGCAGTTGGGCATGTTGGCCGGAGAGTGCTTCTCGGGCCGCGAACTGCAACCTTGCATGTACCTCGCAGGTATCCATGCCCAACGAAAGCCCCCAGACCCAAATTGAGAGGAGCTGCTTGGGGGCCCCCTGGGGGCCCTTCAGGCCAGCTATTTCTTTGGGTCCTGGCTCCATCGGTTTGGGAGCTGTTGCTGCAGTTGTGCATGTTGGCCGGAGAGTGCTTCTCGGGCCGCGAACTGCAACCTTGCAGGCACTTCCCAGGTTCCCGGCCCAACGAAAGCCCCCAGACCCAAATTGAGAGGGGCTGTTTGCGGGCCCCCAGGGGGCCCTTCAGGCCAGCTAGGTCTTTGGGTCCTGGCTCCTTCGGTTTGGGAGCTGTTGCTGGACGTTGGGCATGTTGTCCGGAGAGTGCTTCTCGGGCTGCGAACTGCAACCTTGCAGGTACCTCCCAGGTCCCCGGCCCAAGGAAAGCCCCCAGACCCAAATGGAGAGGGGCTGTTTGGGGGCCCCTTGGAACCCCTTCAGGCCAGCTAGGTCTTTGGGTCCTGGCTCCTTCGGTTTGGGAGCTGTTGCTGCAGTTGGGCATGTTGGCCGGAGAGTGCTTCTCGGGCCGCGAACTGCAACCTTGCAGGTACCTCCCAGGTTCCCAGGCCCAACGAAAGCCCCCAGACCCAAATTGAGAGGGGCTGCTTGCGGGCCCCCTGGGTGCCCTTCAGGCCAGCTAGGTCTTTGGGTCCTGGCTCCTTCGGTTTGGGAGCTGTTGCTGCAGTTGGGCATGTTGGCCGGAGAGTGCTTCTCGGGCCGCGAACTGCAACCTTGCAGGTACCTCCCAGGTTCCCGGCTCAAGGAAAGCCCCCAGACCCAAATGGAGAGGGGCTGTTTGGGGGCCCCCTGGGGACTCTTCAGGCCAGCTAGGTCTTTGGGTCCTGGCTCCTTCGCTTTGGGAGCTGTTGCTGGACGTTGGGCATGTTGGCCGGAGAGTGCTTCTCGGGCCGCGAACTGCAACCTTGCAGGTACCTCCCAGGTTCCCGGCCCAACGAAAGCCCCCAGACCCAAATGGAGAGGGGCTGCTTGCGGGCCCCCTGGGGCCCCTTCAGGCCAGCTATTTCTTTGGGTCCTGGCTCCTTCGCTTTGGGAGCTGTTGCTGCAGTTGGGCATGTTGGCCGGAGAGTGCTTCTCGGGCCGCGAACTGCAACCTTGCAGGTACCTCCCAGGTTCCATGCCCAACGAAAGCCCCCAGACCCAAATGGAGAGGGGCTGCTTGGGTGCCCCCTGGGGGCCCTTCAGGCCAGCTAGGTCTTTGGGTCCTGGCTCCTTCGGTTTGGGAGCTGTTGCTGCAGTTGGGCATGTTGGCCGGAGAGTGCTTCTCGGGCCGCGAACTGCAACCTTGCAGGCACTTCCCAGGTTCCCGGCCCAAAGAAAGCCCCCAGACTCAAATTGAGAGGGGCTGCTTGGGGGCCCCCTGGGGGCCCTTCAGGCCAGCTAGGTCTTTGGGTCCTGGCTCCTTCGGTTTGGGAGCTGTTGCTGGACGTTGGGCATGTTGTCCGGAGAGTGCTTCTCGGGCTGCGAACTGCAACCTTGCAGGTACCTCCCAGGACCCCGGCCCAAGGAAAGCCCCCAGACCCAAATGGAGAGGGGCTGTTTGGGGGCCCCTTGGGACCCCTTCAGGCCAGCTAGGTCTTTGGGTCCTGGCTCCTTCGGTTTGGGAGCTGTTGCTGCAGTTGGGCATGTTGGCCGGAGAGTGCTTCTCGGGCCGCGAACTGCAACCTTGCATGTACCTCTCAGGTATCCATGCCCAACGAAAGCCCCCAGACCCAAATTGAGAGGAGCTGCTTGGGGGCCCCCTGGGGGCCCTTCAGGCCAGCTATTTCTTTGGGTCCTGGCTCCATCGGTTTGGGAGCTGTTGCTGCAGTTGTGCATGTTGGCCGGAGAGTGCTTCTCGGGCCGCGAACTGCAACCTTGCATGTACCTCCCAGGATCCATGCCCAACGAAAGCCCCCAGACCCAAATGGAGAGGGGCTGTTTGGGGGCCCCCTGGGGACACTTCAGGCCAGCTAGGTCTTTGGGTCCTGGCTCCTTCGCTTTGGGAGCTGTTGCTGGACGTTGGGCATGTTGGCCGGAGAGTGCTTCTCGGGCCGCTAACTGCAACCTTGCAGGCACCTCCCAGGTTCCCGGCCCAACGAAAGCCCCCAGACCCAAATGGAGAGGGGCTGCTTGCGGGCCCCCTAGTGCCCCTTCAGGCCAGCTATTTCTTTGGGTCCTGGCTCCTTCGGTTTGGGAGCTGTTGCTGCAGTTGGGCATGTTGGCCGGAGAGTGCTTCTCGGGCCGCGAACTGCAACCTTGCAGGTACCTCCCAGGTTCCATGCCCAACGAAAGCCCCCAGACCCAAATTGAGAGGGGCTGCTTGGGGACCCCCTGGGGGCCCTTCAGGCCAGCTAGGTCTTTGGGTCCTGGCTCCTTCGGTTTGGGAGCTGTTGCTGCAGTTGGGCATGTTGGCCGGAGAGTGATTCTCGGGCCGCGAACTGCAACCTTGCAGGTACCTCCCAGGTTCCATGCCCAACGAAAGCCCCCAGACCCAAATTGAGAGGGGCTGTTTGGGTGCCCCCTGGGGGCCCTTCAGGCCAGCTAGGTCTTTGGGTCCTGGCTCCTTCGCTTTGGGAGCTGTTGCTGCAGTTGGGCATGTTGGCCGGAGAGTGCTTCTCGGGCCGCGAACTGCAACCTTGCAGGTAGCTCCCAGGTTCCATGCCCAAGGAAAGCCCCCAGACCCAAATGGAGAGGGGCTGCTTGGGGGCCCCTTGGGGCCCCTTCAGGCCAGCTAGGTCTTTGGGTCCTGGCTCCTTCGGTTTGGGAGCTGTTGCTGGACGTTGGGCATGTAGGCCGGAAAGTGCTTCTCGGGCTGCGAACTGCAATCTTGCAGGTACCTCCCAGGTTCCCTGGCCAACGAAAGCCCCCAGACCCAAATTGAGAGGGGCTGCTTGGGTGCCCCCTGGGGGCCCTTCAGGCCAGCTAGGTCTTTGGGTCCTGGCTCCTTCGGTTTGGGAGCTGTTGCTGGACGTTGGGCATGATGGCCGGAGAGTGCTTCTCGGGCTGCGAACTGCAACCTTGCAGGTACCTCCCAGGTTCCATGCCCAACGAAAGCCCCCAGACCCAAATGGAGAGGGGCTGCTTGGGGGCCCCTTGGGACCCCTTCAGGCCAGCTAGGTCTTTGGGTCCTGGCTCCTTCGGTTTGGGAGCTGTTGCTGGATGTTGGGCATGTTGGCCGGAGAGTGCTTCTCGGGCCGCGAACTGCAACCTTACAGGTAGCTCCCAGGTTTCATGCCCAACGAAAGCCCCCAGACCCAAATTGAGAGGGGCTGTTTGGGGGCCCCCTGGGGACTCTTCAGGCCAGCTAGGTCTTTGGGTCCTGGCTCCTTCGCTTTGGGAGCTGTTGCTGGACGTTGGACATGTTGGTCGGAGAGTGCTTCTCGGGCCGTGAACTGCAACCTTGCAGGTAGCTCCCAGGTTCCCGGCCCAACGAAAGCCCCCAGACCCAAATTGAGAGGGGCTGCTTGGGGGCCCCCTGGGGGCCCTTCAGGCCAGCTAGGTCTTTGGCTCCTGGCTCCTTCGGTTTGGGAGCTGTTGCTGCAGTTGGGCATGTTGGCCAGAGAGTGCTTCTCGGGCCGCGAACTGCAACCTTGCAGGCACCTCCCAGGTTACCGGTCCAACGAAAGCCCCCAGACCAAAATTGAGAGGGGCTGCTTGCGGGCCCCCTGGGGACCCTTCAGGCCAGCTAGGTCTTTGGGTCCTGGCTCCTTCGCTTTGGGAGCTGTTGCTGCAGTTGGGCATGTTGGCCGGAGAGTGCTTCTCGGGCCGCGAACTGCAACCTTGCAGGTACCTCCCAGGTTCCATGCCCAACGAAAGCCCCCAGACTCAAATTGAGAGGGGCTGTTTGGGGGCCCCTGGGGACTCTTCAGGCCAGCTAGGTCTTTGGGTCCTGGCTCCTTCGGTTTGGGAGCTGTTGCTGGACGTTGGGCATGTAGGCCGGAAAGTGCTTCTCAGGCTGCGAACTGCAACCTTGCAGGTACCTCCCAGGTTCCCGGCCCAACGAAAGCCCCCAGACCCAAATGGAGAGGGGCTGCTTGGGGGCCCCCTGGGGGCCCTTCAGGCCAGCTAGGTCTTTGGGTCCTGGCTCCTTCGGTTTGGGAGCTGTTGCTGCAGTTGGGCATGTTGGCCGGAGAGTGCTTCTCGGGCCGCGAACTGCAACCTTGCATGTACCTCCCACGTTCCATGCCCAACGAAAGCCCCCAGACCCAAATTGAGAGGGGCTGCTTGGGTGCCCCCTGGGGGCCCTTCAGGCCAGCTAGGTCTTTGGGTCCTGGCTCCTTCGCTTTGGGAGCTGTTGCTGGACAATGGGCATGTTGACCGGAGAGTGCTTCTCGGGCCGTGAACTGCAACCTTGCAGGCAGCTCCCAGGTTCCCGGCCCAACGAAAGCCCCCAGACCCAAATGGAGAGGGGCTGTTTGGGTTCCATGTGGGGACTCTTCAGGCCAGCTACGTCTTTGGGTCCTGGCTCCTTCGGTTTGGGAGCTGTTGCTGGACGTTGGGCATGTAGGCCGGAAAGTGCTTCTCGGGCTGCGAACTGCAACCTTGCAGGTAGCTCCCAGGTTCCATGCCCAACGAAAGCCCCCAGACCCAAATTGAGAGGGGCTGCTTGGGGGCCCCCTGGGGCCCCTTCAGGCCAGCTAGGTCTTTGGCTCCTGGCTCGTTCGGTTTGGGAGCTGTTGCTGGACTTTGGGCATGTTGACCGGAGAGTGCTTCTCGGGCTGCGAACTGCAACCTTGCAGGTACCTCCCATGTCCCCGGCCCAACGAAAGCCCCCAGACCCAAATTGAGAGGGGCTGTTTGGGGGCCCCCTGGGGGCCCTTCAGGCCAGCTAGGTCTTTGGGTCCTGGCTCCTTCGGTTTGGGAGCTGTTGCTGCAGTTGGGCATGTTGGCCGGAGAGTGCTTCTCGGGCCGCGAACTGCAACCTTGCAGGTAGCTCCCAGGTTCCCAGCCCAAGGAAAGCCCCCAGACCCAAATGGAGAGGGGCTGTTTGGGGGCCCCCTGGGGGCCCTTCAGGCCAGCTAGGTCTTTGGGTCCTGGCTCCTTCGGTTTGGGAGCTGTTGCTGGACGTTGGGCATGTTGACCGGAGAGTGCTTCTCGGGCTGCGAACTGCAACCTTGCAGGTAGCTCCCAGGTTCCCGGCCCAACGAAAGCCCCCAGACCCAAATGGAGAGGGGCTGCTTGGGGGCCCCCAGGGGGCCCTTCAGGCCAGCTAGGTCTTTGGGTCCTGGCTCCTTCGGTTTGGGAGCTGTTGCTGGACGTTGGGCATGTTGGCCGGAGAGTGCTTCTCGGGCCGCGAACTGCAACCTTGCAGGTACCTCCCAGGTTCCATGCCCAACGAAAGCCCCCAGACCCAAATTGAGAGGGGCTGTTTGGGGGCCCCCTGGGGGCCCCTTCAGGCCAGCTAGGTCTTTGGGTCCTGGCTCCTTCGGTTTGGGAGCTGTTGCTGGACGTTGGGCATGTTGGCCGGAGAGTGCTTCTCGGGCTGCGAACTGCAAACTTGCAGGTACCTCCCAGGTCCCCGGCCCAACGAAAGCCCCCAGACCCAAATAGAGAGGGGGTGCTTGGGTGCCCCCTGGGTGCCCTTCAGGCCAGCTAGGTCTTTGGCTCCTGGCTCCTTCGGTTTGGTAGCTGTTGCTGCAGTTGGGCATGTTGGCCGGAGAGTGCTTCTCGGGCTGCGAACTGCAACCTTGCAGGTACCTCCCAGGTTCCCGGCCCAACGAAAGCCCCCAGACCCAAATTGAGAGGGGCTGTTTGAGGGCCCCCTGGGGACCCTTCAGGCCAGCTAGGTCTTTGGGTCCTGGCTCCTTCGGTTTGGGAGCTGTTGCTGGACGTTGGGCATGTTGACCGGAGAGTGCTTCTCGGGCTGCGAACTGCAACCTTGCAGGTACCTCCCAGGTTCCCAGGCCCAACGAAAGCCCCCAGATCCAAATGGAGAGGGGCTGCTTGGGGGCCCCCTGGGGGCCCTTCAGGCCAGCTAGGTCTTTGGGTCCTGGCTCCTTCGGTTTGGGAGCTGTTGCTTCAGTTGGGCATGTTGGCCGGAGAGTGCTTCTCGGGCCGCGAACTGCAACCTTGCAGGTACCTCCCAGGTTCCCGGCCCAACGAAAGCCCCCAGACCCAAATGGAGAGGGGCTGTTTGGGGGCCCCCTGGGGACTCTTCAGGCCAGCTAGGTCTTTGGGTCCTGGCTCCTTCGGTTTGGGAGCTGTTGCTGGACGTTGGGCATGTTGACCGGAGAGTGCTTCTCGGGCTGCGAACTGCAACCTTGCAGGTACCTCTCAGGTTCCCAGGCCCAACGAAAGCCCCCAGATCCAAATGGAGAGGGGCTGCTTGGGTGCCCCCTGGGTGCCCTTCAGGCCAGCTAGGTCTTTGGGTCCTGGCTACTTCGCTTTGGGAGCTGTTGTTGCAGTTGGGCATGTTGGCCGGAGAGTGCTTCTCGGGCCGCGAACTGCAACCTTGCAGGTAGCTCCCAGGTTCCCGGGCCAACGAAAGCCCCCAGAACCAAATTGAGAGGGGCTGTTTGGGGGCCCCTTGGGACCTCTTCAGGCCAGCTAGGTCTTTGGGTCCTGGCTCCTTCGCTTTGGGAGCTGTTGCTGGACGTTGGGCATGTAGGCCGGAAAGTGCTTCTCGGGCTGCGAACTGCAACCTTGCAGGTACCTCCCAGGTTCCCGGGCCAACGAAAGCCCCCAGAACCAAATTGAGAGGGGCTGCTTGGGTGCCCCCTGGGGGCCCTTCAGGCCAGCTAGGTCTTTGGGTCCTGGCTCCTTCGGTTTGGGAGCTGTTGCTGCAGTTGGGCATGTTGGCCGGAGAGTGCTTCTCGGGCCGCGAACTGCAACCTTGCAGGTAGCTCCCAGGTTCCCGGCCCAAAGAAAGCCCCCAGACCCAAATTGAGAGGAGCTGCTTGCGGGCCCCTTGGGACCCCTTCAGGCCAGATATTTCCTTGGGTCCTGGCTCCATCAGTTTGGGAGCTGTTGCTGCAGTTGAGCATGTTGGCCGGAGAGTGCTTCTCGGGCCGCGAACTGCAACCTTGCAGGTACCTCCCAGGTTCCATGCCCAACGAAAGCCCCCAGACGCAAATGGAGAGGGGCTGTTTGGGGGGCCCCTGGGGCCCCTTCAGGCCAGCTAGGTCTTTGGGTCCTGGCTCCTTCGGTTTGGGAGCTGTTGCTGCAGTTGGGCATGTTGGCCGGAGAGTGCTTCTCGGGCCGCGAACTGCAAACTTGCAGGCACTTCCCAGGTTCCGGGCCCAACGAAAGCCCCCAGACCAAAATTGAGAGGGGCTGCTTGCGGGCCCCTTGGAGACCCTTCAGGCCAGCTAGGTCTTTGGGTCCTGGCTCCTTCGGTTTGGGAGCTGTTGCTGCAGTTGGGCATGTTGGCCGGAGAGTGCTTCTCGGGCCGAGAACTGCAACCTTGCAGGTACCTCCCAGGTTCCATGCCCAACGAAAGCCCCCAGACTCAAATGGAGAGGGGCTGTTTGGGGGCCCCCTGGGACTCTTCAGGCCAGCTAGGTCTTTGGGTCCTGGCTCCTTCGGTTTGGGAGCTGTTGCTGGACGTTGGGCATGTAGGCCGGAAAGTGCTTCTCGGGCTGCGAACTGCAACCTTGCAGGATTCTCCCAGGTTCCCGGGCCAACGAAAGCCCCCAGACCCAAATTGAGAGGGGCTGCTTGGGGGCCCCCTGGGGGCCCTTCAGGCCAGCTAGGTCTTTGGGTCCTGGCTCCTTCGGTTTGGGAGCTGTTGCTGGACGTTGGGCATGTTGACCGGAGAGTGCTTCTCGGGCTGCGAACTGCAACCTTGCAGGTACCTCCCATGTCCCAGGCCCAACGAAAGCCCCCAGACCCAAATTGAGAGGGGCTGCTTGGGGGCCCCCAGGGGACCCTTCAGGCCAGCTAGGTCTTTGGGTCCTGGCTCCTTCGGTTTGGGAGCTGTTGCTGGACGTTGGGCATGTTGGCCGGAGAGTGCTTCTCGGGCCGCGAACTGCAACCTTGCAGGTACCTCCCAGGTTCCATGCCCAACGAAAGCCCCCAGACCCAAATGGAGAGGGGCTGCTTGGGGGCCCCCTGGGGGCCCTTCAGGCCAGCTAGGTCTTTGGGTCCTGGCTCCTTCGGTTTGGGAGCTGTTGCTGGACGTTGGGCATGTTGTCCGGAGAGTGCTTCTCGGGCTGCGAACTGCAACCTTGCAGGTACCTCCCAGGTCACCGGCCCAAGGAAAGCCCCCAGACCCAAATTGAGAGGGGCTGCTTGGGTCCCCCCTTGGTGCCCTTCAGGCCAGCTAGGTCTTTGGGTCCTGGCTCCTTCGGTTTGGGAGCTGTTGCTGCAGTTGTGCATGTTGTCCGGAGAGTGCTTCTCGGGCCGCGAACTGCAACCTTGCAGGTAGCTCCCAGGTTCCAAGCCAAACGAAAGCCCCCAGACCCAAATGGAGAGGGGCTGCTTGGGGGCCCCTTGGGGCCCCTTCAGGCCAGCTAGGTCTTTGGGTCCTGGCTCCTTCGGTTTGGGAGCTGTTGCTGCAGTTGGGCATGTTGGCCGGAGAGTGCTTCTCGGGCCGCGAACTGCAACCTTGCATGTACCTCCCAGGTTCCATGCCCAACGAAAGCCCCCAGACGCAAATGGAGAGGGGCTGCTTGGGGGCCCCCTGGGGACACTTCAGGCCAGCTAGGTCTTTGGGTCCTGGCTCCTTCGGTTTGGGAGCTGTTGCTACAGTTGGGCATGTTGACCGGAGAGTGCTTCTTGGGCTGCGAACTGCAACCTTGCAGATACCTCCCAGGTCCCCGGCCCAACGAAAGCCCCCAGACCCAAATGGAGAGGGGCTGCTTGCGGGCCCCCTGGGGGCCCTTCAGGCCAGCTAGGTCTTTGGGTCCTGGTTCCTTCGGTTTGGGAGCTGTTGCTGCAGTTGGGCATGTTGGCCGGAGAGTGCTTCTCGGGCCGCGAACTGCAACCTTGCAGGTACCTCCCAGGTCCCAGGCCCAACGAAAGCCCCCAGACCCAAATTGAGAGGGGCTGTTTGGGGGCCCCCTGGGGGCCCTTCAGGCCAGCAAGGTCTTTGGGTCCTGGCTCCTTCGGTTTGGGAGCTGTTGCTGCAGTTGGGCATGTTGGCCAGAGAGTGCTTCTCGGGCTGCGAACTGCAACCTTGCAGGTACCTCCCAGGTTCCACGCCCAATGAAAGCCCCCAGACCCAAATGGAGAGGGGCTGCTTGGGGGCCCCTTGGGACCCCTTCAGGCCAGCTAGGTCTTTGGGTCCTGGCTCCTTCGCTTTGGGAGCTGTTGCTGGACGTTGGGCATGTTGGCCAGAGAGTGCTTTTCGGTACGTGAACTGCAACCAAGCAGGACCTCCCAGGTTCCCGGCCCAACGAAAGCCCCCAGACCCAAATTGAGAGGGGCTGCTTGGGGGCCCCTTGCGGCCCCTTCAGGCCAGCTAGGTCTTTGGGTCCTGGCTCCTTCGGTTTGGGAGCTGTTGCTGCAGTTGGCCATGTTGTCCGGAGAGTGCTTATCGGGCCGCGAACTTCAACCTTTCAGGTACCTTCCAGATTCCCGGCCCAAGGAAACCCCCCGACCCAAATGGAGAGGGGCTGCTTGGGGTCCCCTTGGGACCCCTTCAGGCCAGCTAGGTCTTTGGGTCCTGGCTCCTTCGGTTTGGGAGCTGTTGCTGGACGTTGGGCATGTTGGCCAGAGAGTGCTTTTCGGTACGTGAACTGCAACCAAGCAGGACCTCCCAGGTTCCCGGCCCAACGAAAGCCCCCAGACCCAAATTGAGAGGGGCTGCTTGGGGGCCCCTTGTGGCCCCTTCAGGCCAGCTAGGTCTTTGGGTCCTGGCTCCTTCGGTTTGGGAGCTGTTGCTGCAGTTGGCCATGTTGTCCGGAGAGTGCTTCTCGGGCCGCGAACTTCAACCTTTCAGGTACCTTCCAGATTCCCGGCCCAAGGAAAGCCCCCAGACCCAAATGGAGAGGGGCTGCTTGGGGTCCCCTTGGGACCCCTTCAGGCCAGCTAGGTCTTTGGGTCCTGGCTCCTTCGCTTTGGGAGCTGTTGCTGGACGTTGGGCATGTTGGCCGGAGAGTGCTTCTCGGGCCGCGAACTGCAACCTTGCAGGTACCTCCCAGGTTCCATGCCCAACGAAAGCCCCCAGACCCAAATTGAGAGGGGCTGTTTGGGGGCCCCCTGGGGCCCTTCAGTCCAGCTATGTCTTTGGGTCCTGGCTCCTTCGGTTTGGGAGCTGTTGCTGGACGTTGGGCATGTTGTCCGGAGAGTGCTTCTCGGGCTGCGAACTGCAACCTTGCAGGTACCTCCCAGGTACCCGTCCCAAGGAAAGCCCCCAGACCCAAATTGAGAGGGGCTGCTTGGGTGCCCCCTGGGTGCCCTTCAGGCCAGCTAGGTCTTTGGGTCCTGGCTCCTTCGGTTTGGGAGCTGTTGCTGCAGTTGGGCATGTTGTCCGGAGAGTGCTTCTCGGGCCGCGAACTGCAACCTTGCAGGTACCTCCCAGGTTCCATGCCCAACGAAAGCCCCCAGACTCAAATGGAGAGGGGCTGTTTGGGGGCCCCCTGGGGACTCTTCAGGCCAGCTAGGTCTTTGGGTCCTGGCTCCTTCGGTTTGGGAGCTGTTGCTGGACGTTGGGCATGTAGGCCGGAAAGTGCTTCTCGGGCTGCGAACTGCAACCTTGCAGGTACCTCCCAGGTTCCCGGGCCAACGAAAGCCCCCAGACCCAAATTGAGAGGGGCTGCTTGGGTGCCCCCTGGGGGCCCTTCAGGCCAGCTAGGTCTTTGGCTCCTGGCTCCTTCGGTTTGGGAGCTGTTGCTGCAGTTGGGCATGTTGGCCGGAGAGTGCTTCTCGGGCCGTGAACTGCAACCTTGCAGGTACCTCCCAGGTTCCATGCCCAACGAAAGCCCCCAGACCCAAATTGAGATGGGCTGTTTGGGGGCCCCCTGGGGACTCTTCAGGCCAGCTAGGTCTTTGGGTCCTGGCTCCTTCGGTTTGGGAGCTGTTGCTGGACGTTGGGCATGTTGACCGGAGAGTGCTTCTCGGGCTGCGAACTGCAACCTTGCAGGTACCTCCCATGTCCCAGGCCCAACGAAAGCCCCCAGACCCAAATTGAGAGGGGCTGCTTGGGGGCCCCCAGGGGACCCTTCAGGCCAGCTAGGTCTTTGGGTCCTGGCTCCTTCGGTTTGGGAGCTGTTGCTGGACGTTGGGCATGTTGGCCGGAGAGTGCTTCTCGGGCCGCGAACTACAACCTTGCAGGTACCTCCCAGGTTCCATGCCCAACGAAAGCCCCCAGACCCAAATGGAGAGGGGCTGCTTGGGGGCCCCCTGGGGGCCCTTCAGGCCAGCTAGGTCTTTGGGTCCTGGCTCCTTCGCTTTGGGAGCTGTTGCTGCAGTTGGGCATGTTGGCCGGAGAGTGCTTCTCGGGTCGCGAACTGCAACCTTGCATGTACCTCCCAGGTACCCAGGCCCAACGAAAGCCCCCAGACCCAAATTGAGAGGGGCTGCTTGGGGGCCCCCTGGGTGCCCTTCAGGCCAGCTAGGTCTTAGGGTCCTGGCTCCTTCGGTTTGGGAGCTGTTGCTGCAGTTGGGCATGTTGGCCGGAGAGTGCTTCTCGGGCCGCGAACTGCAACCTTGCATGTACCTCTCAGGTATCCATGCCCAACGAAAGCCCCCAGACCCAAATGGAGAGGGGCTGTTTGGGGGCCCCCTGGGGACACTTCAGGCCAGCTAGGTCTTTGGGTCCTGGCTCCTTCGCTTTGGGAGCTGTTGCTGCAGTTGGGCATGTTGGCCGGAGAGTGCTTCTCGGGCTGCGAACTGCAACCTTGCAGGTACCTCCCACGTTCCATGCCCAACGAAAGCCCCCAGACCCAAATGGAGAGGGGCTGCTTGGGTGCCCCCTGCGGGCCCTTCAGGCCAGCTAGGTCTTTGGGTCCTGGCTCCTTCGCTTTGGGAGCTGTTGCTGGACGATGGGCATGTTGACCGGAGAGTGCTTCTCGGGCCGTGAACTGCAACCTTACAGGTAGCTCCCAGGTTCCCGGGCCAACGAAAGCCCCCAGACCCAAATGGAGAGGGGCTGTTTGGGTGCCCTGTGGGGACTCTTTAGGCCAGCTAGGTCTTTGGGTCCTGGCTCCTTCGGTTTGGGAGCTGTTGCTGGACGTTGGACATGTTGTTCGGAGAATGCTTCTCGGGCCGTGAACTGCAACCTTGCAGGTAGCTCCCAGGTTCCCGGCCCCAGGAAAGCCCCCAGACCCAAATTGAGATGGGCTGCTTGGGGGCCCCCTGGGGGCCCTTCAGGCCAGCTAGGTCTTTGGCTCCTGGCTCCTTCGGTTTGGGAGCTGTTGCTGCAGTTGGGCATGTTGGCCAGAGAGTGCTTCTCGGGCCGCGAACTGCAACCTTGCAGGCACTTCCCAGGTTACCGGTCCAACGAAAGCCCCCAGACCAAAATTGAGAGGGGCTGCTTGCGGGCCCCCTGGGGACCCTTCAGGCCAGCTAGGTCTTTGGGTCCTGGCTCCTTCGCTTTGGGAGCTGTTGCTGCAGTTGGGCATGTTGGCCGGAGAGTGCTTCTCGGGCCGCGAACTGCAACCTTGCAGGTATCTCCCAGGTTCCCGGCCCAACGAAAGCCCCCAGACCCAAATTGAGAGGGGCTGTTTGGGGGCCCCCTGGGGACTCTTCAGGCCAGCTAGGACTTTGGGTCCTGGCTCCTTCGGTTTGGGAGCTGTTGCTGGACGTTGGGCATGTTGACCGGAGAGTGCTTCTCGGGCTGCGAACTTCAACCTTGCAGGTACCTCCCATGTCCCCGGCCCAACGAAAGCCCCCAGACCCAAATTGAGAGGGGCTGCTTGGGGGCCCCCTGGGGGCCCTTCAGGCCAGCTAGGTCTTTGGGTCCTGGCTCCTTCGGTTTGGGAGCTGTTGCTGGACGTTGGGCATGTTGACCGGAGAGTGCTTCTCGGGCTGCGAACTGCAACCTTGCAGGTACCTCCCAGGTCTCAGGCCCAACGAAAGCCCCCAGACCCAAATTGAGAGGGGCTGCTTGGGGGCCCCCTGGGGGCCCTTCAGGCCAGCTAGGTCTTTGGGTCCTGGCTCCTTCGGTTTGGGAGCTGTTGCTGGACGTTGGGCATGTTGGCCGGAGAGTGCTTCTCGGACCGTGAACTGCTACCTTGCAGGTAGCTCCCAGGTTCCCGGGCCAACGAAAGCCCCCAGACCCAAATTGAGAGGGGCTGCTTGGGTGCCCCCTGGGGCCCCTTCAGGCCAGCTAGGTCTTTGGGTCCTGGCTCCTTCGGTTTGGGAGCTGTTGCTGGACGTTGGGCATGTTGGCCGGAGAGTGCTTCTCGGGCCGCGAACTGCAACCTTGCAGGCACTTCCCAGGTTCCCGGCCCAACGAAAGCCCCCAGACCAAAATTGAGAGGGGCTGCTTGCGGGCCCCCGGGGACCCTCCAGGCCAGCTATTTCTTTGGGTCCTGGCTCCTTCGGTTTGGGAGCTGTTTCTGCAGTTGGGCATGTTGTCCGGAGAGTGCTTCTCGGGCTGCGAACTGCAACCTTGCAGGTACCTCCCAGGTCCCAGGCCTAACGAAAGCCCCCAGACCCAAATTGAGAGGGGCTGCTTGGGGGCCCCCTGGGGGCCTGTCAGGCCAGCTAGGTCTTTGGGTCCTGGCTCCTTCGGTTTGGGAGCTGTTGCTGGACGTTGGGCATGTTGGCCGGAGAGTGCTTCTCGGGCCGCGAACTGCAACCTTGCAGGTACCTCTCAGGTATCCATGCCCAACGAAAGCCCCCAGACCCAAATTGAGAAGGGCTGCTTGCGGGCCCCCTGGGGACCCTTCAGGCCAGCTATTTCTTTGGGTCTTGCCTCCTTCGGTTTGGGAGCTGTTGCTGCAGTTGGGCATGTTGGCCGGAGAGTGCTTCTCGGGCCGCGAACTGCAACCTTGCATGTACCTCCCACGTTCCATGCCCAACGAAAGACCCCAGACCCAAATTGAGAGGGGCTGCTTGGGTGCCCCCTGGGGGCCCTTCAGGCCAGCTAGGTCTTTGGGTCCTGGCTACTTCGCTTTGGGAGCTGTTGCTGGACAATGGGCATGTTGACCGGAGAGTGCTTCTCGGGCCGTGAACTGCAACCTTGCAGGCAGCTCCCAGGTTCCCGGCCCAACGAAAGCCCCCAGACCCAAATGGAGAGGGGCTGTTTGGGTTCCCTGTGGGGACTCTTCAGGCCAGCTAGGTCTTTGGGTCCTGGCTCCTTCGGTTTGGGAGCTGTTGCTGGACGTTGGGCATGTAGGCCGGAAAGTGCTTCTCGGGCTGCGAACTGCAACCTTGCAGGTAGCTCCCAGGTTCCATGCCCAACGAAAGCCCCCAGACCCAAATTGAGAGGGGCTGCTTGGGACCCCCCTGGGGCCCCTTCAGGCCAGCTAGGTCTTTGGCTCCTGGCTCCTTCGGTTTGGGAGCTGTTGCTGGACGTTGGGCATGTTGACCGGAGAGTGCTTCTCGGGCTGCGAACTGCAACCTTGCAGGTACCTCCCATGTCCCAGGCCCAACGAAAGCCCCCAGACCCAAATGGAGAGGGGCTGTTTGGGGGCCCCCTGGGGGCCCTTCAGGCCAGCTAGGTCTTTGGGTCCTGGCTCCTTCGGTTTGGGAGCTGTTGCTGCAGTTGGGCATGTTGGCCGGAGAGTGCTTCTCGGGCCGCGAACTGCAACCTTGCAGGTAGCTCCCAGGTTCCCAGCCCAAGGAAAGCCCCCAGACCCAAATGGAGAGGGGCTGTTTGGGGGCCCCCTGGGGGCCCTTCAGGCCAGCTAGGTCTTTGGGTCCTGGCTCCTTCGGTTTGGGAGCTGTTGCTGGACGTTGGGCATGTTGACCGGAGAGTGCTTCTCGGGCTGCGAACTGCAACCTTGCAGGTAGCTCCCAGGTTCCCGGCCCAACGAAAGCCCCCAGACCCAAATGGAGAGGGGCTGCTTGGGGGCCCCCAGGGGGCCCTTCAGGCCAGCTAGGTCTTTGGGTCCTGGCTCCTTCGGTTTGGGAGCTGTTGCTGGACGTTGGGCATGTTGGCCGGAGAGTGCTTCTCGGGCCGCGAACTGCAACCTTGCAGGTACCTCCCAGGTTCCATGCCCAACGAAAGCCCCCAGACCCAAATTGAGAGGGGCTGTTTGGGGGCCCCCTGGGGGCCCTTCAGGCCAGCTAGGTCTTTGGGTCCTGGCTCCTTCGGTTTGGGAGCTGTTGCTGGACGTTGGGCATGTTGGCCGGAGAGTGCTTCTCGGGCTGCGAACTGCAAACTTGCAGGTACCTCCCAGGTCCCCTGCCCAACGAAAGCCCCCAGACCCAAATAGAGAGGGGCTGCTTGGGTGCCCCCTGGGTGCCCTTCAGGCCAGCTAGGTCTTTGGCTCCTAGCTCCTTCGGTTTGGTAGCTGTTGCTGCAGTTGGGCATGTTGGCCGGAGAGTGCTTCTCGGGCTGCGAACTGCAACCTTGCAGGTACCTCCCAGGTTCCCGGCCCAACGAAAGCCCCCAGACCCAAATTGAGAGGGGCTGTTTGGGGGCCCCCTGGGGACCCTTAAGGCCAGCTAGGTCTTTGGGTCCTGGCTCCTTCGGTTTGGGAGCTGTTGCTGGACGTTGGGCATGTTGACCGGAGAGTGCTTCTCGGGCTGCGAACTACAACCTTGCAGGTACCTCCCAGGTTCCCGGGCCAATGAAAGCCCCCAGAACCAAATTGAGAGGGGCTGCTTGGGTGCCCCCTGGGTGCCCTTCAGGCCAGCTAGGTCTTTGGGTCCTGGCTCCTTCGGTTTGGGAGCTGTTGCTGCAGTTGGGCATGTTGGCCGGAGAGTGCTTCTCGGGCCGCGAACTGCAACCTTGCAGGTAGCTCCCAGGTTCCCGGCCCAACGAAAGCCCCCAGACCCAAATTGAGAGGAGCTGCATGGGGGCCCCTTGGGACCCCTTCAGGCCAGCTATTTCTTTGGGTCCTGGCTCCATCAGTTTGGGAGCTGTTGCTGCAGTTGAGCATGTTGGCCGGAGAGTGCTTCTCGGGCCGCGAACTGCAACCTTGCAGGTACCTCCCAGGTTCCATGCCCAACGAAAGCCCCCAGACGCAAATGGAGAGGGGCTGTTTGGGGGCCCCCTGGGGCCCCTTCAGGCCAGCTAGGTCTTTGGGTCCTGGCTCCTTCGGTTTGGGAGCTGTTGCTGCAGTTGGGCATGTTGGCCGGAGAGTGCTTCTCGGGCCGCGAACTGCAAACTTGCAGGCATTTCCCAGGTTCCGGGCCCAACGAAAGCCCCCAGACCAAAATTGAGAGGGGCTGCTTGCGGGCCACTTGGGGCCCCTTCAGGCCAGCTAGGTCTTTGGGTCCTGGCTCCTTCGGTTTGGGAGCTGTTGCTGCAGTTGGGCATGTTGGCCGGAGAGTGCTTCTCGGGCCGAGAACTGCAACCTTGCAGGTACCTCCCAGGTTCCATGCCCAACGAAAGCCCCCAGACCCAAATGGAGAGGGGCTGTTTGGGGGCCCCCTGGGACTCTTCAGGCCAGCTAGGTCTTTGGGTCCTGGCTCCTTCGGTTTGGGAGCCATTGCTGGACGTTGGGCATGTAGGCCGGAAAGTGCTTCTCGGGCTGCGAACTGCAACCTTGCAGGTACCTCCCAGGTTCCATGCCCAACGAAAGCCCCCAGACCCAAATTGAGAGGGGCTGCTTGGGTGCCCCCTGGGGGCCCTTCAGGCCAGCTAGGTCTTTGGGTCCTGGCTCCTTCGGTTTGGGAGCTGTTGCTGCAGTTGGGCATGTTGGCCGGAGAGTGCTTCTCGGGCCGCGAACTGCAACCTTGCAGGTAGCTCCCAGGTTCCATGCCCAACGAAAGCCCCCAGACCCAAATGGAGAGGGGCTGCTTGGGGGCCCCCTGGGGGCCCTTCAGGCCAGCTAGGTCTTTGGGTCCTGGCTCCTTGGGTTTGGGAGCTGTTGCTGGACGTTGGGCATGTTGACCGGAGAGTGCTTCTCGGGCTGCGAACTGCAACCTTGCAGGTACCTCCCATGTCCCAGGCCCAACGAAAGCCCCCAGACCCAAATTGAGAGGGGCTGCTTGGGGGCCCCCAGGGGACCCTTCAGGCCAGCTAGGTCTTTGGGTCCTGGCTCCTTCGGTTTGGGAGCTGTTGTTGGACGTTGGGCATGTTGGCCGGAGAGTGCTTCTCGGGCCGCGAACTGCAACCTTGCAGGTACCTCCCAGGTTCCATGCCCAACGAAAGCCCCCAGACCCAAATGGAGAGGGGCTGCTTGGGGGCCCCCTGGGGGCCCTTCAGGCCAGCTAGGTCTTTGGGTCCTGGCTCCTTCGGTTTGGGAGCTGTTGCTGGACGTTGGGCATGTTGTCCTGAGAGTGCTTCTCGGGCTGCGAACTGCAACCTTGCAGGTACCTCCCAGGTCACCGGCCCAAGGAAAGCCCCCAGACCCAAATTGAGAGGGGCTGCTTGGGTGCCCCCTGGGTGCCCTTCAGGCCAGCTAGGTCTTTGGGTCCTGGCTCCTTCGGTTTGGGAGCTGTTGCTGCAGTTGGCCATGTTGTCCGGAGAGTGCTTCTCGGGCCGCGAACTGCAACCTTGCAGGTAGCTCCCAGGTTCCATGCCAAACGAAAGCCCCCAGACCCAAATGGAGAGGGGCTGCTTGGGGGCCCCTTGGGGCCCCTTCAGGCCAGCTAGGTCTTTGGGTCCTGGCTCCTTCGGTTTGGGAGCTGTTGCTGGACGTTGGGCATGATGGCCAGAGAGTGCTTTTCGGTACGTGAACTGCAACCTTGCAGGTAGCTCCCAGGTTCCCGGCCCAACGAAAGCCCCCAGACCCAAATTGAGAGGGGCTGCTTGGGGGCCCCTTGCGGCCCCTTAAGGCCAGCTAGGTCTTTGGGTCCTGGCTCCTTCGGTTTGGGAGCTGTTGCTGCAGTTGGCCATGTTGTCCGGAGAGTGCTTCTCGGGCCGCGAAATTCAACCTTTCAGGTACCTTCCAGATTACCGGCCCAAGGAAAGCCCCCAGACCCAAATGGAGAGGGGCTGCTTGGGGTCCCCTTGGGACCCCTTCAGGCCAGCTAGGTCTTTGGGTCCTGGCTCCTTCGCTTTGGGAGCTGTTGCTGGACGTTGGGCATGTTGGCCGGAGAGTGCTTCTCGGGCCGCGAACTGCAACCTTGCAGGTACCTCCCAGGTTCCATGCCCAACGAAAGCCCCCAGACCCAAATTGAGAGGGGCTGTTTGGGGGCCCCCTGGGGCCCTTCAGTCCAGCTATGTCTTTGGGTCCTGGCTCCTTCGGTTTGGGAGCTGTTGCTGGACGTTGGGCATGTTGTCCGGAGAGTGCTTCTCGGGCTGCGAACTGCAAACTTGCAGGTACCTCCCAGGTTCCCGGCCCAACGAAAGCCCCCAGACCCAAATTGAGAGGGGCTGCTTGGGTGCCCCCTGGGTGCCCTTCAGGCCAGCTAGGTCTTTGGGTCCTGGCTCCTTCGGTTTGGGAGCTGTTGCTGCAGTTGGGCATGTTGGCCGGAGAGTGCTTCTCGGGCCGCGAACTGCAACCTTGCAGGTACGTCCCAGGTTCCATGCCCAACGAAAGCCCCCAGACTCAAATGGAGAGGGGCTGTTTGGGGGCCCCCTGGGGACTCTTCAGGCCAGCTAGGTCTTTGGGTCCTGGCTCCTTCGGTTTGGGAGCTGTTGCTGGACGTTGGGCATGTAGGCCGGAAAGTGCTTCTCGGGCTGCGAACTGCAACCTTGCAGGTACCTCCCAGGTTCCCGGGCCAACGAAAGCCCCCAGACCCAAATTGAGAGGGGCTGCTTGGGTGCCCCCTGGGGGCCCTTCAGGCCAGCTAGGTCTTTGGGTCCTGGCTCCTTCGGTTTGGGAGCTGTTGCTGCAGTTGGGCATGTTGGCCGGAGAGTGCTTCTCGGGCCGCGAACTGCAACCTTGCAGGTACCTCCCAGGTTCCATGCCCAACGAAAGCCCCCAGACCCAAATTGAGATGGGCTGTTTGGGGGCCCCCTGGGGACTCTTCAGGCCAGCTAGGTCTTTGGGTCCTGGCTCCTTCGGTTTGGGAGCTGTTGCTGGACGTTGGGCATGTTGACCGGAGAGTGCTTCTCGGGCTGCGAACTGCAACCTTGCAGGTACCTCCCATGTCCCAGGCCCAACGAAAGCCCCCAGACCCAAATTGAGAGGGGCTGCTTGGGGGCCCCCAGGGGACCCTTCAGGCCAGCTAGGTCTTTGGGTCCTGGCTCCTTCGGTTTGGGAGCTGTTGCTGGACGTTGGGCATGTTGGCCGGAGAGTGCTTCTCGGGCCGCGAACTACAACCTTGCAGGTACCTCCCAGGTTCCATGCCCAACGAAAGCCCCCAGACCCAAATGGAGAGGGGCTGCTTGGGGGCCCCCTGGGGGCCCTTCAGGCCAGCTAGGTCTTTGGGTCCTGGCTCCTTCGGTTTGGGAGCTGTTGCTGGACGTTGGGCATGTTGTCCGGAGAGTGCTTCTCGGGCTGCGAACTGCAACCTTGCAGGTACCTCCCAGGTCACCGGCCCAAGGAAAGCCCCCAGACCCAAATTGAGAGGGGCTGCTTGGGGGCCCCCTGGGGGCCCTTCAGGCCAGCTAGGTCTTTGGGTCCTGGCTCCTTCGGTTTGGGAGCTGTTGCTGCAGTTGGGCATGTTGGCCGGAGAGTGCTTCTCGGGCCGCGAACTGCAACCTTGCAGGTACCTCCCAGGTTCCATGCCCAACGAAAGCCCCCAGACCCAAATTGAGAGGGGCTGCTTGGGGGCCCCCTGGGGACTCTTCAGGCCAGCTAGGTCTTTGGGTCCTGGCTCCTTCGCTTTGGGAGCTGTTGCTGCAGTTGGGCATGTTGGCCGGAGAGTGCTTCTCGGGCCGCGAAATGCAACCTTGCAGGTACCTCCCAGGTTCCATGCCCAACGAAAGCCCCCAGACCCAAATTGAGAGGGGCTGCTTGGGTGCCCCCTGGGGGCACTTCAGGCCAGCTAGGTCTTTGGGTCCTGGCTCCTTCGGTTTGGGAGCTGTTGCTGCAGTTGGGCATGTTGACCGGAGAGTGCTTCTCGGGCTGCGAACTGCAACCTTGCAGGTAGCTCCCAGGTTCCCGGCCCAACGAAAGCCCCCAGACCCAAATGGAGAGGGGCTGCTTGGGGGCCCCCTGGTGGCCCTTCAGGCCTGCTAGGTCTTTGGGTCCTGGTTCCTTCGGTTTGGGAGCTGTTGCTGCAGTTTGGCATGTTGGCCGGAGAGTGCTTCTCGGGCCGCGAACTGCAACCTTGCAGGTACCTCCCAGGTCCCAGGCCCAAAGAAAGCCCCCAGACCCAAATGGAGAGGGGCTGTTTGGGGGCCCCCTGGGGGCCCTTCAGGCCAGCAAGGTCTTTGGGTCCTGGCTCCTTCGGTTTGGGAGCTGTTGCTGCAGTTGGGCATGTTGGCCGGAGAGTGCTTCTCGGGCTGCGAACTGCAACCTTTCAGGTACCTCCCAGGTTCCCGGCCGAACGAAAGCCCCCAGACCCAAATGGAGAGGGGCTGCTTGGGGGCCCCTTGGGGCCCCTTCAGGCCAGCTAGGTCTTTGGGTCCTGGCTCCTTCGGTTTGGGAGCTGTTGCTGGACGTTGGGCATGTTGGCCAGAGAGTGCTTTTCGGTACGTGAACTGCAACCAAGCAGGTAGCTCCCAGGTTCCCGGCCCAAAGAAAGCCCCCAGACCCAAATTGAGAGGGGCTGTTTGGGGCCCCTTGCGGCCCCTTCAGGCCAGCTAGGTCTTTGGGTCCTGGCTCCTTCGGTTTGGGAGCTGTTGCTGCAGTTGGCCATGTTGTCCGGAGAGTGCTTCTCAGGCCGCGAACTTCAACCTTTCAGGTACCTTCCAGATCCCAGGCCCAACGAAAGCCCCCAGACCCAAATGGAGAGGGGCTGCTTGGGGTCCCCTTGGGACCCCTTCAGGCCAGCTAGGTCTTTGGGTCCTGGCTCCTTCGGTTTGGGAGCTGTTCTGGACGTTGGGCATGTTGGCCGGAGAGTGCTTCTCGGGCCGCGAACTGCAACCTTGCAGGTACCTCCCAGGTTCCATGCCCAACGAAAGCCCCCAGACCCAAATTGAGAGGGGCTGTTTGGGGGCCCCCTGGGGGCCCTTCAGTCCAGCTATGTCTTTGGGTCCTGGCTCCTTCGGTTTGGGAGCTGTTGCTGGACGTTGGGCATGTTGTCCGGAGAGTGCTTCTCGGGCTGCGAACTGCAACCTTGCAGGTACCTCCCAGGTACCCGTCCCAAGGAAAGCCCCCAGACCCAAATTGAGAGGGGCTGCTTTGGGTGCCCCCTGGGTGCCCTTCAGGCCAGCTAGGTCTTTGGGTCCTGGCTCCTTCGGTTTGGGAGCTGTTGCTGGACGTTGGGCATGTTGACCGGAGAGTGCTTCTCGGGCTGCGGACTGCAACCTTTCAGGTACCTCCCAGGTTCCAGGCTCAAGGAAAGCCCCCAGACCCAAATGGAGAGGGGCTGTTTGGGGGCCCCCTGGGGACTCTTCCGGCCAGCTAGGTCTTTGGGTCCTGGCTCCTTCGCTTTGGGAGCTGTTGCTGGACGTTGGGCATGATGGCCGGAGAGTGCTTCTCGGGCCGCGAACTGCAACCTTGCAGGCACCTCCCAGGTTCCCTGCCCAACGAAAGCCTCCAGACCCAAATGGAGAGGGGCTGCTTTGGGGCCCCTTGGGACCCCTTCAGGCCAGCTAGGTCTTTGGGTCCTGGCTCCTTCGGTTTGGGAGCTGTTGCTGCAGTTGGGCATGTTGGCCGGAGAGTGCTTCTCGGGCCGCGAACTGCAACCTTGCAGGTACCTCCCAGGTTCCATGCCCAACGAAAGCCCCCAGACCCAAATGGAGAGGGGCTGTTTGGGGGCCCCCTGGGGACAATTCAGGCCAGCTAGGTCTTTGGGTCCTGGCTCCTTCGGTTTGGGAGCTCTTGCTGCAGTTGGGCATGTTGGCTGGAGAGTGCTTCTCGGGCCGCGAACTGCAACCTTGCAGGCACTTCCCAGGTTCCCGGCCCAACGAAAGCCCCCAGACCAAAATTGAGAGGGGCTGCTTGCGGGCCCCCGGGGACCCTTCAGGCCAGCTAGGTCTTTGGGTCCTGGCTCCTTCGGTTTGGGAGCTGTTGCTGGACGTTGGGCATGTTGGCCGGAGAGTGCTTCTCGGTCCGCGAACTGCAACCTTGCAGGTACCTCCCAGGTTCCATGCCCAACGAAAGCCCCCAGACTCAAATTGAGAGGGGCTGTTTGGGTTCCCCTCTGGGTGCCATTCAGGCCAGCTAGGTCTTTGGGTCCTGGCTCCTTCGGTTTGGGAGCTGTTGCTGCAGTTGGGCATGTTGACCGGAGAGTGCTTCTCGGGCCGCGAACTGCAACCTTGCAGGTACCTCCCAGGTTCCATGCCCAACGAAAGCCCCCAGACCCAAATTGAGAGGGGCTGTTTGGGGGCCCCCTGGGGCCCTTCAGTCCAGCTATGTCTTTGGGTCCTGGCTCCTTCGGTTTGGGAGCTGTTGCTGGACGTTGGGCATGTTGTCCGGAGAGTGCTTCTCGGGCTGCGAACTGCAAACTTGCAGGTACCTCCCAGGTTCCCGGCCCAACGAAAGCCCCCAGACCCAAATTGAGAGGGGCTGCTTGGGTGCCCCCTGGGTGCCCTTCAGGCCAGCTAGGTCTTTGGGTCCTGGCTCCTTCGGTTTGGGAGCTGTTGCTGCAGTTGGGCATGTTGTCCGGAGAGTGCTTCTCGGGCCGCGAACTGCAACCTTGCAGGTACCTCCCAGGTTCCATGCCCAACGAAAGCCCCCAGACTCAAATGGAGAGGGGCTGTTTGGGGGCCCCCTGGGGACTCTTCAGGCCAGCTAGGTCTTTGGGTCCTGGCTCCTTCGGTTTGGGAGCTGTTGCTGGACGTTGGGCATGTAGGCCGGAAAGTGCTTCTCGGGCTGCGAACTGCAACCTTGCAGGTACCTCCCAGGTTCCCGGGCCAACGAAAGCCCCCAGACCCAAATTGAGAGGGGCTGCTTGGGTGCCCCCTGGGGGCCCTTCAGGCCAGCTAGGTCTTTGGGTCCTGGCTCCTTCGGTTTGGGAGCTGTTGCTGCAGTTGGGCATGTTGGCCGGAGAGTGCTTCTCGGGCCGCGAACTGCAACCTTGCAGGTACCTCCCAGGTTCCATGCCCAACGAAAGCCCCCAGACCCAAATTGAGATGGGCTGTTTGGGGGCCCCCTGGGGACTCTTCAGGCCAGCTAGGTCTTTGGGTCCTGGCTCCTTCGGTTTGGGAGCTGTTGCTGGACGTTGGGCATGTTGACCGGAGAGTGCTTCTCGGGCTGCGAACTGCAACCTTGCAGGTACCTCCCATGTCCCAGGCCCAACGAAAGCCCCCAGACCCAAATTGAGAGGGGCTGCTTGGGGGCCCCCAGGGGACCCTTCAGGCCAGCTAGGTCTTTGGGTCCTGGCTCCTTCGGTTTGGGAGCTGTTGCTGGACGTTGGGCATGTTGGCCGGAGAGTGCTTCTCGGGCCGCGAACTACAACCTTGCAGGTACCTCCCAGGTTCCATGCCCAACGAAAGCCCCCAGACCCAAATGGAGAGGGGCTGCTTGGGGGCCCCCTGGGGGCCCTTCAGGCCAGCTAGGTCTTTGGGTCCTGGCTCCTTCGGTTTGGGAGCTGTTGCTGGACGTTGGGCATGTTGTCCGGAGAGTGCTTCTCGGGCTGCGAACTGCAACCTTGCAGGTACCTCCCAGGTCACCGGCCCAAGGAAAGCCCCCAGACCCAAATTGAGAGGGGCTGCTTGGGGGCCCCCTGGGGGCCCTTCAGGCCAGCTAGGTCTTTGGGTCCTGGCTCCTTCGGTTTGGGAGCTGTTGCTGCAGTTGGGCATGTTGGCCGGAGAGTGCTTCTCGGGCCGCGAACTGCAACCTTGCAGGTACCTCCCAGGTTCCATGCCCAACGAAAGCCCCCAGACCCAAATTGAGAGGGGCTGCTTGGGGGCCCCCTGGGGACTCTTCAGGCCAGCTAGGTCTTTGGGTCCTGGCTCCTTCGCTTTGGGAGCTGTTGCTGCAGTTGGGCATGTTGGCCGGAGAGTGCTTCTCGGGCCGCGAAATGCAACCTTGCAGGTACCTCCCAGGTTCCATGCCCAACGAAAGCCCCCAGACCCAAATTGAGAGGGGCTGCTTGGGTGCCCCCTGGGGGCACTTCAGGCCAGCTAGGTCTTTGGGTCCTGGCTCCTTCGGTTTGGGAGCTGTTGCTGCAGTTGTGCATGTTGACCGGAGAGTGCTTCTCGGGCTGCGAACTGCAACCTTGCAGGTAGCTCCCAGGTTCCCGGCCCAACGAAAGCCCCCAGACCCAAATGGAGAGGGGCTGTTTGGGGGCCCCCTGGGGGCCCTTCAGGCCAGCAAGGTCTTTGGGTCCTGGCTCCTTCGGTTTGGGAGCTGTTGCTGCAGTTGGCCATGTTGGCCGGAGAGTGCTTCTCGGGCTGCGAACTGCAACCTTTCAGGTACCTCCCAGGTTCCCGGCCGAACGAAAGCCCCCAGACCCAAATGGAGAGGGGCTGCTTGGGGGCCCCTTGGGGCCCCTTCAGGCCAGCTAGGTCTTTGGGTCCTGGCTCCTTCGGTTTGGGAGCTGTTGCTGGACGTTGGGCATGTTGGCCAGAGAGTGCTTTTCGGTACGTGAACTGCAACCAAGCAGGTAGCTCCCAGGTTCCCGGCCCAAAGAAAGCCCCCAGACCCAAATTGAGAGGGGCTGTTTGGGGCCCCTTGCGGCCCCTTCAGGCCAGCTAGGTCTTTGGGTCCTGGCTCCTTCGGTTTGGGAGCTGTTGCTGCAGTTGGCCATGTTGTCCGGAGAGTGCTTCTCAGGCCGCGAACTTCAACCTTTCAGGTACCTTCCAGATCCCAGGCCCAACGAAAGCCCCCAGACCCAAATGGAGAGGGGCTGCTTGGTTTCCCCTTGGGACCCCTTCAGGCCAGCTAGGTCTTTGGGTCCTGGCTCCTTCGGTTTGGGAGCTGTTCTGGACGTTGGGCATGTTGGCCGGAGAGTGCTTCTCGGGCCGCGAACTGCAACCTTGCAGGTACCTCCCAGGTTCCATGCCCAACGAAAGCCCCCAGACCCAAATTGAGAGGGGCTGTTTGGGGGCCCCCTGGGGGCCCTTCAGTCCAGCTATGTCTTTGGGTCCTGGCTCCTTCGGTTTGGGAGCTGTTGCTGGACGTTGGGCATGTTGTCCGGAGAGTGCTTCTCGGGCTGCGAACTGCAACCTTGCAGGTACCTCCCAGGTACCCGTCCCAAGGAAAGCCCCCAGACCCAAATTGAGAGGGGCTGCTTTGGGTGCCCCCTGGGTGCCCTTCAGGCCAGCTAGGTCTTTGGGTCCTGGCTCCTTCGGTTTGGGAGCTGTTGCTGGACGTTGGGCATGTTGACCGGAGAGTGCTTCTCGGGCTGCGAACTGCAACCTTTCAGGTACCTCCCAGGTTCCAGGCTCAAGGAAAGCCCCCAGACCCAAATGGAGAGGGGCTGTTTTGGGGCCCCCTGGGGACTCTTCCGGCCAGCTAGGTCTTTGGGTCCTGGCTCCTTCGCTTTGGGAGCTGTTGCTGGACGTTGGGCATGATGGCCGGAGAGTGCTTCTCGGGCCGCGAACTGCAACCTTGCAGGCACCTCCCAGGTTCCCTGCCCAACGAAAGCCTCCAGACCCAAATGGAGAGGGGCTGCTTTGGGGCCCCTTGGGACCCCTTCAGGCCAGCTAGGTCTTTGGGTCCTGGCTCCTTCGGTTTGGGAGCTGTTGCTGCAGTTGGGCATGTTGGCCGGAGAGTGCTTCTCGGGCCGCGAACTGCAACCTTGCAGGTACCTCCCAGGTTCCATGCCCAACGAAAGCCCCCAGACCCAAATGGAGAGGGGCTGTTTGGGGGCCCCCTGGGGACAATTCAGGCCAGCTAGGTCTTTGGGTCCTGGCTCCTTCGGTTTGGGAGCTCTTGCTGCAGTTGGGCATGTTGGCTGGAGAGTGCTTCTCGGGCCGCGAACTGCAACCTTGCAGGCACTTCCCAGGTTCCCGGCCCAACGAAAGCCCCCAGACCAAAATTGAGAGGGGCTGCTTGCGGGCCCCCGGGGACCCTTCAGGCCAGCTAGGTCTTTGGGTCCTGGCTCCTTCGGTTTGGGAGCTGTTGCTGGACGTTGGGCATGTTGGCCGGAGAGTGCTTCTCGGTCCGCGAACTGCAACCTTGCAGGTACCTCCCAGGTTCCATGCCCAACGAAAGCCCCCAGACTCAAATTGAGAGGGGCTGTTTGGGTTCCCCTCTGGGTGCCATTCAGGCCAGCTAGGTCTTTGGGTCCTGGCTCCTTCGGTTTGGGAGCTGTTGCTGCAGTTGGGCATGTTGACCGGAGAGTGCTTCTCGGGCCGCGAACTGCAACCTTGCAGGTAGCTCCCAGGTTCCATGCCCAACAAAAGCCCCCAGACCCAAATGGAGAGGGGCTGCTTGTGTGCCCCCTGGGGCCCCTTCAGGCCAGCTAGGTCTTTGGGTCCTGGCTCCTTCGGTTTGGGAGCTGATGCTGGACGTTGGGCATGTTGGCCGGAGAGTGCTTCTCGGGCTGCGAACTGCAACCTTGCAGGTTGCTCCCAGGTTCCCGGCCCAACGAAAGCCCCCAGACCCAAATGGAGAGGGGCTGCTTGGGGGCCCCTTGGGACCCCTTCAGGCCAGCTAGGTCTTTGGGTCCTGGCTCCTTCGGTTTGGGAGCTGTTGCTGGACGTTGGGCATGTTGTCCGGAGAGTGCTTCTCGGGCCGCGAACTGCAACCTTGCAGGTAGCTCCCAGGTTCCCGGCCCAACGAAAGCCCCCTGACCCAAATTGAGAGGGGCTGTTTGGGGGCCCCCTTGGGACTCTTCAGGCCAACTAGGTCTTTGGGTCCTGGCTCCTTCGCTTTGGGAGCTGTTGCTGGACGTTGGGCATGTAGGCCGGAAAGTGCTTCTCGGGCTGCGAACTGCAACCTTGCAGGCACTTCCCAGGTTCCCGGCCCAACGAAAGCCCCCAGACCAAAATTGAGAGGGGCTGCTTGCGGGTCCCCGGGGACCCTCCAGGCCAGCTATTTCTTTGGGTCCTGGCTCCTTCGGTTTGGGAGCTGTTGCTGCAGTTGGGCATGTTGTCCGGAGAGTGCTTCTCGGGCTGCGAACTGCAACCTTGCAGGTACCTCCCAGGTCCCAGGCCCAACGAAAGCCCCCAGACCCAAATTGAGAGGGGCTGCTTGGGGGCCCCCTGGGGGCCTGTCAGGCCAGCTAGGTCTTTGGGTCCTGGCTCCTTCCGTTTGGGAGCTGTTGCTGGACGTTGGGCATGTTGGCCGGAGAGTGCTTCTCGGGCCGCGAACTGCAACCTTGCAGGCAGCTCCCAGGTTCCCGGCCCAACGAAAGCCCCCAGACCCAAATTGAGAGGGGCTACTTGCGGGCCCCCTGGGGACCCTTCAGGCCAGCTATTTCTTTGGGTCCTGGCTCCTTCGGTTTGGGAGCTGTTGCTGGACGTTGGACATGTTGGTCGGAGAGTGCTTCTCGGGCCGTGAACTGCAACCTTGCAGGTAGCTCCCAGGTTCCCGGCCCAACGAAAGCCCCCAGACCCAAATTGAGAGGGGCTGCTTGGGGGCCCCCTGGGGGCCCTTCAGGCCAGCTAGGTCTTTGGGTCCTGGCTCCTTCGGTTTGGGAGCTGTTGCTGCAGTTGGGCATGTTGGCCGGAGAGTGCTTCTCGGGCTGCGAACTGCAACCTTGCAGGCACTTCCCAGGTTCCCGGCCCAACGAAAGCCCCCAGACCAAAATTGAGAGGGGCTGCTTGCGGGCCCCCGGGGACCCTTCAGGCCAGCTAGGTCTTTGGGTCCTGGCTCCTTCGCTTTGGGAGCTGTTGCTGCAGTTGGGCATGTAGGCCGGAGAGTGCTTCTCGGGCCGCGAACTGCAACCTTGCAGGTACCTCCCAGGTTTCATCCCCAACGAAAGCCCCCAGACTCAAATTGAGAGGGGCTGTTTGGGGGCCCCCTGGGTGCCCTTCAGGCCAGCTAGGTCTTTGGGTCCTGGCTCCTTCGGTTTGGGAGCTGTTGCTGGACGTTGGGCATGTAGGCCGGAAAGTGCTTCTCGGCCTGCGAACTGGAACCTTGCAGGTATCTCCGAGGTTCCCCGCCCAGCGAAAGCCCCCAGACCCAAATTGAGAGGGGCTGCTTGGGTGCCCCCTGGGGGCCCTTCAGGCCAGCTAGGTCTTTGGGTCCTGGCTCCTTCGGTTTGGGAGCTGTTGCTGCAGTTGGGCATGTTGGCCGGAGAGTGCTTCTCGGGCCGCGAACTACAACCTTGCAGGTACCTCCCAGGTTCCCGGCCAAACGAAAGCCCCCAGACCCAAATTGAGAGGGGCTGTTTGGGGGCCCCCTGGGGACACTTCAGGCCAGCTAGGTCTTTGGGTCCTGGCTCCTTCGGTTTGGGAGCTGTTGCTGGACGTTGGGCATGTTGTCCGGAGAGTGCTTCTCGGGCTGCGAACTGCAACCTTGCAGGTACCTCCCATGTCCCAGGCCCAACGAAAGCCCACAGACCCAAATTGAGAGAGGCTACTTGGGGGCCCCCAGGGGGCCCTTCAGGCCAGCTAGGTCTTTGGGTCCTGGCTCCTTCGGTTTGGGAGCAGTTGCTGGACGTTGGGCATGTTGGCCGGAGAGTGCTTCTCGGGACGCGAACTGCAACCTTGCAGGTAGCTCCCTGGTTCCCGGCCCAACGAAAGCCCCCAGACCCAAATGGAGAGGGGCTGCTTGGGGGCCCCTTGGGGCCCCTTCAGGCCAGCTAGGTCTTTGGGTCCTGGCTCCTTCGGTTTGGGAGCTGTTGCTGCAGTTGGGCATGTTGGCCGGAGAGTGCTTCTCGGGCCGCGAACTGCAACCTTGCAGGTACCTCCCAGGTTCCATGCCCAACGAAAGCCCCCAGACCCAAATTGAGAGGGGCTGTTTGGGGGCCCCCTGGGGACTCTTCAGGCCAGCTAGGTCTTTGGGTCCTGGCTCCTTCGGTTTGGGAGCTGTTGCTGGACGTTGGGCATGTTGTCCGGAGAGTGCTTCTCGGGCTGCGAACTGCAACCTTGCAGGTACCTCCCAGGTCCCCGGCCCAACGAAAGCCCCCAGACCCAAATTGAGAGGGGCTGCTTGGGTGCCCAGTGGGTGCCCTTCAGGCCAGCTAGGTCTTTGGGTCCTGGCTCCTTCGGTTTGGGAGCTGTTGCTGCAGTTGTGCATGTTGGCCGGAGAGTGCTTCTCGGGCCGCGAACTGCAACCTTGCAGGTACCTCCCAGGTTCCCGGCCCAACGAAAGCCCCCAGACCCAAATGGAGAGGGGCTGTTTGGGGGCCCCCTGGGGACTCTTCAGGCCAGCTAGGTCTTTGGGTCCTGGCTCCTTCGGTTTGGGAGCTGTTGCTGGACGTTGGGCATGTTGGCCGGAGAGTGCTTCTCGGGCCGCGAACTGCAACCTTGCAGGTAGCTCCCAGGTTCCCGGGCCAACGAAAGCCCCCAGACCCAAATTGAGAGGGGCTGTTTGGGGGCCCCTTTGGTCCCCTTCAGGCCAGCTAGGTCTTTGGGTCCTGGCTCCTTGGGTTTGGGAGCTGTTGCTGCAGTTGGGCATGTTGGCCGGAGAGTGCTTCTCGGGCCGCGAACTGCAACCTTGCAGGCACTTCCCAGGTTCACGGCCCAACGAAAGCCCCCAGACCCAAATGGAGAGGGGCTGTTTGGGGTCCCCTAGGGCCCCTTCAGGCCAGCTAGGTCTTTGGGTCCTGGCTCCTTCGGTTTGGGAGCTGTTGCTGGACGTTGGGCATGTTGGCCGGAGAGTGCTTCTCGGGCCGCGAACTGCAAACTTGCAGGTAGCTCCCAGGTTCCCGGCTCAAGGAAAGCCCCCAGACCCAAATGGAGAGGGGCTGTTTGGGGGCCCCCTGGGGGCACTTCAGGCCAGCTAGGTCTTTGGGTCCTGGCTCCTTCGGTTTGGGAGCTGTTGCTAGACGTTGGGCATGATGGCCGGAGAGTGCTTCTCGGGCCGCGAACTGCAACCTTGCAGGCACCTCCCAGGTTCCCGGCCCAACGAAAGCCCCCAGACCCAAATTGAGAGGGGCTACTTGGTGGCCACTTGCGGCCCCTTCAGGCCAGCTAGGTCTTTGGGTCCTGGCTCCTTCGGTTTGGGAGCTGTTGCTGCAGTTGGGCATGTTGGCCGGAGAGTGCTTCTCGGGCCGCGAACTTCAAACTTTCAGGTACCTTCCAGATCCCCGGCCCAACGAAAGCCCCCAGACCCAAATGGAGAGGGGCTGCTTGGGGGCCCCCAGGGGGCCCTTCAGGCCAGCTAGGTCTTTGGGTCCTGGCCCCTTCGGTTTGGGAGCTGTTGCTGGACGTTGGGCATGTTGTCCGGAGAGTGCTTCTCGGGATGTGAACTGCAAACTTGCAGGTACCTCCCAGGTCCCCGGCCCAAGGAAAGCCCCCAGACCCAAATTGAGAGGGGCTGCTTGGGTGCCCCCTGGGTGCCCTTCAGGCCAGCTAGGTCTTTGGGTCCTGGCTCCTTCGGTTTGGGAGCTGTTGCTGCAGTTGGGCATGTTGGCCGGAGAGTGCTTCTCGGGCCGCGAACTGCAACCTTGCAGGTACCTCCCAGGTTCCCGGCCCAACGAAAGCCCCCAGACCCAAATGGAGAGGGGCTGCTTGGGTGCCCCCTGGGTGCCCTTCAGGCCAGCTAGGTCTTTGGGTCCTGGCTCCTTCGGTTTGGGAGCTGTTGCTGCAGTTGGGCATGTTGGCCGGAGAGTGCTTCTCGGACCTCGAACTGCAACCTTGCAGGTAGCTCCCTGGTTCCCGGCCCAACTAAAGCCCCCAGACCCAAATGGAGAGGGGCTGCTTGGGGGCCCCTTGGGGCCCCTTCAGGCCAGCTAGGTCTTTGGGTCCTGGCTCCTTCGGTTTGGGAGCTGTTGCTGCAGTTGGGCATGTTGGCCGGAGAGTGCTTCTCGGGCCGCGAACTGCAACCTTGCAGGCTCTTCCCAGGTTCCCGGCCCAACGAAAGCCCCCAGACCAAAATTGAGAGGGGCTGTTTGGGGGCCACCTGGGGGCCCTTCAGGCCAGCTAGGTCTTTGGGTCCTGGCTCCTTCGGTTTGGGAGCTGTTGCTGGACGTTGGGCATGTTGGCCGGAGAGTGCTTCTCGGGCCGCGAACTGCAACCTTGCAGGTACCTCCCAGTTTCCATGCCCAACGAAAGCCCCCAGAAACAAATTGAGAGGGGCTGTTTGGGGGCCCCCTGGGGACTCTTCAGGCCAGCTAGGTCTTTGGGTCCTGGCTCCTTCGGTTTGGGAGCTGTTGCTGCAGTTGAGCATGTTCTCCGGAGAGTGCTTCTCGGGCCACGAACTGCAACCTTGCAGGCACTTCCCAGGTTCAAGGCCCAACGAAACCCCCCAGACCAAAATTGAGAGCGGCTGCTTGCGGGCCCCCGGGGACCATCCAGGCCAGCTATTTCTTTGGGTCCTGGCTCCTTCGGTTTGGGAGCTGTTGCTGGACGTTGGGCATGTTGGCCGGAGAGTGCTTCTCGGGACGCGAACTGCAACCTTGCATGTACCTCCCAGGTTCCCAGGCCCAACGAAAGCCCCCAGACCCAAATGGAGAGGGGCTGCTTGGGGGCCCCCTGGGGGCCCTTCAGGCCAGCTAGGTCTTTCGGTCCTGGCTCCTTCGGTTTGGGAGCTGTTGCTGGACGTTGGGCATGTTGGCCGGAGAGTGCTTCTCGGGCCGCGAACTGCAACCTTGCATGTACCTCTCAGGTATCCATGCCCAACGAAAGCCCCCAGACCCAAATTGAGAGGAGCAGCTTGGGGGCCCCCTGGGGACCCTTCAGGCCAGCTAGGTCTTTGGGTCCTGGCTCCATCGGTTTGGGAGCTGTTGCTGCAGTTGGGCATGTTGGCCGGAGAGTGCTTCTCGGGCCGCGAACTGCAACCTTGCAGGTAGCTCCCAGGTTCCATGCCCAACGAAAGCCCCCAGACCCAAATGGAGAGGGGCTTTTTGGGGGCCCCCTGGGGACACTTCAGGCCAGCTAGGTCTTTGGGTCCTGGCTCCTTCGGTTTGGGAGCTGTTGCTGCAGTTGGGCATGTTGGCCGGAAAGTGCTTCTCGGGCTGCGAACTGCAACCTTGCAGGTACCTCCCATGTCCCAGGCCCAACGAACGCCCCCAGACCCAAATTGAGAGGGGCTGCTTGGGTGCCCCCTGGGTGCCCTTCAGGCCAGCTAGGTCTTTGGGTCCTGGCTCCTTCGGTTTGGGAGCTGTTGCTGCAGTTGGGCATGTTGGCCGGAGAGTGCTTCTCGGGCCGCGAACTGCAACCTTGCAGGTAGCTCCCAGGTTCCCGGGCCAACGAAAGCCCCCAGACCCAAATTGAGAGGGGCTGTTTGGGGGCCCCCTGGGGGCCCTTCAGGCCAGCTAGGTCTTTGGGTCCTGGCTCCTTCGGTTTGGGAGCTGTTGCTGCAGTTGGGCATGTTGGCCGGAGAGTGCTTCTCGGTCCGCGAACTGCAACCTTGCAGGTAGCTCCCAGGTTCCATGCCCAAGGAAAGCCCCCAGACCCAAATTGAGAGGGGCTGCTTGGGGGCCCCCTGGGGCCCCTTCAGGCCAGCTAGGTCTTTGGGTCCTGGCTACTTCGCTTTGGGAGCTGTTGCTGGACGTTGGGCATGTTGGACAGAGAGTGCTTCTCGGTACGTGAACTTCAACCTTTCAGGTACCTTCCAGATCCCCGGCCCAACGAAAGCCCCCAGACCCAAATTGAGAGGGGCTGCTTGGGAGCCCCCAGGGGGCCCTTCAGGCCAGCTAGGTCTTTGGGTCCTGGCTCCTTCGGTTTGGGAGCTGTTGCTGGACGTTGGGCATGTTGGCCGGAGAGTGCTTCTCGGGCCGCGAACTGCAACCTTGCATGTACCTCTCAGGTATCCATGCCCAACGAAAGCCCCCAGACCCAAATTGAGAGGAGCAGCTTGGGGGCCCCCTGGGGACCCTTCAGGCCAGCTAGGTCTTTGGGTCCTGGCTCCATCGGTTTGGGAGCTGTTGCTGCAGTTGGGCATGTTGGCCGGAGAGTGCTTCTCGGGCCGCGAACTGCAACCTTGCAGGTAGCTCCCAGGTTCCATGCCCAACGAAAGCCCCCAGACCCAAATGGAGAGGGGCTTTTTGGGGGCCCCCTGGGGACACTTCAGGCCAGCTAGGTCTTTGGGTCCTGGCTCCTTCGGTTTGGGAGCTGTTGCTGCAGTTGGGCATGTTGGCCGGAAAGTGCTTCTCGGGCCGCGAACTGCAACCTTGCAGGCACTTCCCATGTCCCAGGCCCAACGAAAGCCCCCAGACCAAAATTGAGAGGGGCTGCTTGCGGGCCCCCGGGGACCCTTCAGGCCAGCTAGGTCTTTGGGTCCTGGCTCCTTCGGTTTGGGAGCTGTTGCTGGACGTTGGGCATGTTGACCGGAGAGTGCTTCTCGGGCTGCGAACTGCAACCTTGCAGGTAGCTCCCAGGTTCCCGGCCCAACGAAAGCCCCCAGACCCAAATGGAGAGGGGCTGTTTGGGGGCCCCCAGGGGGCCCTTCAGGCCAGCTAGGTCTTTGGGTCCTGGCTCCTTCGGTTTGGGAGCTGTTGCTGGACGTTGGGCATGTTGGCCGGAGAGTGCTTCTCGGGCCGCGAACTGCAACCTTGCAGTTATCTCCCAGGTTCCATGCCCAACGAAAGCCCCCAGACCCAAATTGAGAGGGGCTGTTTGGGGGCCCCCTGGGGGCCCTTCAGGCCAGCTAGGTCTTTGGGTCCTGGCTCCTTCGCTTTGGGAGCTGTTGCTGGACGATGGGCATGTAGGCCGGAGAGTGCTTCTCGGGCCGCGAACTGTAACCTTGCAGGTACCTCCCAGGTTCCCGGGCCAACGAAAGCCCCCAGACCCAAATTGAGAGGGGCTGCTTGGGTGCCCCCTGGGGGCCCTTCAGGCCAGCTAGGTCTTTGGGTCCTGGCTCCTTCGGTTTGGGAGCTGTTGCTGCAGTTGGGCATGTTGGCCGGAGAGTGCTTCTC
This sequence comes from Gallinula chloropus, assembly GCF_964237585.1. Taxonomy (NCBI): domain Eukaryota; kingdom Metazoa; phylum Chordata; class Aves; order Gruiformes; family Rallidae; genus Gallinula; species Gallinula chloropus. The sequence goes on from NW_028168779.1 coordinate 470,171, forward strand.
GGGCTGCGAACTGCAACCTTGCAGGTACCTCCCAGGTCCCCGGCCCAAGGAAAGCCCCCAGACCCAAATTGAGAGGGGCTGCTTGGGTGCCCCCTGGGTGCCCTTCAGGCCAGCTAGGTCTTTGGGTCCTGGCTCCTTCGCTTTGGGAGCTGTTGCTGGACGTTGGGCATGATGGACGGAGAGTGCTTCTCGGGCCGCGAACTGCAACCTTGCAGGCACCTCCCAGGTTCCCGGCCCAACGAAAGCCCCCAGACCCAAATGGAGAGGGGCTGCTTGGGGGCCCCTTGGGACCCCTTCAGACCAGCTAGGTCTTTGGGTCCTGGCTCCTTCGGTTTGGGAGCTGTTGCTGCAGTTGGGCATGTTGGCCGGAGAGTGCTTCTCGGGCCGCGAACTGCAACCTTGCAGGTACCTCCCAGGTTCCATGCCCAAGGAAAGCCCCCAGACCCAAATTGAGAGGGGCTGTTTGGGGGCCCACTGGGGACTCTTCAGGCCAGCTAGGTCTTTGGGTCCTGGCTCCTTCGCTTTGGGAGCTGTTGCTGCAGTTGGGCATGTTGGCCGGAGAGTGGTTCTCGGGCCGCGAACTGCAACCTTGCAGGTACCTCCCAGGTTCCATGCCCAACGAAAGCCCCCAGACCCAAATTGAGAGGGGCTGCTTGGGTGCCCCCTGGGGGCACTTCAGGCCAGCTAGGTCTTTGGGTCCTGGCTCCTTCGGTTTGGGAGCTGTTGCTGGATGTTGGGCATGTTGACCGGAGAGTGCTTCTCGGGCTGCGAACTGCAACCTTGCATGTACCTCTCAGGTATCCATGCCCAACGAAAGCCCCCAGACCCAAATTGAGAGGAGCTGCATGGGGGCCCCCTGGGGACCCTTCAGGCCAGCTAGGTCTTTGGGTCCTGGCTCCATCGGTTTGGGAGCTGTTGCTGCAGTTGTGCATGTTGGCCGGAGAGTGCTTCTCGGGCCGCGAACTGCAACCTTGCATGTACCTCCCAGGTTCCATGCCCAACGAAAGCCCCAAGACCCAAATGGAGAGGGGCTGTTTGGGGGCCCCCTGGGGACACTTCAGGCCAGCTAGGTCTTTGGGTCCTGGCTCCTTCGCTTTGGGAGCTGTTGCTGCAGTTGGGCATGTTGGCCGGAGAGTGTTTCTCGGGCCGCGAACTGCAACCTTGCAGGCACTTCCCAGGTTCCCGGCCCAACGAAAGCCCCCAGACCAAAATTGAGAGGGGCTGCTTGGGGGCCCCCGGGGGACCCTTCAGGCCAGCTAGGTCTTTGGGTCCTGGCTCCTTCGCTTTGGGAGCTGTTGCTGCAGTTGGGCATGTTGGCCGCAGAGTGCTTCTCGGGCCGCGAACTGCAACCTTGCAGGTAGCTCCCAGGTTCCATGCCCAACGAAAGCCCCCAGACTCAAATTGAGAGGGGCTGTTTGTGGGCCCCCTGGGGACTCTTCAGGCCAGCTAGGTCTTAGGCTCCTGGCTCCTTTGGTTTGGGAGCTGTTGCTGGACGTTGGGCATGTTGACCGGAGAGTGCTTCTCGGGCCGCGAACTGCAACCTTGCAGGTACCTCCCATGTCCAAGGCCCAACGAAAGCCCCCAGACCCAAATTGAGAGGGGCTGTTTGGGGGCCCCCAGGGGGCCCTTCAGGCCAGCTAGGTCTTTGGGTCCTGGCTCCTTCGGTTTGGGAGCTGTTGCTGGACGTTGGGCATGTTGGCCGGAGAGTGCTTCTCGGGCTGCGAACTGCAACCTTGCAGGTACCTCCCAGGTTCCCGGGCCAACGAAAGCCCCCAGACCCAAATGGAGAGGGGCTGTTTGGGGGCCCTCTGGGGGCCCTTCAGGCCAGCTAGGTCTTTGGGTCCTGGCTCCTTCGCTTTGGGAGCTGTTGCTGGACGTTGGGCATGTTGGCCGGAGAGTGCTTCTCGGGCTGCGAACTGCAACCTTGCAGGTACCTCCCAGGTCCCCGGCCCAAGGAAAGCCCCCAGACCCAAATTGAGAGGGGCTGCTTGGGTGCACCCTGGGTGCACTTCAGGCCAGCTAGGTCTTTGGGTCCTGGCTCCTTCGCTTTGGGAGCTGTTGCTGGACGTTTGGCATGTTGGCCGGAGAGTGCTTCTCGGGCCGCGAACTGCAACCTTGCAGGCACCTCCCAGGATCAATGGCCCAACGAAAGCCCCCACACCCAAATTGAGAGGAGCTGCATGGGGGCCCCCTGGGGACACTTCAGGCCAGCTAGGTCTTTGGGTCCTGGCTCCATCGGTTTGGGAGCTGTTGCTGCAGTTGGGCATGTTGGCCGGAGAGTGCTTCTCGGGCCGCGAACTGCAACCTTGCAGGTACCTCCCAGGTTCCATGCCCAACGAAAGCCCCAAGACCCAAATGGAGAGGGGCTGTTTGGGGGCCCCCTGGGGGCACTTCAGGCCAGCTAGGTCTTTGGGTCCTGGCTCCTTCGCTTTGGGAGCTGTTGCTGCAGTTGGGCATGTTGGCCGGAGAGTGCTTCTCGGTCCGCGAACTGCAACCTTGCAGGTAGCTCCCAGGTTCCATGCCCAACGAAAGCCCCCAGACCCAAATGGAGAGGGGCTGTTTGGGGGCCCCCAGGGGGCCCTTCAGGCCAGCTAGGTCTTTGGGTCCTGGCTCCTTCGGTTTGGGAGCTGTTGCTGGACGTTTGGCATGTTGGCCGGAGAGTGCTTCTCGGGCCGCGAACTGCAACCTTGCAGGTACCTCCCAGGTTCCATGCCCAACGAAAGCCCCCAGACCCAAATTGAGAGGGGCTGTTTGGGGGCCCCCTGGGGGCCCTTCAGGCCAGCTAGGTCTTTGGGTCCTGGCTCCTTCGGTTTGGGAGCTGTTGCTGGACGTTGGGCATGTTGGCCGGAGAGTGCTTCTCGGGCTGCGAACTGCAACCTTGCAGGTACCTCCCAGGTCCCCGGCCCAACGAAAGCCCCCAGACCCAAATTGAGAGGGGCTGCTTGGGTGCCCCCTGGGTGCCCTTCAGGCCAGCTAGGTCTTTGGGTCCTGGCTCCTTCGGTTTGGGAGCTGTTGCTGCAGTTGGGCATGTTGTCCGGAGAGTGCTTCTCGGGCTGCGAACTGCAACCTTGCAGGTACCTCCCAGGTCCCCGGCCCAAGGAAAGCCCCCAGACCCAAATGGAGAGGGGCTGCTTGGGGGCCCCCTGGGGGCCCTTCAGGCCAGCTAGGTCTTTGTGTCCTGGCTCCTTCGGTTTGGGAGCTGTTGCTGCAGTTGTGCATGTTGGCCGGAGAGTGCTTCTCGGGCTGCGAACTGCAACCTTGCAGGTACCTCCCAGGTTCCCGGCCCAACGAAAGCCCCCAGACCCAAATGGAGAGGGGCTGCTTGGGGGCCCCCTGGGGGCCCTTCAGGCCAGCTAGGTCTTTGGGTCCTGGCTCCTTCGCTTTGGGAGCTGTTGCTGCAGTTGGGCATGTTGGCCGGAGAGTGTTTCTCGGGCCGCGAACTGCAACCTTGCAGGCACTTCCCAGGTTCCATGCCCAACGAAAGCCCCCAGACCAAAATTGAGAGGGGCTGCTTGGGGGCCCCCGGGGGACCCTTCAGGCCAGCTAGGTCTTTGGGTCCTGGCTCCTTCGCTTTGGGAGCTGTTGCTGCAGTTGGGCATGTTGGCCACAGAGTGCTTCTCGGGCCGCGAACTGCAACCTTGCAGGTAGCTCCCAGGTTCCATGCCCAACGAAAGCCCCCAGACTCAAATTGAGAGGGGCTGTTTGGGGGCCCCCTGGGGACTCTTCAGGCCAGCTAGGTCTTAGGCTCCTGGCTCCTTTGGTTTGGGAGCTGTTGCTGGACGTTGGGCATGTTGACCGGAGAGTGCTTCTCGGGCTGCGAACTGCAACCTTGCAGGTACCTCCCATGTCCCAGGCCCAACGAAAGCCCCCAGACCCAAATTGAGAGGGGCTGTTTGGGGGCCCCCTGGGGGCCCTTCAGGCCAGCTAGGTCTTTGGGTCCTGGCTCCTTCGGTTTGGGAGCTGTTGCTGGACGTTGGGCATGTTGGCCGGAGAGTGCTTCTCGGGCCGCGAACTGCAACCTTGCAGGTACCTCCCAGGTTCCCGGGCCAACGAAAGCCCCCAGACCCAAATGGAGAGGGGCTGTTTGGGGGCCCTCTGGGGGCCCTTCAGGCCAGCTAGGTCTTTGGGTCCTGGCTCCTTCGGTTTGGGAGCTGTTGCTGGACGTTGGGCATGTTGGCCGGAGAGTGCTTCTCGGGCTGCGAACTGCAACCTTGCAGGTACCTCCCAGGTCCCCGGCCCAAGGAAAGCCCCCAGACCCAAATTGAGAGGGGCTGCTTGGGTGCCCCCTGGGTGCCCTTCAGGCCAGCTAGGTCTTTGGGTCCTGGCTCCTTCGCTTTGGGAGCTGTTGCTGGACGTTTGGCATGTTGGCCGGAGAGTGCTTCTCGGGCCGCGAACTGCAACCTTGCAGGCACCTCCCAGGATCAATGGCCCAACGAAAGCCCCCAGACCCAAATTGAGAGGAGCTGCATGGGGGCCCCCTGGGGACCCTTCAGGCCAGCTAGGTCTTTGGGTCCTGGCTCCATCGGTTTGGGAGCTGTTGCTGCAGTTGGGCATGTTGGCCGGAGAGTGCTTCTCGGGCCGCGAACTGCAACCTTGCAGGTACCTCCCAGGTTCCATGCCCAACGAAAGCCCCAAGACCCAAATGGAGAGGGGCTGTTTGGGGGCCCCCTGGGGGCCCTTCAGGCCAGCTAGGTCTTTGGGTCCTGGCTCCTTCGGTTTGGGAGCTGTTGCTGGACGTTTGGCATGTTGGCCGGAGAGTGCTTCTCGGGCCGCGAACTGCAACCTTGCAGGTACCTCCCAGGTCCCCGGCCCAACGAAAGCCCCCAGACCCAAATTGAGAGGGGCTGCTTGGGTGCCCCCTGGGTGCCCTTCAGGCCAGCTAGGTCTTTGGGTCCTGGCTCCTTCGGTTTGGGAGCTGTTGCTGCAGTTGGGCATGTTGTCCGGAGAGTGCTTCTCGGGCTGCGAACTGCAACCTTGCAGGTACCTCCCAGGTCCCCGGCCCAAGGAAAGCCCCCAGACCCAAATGGAGAGGGGCTGCTTGGGGGCCCCCTGGGGGCCCTTCAGGCCAGCTAGGTCTTTGGGTCCTGGCTCCTTCGGTTTGGGAGCTGTTGCTGCAGTTGTGCATGTTGGCCGGAGAGTGCTTCTCGGGCTGCGAACTGCAACCTTGCAGGTACCTCCCAGGTTCCCGGCCCAACGAAAGCCCCCAGACCCAAATGGAGAGGGGCTGCTTGGGGGCCCCCTGGGGGCCCTTCAGGCCAGCTAGGTCTTTGGCTCCTGGCTCCTTCGGTTTGGGAGCTGTTGCTGCAGTTGGGCATGTTGGCCGGAGAGTGCTTCTCGGGCCACGAACTGCAACCTTGCAGGTAGCTCCCAGGTTCCCGGCCCAACGAAAGCCCCCAGACCCAAATGGAGAGGGGCTGTTTGGGGCCCCCCTGGGGGCCCTTCAGGCCAGCTAGGTCTTTGGGTCCTGGCTCCTTCGCTTTGGGAGCTGTTGCTGGACGTTGGGCATGTAGGCCGGAAAGTGCTTCTCGGGCTGCGAACTGCAACCTTGCAGGTACCTCCCAGGTTCCCGGCCCAACGAAAGCCCCCAGACCCAAATTGAGAGGGGCTGCTTGGGTGCCCCCTGGGGGCCCTTCAGGCCAGCTAGGTCTTTGGGTCCTGGCTCCTTCGGTTTGGGAGCTGTTGCTGCAGTTGGGCATGTTGGCCGGAGAGTGCTTCTCGGGCCGCGAACTGCAACCTTGCAGGTAGCTCCCAGGTTCCATGCCCAACGAAAGCCCCCAGACCCAAATGGAGAGGAGCTGCATGGGGGCCCCCTGGGGACCCTTCAGGCCAGCTATTTCTTTGGGTCCTGGCTCCATCAGTTTGGGAGCTGTTGCTGCAGTTGTGCATGTTGGCCGGAGAGTGCTTCTCGGGCCGCGAACTGCAACCTTGCATGTACCTCCCAGGTTCCATGCCCAACGAAAGCCCCCAGACCCAAATGGAGAGGGGCTGTTTGGGGGCCCCCTGGGCACACTTCAGGCCAGCTAGGTCTTTGGGTCCTGGCTCCTTCGGTTTGGGAGCTGTTGCTGCAGTTGGGCATGTTGGCCGGAGAGTGCTTCTCGGGCCGCGAACTGCAACCTTGCAGGCACTTCCCAGGTTCCCGGCCCAACGAAAGCCCCCAGACCAAAATTGAGAGGGGCTGCTTGCGGGCCCCCTGGGGACCCTTCAGGCCAGCTAGGTCTTTGGGTCCTGGCTCCTTCGGTTTGGGAGCTGTTGCTGCAGTTGGGCATGTTGGCCGGAGAGTGCTTCTCGGGCCGCGAACTGCAACCTTGCAGGTACCTCCCAGGTTCCATGCCCAACGAAAGCCCCCAGACCCAAATGGAGAGGGGCTGTTTGGGGGCCCCCAGGGGGCCCTTCAGGCCAGCTAGGTCTTTGGGTCCTGGCTCCTTCGGTTTGGGAGCTGTTGCTGGACGTTTGGCATGTTGGCCGGAGAGTGGTTCTCGGGCCGCGAACTGCAACCTTGCAGGTACCTCCCAGGTTCCATGCCCAACGAAAGCCCCCAGACCCAAATTGAGAGGGGCTGTTTGGGGGCCCCCTGGGGACTCTTCAGGCCAGCTAGGTCTTTGGGTCCTGGCTCCTTCGGTTTGGGAGCTGTTGCTGCAGTTGGGCATGTTGGCCGGAGAGTGCTTCTCGGGCCGCGAACTGCAACCTTGCAGGTACCTCCCAGGTTCCATGCCCAACGAAAGCCCCCAGACCCAAATTGAGAGGGGCTGCTTGGGTGCCCCCTGGGGGCCCTTCAGGCCAGCTAGGTCTTTGGGTCCTGGCTCCTTCGGTTTGGGAGCTGTTGCTGGACGTTGGGCATGTTGGCCAGAGAGTGCTTTTCGGTACGTGAACTGCAACCAAGCAGGTAGCTCCCAGGTTCCCGGCCCAACGAAAGCCCCCAGACCCAAATTGAGAGGGGCTGCTTGGGGGCCCCCTGGGTGCCCTTCAGGCCAGCTAGGTCTTTGGGTCCTGGCTCCTTCGGTTTGGGAGCTGTTGCTGCAGTTGGGCATGTTGTCCGGAGAGTGCTTCTCGGGCCGCGAACTGCAACCTTGCAGGTACCTCCCAGGTCCCCGGCCCAAGGAAAGCCCCCAGACCCAAATGGAGAGGGGCTGCTTGGGGGCCCCCTGGGGGCCCTTCAGGCCAGCTATTTCTTTGGGTCCTGGCTCCTTCGGTTTGGGAGCTGTTGCTGGACGTTGGGCATGTTGGCTGGAGAGTGCTTCTCGGGCCGCGAACTGCAACCTTGCAGGTACCTCCCAGGTTCGCGGCCCAACGAAAGCCCCCAGACCCAAATTGAGAGGGGCTGCTTGGGTGCCCCCTGGGGGCCCTTCAGGCCAGCTAGGTCTTTGGGTCCTGGCTCCTTCGGTTTGGGAGCTGTTGCTGCAGTTTTGCATGTTGGCCGGAGAGTGCTTCTCGGGCCGCAAACTGCAACCTTGCAGGTATCTCCCAGGTTCCATGCCCAAGGAAAGCCCCCAGACCCAAATGGAGAGGGGCTGCTTGGGGGCCCCTTGGGGCCCCTTCAGGCCAGCTAGGTCTTTGGGTCCTGGCTCCTTCGCTTTGGGAGCTGTTGCTGCAGTTGGGCATGTTGGCCGGAGAGTGGTTCTCGGGCTGCGAACTGCAAACTTGCAGGTACCTCCCAGGTTCCCGGCCCAACGAAAGCCCCCAGACCCAAATGGAGAGGGGCTGCTTGGGGGACCCCTGGGTGTCCTTCAGGCCAGCTAGGTCTTTGGGTCCTGGCTCCTTCGGTTTGGGAGCTGTTGCTGCAGTTGGGCATGTTGGCCGGAGAGTGCTTCTCGGGCCGCGAACTGCAACCTGGCAGGTACCTCCCAGGTTCCCGGCCCAACGAAAGCCCCCAGACCCAAATTGAGAGGTGCTGTTTGGGGGCACCCTGGAGACTCTTCAGGCCAGCTAGGTCTTTGGGTCCTGGCTCCTTCGGTTTGGGAGCTGTTGCTGGACGTTGGGCATGTTGACCGGAGAGTGCTTCTCGGGCTGCGACCTGCAACCTTGCAGGTACCTCTCAGGTATCCATGCCCAACGAAAGCCCCCAGACCCAAATTGAGAGGGGCTGCTTGGGTGCCCCCTGGGGACTCTTCAGGCCAGCTAGGTCTTTGGGTCCTGGCTCCTTCGGTTTGGGAGCTGTTGCTGGACGTTGGGCATGTTGACCGGAGAGTGCTTCTCGGGCTGCGAACTGCAACCTTGCAGGTACCTCCCATGTAGCAGGCCCAACGAAAGCCCCCAGACCCAAATTGAGAGGGGCTGCTTGGGTGCCCCCTGGGTGCCCGCAAGCAGCCCCTCTCAATTTTGGTCTGGGGGCTTTCCTTGGGCCGGGAACCTGGGAGCTACCTGCAATGTTGCAGTTCACGGCCCGAGAAGCACTCTCTGACCAACATGTCCAACGTCCAGCAACAGCTCCCAAACCGAAGGAGCCAGGACCCAAAGACCTAGCTGGCCTGAAGAGTCCCCACAGGGCACCCAAACAGCCCCTCTGCATTTGGGTCTGGGGGCTTTCGTTGTGCCGGGAACCTGGGAGCAACCTGCAAGGTTGCAGTTCGCGGCCCGAGAAGCACTCTCCGGCCAACATGCCCATCGTCCAGCAACAGCTCCCAAAGCGAAGGAGCCAGGACCCAAAGACCTAGCTGGCCTGAAGGGCCCCCAGGGGGCACCAAAGCAGCCCCTCTCAATTTGGGTCTGGGGGCTTTCGTTGGGCGTGGAACATGGGAGCAACCTGCAAGGTTGCAGTTCGCGGCCCGAGAAGCACTCTCCGGCCAACATGCCCAACTGCAGCAACAGCTCCCAAAGCGAAGGAGCCAAGACCCAAAGACCTAGCTGGCCTGAAGAGTCCCCAGGGGGCCCCCAAACAGCCCCTCTCAATTTGAGTCTGGGGGCTTTCGTTGGGCATGGAACCTGGGAGGTACCTGCAAGGTTGCAGTTCGCGGCCCGAGAAGCACTCTCCGGCCAACATGCCCAACTGCAGCAACAGCTCCCAAAGCGAAGGAGCCAGGACCCAAAGACCTAGCTGGCCTGAAGGGCCCCCAGCGGGAACCCCAGCAGCCCCTCTCAATTTGGGTCTGGGGGCTTTCGTTGGGCCGGGAACCTGGGAGGTACCTGCAAGGTTGCAGTTCGCAGCCCGAGAAGCACTTTCCGGCCTACATGCCCAACGTCCAGCAACAGCTCCCAAACCGAAGGAGCCAGGACCCAAAGACCTAGCTGGCCTGAAGGGCACCCAGGGGGCCCCCAAACAGCCCCTCTCAATTTGGGTCTGGGGGCTTTCGTTGGGCATGGAACCTGGGAGGTACATGCAAGGTTGCAGTTCGCGGCCCGAGAAGCACTCTCCGGCCAACATGCCCAACTGCAGCAACAGCTCCCAAACCGAAGGAGCCAGGACCCAAAGACCTAGCTGGCCTGAAGGGTCCCCAGGGGGCACCCAAGCAGCCCCTCTCAATTTGGGTCTGGGGGCTTTCGTTGGGCCGGGAACCTGGGAGCTACCTGCAAAATTGCAGTTCGCAGCCCGAGAAGCACTCACCGGCCAACATGCCCAACTGCAGCAACAGCTCCCAAACCGAAGGAGCCAGGACCCAAAGAAATAGCTGGCCTGAAGGGTCCCCAGGGGGCCCGCAAGCAGCCCCTCTCAATTTGGGTCTGGGGACTTTCGTTGGGGCGGGGACATGGGAAGTGCCTGCAAGGTTGCAGTTCGCAGCCCGAGAAGCACTCTCCGGCCAACATGCCCAACGTCCAGCAACAGCTCCCAAACCGAAGGAGCCAGGACCCAAAGACCTAGCTGGCCTGAAGGGCCCCCAGGGGGCCCCCAAGCAGCCCCTCTCCATTTGGGTCTGGGGGCTTTCTTTGGGCCTGGGACCTGGGAGCTACCTGCAAGGTTGCAGTTCGCGGCCCGAGAAGCACTCTCCGGCCAACATGCCCAACGTCCAGCAACAGCTCCCAAACCGAAGGAGCCAGGACCCAAAGACCTAGCTGGCCTGAAGAGTCCCCAGGGGGCCCCCAAACAGCCCCTCTCAATTTGGGTCTGGGGGCTTTCGTTGGGCCGGGAACATGGGAGCTACCTGCAAGGTTGCAGTTCGCAGCCCGAGAAGCACTCTCCGGCCAACATGCCCAACTGCAGCAACAGCTCCCAAACCGAAGGAGCCAGGACCCAAAGACCTAGCTGGCCTGAAGGGTCCCCAGGGGGCCCCCAAGCAGCCCCTCTCCATTTGGGTCTGGGGGCTTTCCTTGGGCCGGGAACCTGGGAGCTACCTGCAAGGTTGCAGTTCGCGGCCCGAGAAGCACTCTCCGGCCAACATGCCCAACTGCAGCAACAGCTCCCAAACCGAAGGAGCCAGGACCCAAAGACCTAGCTGGCCTGAAGTGTCCCCAGGGGGCCCCCAAACAGCCCCTCTCCATTTGGGTCTGGGGGCTTTCGTTGGGCCAGGAACCTGGGAGCTACCTGCAAGGTTGCAGTTCGCGGCCCGAGAAGCACTCTCCGGCCAACATGCCCAACTGCAGCAACAGCTCCCAAACCGAAGGAGCCAGGACCCAAAGACCTAGCTGGCCTGAAGGGCCCCCAGGGGGCCCCCAAGCAGCCCCTCTCCATTTGGGTCTGGGGGCTTTCGTTGGGCCGGGAACCTGGGAGGGACCTGCAAGGTTGCAGTTCGCAGCCCGAGAAGCACTCTCCGACCAACATGTCCAACGTCCAGCAACAGCTCCCAATCCGAAGGAGCCAGGACCCAAAGACCTAGCTGGCCTGAAGAGTCCCCACAGGGCCCCAAAACAGCCCCTCTCCATTTGGGTCTGGGGGCTTTCGTTGGCCCAGGAACCTGGTAGCTACCTGCAAGTTTGCAGTTCATGGCCCGAGAAGCACTCTCCGGTCAACATGCCCATCGTCCAGCAACAGCTCCCAAAGCGAAGGAGCCAGGACCCAAAGACCTAGCTGGCCTGAAGGGCCCCCAGGGGGCACCCAAGCAGCCCCTCTCAGTTTGGGTCTGGGGTCTTTCGTTGGGCATGGAAGATAGGAGGTACATGCAAGGTTGCAGTTCGCGGCCCGAGAAGCACTCTCCGGCCAACATGCCCAACTGCAGCAACAGCTCCCAAACCGAAGGAGCCAAGACCCAAAGAAATAGCTGGCCTGAAGTGTCCCCAGGGGGCCCGCAAGCAGCCCCTCTCAATTTGGGTCTGGGGACTTTCGTTAAGCCGGGGACATGGGAAGTGCCTGCAAGGTTGCAGTTCGCAGCCCGAGAAGCACTCTCTGGCCAACATGCCCAACGTCCAGCAACAGCTCCCAAACCGAAGGAGCCAGGAGCCAAAGACCTAGCTGGCCTGAAGGGCCCCCAGGGGGCCCCCAAACAGCCCCTCTCAATTTGGGTCTGGGGGCTTTCGTTGGCCCGGGAACCTGGGAGGTACCTGCAAGGTTGCAGTTCGCGGCCCGAGAAGCACTCTCCGGCCAACATGCCCAACTGCAGCAACAGTTCCCAAACCGAAGGAGCCAGGACCCAAAGACCTAGCTGGCCTGAAGGGCCCCCAGGGGGCCCCCAAGCAGCCCCTCTCCATTTGGGTCTGGGGGCTTTCGTTGGGCCGGGGACCTGATAGGGACCTGCAAGGTTGCAGTTCGCGGCCCGAGAAGCACTCTCCGGCCAACATGTCCAACGTCCAGCAACAGCTCCCAAACCGAAGGAGCCAGGACCCAAAGACCTAGCTGGCCTGAAGGGCCCCCAGGGGGCCCCCAAGCAGCCCCTCTCCATTTGGGTCTGGGGGCTTTCGTTGGGCCTGAGATCTGGGAGGTACCTGCAAGGTTGCAGTTCGCAGCCCGAGAAGCACTCTCCGGTTCAACATGCCCAACGTCCAGCAACAGCTCCCAAACCGAAGGAGCCAGGACCCAAAGACCTAGCTGGCCTGAAGGGCCCCCAGGGGGCCCCCAAGCAGCCCCTCTCAATTTGGGTCTGGGGGCTTTCGTTGGGCCTGGGACATGGGAGGTACCTGCAAGGTTGCAGTTCGCAGCCCGAGAAGCACTCTCCGGTCAACATGCCAAACGTCCAGCAACAGCTCCCAAACCGAAGGAGCCAGGACCCAAAGACCTAGCTGGCCTGAAGAGTCCCCAGGGGGCCCCCAAACAGCCCCTCTCAATTTCGGTCTGGGGGCTTTCGTTGGGCCGGGATCCTGGGAGCTACCTGCAAGGTTGCAGTTCGCGGCCCGAGAATCACTCTCCGGCCAACATGCCCAACTGCAGCAACAGCTCCCAAACCGAAGGAGCCAGGACCCAAAGACCTAGCTGGCCTGAAGGGCCCCCAGGGGGCCCCCAAGCAGCCCCTCTCAATTTGGGTCTGGGGGCTTTCCTTGGGCCGGGAACCTGGGAGCTACCTGCAAGGTTGCAGTTCACGGCCCGAGAAGCACTCTCCGACCAACATGTCCAACGTCCAGCAACAGCTCCCAAACCGAAGGAGCCAGGACCCAAAGACCTAGCTGGCCTGAAGGGGTCCCAAGGGGCCCCCAAACAGCCCCTCTCCATTTGGGTCTGGGGGCTTTCGTTGGGCCGGGAACCTGGGAGCTACCTGCAAGGTTGCAGTTCGCAGCCCGAGAAGCACTCTCCGGCCAACATGCCCAACGTCCAGCAACAGCTCCCAACCCGAAGGAGCCAGGACCCAAAGACCTAGCTGGCCTGAAGGGGCCCCAGGGGGCCCCCAAGCAGCCCCTCTCCTTTTGGGTCTGGGGGCTTTCGTTGGGCCGGGAACCTGGGAGCTACCTGCAAGGTTGCAGTTCGCGGCCCGAGAAGCACTCTCCGGCCAACATGCCCAACTGCAGCAACAGCTCCCAAACCGAAGGAGCCAGGACCCAAAGACCTAGCTGGCCTGAAGTGTCCCCAGGGGGCCCCCAAACAGCCCCTCTCAATTTGGGTCTGGGGGCTTTCGTGGGCATGGAACCTGGGAGGTACCATCAAGGTTGCAGTTCGCGGCCCGAGAAGCACTCTCCGGCCAACATGCCCAACGTCCAGCAACAGCTCCCAAACCGAAGGAGCCAGGACCCAAAGACCTAGCTGGCCTGAAGGGGCCCCAGGGGGCCCCCAAACAGCCCCTCTCAATTTGAGTCTGGGGGCTTTCGTTGGGCCTGGGACCTGGGAGGTACCTGCAAGGTTGCAGTTCGCAGCCCGAGAAGCACTCTCCGGCCAACATGCCCAAATGCAGCAACAGCTCCCAAACCGAAGGAGCCAGGACCCAAAGAAATAGCTGGCCTGAAGGGTCCCCAGGGGGCCCGCAAACAGCCCCTCTCAATTTGGGTCTGGGGACTTTCGTTGGGCCGGGGACATGGGAAGAGCCTGCAAGGTTCCAGTTCGCAGCCCGAGAAGCACTCTCCGGCCAACATGCCCAACGTCCAGCAACAGCTCCCAAACCGAAGGAGCCAGGAGCCAAAGACCTAGCTGGCCTGAAGGGCCCCCAGGGGGCCCCCAAACAGCCCCTCTCAATTTGGGTCTGGGGGCTTTCGTTGGCCCGGGAACCTGGGAGGTACCTGCAAGGTTGCAGTTCGCGGCCCGAGAAGCACTCTCCGGCCAACATGCCCAACTGCAGCAACAGTTCCCAAACCGAAGGAGCCAGGACCCAAAGAAATAGCTGGCCTGAAGGGCCCCCATGGGGCCCGCAAGCAGCCCCTCTCAATTTGGGTCTGGGGGCTTTCGTTGGGCATGGAACCTGGGAGCTACCTGCAAGGTTGCAGTTCGCGGCCCGAGAAGCACTCTCCGGCCAACATGTCCAACGTCCAGCAACAGCTCCCAAACCGAAGGAGCCAGGACCCAAAGACCTAGCTGGCCTGAAGGGCCCCCAGGGGGCCCCCAAGCAGCCCCTCTCAATTTGGGTCTGGGGGCTTTCGTTGGGCCTGAGATCTGGGAGGTACCTGCAAGGTTGCAGTTCGCAGCCCGAGAAGCACTCTCCGGTCAACATGCCCAACGTCCAGCAACAGCTCCCAAACCGAAGGAGCCAGGACCCAAAGACCTAGCTGGCCTGAAGGGCCCCCAGGGGGCCCCCAAGCAGCCCCTCTCAATTTGGGTCTGGGGGCTTTCGTTGGGCCTGGGACATGGGAGGTGCCTGCAAGGTTGCAGTTCGCGGCCCGAGAAGCACTCTCCGGCCAACATGCCCAACGTCCAGCAACAGCTCCCAAACCGAAGGAGCCAGGACCCAAAGACCTAGCTGGCCTGAAGAGTCCCCAGGGGGCCCCCAAACAGCCCCTCTCAATTTGGGTCTGGGGGCTTTCGTTGGGCCGGGATCCTGGGAGGTACCTTCAAGGTTGCAGTTCGCGGCCCGAGAAGCACTCTCCGGCCAACATGCCCAACTGCAGCAACAGCTCCCAAACCGAAGGAGCCAGGACCCAAAGACCTAGCTGGCCTGAAGGGCCCCCAGGGGGCCCCCAAGCAGCCCCTCTCAATTTGGGTCTGGGGGCTTTCCTTGGGCCGGGAACCTGGGAGGTACCTGCAAGGTTGCAGTTCACGGCCCGAGAAGCACTCTCCGACCAACATGTCCAACGTCCAGCAACAGCTCCCAAACCGAAGGAGCCAGGACCCAAAGACCTAGCTGGCCTGAAGAGTCCCCACAGGGCCCCCAAACAGCCCCTCTCCATTTGGGTCTGGGGGCTTTCGTTGGGCCGGGAACCTGGGAGCTACCTGCAAGGTTGCAGTTCGCGGCCCGAGAAGCACTCTCCGGCCAACATGCCCAACTGCAGCAACAGCTCCCAAACCGAAGGAGCCAGGACCCAAAGACCTAGCTGGCCTGAAGGGGTCCCAAGGGGCCCCCAAGCAGCCCCTCTCCATTTGGGTCTGGGGGCTTTTGTTGGGCCGGGAACCTGGGAGCTACCTGCAAGGTTGCAGTTCGCAGCCTGAGAAGCACTCTCCGGCCAACATGCCCAACGTCCAGCAACAGCTCCCAAACCGAAGGAGCCAGGACCCAAAGACCTAGCTGGCCTGAAGGGGCCCCAGGGGGCCCCCAAACAGCCCCTCTCCTTTTGGGTCTGGGGGCTTTCGTTGGGCCGGGAACCTGGGAGCTACCTGCAAGGTTGCAGTTCGCGGCCCGAGAAGCACTCTCCGGCCAACATGCCCAACTGCAGCAACAGCTCCCAAACCGAAGGAGCCAGGACACAAAGACCTAGCTGGCCTGAAGTGTCCCCAGGGGGCCCCCAAACAGCCCCTCTCAATTTGGGTCTGGGGGCTTTCGTGGGCATGGAACCTGGGAGCTACCTGCAAGGTTGCAGTTCGCGGCCCGAGAAGCACTCTCCGGCCAACATGCCCAACGTCCAGCAACAGCTCCCAAACCGAAGGAGCCAGGACCCAAAGACCTAGCTGGCCTGAAGGGGCCCCAGGGGGCCCCCAAGCAGCCCCTCTCAATTTGAGTCTGGGGGCTTTCGTTGGGCCTGGGACCTGGGAGGTACCTGCAAGGTTGCAGTTCGCAGCCCGAGAAGCACTCTCCGGCCAAAATGCCCAACTGCAGCAACAGCTCCCAAACCGAAGGAGCCAGGACCCAAAGAAATAGCTGGCCTGAAGGGTCCCAAGGGGGCCCGCAAGCAGCCCCTCTCAATTTGGGTCTGGGGGCTTTCGTTGGGCATGGATACCTGAGAGGTACCTGCAAGGTTGCAGTTCGCGGCCCGAGAAGCACTCTCCGGCCAACATGCCCAACGTCCAGCAACAGTCCCAAACCGAAGGAGCCAGGACCCAAAGACCTAGCTGGCCTGAAGAGTCCCCAGGGGGCCCCCAAACAGCCCCTCTCAATTTGGGTCTGGGGGCTTTCGTTGGGCATGGAAACTGGGAGGTACCTGCAAGGTTGCAGTTCGCGGCCCGAGAAGCACTCTCCGGCCAACATGCCCAACTGCAGCAACAGCTCCCAAACCGAAGGAGCCAGGACCCAAAGACCTAGCTGGCCTGAAGGGCCCCCAGGGGGCACCCAAGCAGCCCCTCTCAATTTGGGTCTGGGGGCTTTCGTTGGCCCGGGAACCTGGGAGCTACCTGCAAGGTTGCAGTTCGCAGCCCAAGAAGCACTCTCCGGCCAACATGCCCAATGTCCAGCAACAGCTCCCAAAGCGAAGGAGCCAGGACCCAAAGACCTAGCTGGCCTGAAGGGGCCCCAGGGGGCCCCCAAACAGCCCCTCTCAATTTGGGTCTGGGGGCTTTCGTTGGGCATGGAACCTGGGAGGTACATGCAAGGTTGCAGTTCGTGGCCCGAGAAGCACTCTCCGGCCAACATGCCCAACTGCAGCAACAGCTCCCAAAGCGAAGGAGCCAGGACCCAAAGACCTAGCTGGCCTGAAGTGTCCCCAGGGGGCCCCCAAACAGCCCCTCTCTATTTGAGTCTGGGGGCTTTCGTTGGGCATGGAACCTGGGAGCTACCTGCAAGGTTGCAGTTCGCAGCCCGAGAAGCACTCTCCGGCCAACATGCCCAACTGCAGCAACAGCTCCCAAAGTGAAGGAGCCAGGACCCAAAGAAATAGCTGGCCTGAAGGGTCCCCAGGGGGCCCGCAAGCAGCCCCTCTCCATTTGGGTCTGGGGACTTTCGTTGGGCCGGGGACATGGGAAGTGCCTGCAAGGTTGCAGTTCGCAGCCCGAGAAGCACTCTCCGGCCAACATGCCCAACGTCCAGCAACAGCTCCCAAACCGAAGGAGCCAGGACCCAAAGACCTAGCTGGTCTGAAGGGCCCCCAGGGGGCACCCAAGCAGCCCCTCTCAATTTGAGTCTGGGGGCTTTCGTTGGCCCGGGAACCTGGGAGGTACCTGCAAGGTTGCAGTTCGCAGCCCGAGAAGCACTTTCCGGCCTACATGCCCAACGTCCAGCAACAGCTCCCAAACCGAAGGAGCCAGGACCCAAAGACCTAGCTGGCCTGAAGAGTCCCCAGGGGGCCCCCAAATAGCCCCTCTCAATTTGAGTCTGGGGGCTTTCGTTGGGCATGGAACCTGGGAGGTACCTGCAAGGTTGCAGTTCGCGGCCCGAGAAGCACTCTCCGGACAACATGCCCAACTGCAGCAACAGCTCCCAAAGCGAAGGAGCCAGGACCCAAAGACCTAGCTGGCCTGAAGTGTCCCCGGGGGCCCGCAAGCAGCCCCTCTCAATTTTGGTCTGGGGGCTTTCGTTGGGCCGGGAACCTGGGAAGTGCCTGCAAGGTTGCAGTTCGCGGCCCGAGAAGCACTCTCCGGCCAACATGCCCAACTGCAGCAACAGCTCCCAAACCGAAGGAGCCAGGAGCCAAAGACCTAGCTGGCCTGAAGGGCCCCCAGGGGGCCCCCAAGCAGCCCCTCTCAATTTGGGTCTGGGGGCTTTCGTTGGGCATGGAACCTGGGAGGTACCTGCAAGGTTGCAGTTCGCAGCCCGAGAAGCACTCTCCGGCCAACATGCCCAACGTCCAGCAACAGCTCCCAAACCGAAGGAGCCAGGACCCAAAGACCTAGCTGGCCTGAAGAGTCCCCAGGGGGCCCCCAAACAGCCCCTCTCAATTTGGGTCTGGGGGCTTTCGTTGGGCCGGGAACCTGGGAGCTACCTGCAAGTTTGCAGTTCACGGCCCGAGAAGCACTCTCCGGCCAACATGCCCTACGTCCAGCAACAGCTCCCAAACCGAAGGAGCCAGGACCCAAAGACCTAGCTGGCCTGAAGTGTCCCCAGGGGGCCCCCAAGCAGCCCCTCTCAATTTGGGTCTGGGGGCTTTCGTTGGGCCGGGAACCTGGGAGGTACCTGCAAGGTTGCAGTTCGCGGCCCGAGAAGCACTCTCCGGCCAACATGCCCAACTGCAGCAACAGCTCCCAAACCGAAGGAGCCAAGACCCAAAGAAATAGCTGGCCTGAAGTGTCCCCAGGGGGCCCGCAAGCAGCCCCTCTCAATTTGGGTCTGGGGGCTTTCGTTGGGCATGGATACCTGAGAGGTACCTGCAAGGTTGCAGTTCGCGGCCCGAGAAGCACTCTCCGGCCAACATGCCTAACGTCCAGCAACAGCTCCCAAACCGAAGGAGCCAGGACCCAAAGACCTAGCTGGCCTGAAGGGCCCCCAGGGGGCCCCCAAGCAGCCCCTCTCCATTTGGGTCTGGGGGCTTTCGTTGGGCCTGGGACCTGGGAGGTACATGCAAGGTTGCAGTTCGCGTCCCGAGAAGCACTCTCCGGCCAACATGCCCAACGTCCAGCAACAGCTCCCAAACCGAAGGAGCCAGGACCCAAAGACCTAGCTGGCCTGAAGAGTCCCCAGGGGGCTCCCAAACAGCCCCTCTCAATTTGGGTCTGGGGGCTTTCCTTGGGCATGGAACCTGGGAGGTACCTGCAAGGTTGCAGTTCGCGGCCCGAGAAGCACTCTCCGGCCAACATGCCCAACTGCAGCAACAGCTCCCAAACCGAAGGAGCCAGGACCCAAAGACCTAGCTGGCCTGAAGGGCTCCCAGGGGGCACCCAAGCAGCCCCTCTCAATTTGGGTCTGGGGGCTTTCGTTGGCCCGGGAACCTGGGAGGTACCTGCAAGGTTGCAGTTCGCAGCCCGAGAAGCACTTTCCGGCCAACATGCCCAACTGCAGCAACAGCTCCCAAACCGAAGGAGCCAGGACCCAAAGACCTAGCTGGCCTGAAGTGCCCCCAGGGGCCCCCCAAGCAGCCCCTCTCCATTTGGGTCTGGGGGCTTTCGTTGGGCCGGGAACATGGGAGGTACCTGCAAGGTTGCAGTTCGCGGCTCGAGAAGCACTCTCCGGCCAACATGCCCAACTGCAGCAACAGCTCCCAAACCGAAGGAGCCAGGACCCAAAGACCTAGCTGGCCTGAAGTGTCCCCAGGTGGCCCCCAAACAGCCCATCTCAATTTGGGTCTGGGGGCTTTCGTTGGGCCGGGAACCTGGGAGCTACCTTCAAGGTTGCAGTTCGCGGCCCGAGAAGCACTCTCCGGCCAACATGCTCAACTGCAGCAACAGCTCCCAAACCGAAGGAGCCAGGACCCAAAGACCTAGCTGGCCTGAAGGGCCCCCAGGGGGCCCCCAAGCAGCCCCTCTCCATTTGGGTCTGGGGGCTTTCGTTGGGCCGGGGACATGGGAGGTACCTGCAAGGTTGCAGTTCGCAGCCCGAGAAGCACTTTCCGGCCAACATGCCCAACGTCCAGCAACAGCTCCCAAACCGAAGGAGCCAGGACCCAAAGACCTAGCTGTCCTGAATAGTCCCCAGGGGGCCCCCAAGCAGCCCCTCTCAATTTGGGTCTGGGGGCTTTTCTTGGGCCGGGGACCTGGGAGGTACCTGCAAGGTTGCAGTTCGCAGCCCGAGAAGTACTCTCCGGAAAACATGCCCAACGTCCAGCAACAGCTCCCAAACCGAAGGAGCCAGGACCCAAAGACCTAGCTGGCCTGAAGGGCCCCCAGGGGGCCCCCAAACAGCCCCTCTCCATTTGGGTCTGGGGGCTTTCGTTGGGCATGGAACCTGGGAGGTACCTGCAAGGTTGCAGATCGCGGCCCGAGAAGCACTCTCCGGCCAACATGCCCAATGTCCAGCAACAGCTCCCAAACCGAAGGAGCCAGGACCCAAAGACCTAGCTGGCCTGAAGGGGCCCCAGGGGCCCCCAAACAGCCCCTCTCCATTTGGGTCTGGGGGCTTTCGTTGGGCATGGAACCTGGGAGGTACCTGCAAGGTTGCAGTTCGCGGCCCGAGAAGCACTCTCCGGCCAACATGCCCAACGTCCAGCAACAGCTCCCAAACCGAAGGAGCCAGGACCCAAAGACCTAGCTGGCCTGAAGGGGTCCCAAGGGGCCCCCAAGCAGCCCATCTCAATTTTGGTCTGGGGGCTTTCGTTGGGCCGGGGACATGGGAGCTACCTGCAAGGTTGCAGTTCGCAGCCCGAGAAGCACTCTCCGGTCAACATGCCCAACGTCCAGCAACAGCTCCCAAACCGAAGGAGCCAAGACCCAAAGACCTAGCTGGCCTGAAGAGTCCCCAGGGGGCCCCCAAACAGCCCCTCTCAATTTGGGTCTGGGGGCTTTCGTTGGGCATGGAACCTGGGAGGTACCTGCAAGGTTGCAGTTCGCAACCCGAGAAGCACTCTCCGGCCAACATGCCCAACTGCAGCAACAGCTCCCAAACCGAAGGAGCCAGGACCCAAAGACCTAGCTGGCCTGAAGGGACCCCAGGGGGCCCCCAAGCAGCCCCTCTCAATTTGGGTCTGGGGGCTTTCGCTGGGTGGGGAACCTGGGAGGTACCTGCAAGGTTGCAGTTCGCAGCCCGAGAAGCACTCTCCGGCCAACATGCCCAACTGCAGCAACAGCTCCCAAACCGAAGGAGCCAGGACCCAAAGACCTAGCTGGCCTGAAGGGCCCCCAGGGGGCCCCCAAGCAGCCCCTCTCCATTTGGGTCTGGGGGCTTTCTGTTGGGCTGGGGACCTGGGAGGTACCTGCAAGGTTGCAGTTCGCAGCCCGAGAAGCACTCTCCGGCCAACATGCCCAACTGCAGCAACAGCTCCCAAACCGAAGGAGCCAGGACCCAAAGACCTAGCTGGCCTGAAGGGC
Source organism: Gallinula chloropus (assembly GCF_964237585.1). NCBI lineage: Eukaryota > Metazoa > Chordata > Aves > Gruiformes > Rallidae > Gallinula > Gallinula chloropus. The sequence goes on from NW_028168779.1 coordinate 490,647, forward strand.
ACCCAGGGGGCACCCAAGCAGCCCCTCTCAATTTGGGTCTGGGGGCTTTTCTTGGGCCGGGGACCTGGGAGGTACCTGCAAGGTTGCAGTTCGCAGCCCGAGAAGCACTTTCCGGCCTACATGCCCAAAGTCCAGCAACAGCTCCCAAACCGAAGGAGCCAGGACCCAAAGACCTAGCTGGCCTGAAGAGTCCCCAGGGGGCCCCCAAGCAGCCCCTCTCCATTTGGGTCTGGGGGCTTTCGTTGGGCCTGGGACCTGGGAGGTACCTTCAAGGTTGCAGTTCGCAGCCCGAGAAGCTCTCTCCGGTCAACATGCCCAACTGCAGCAACAGCTCCCAAACCGAAGGAGCCAGGACCCAAAGAAATAGCTGGCCTGGAGGGTCCCCGGGGGCCCGCAAGCAGCCCCTCTCAATTTGGGTCTGGGGGCTTTCGTTGGGCCGGGAACCTGGGAAGTGCCTGCAAGGTTGCAGTTCGCGGCCCGAGAAGCACTCTCCGGCCAACATGCCCAACTGCAGCAACAGCTCCCAAACCGAAGGAGCCAGGACCCAAAGTCCTAGCTGGCCTGAAGGGGTCACAAGGGGCCCCCAAGCAGCCCCTCTCAATTTGGGTCTGGGGGCTTTCGTTGGCCCGGGAACCTGGGAGGTACCTGCAAGGTTGCAGTTCGCGGCCCGAGAAGCACTCTCCGGCCAACATGCCCAACGTCCAGCAACAGCTCCCAAACCGAAGGAGCCAGGACCCAAAGACCTAGCTGGCCTGAAGGGCCCCCAGGGGGCCCCCAAGCAGCCCCTCTCCATTTGGTTCTGGGGGCTTTCGTTGGGCCGGGAACCTGGGAGGTACCTGCAAGTTTGCAGTTCGCAGCCCGAGAAGCACTCTCCGGCCAACATGCCCAACTGCAGCAACAGCTCCCAAACCGAAGGAACCAGGACCCAAAGAAATAGCTGGCCTGAAGGGCCCCCAGGGGGCCCCCAAGCAGCCCCTCTCAATTTGGGTCTGGGGGCTTTCGTTGGGCCTGAGATCTGGGAGGTACCTGCAAGGTTGCAGTTCGCAGCCCGAGAAGCACTCTCCGGTCAACATGCCCAACTGCAGCAACAGCTCCCAAACCGAAGGAGCCACGACCCAAAGACCTAGCTGGCCTGAAGGGCCCCCAGGGGGCACCCAAGCAGCCCCTCTCAATTTGAGTCTGGGGGCTTTCGTTGGCCCGGGAACCTGGGAGGTACCTGCAAGGTTGCAGTTCGCAGCCCGAGAAGCACTTTCCGGCCTACATGCCCAACGTCCAGCAACAGCTCCCAAACCGAAGGAGCCAGGACCCAAAGACCTAGCTGGCCTGAAGAGTCCCCAGGGGGCCCCCAAACAGCCTCTCTCAATTTGAGTCTGGGGGCTTTCGTTGGGCATGGAACCTGGGAGGTACCTGCAAGGTTGCAGTTCGCGGCCCGAGAAGCACTCTCCGGCCAACATGCCCATCTGCAGCAACAGCTCCCAAAGCGAAGGAGCCAGGACCCAAAGACCTAGCTGGCCTGAAGGGTCCCCGGGGGCCCGCAAGCAGCCCCTCTCAATTTTGGTCTGGGGGCTTTCGTTGGGCCGGGAACCTGGGAAGTGCCTGCAAGGTTGCAGTTCGCGGCCCGAGAAGCACTCTCCGGCCAACATGCCCAACTGCAGCAACAGCTCCCAAACCGAAGGAGCCAGGAGCCAAAGACCTAGCTGGCCTGAAGGGTCCCCAGGGGGCCCCCAAGCAGCCCCTCTCCATTTGGGTCTGGGGGCTTTCGTTGGGCATGGAACCTGGGAGGTACCTGCAAGGTTGCAGTTCGCGGCCCGAGAAGCACTCTCCGGCCAACATGCCCAACTGCAGCAACAGCTCCCAAAGCGAAGGAGCCAGGACCCAAAGACCTAGCTGGCCTGAAGGGTCCCCGGGGGCCCGCAAGCAGCCCCTCTCAATTTTGGTCTGGGGGCTTTCGTTGGGCCGGGAACCTGGGAAGTGCCTGCAAGGTTGCAGTTCGCGGCCCGAGAAGCACTCTCCGGCCAACATGCCCAACTGCAGCAACAGCTCCCAAACCGAAGGAGCCAGGAGCCAAAGACCTAGCTGGCCTGAAGGGTCCCGAGGGGGCACCCAAGCAGCCCCTCTCCATTTGGGTCTGGGGGCTTTCGTTGGGCATGGAACCTGGGAGGTACATGCAAGGTTGCAGTTCGCGGCCCGAGAAGCACTCTCCGGCCAACATGCCCAACTGCAGCAACAGCTCCCAAACCGAAGGAGCCAGGACTCAAAGAAATAGCTGGCCTGAAGGGACCCCAAGCAGCCCCTCTCAATTTGGGTCTGGTGGCTTTCGTTGGGCATGGAACCTGGGAGGTATCTGCAAGGTTGCAGTTCGCGGCCCGAGAAGCACTCTCCGGCCAACATGCCCAACGTCCAGCAACAGCTCCCAAACCGAAGGAGCCAGGACCCAAAGACCTAGCTGGCCTGAAGGGCCCCCAGGGGGCCCCCAAGCAGCCCCTCTCCATTTGGGTCTGGGGGCTTTCGTTGGGCCTGAGACCTGGGAGGTACCTGCAAGGTTGCAGTTCGCAGCCCGAGAAGCACTCTCCGGTCAAAATTCCCAACGTCCAGCAACAGCTCCCAAACCGAAGGAGCCAGGACCCAAAGACCTAGCTGGCCTGAAGGGCCCCCAGGGGGCCCCCAAGCAGCCCCTCTCAATTTGGGTCTGGGGGCTTTCGTTGGGCCTGGGACATGGGAGGTACCTGCAAGTTTGCAGCTCACGGCCCGAGAAGCACTCTCCGGCCAACATGCCCTACGTCCAGCAACAGCTCCCAAACCGAAGGAGCCAGGACCCAAAGACCTAGCTGGCCTGAAGTGTCCCCAGGGGGCCCCCAAGCAGCCCCTCTCAATTTGGGTCTGGGGGCTTTCGTTGGGCCGGGAACCTGGGAGGTACATGCAAGGTTGCAGTTCGCGGCATGAGAAGCACTCTCCGGCCAACATGCCCAACTGCAGCAACAGCTCCCAAACCGAAGGAGCCAAGACCCAAAGAAATAGCTGGCCTGAAGTTTCCCCAGGGGGCCCGCAAGCAGCCCCTCTCAATTTGGGTCTGGGGGCTTTCGTTGGGCATGGATACCTGAGAGGTACCTGCAAGGTTGCAGTTCGCGGCCCGAGAAGCACTCTCCGGTCAAGATGCCTAACGTCCAGCAACAGCTCCCAAACCGAAGGAGCCAGGACCCAAAGACCTAGCTGGCCTGAAGGGCCCCCAGGGGGCCCCCAAGCAGCCCCTCTCCATTTGGGTCTGGGGGCTTTCGTTGGGCCTGGGACCTGGGAGGTACATGCAAGGTTGCAGTTCGCGTCCCGAGAAGCACTCTCCGGCCAAAATACCCAACTGCAGCAACAGCTCCCAAACCGAAGGAGCCAGGACCCAAAGAAATAGCTGGCCTGGAGGGTCCCCGGGGGCCCGCAAGCAGCCCCTCTCAATTTTGGTCTGGGGGCTTTCGTTGGGCCGGGAACCTGGGAAGTGCCTGCAAGGTTGCAGTTCGCGGCCCGAGAAGCACTCTCCGGCCAACATGCCCAACTGCAGCAACAGCTCCCAAACCGAAGGAACCGGGACCCAAAGAAATAGCTGGCCTGAAGGGGCCCCAGGGGGCACCCAAGCAGCCCCTCTCCATTTGGGTCTGGGCGCTTTCCTTGAGCCGGGAACCTGGGAGGTACCTGCAAGGTTGCAGTTCACGGCCCGAGAAGCACTCTCCGGCCAACATGCCCAACGTCCAGCAACAGCTCCCAAACCGAAGGAGCCAGGACCCAAAGACCTAGCTGGCCTGAAGGGGCCCCAGGGGCCCCCAAACAGCCCCTCTCCATTTGGGTCTGGGGGCTTTCGTTGGGCCGGGAACCTGGGAGCTACCTGCAAGGTTGCAGTTCGCGGCCCGAGAAGCACTCTCCGGCCAACATGCCCAACTGCAGCAACAGCTCCCAAACCGAAGGAGCCAGGACCCAAAGACCTAGCTGGCCTGAAGGGGTCCCAAGGGGCCCCCAAGCAGCCCCTCTCAATTTTGGTCTGGGGGCTTTCGTTGGGCCGGTGACATGGGAGCTACCTGCAAGGTTGCAGTTCGCAGCCCGAGAAGCACTCTCCGGTCAACATGCCCAACGTCCAGCAACAGCTCCCAAACCGAAGGAGCCAGGACCCAAAGACCTAGCTGGCCTGAAGAGTCCCCAGGGGGCCCCCAAACAGCCCCTCTCAATTTGGGTCTGGGGGCTTTCGTTGGGCATGGAACCTGGGAGGTACCTGCAAGGTTGCAGTTCGCAGCCCGAGAAGCACTCTCCGGCCAACATGCCCAACTGCAGCAACAGCTCCCAAACCGAAGGAGCCAGGACCCAAAGACTTAGCTGGCCTGAAGGGACCCCAGGGGGCACCCAAACAGCCCCTCTCAATTTGGGTCTGGGGGCTTTCGCTGGGTGGGGAACCTCGGAGGAACCTGCAAGGTTGCAGTTCGCAGCCCGAGAAGCACTCTCCGGCCAACATGCCCAACTGCAGCAACAGCTCCCAAAGCGAAGGAGCCAGGACCCAAAGACCTAGCTGGCCTGAAGGGCCCCCAGGGGGCCCCCAAGCAGCCCCTCTCCATTTGGGTCTGGGGGCTTTCGTTGGGCCGGGGACCTGGGAGGTACCTGCAAGGTTGCAGTTCGCAGCCCGAGAAGCACTCTCCGGACAACATGCCCAACGTCCAGCAACAGCTCCCAAACCGAAGGAGCCAGGACCCAAAGACCTAGCTGGCCTGAAGAGTCCCCAGGGGGCCCCCAAACAGCCCCTCTTAATTTGAGTCTGGGGGCTTTTGTTGGGCATGGAACCTGGGAGGTACCTGCAAGGTAGCAGTTCGCGGCCCGAGAAGCACTCTCCGGCCAACATGCCCAACGTCCAGCAACAGCTCCCAAACCAAAGGAGCCAGGACCCAAAGACCTAGCTGGCCTGAAGGGCACCCAGGGGGCCCCCAAACAGCCCCTCTCCATTTGGGTCTGGGGGCTTTCGTTGGCCCGGGAACCTGGGAGCTACCTGCAAGGTTGCAGTTCGCGGCCCGAGAAGCACTCTCCGGCCAACATGCACATCGTCCAGCAACAGCTCCCAAAGCGAAGGAGCCAGGACCCAAAGACCTAGCTGGCCTGAAGGGGCCCCCAGGGGGCACCCAAGCAGCCCCTCTCAATTTTGGTCTGGGGGCTTTCGTTGGGCATGGAACCTGGGAGGTACATGCAAGGTTGCAGTTCGCGTCCCGAGAAGCACTCTCCGGCCAACATGCCCAACTGCAGCAACAGCTCCCAAACCGAAGGAGCCAAGACCTAAAGAAATAGCTGGCCTGAAGGGTCCCCAGGGGGCCCGCAAGCAGCCCCTCTCAATTTGGGTCTGGGGGCTTTCGTTGGGCATGGATACCTGAGAGGTACCTGCAAGGTTGCAGTTCGCGGCCCGAGAAGCACTCTCCGGCCAACATGCCCAACGTCCAGCAACAGCTCCCAAACCGAAGGAGCCAGGACCCAAAGACCTAGCTGGCCTGAAGGGCCCCCAGTGGGCCCCCAAGCGGCCCCTCTCCATTTGGGTCTGGGGGCTTTCGTTGGGCCTGGGACCTGGGAGGTACCTGCAAGGTTGCAGTTCGCGTCCCGAGAAGCACTCTCCGGCCAACATGCCCAACTGCAGCAACAGCTCCCAAACCGAAGGAGCCAGGACCCAAAGAAATAGCTGGCCTGGAGGGTCCCCGGGGGCCCGCAAGCAGCCCCTCTCAATTTGGGTCTGGGGGCTTTCGTTGGCCCGGGAACCTGGGAAGTGCCTGCAAGGTTGCAGTTCGCGGCCCGAGAAGCACTCTCCGGCCAACATGCCCAACTGCAGCAACAGCTCCCAAACCGAAGGAGCCAGGACCCAAAGACCTAGCTGGCCTGGAGGGTCCCCGGGGGCCCCCAAGCAGCCCCTCTCAATTTGGGTCTGGGGGATTTCGTTGGCCCGGGAACCTGGGAGGTACCTGCAAGGTTGCAGTTCGCGGCCCGAGAAGCACTCTCCGGCCAACATGCCCAACGTCCAGCAACAGCTCCCAAACCGAAGGAGCCAGGACCCAAAGACCTAGCTGGCCTGAAGGGCCCCCAGGGGGCCCCCAAGCAGCCCCTCTCCATTTGGTTCTGGGGGCTTTCGTTGGGCCGGGAACCTGGGAGGTACCTGCAAGGTTGCAGTTCGCAGCCCGAGAAGCACTCTCCGGCCAACATGCCCAACTGCAGCAACAGCTCCCAAACCGAAGGAACCAGGACCCAAAGAAATAGCTGGCCTGAAGGGGCCCCAGGGGGCACCCAAGCAGCCCCTCTCAATTTGGGTCTGGGGGCTTTCGTTGGGCTGGGAACCTGGGTGGTGCCTGCAAGGTTGCAGTTCGCGGCCCGAGAAGCACTCTCCGGCCATCATGCCCAACGTCCAGCAACAGCTCCGAAAGCGAAGGAGCCAGGACCCAAAGACCTAGCTGGCCTGAAGAGTCCCCAGAGGACCCCCAAACAGCCCCTATCCATTTGGGTCTGGGCGCTTTCATTGAGCCGGGAACCTGGGAGCTACCTGCAAGGTTGTAGTTCGCGGCCCGAGAAGCACTCTCCGGCCAACATGCCCAACGTCCAGCAACAGCTCCCAAACCGAAGGAGCCAGGACCCAAAGACCTAGCTGGCCTGAAGGGGCCCCAGGGGCCCCCAAACAGCCCCTCTCCATTTGGGTCTGGGGGCTTTCGTTGGGCCGGGAACCTGGGAGGTACCTGCAAGGTTGCAGTTCGCGGCCCGAGAAGCACTCTCCGGCCAACATGCCCAACGTCCAGCAACAGCTCATAAACCGAAGGAGCCAGGACCCAAAGACCTAGCTGGCCTGAAGAGTCCCCAGGGGGCCCCCAAACAGCCCCTCTCCATTTGGGTCTGGGGGCTTTCGTTGGGCCGGGAACCTGGGAGCTACCTGCAAGGTTGCAGTTCGCGGCCCGAGAAGCACTCTCCGGCCAACATGCCCAACTGCAGCAACAGCTCCCAAACCGAAGGAGCCAGGACCCAAAGACCTAGCTGGCCTGAAGGGCCCCCAGGGGGCCCCCAAGCGGCCCCTCTCAATTTGGGTCTGGGGGCTTTCGTTGGGCCTGGGACCTGGGAGGTACCTGCAAGGTTGCAGTTCGCGTCCCGAGAAGCACTCTCCGGCCAACATGCCCAACTGCAGCAACAGCTCCCAAACCGAAGGAGCCAGGACCCAAAGAAATAGCTGGCCTGGAGGGTCCCCGGGGGCCCGCAAGCAGCCCCTCTCAATTTGGGTCTGGGGGCTTTCGTTGGGCCGGGAACCTGGGAAGTGCCTGCAAGGTTGCAGTTCGCGGCCCGAGAAGCACTCTCCGGCCAACATGCCCAACTGCAGCAACAGCTCCCAAACCGAAGGAGCCAGGACCCAAAGACCTAGCTGGCCTGAAGGGGTCCCAAGGGGCCCCCAAGCAGCCCCTCTCAATTTGGGTCTGGGGGCTTTCGTTGGGCATGGAACCTGGGAGATTCCTGCAAGGTTGCAGTTCGCGGCCCGAGAAGCACTCTCCGGCCAACATGCCCAACTGCAGCAACAGCTCCCAAAGCGAAGGAGCCAGGACCCAAAGACCTAGCTGGCCTGAAGGGCCCCCAGGGGGCCCCCAAGGAGCTCCTCTCCATTTGGGTCTGGGGGATTTAGTTGGGCCGGGAACCTGGGAGGTACCTGCAAGGTTGCAGTTCGCGGCCCGAGAAGCATTCTCCGGCCAACATGCCCAACTGCAGCAACAGCTCCCAAAGCGAAGGAGCCAGGACCCAAAGACCTAGCTGGCCTGAAGGGCCCCCAGGGGGCCCCCAAGCAGCCCCTCTCAATTTGGGTCTGGGGGCTTTTGTTGGGCCGGTAACCTGGGAGATTCCTGCAAGGTTGCAGTTCGCGGCCCGAGAAGCACTCTCCGGCCAACATGCCCAACGTCCAGCAACAGCTCCCAAACCGAAGGAGCCAGGACCCAAAGACCTAGCTGGCCTGAAGGGCCCCCAGGGGGCCCCCAAGCAGCCCCTCTCCATTTGGTTCTGGGGGCTTTCGTTGGGCCGGGAACCTGGGAGGTACCTGCAAGGTTGCAGTTCGCAGCCCGAGAAGCACTCTCCGGCCAACATGCCCAACTGCAGCAACAGCTCCCAAACCGAAGGAACCAGGACCCAAAGAAATAGCTGGCCTGAAGGGGCCCCAGGGGGCACCCAAGCAGCCCCTCTCAATTTGGGTCTGGGGGCTTTCGTTGGGCTGGGAACCTGGGTGGTGCCTGCAAGGTTGCAGTTCGCGGCCCGAGAAGCACTCTCCGGCCATCATGCCCAACGTCCAGCAACAGCTCCGAAAGCGAAGGAGCCAGGACCCAAAGACCTAGCTGGCCTGAAGACTCCCCAGAGGGCCACCAAACAGCCCCTCTCCATTTGGGTCTGGGCGCTTTCCTTGAGCCGGGAACCTGGGAGCTACCTGCAAGGTTGTAGTTCGCGGCCCGAGAAGCACTCTCCGGCCAACATGCCCAACGTCCAGCAACAGCTCCCAAACCGAAGGAGCCAGGACCCAAAGACCTAGCTGGCCTGAAGGGGCCCCAGGGGCCCCCAAACAGCCCCTCTCCATTTGGGTCTGGGGGCTTTCGTTGGGCCGGGAACCTGGGAGGTACCTGCAAGGTTGCAGTTCGCGGCCCGAGAAGCACTCTCCGGCCAACATGCCCAACGTCCAGCAACAGCTCATAAACCGAAGGAGCCAGGACCCAAAGACCTAGCTGGCCTGAAGAGTCCCCAGGGGGCCCCCAAACAGCCCCTCTCCATTTGGGTCTGGGGGCTTTCGTTGGGCCGGGAACCTGGGAGCTACCTGCAAGGTTGCAGTTCGCGGCCCGAGAAGCACTCTCCGGCCAACATGCCCAACTGCAGCAACAGCTCCCAAACCGAAGGAGCCAGGACCCAAAGACCTAGCTGGCCTGAAGGGCCCCCAGGGGGCACCCAAGCAGCCCCTCTCAATTTGGGTCTGGGGGCTTTCGTTGGGCCGGGGACCTGGGAGGTACCTGCAAGGTTGCAGTTCGCAGCCCGAGAAGCACTCTACGACCAACATGTCCAACGTCCAGTAACAGCTCCCAAACCGAAGGAGCCAGGACCCAAAGACCTAGCTGGCCTGAAGAGTCCCCACAGGGCACCCAAACAGCCCCTCTCCATTTGGGTCTGGGGGCTTTCGTTGGCCCGGGAACCTGGGAGATACCTGCAAGGTTGCAGTTCACGGCCCGAGAAGCACTCTCCGGTCAACATGCCCATCGTCCACCAACAGCTCCCAAAGCGAAGGAGCCAGGACCCAAAGACCTAGCTGGCCTGAAGGGCCCCCAGGGGGCACCCAAGCTGCCCCTCTCCATTTGGGTCTGGGGGCTTTCGTTGGGCCGGGAACCTGGGAGGTACCTGCAAGGTTGCAGTTCGCAGCCCGAGAAGCACTCTCCGGCCAACATGCCCAACGTCCAGCAACAGCTCCCAAACCGAAGGAGCCAGGACCCAAAGACCTAGCTGGCCTGAAGGGGCCCCAGGGGGTCCCCAAACAGCCCCTCTCCATTTGGGTCTGGGGGCTTTCCTTGGGCCGGGAACCTGGGAGCTACCTGCAAGGTTGCAGTTCGCGGCCCGAGAAGCACTCTCCGGCCAACATGCCCAACTGCAGCAACAGCTCCCAAACCGAAGGAGCCAGGACACAAAGACCTAGCTGGCCTGAAGGGCCCCCAGGGGGCCCCCAAGCAGCCCCTCTCAATTTGGGTCTGGGGGCTTTCGTTGGGCCTGGGACATGGGAGGTACCTGCAAGGTTGCAGTTCACAGCCCGAGAAGCACTCTCCGATCAACATGCCCAACGTCCAGCAACAGCTCCCAAACCGAAGGAGCCAGGACCCAAAGACCTAGCTGGCCTGAAGGGCCCCCATGGGGCCCCCAAGCAGCCCCTCTCAATTTGGGTCTGGGGGCTTTCGTTGGGCCTGGGACATGGGAGGTACCTGCAAGGTTGCAGTTCGCAGCCCGAGAAGCACTCTCCGGTCAACATGCCAAACGTCCAGCAACAGCTCCCAAACCGAAGGAGCCAGGACCCAAAGACCTAGCTGGCCTGAAGGGCCCCCAGGGGGCCCCCAAGCAGCCCCTCTCAATTTGGGTCTGGGGGCTTTCGTTGGGCCTGGGACATGGGAGGTACCTGCAAGGTTGCAGTTCACAGCCCGAGAAGCACTCTCCGGTCAACATGCCCAACGTCCAGCAACAGCTCCCAAACCGAAGGAGCCAGGACCCAAAGACCTAGCTGGCCTGAAGGGCCCCCAGGGGGGCCCCAAGCAGCCCCTCTCAATTTGGGTCTGGGGGCTTTCGTTGGCCCGGGAACCTGGGAGGTACCTGCAAGGTTGCAGTTCGCAGCCTGAGAAGCACTTTCGGGCCTACATGCCCAACTGCAGCAACAGCTCCCAAACCGAAGGAGCCAGGACCCAAAGACCTAGCTGGCCTGAAGTGCCCCCAGGGGCCCCCCAAGCAGCCCCTCTCCATTTGGGTCTGGGGGCTTTCGTTGGGCCGGGAACATGGGAGGTACCTGCAAGGTTGCAGTTCGCGTCCCGAGAAGCACTCTCCGGCCAACATGCCCAACGTCCAGCAACAGCTCCCAAACCGAAGGAGCCAGGACCCAAAGACCTAGCTGGCCTGAAGAGTCCCCAGGTGGCCCCCAAACAGCCCATCTCAATTTGGGTCTGGGGGCTTTCGTTGGGCCGGGAACCTGGGAGCTACCTGCAAGGTTGCAGTTCGCGGACCGAGAAGCACTCTCCGGCCAACATGCCCAACTGCAGCAACAGCTCCCAAACCGAAGGAGCCAGGACCCAAAGACCTAGCTGGCCTGAAGGGCCCCCAGGGGGCCCCCAAGCAGCCCCTCTCCATTTGGGTCTGGGGGCTTTCGTTGGGCCGGGGACATGGGAGCTACCTGCAAGTTTGCAGTTCGCAGCCCGAGAAGCACTCTCCGGTCAACATGCCCAACGTCCAGCAACAGCTCCCAAACCGAAGGAGCCAGGACCCAAAGACCTAGCTGGCCTGAAGGGCCCCCAAGGGGTCCCCCAAGCAGCCCCTCTCAATTTGGGTCTGGTGGCTTTCGTTGGGCATGGAACCTGGGAGGTACCTGCAAGGTTGCAGTTCGCGGCCCGAGAAGCACTCTCCGGCCAACATGTCCAACGTCCAGCAACAGCTCCCAAACCGAAGGAGCCAGGACCCAAAGACCTAGCTGGCCTGAAGGGCCCCCTGGGGGCCCCCAAACAGCCCCTCTCAATTTTGGTCTGGGGGCTTTCGTTGGGCCGGGAACCTGGGAAGTGCCTGCAAGGTTGCAGTTCGCGGCCCGAGAAGCACTCTCCGGCCAACATGCCCAACGTCCAGCAACAGCTCCCAAACCGAAGGAGCCAGGACCCAAAGACCTAGCTGGCCTGAAGGGGCCCCAGGGGCCCCCAAACAGCCCCTCTCCATTTGGGTCTGGGGGCTTTCGTTGGGCCGGGAACCTGGGAGCTACCTGCAAGGTTGCAGTTCGCGGCCCGAGAAGCACTCTCCGGCCAACATGCCCAACTGCAGCAACAGCTCCCAAATCGAAGGAGCCAGGACCCAAAGACCTAGCTGGCCTGAAGGGCCCCCAGGGGGCCCCCAAACAGCCCCTCTCCATTTGGGTCTGGGGGCTTTCCTTGGGCCGGGAACCTGGGATCTACCTGCAAGGTTGCAGTTCACGGCCCGAGAAGTACTCTCCGACCAACATGTCCAACGTCCAGCAACAGCTCCCAAACCGAAGGAGCCAGGACCCAAAGACCTAGCTGGCCTGAAGGGTCCCCAGGGGGCCCGCAAGCAGCCCCTCTCCATTTGGGTCTGGGGGCTTTCGTTGGGCCTGGGACCTGGGAGGTACCTGCAAGGTTGCAGTTCGCGTCCCGAGAAGCACTCTCCGGCCAACATGCCCAACGTCCTGCAACAGCTCCCAAACCAAAGGAGCCAGGACCCAAAGACCTAGCTGGCCTGAAGAGTCCCCAGGGGGCCCCCAAACAGCCCCTCTCAATTTGGGTCTGGGGGCTTTCCTTGGGCATGGAACCTGGGAGGTACCTGCAAGGTTGCAGTTCGCAGACCGAGAAGCACTTTCCGGCCTACATGCCCAACTGCAGCAACAGCTCCCAAACCGAAGGAGCCAGGACCCAAAGACCTAGCTGGCCTGAAGGGCCCCCAGGGGGCCCCCAACCAGCCCCTCTCAATTTGGGTCTGGGGGCTTTCGTTGGGCCTGGGACATGGGAGGTACCTGCAAGGTTGCAGTTCACAGCCCGAGAAGCACTCTCCGGTCAACATGCCCAACGTCCAGCAACAGCTCCCAAACCGAAGGAGCCAGGACCCAAAGACCTAGCTGGCCTGAAGGGCCCCCAGGGGGGCCCCAAGCAGCCCCTCTCAATTTGGGTCTGGGGGCTTTCGTTGGCCCGGGAACCTGGGAGGTACCTGCAAGGTTGCAGTTCGCAGCCTGAGAAGCACTTTCGGGCCTACATGCCCAACTGCAGCAACAGCTCCCAAACCGAAGGAGCCAGGACCCAAAGACCTAGCTGGCCTGAAGTGCCCCCAGGGGCCCCCCAAGCAGCCCCTCTCCATTTGGGTCTGGGGGCTTTCGTTGGGCCGGGAACATGGGAGGTACCTGCAAGGTTGCAGTTCGCGGCCCGAGAAGCACTCTCCGGCCAACATGCCCAACTGCAGCAACAGCTCCCAAATCGAAGGAGCCAGGACCCAAAGACCTAGCTGGCCTGAAGGGCCCCCAGGGGGCCCCCAAACAGCCCCTCTCCATTTGGGTCTGGGGGCTTTCCTTGGGCCGGGAACCTGGGATCTACCTGCAAGGTTGCAGTTCACGGCCCGAGAAGTACTCTCCGACCAACATGTCCAACGTCCAGCAACAGCTCCCAAACCGAAGGAGCCAGGACCCAAAGACCTAGCTGGCCTGAAGGGTCCCCAGGGGGCCCGCAAGCAGCCCCTCTCCATTTGGGTCTGGGGGCTTTCGTTGGGCCTGGGACCTGGGAGGTACCTGCAAGGTTGCAGTTCGCAGCCCGAGAAGCACTCTCCGGCCAACATGCCCAACGTCCTGCAACAGCTCCCAAACCAAAGGAGCCAGGACCCAAAGACCTAGCTGGCCTGAAGAGTCCCCAGGGGGCCCTCAAACAGCCCCTCTCAATTTGGGTCTGGGGGCTTTCCTTGGGCATGGAACCTGGGAGGTACCTGCAAGGTTGCAGTTCGCAGACCGAGAAGCACTTTCCGGCCTACATGCCCAACTTCAGCAACAGCTCCCAAACCGAAGGAGCCAGGACCCAAAGACCTAGCTGGCCTGAAGTGCCCCCAGGGGCCCCCCAAGCAGCCCCTCTCCATTTGGGTCTGGGGGCTTTCGTTGGGCCGGGAACATGGGAGGTACCTGCAAGGTTGCAGTTCGCGGCCCGAGAAGCACTCTCCGGCCAACATGCCCAACGTCCAGCAACAGCTCCCAAACCGAAGGAGCCAGGACCCAAAGACCTAGCTGGCCTGAAGAGTCCCCAGGTGGCCCCCAAACAGCCCATCTCAATTTGGGTCTGGGGGCTTTCGTTGGGCCGGGAACCTGGGAGCTACCTGCAAGGTTGCAGTTCGCGGCCCGAGAAGCACTCTCCGGCCAACATGCACAACTGCAGCAACAGCTCCCAAACCGAAGGAGCCAGGACCCAAAGACCTAGCTGGCCTGAAGGGCCCCCAGGGGGCCCCCAACCAGCCCCTCTCCTTTTGGGTCTGGGGGCTTTCGTTGGGCCGGGGACATGGGAGCTACCTGCAAGTTTGCAGTTCGCAGCCCGAGAAGCACTCTCCGGTCAACATGCCCAACGTCCAGCAACAGCTCCCAAACCGAAGGAGCCAGGACCCAAAGACCTAGCTGGCCTGAAGGGCCCCCAAGGGGTCCCCCAAGCAGCCCCTCTCCATTTGGGTCTGGGGGCTTTCGTTGGCCCGGGAACCTGGGAGGTACCTGCAAGGTTGCAGTTCGCGGCCCGAGAAGCACTCTCCGGCCAACATGTCCAACGTCCAGCAACAGCTCCCAAACCGAAGGAGCCAGGACCCAAAGACCTAGCTGGCCTGAAGGGCCCCCTGGGGGCCCCCAAACAGCCCCTCTCCATTTGGGTCTGGGGGCTTTCGTTGGGCCGGGAACCTGGGAAGTGCCTGCAAGGTTGCAGTTCGCGGCCCGAGAAGCACTCTCCGGCCAACATGCCCAACGTCCAGCAACAGCTCCCAAACCGAAGGAGCCAGGACCCAAAGACCTAGCTGGCCTGAAGGGGCCCCAGGGGCCCCCAAACAGCCCCTCTCCATTTGGGTCTGGGGGCTTTCGTTGGGCCTGGGACATGGGAGGTACCTGCAAGGTTGCAGTTCGCGTCCCGAGAAGCACTCTCCGGCCAACATGCCCAACTGCAGCAACAGCTCCCAAACCGAAGGAGCCAGGACCCAAAGAAATAGCTGGCCTGGAGGGTCCCCAAGGGGCCCCCAAGCAGCCCCTCTCAATTTTGGTCTGGGGGCTTTCGTTGGGCCGGGAACCTGGGAAGTGCCTTCAAGGTTGCAGTTCGCGGCCCGAGAAGCACTCTCCGGCCAACATGCCCAACTGCAGCAACAGCTCCCAAACCGAAGGAGCCAGGAGCCAAAGACCTAGCTGGCCTGAAGGGGTCCCAAGGGGCACCCAAGCAGCCCCTCTCAATTTGGGTCTGGGGGCTTTCGTTGGCCCGGGAACCTGGGAGCTACCTGCAAGGTAGCAGTTCACGGTCCGAGAAGCACTCTCCGGCCAACATGTCCAACGTCCAGCAACAGCTCCCAAACCGAAGGAGCCAAGACCCAAAGACCTAGCTGGCCTGAAGAGTCCCCAGGGGTCCCCCAAACAGCCCCTCTCAATTTGGGTCTGGGGGCTTTCGTTGGGCCGGGAACCTGGGAGCTACCTGCAAGGTTGCAGTTCGCGGCCCGAGAAGCACTCTCCGGCCAACATGCCCAACTGCAGCAACAGCTCCCAAAGCGAAGGAGCCAGGACCCAAAGACCTAGCTGGCCTGAAGGGCCCCCAGGGGGCCCCCAAGCAGCCCCTCTCCATTTGGGTCTGGGGGCTTTCGTTGGGCCGGGAACCTGGGAGGTACCTGCAAGGTTGCAGTTCGCGGCCCGAGAAGCACTCTCCGGCCAACATGCCCAACGTCCAGCAACAGCTCCCAAACCGAAGGAGCCAGGACCCAAAGACCTAGCTGGCCTGAAGTGTCCCCAGGGGGCCCCCAAACAGCCCCTATCCATTTGGGTCTGGGGGCTTTCGTTGGGCCGGGAACCTGGGAGGTACCTGCAAGGTTGCAGTTCGCGGCCCGAGAAGCACTCTCCGGTCAACATGCCCAACTGCAGCAACAGCTCCCAAACCGAAGGAGCCAGGACCCAAAGACCTAGCTGGCCTGAAGGGCCCCCAGGGGGCCCCCAAGCAGCCCCTCTCAATTTGGGTCTGGGGGCTTTCGTTGGGCCGGGGACATGGGAGGTACCTGCAAGGTTGCAGTTCGCAGCCCGAGAAGCACTCTCCGGTCAACATGCCCAACGTCCAGCAACAGCTCCCAAACCGAAGGAGCCAGGACCCAAAGACCTAGCTGGCCTGAAGAGTCCCCAGGGGGCCCCCAAGCAGCCCCTCTCAATTTGGGTCTGGGGGCTTTCGTTGGGCATGGATACCTGAGAGGTACCTGCAAGGTTGCAGTTCGCAGCCCGAGAAGCACTCTCCGGCCAACATGCCCAACTGCAGCAACAGCTCCCAAACCGAAGGAGCCAGGACCCAAAGACCTAGCTGGCCTGAAGGGGCCCCAGGGGCCCCCAAACAGCCCCTCTCCATTTGGGTCTGGGGGCTTTCGTTGGGCCGGGGACCTGGGAGCTACCTGCAAGGTTGCAGTTCGCGGCCCGAGAAGCACTCTCCGGCCAACATGCCCAACTGCAGACACAGCTCCCAAACCGAAGGAGCCAGGACCCAAAGACCTAGCTGGCCTGAAGGGCACCCAGGGGGCACCCAAGCAGCCCCTCTCAATTTGGGTCTGGGGGCTTTTCTTGGGCCGGGGACCTGGGAGGTACCTGCAAGGTTGCAGTTCGCAGCCCGAGAAGCACTCTCCGGAAAACATGCCCAACGTCCAGCAACAGCTCCCAAACCGAAGGAGCCAGGACCCAAAGACCTAGCTGGCCTGAAGGGCCCCCAGGGGTCCCCCAAACAGCCCCTCTCAATTTGGGTCTGGGGGCTTTCGTTGGGCATAGAACCTGGGAGGTACCTGGAAGGTTGCAGTTCGCGGCCCGAGAAGCACTCTCCGGCCAACATGCCAAACGTCCAGCAACAGCTCCCAAACCGAAGGAGCCAGGACCCAAAGACCTAGCTGGCCTGAAGGGCCCCCAGGGGGCCCGCAAGCAGCCCCTCTCAATTTTGGTCTGGGGGCTTTCGTTGGGCCGGGAACCTGGGAAGTGCCTGCAAGGTTGCAATTCGCGGCCCGAGAAGCACTCTCCGGCCAACATGCACAACTGCAGCAACAGCTCCCAAACCGAAGGAATCAGGACCCAAAGAAATAGCTGGCCTGAAGGGGCCCCAGGGGGCACCCAAGCAGCCCCTCTCCATTTGGGTCTGGGGGCTTTCGTTGGGCCGGGAACCTGGGAGCTACCTGCAAGGTTGCAGTTCGCGGCCCGAGAAGCACTCTCCGGCCAACATGCCCAACGTCCAGCAACAGCTCCCAAACCGAAGGAGCCAGGACCCAAAGACCTAGCTGGCCTGAAGGGCCCCCAGGGGGCCCCCAAGCAGCCCCTCTCAATTTTGGTCTGGGGGCTTTCGTTTGGCCGGGGACCTGGGAGGTACCTGCAAGGTTGCAGTTCGCAGCCCGAGAAGCACTCTCCGGTCAACATGCCCAACGTCCAGCAACAGCTCCCAAACCGAAGGAGCCAGGACCCAAAGACCTAGCTGGCCTGAAGGGCCCCCAGGGGGCCCCCAAGCAGCCCGTCTCAATTTGGGTCTGGGGGCTTTCGTTGGGCCTGGGACATGGGAGGTACCTGCAAGGTTGCAGTTCGCAGCCCGAGAAGCACTCTCCGGCCAACATGCCCAACTGCAGCAACAGCTCCCAAACCGAAGGAGCCAGGACCCAAAGACCTAGCTGGCCTGAAGGGACCCCAGGGGGCACCCAAGCAGCCCCTCTCAATTTGGGTCTGGGGGCTTTCGCTGGGTGGGGAACCTCGGAGGTACCTGCAAGGTTGCAGTTCGCAGCCCGAGAAGCACTTTCCGGCCTACATGCCCAACGTCCAGCAACAGCTCCCAAACCGAAGGAGCCAGGACCCAAAGACCTAGCTGGCCTGAAGAGTCCCCAGGGGGCCCCCAAACAGCCCCTCTCAATTTGAGTCTGGGGGCTTTTGTTGGGCATGGAACCTGGGAGGTACCTGAAAGGTTGCAGTTCGCGGCCCGAGAAGCACTCTCCGGTCAACATGCCCAACGTCCAGCAACAGCTCCCAAACCGAAGGAGCCAGGACCCAAAGACCTAGCTGGCCTGAAGGGTCCCCAGGGGGCCCCCAAGCAGCCCCTCTCAATTTGGGTCTGGGGGCTTTTCTTGGGCCGGGGACCTGGGAGGTACCTGCAAGGTTGCAGTTCGCAGCCCGAGAAGCACTCTCCGGAAAACATGCCCAACGTCCAGCAACAGCTCCCAAACCGAAGGAGCCAGGACCCAAAGACCTAGCTGGCCTGAAGGGCCCCCAGGGGGCCCCCAAACAGCCCCTCTCAATTTTGGTCTGGGGGCTTTCGTTGGGCATGGAACCTGGGAGGTACCTGCAAGGTTGCAGTTCGCGGCCCGAGAAGCACTCTCCGGCCAACATGCCCAACGTCCAGCAACAGCTCCCAAACCGAAGGAGCCAGGACCCAAAGACCTAGCTGGCCTGAAGGGCCCCCTGGGGGCCCCCAAACAGCCCCTCTCAATTTTGGTCTGGGGGATTTCGTTGGGCCGGGAATCTGGGAAGTGCCTGCAAGGTTGCAGTTCGCGGCCCCAGAAGAACTCTCCGGCCAACATGCCCAACTGCAGCAACAGCTCCCAAACCGAAGGACCCGGGACCCAAAGAAATAGCTGGCCTGAAGGGGCCCCAGGGGGCACCCAAGCAGCCCCTCTCAATTTGGGTCTGGGGGCTTTCGTTGGGCCGGGGACCTGGGAGGTACCTGCAAGGTTGCAGTTCGCAGCCCGAGAAGCACTCTCCGGAAAACATGCCCAACTGCAGCAACAGCTCCCAAACCGAAGGAACCAGGACCCAAAGAAATAGCTGGCCTGAAGGGTCCCCAGGGGCCCCCAAACAGCCCCTCTCCATTTGGGTCTGGGGGCTTTCGTTGGGCCGGGAACCTGGGAGCTACCTGCAAGGTTGCAGTTCGCGGCCCGAGAAGCACTCTCCGGCCAACATGCCCAACGTCCAGCAACAGCTCCCAAAGCGAAGGAGCCAGGACCCAAAGACCTAGCTGGCCTGAAGGGGCCCCAGGGGGCCCCCAAACAGCCCCTCTCCATTTGGGTCTGGGGGCTTTCGTTGGGCCGGGAACCTGGGAGCTACCTGCAAGGTTGCAGTTCGCGGCCCGAGAAGCACTCTCCGGCCAACATGCCCAACTGCAGCAACAGCTCCCAAACCGAAGGAGCCAGGACCCAAAGACCTAGCTGGCCTGAAGGGCCCCCAGGGGGCCCCCAAGCAGCCCCTCTCCATTTGGGTCTGGGGGCTTTCGTTGGGCCGGGGACCTGGGAGGTACCTGCAAGGTTGCAGTTCGCAGCCCGAGAAGCACTCTCCGACCAACATGTCCAACGTCCAGTAACAGCTCCCAAACTGAAGGAGCCAGGACCCAAAGACCTAGCTGGCCTGAAGAGTCCCCACAGGGCACCCAAACAGCCCCTCTCCATTTGGGTCTGGGGGCTTTCGTTGGCCCGGGAACCTGGGAGATACCTGCAAGGTTGCAGTTCACGGCCCGAGAAGCACTCTCCGGTCAACATGCCCAACGTCCAGCAACAGCTCCCAAAGCGAAGGAGCCAGGACCCAAAGACCTAGCTGGCCTGAAGGGCCCCCAGGGGGCACCCAAGCAGCCCCTCTCCATTTGGGTCTGGGGGCTTTCGTTGGGCCGGGAACCTGGGAGGTACATGCAAGGTTGCAGTTCGCGGCCCGAGAAGCACTCTCCGGCCATCATGCCCAACTGCAGCAACAGCTCCCAAACCAAAGGAGCCAAGACCCAAAGAAATAGCTGGCCTGAAGGGTACCCAGGGGGCCCGCAAGCAGCCCCTCTCCATTTGGGTCTGGGGGCTTTCGTTGGGCATGGATACCTGAGAGGTACCTGCAAGGTTGCAGTTCGCGTCCCGAGAAGCACTCTCCGGCCAACATGCCCAACGTCCAGCAACAGCTCCCAAACCGAAGGAGCCAGGACCCAAAGACCTAGCTGGCCTGAAGGGGTCCCAAGGGGCCCCCAACCAGCCCCTCTCAATTTGGGTCTGGGGGCTTTCGTTGGCCCAGGAACCTGGGAGCTACCTGCAAGGTAGCAGTTCACGGTCCGAGAAGCACTCTCCGGCCAACATGTCCAACGTCCAGCAACAGCTCCCAAACCGAAGGAGCCAGGACCCAAAGACCTAGCTGGCCTGAAGGGCCCCCAGGGAGGCCCAAGCAGCCCCTCTCAATTTGGGTCTGGGGGCTTTCGTTGGGCCTGAGACCTGGGAGGTACCTGCAAGGTTGCAGTTCGCAGCCCGAGAAGCACTCTCCGGTCAACATGCCCAACGTCCAGCAACAGCTCCCAAACCGAAGGAGCCAAGACCCAAAGACCTAGCTGGCCTGAAGAGTCCCCAGGGGGCCCTCAATCAGCCCCTCTCAATTTGGGTCTGGGGGCTTTCGTTGGGCCGGGAACCTGGGAGCTACCTGCAAGGTTGCAGTTCGCGGCCCGAGAAGCACTCTCCGGCCAACATGCCCAACTGCAGCAACAGCTCCCAAACCGAAGGAGCCAGGACACAAAGACCTAGCTGGCCTGAAGGGCCCCCAGGGGGCCCCCAAGCAGCCCCTCTCCATTTGGGTCTGGGGGCTTTCGTTGGGCCGGGAACCTGGGAGGTACCTGCAAGGTTGCAGTTCACGGCCCGAGAAGCACTCTCCGGCCAACATGCCCAACGTCCAGCAACAGCTCCCAAACCGAAGGAGCCAGGACCCAAAGACCTAGCTGGCCTGAAGGGGCCCGAGGGGGTCCCCAAACAGCCCCTCTCCATTTGGGTCTGGGGGCTTTCCTTGGGCCGGGAACCTGGGAGCTACCTGCAAGGTTGCAGTTCGCGGCCCGAGAAGCACTCTCCGGCCAACATGCCCAACTGCAGCAACAGCTCCCAAACCGAAGGAGCCAGGACCCAAAGACCTAGCTGGCCTGAAGGGCCCCCAGGGGGCCCCCAAACAGCCCCTCTCCATTTGGGTCTGGGGGCTTTCTTTGGGCCTGGGACATGGGAGGTACCTGCAAGGTTGCAGTTCACAGCCCGAGAAGCACTCTCCGGCCAACATGCCCAACGTCCAGCAACAGCTCCCAAACCGAAGGAGCCAGGACCCAAAGACCTAGCTGGCCTGAAGGGCCCCCAGGGGGCCCCCAAGCAGCCCCTCTCAATTTGGGTCTGGGGGCTTTCTTTGGGCCTGGGACATGGGAGGTACCTGCAAGGTTGCAGTTTGCAGCCCGAGAAGCACTCTCCGGTCAACATGCCCAACGTCCAGCAACAGCTCCCAAACCAAAGGAGCCAGGACCCAAAGACCTAGCTGGCCTGAAGAGTCCCCAGGGGGCCCCCCCAACAGCCCCTCTCAATTTGGGTCTGGGGGCTTTCCTTGGGCATGGAACCTGGGAGCTACCTGCAAGGTTGCAGTTCGCGGCCCGAGAAGCACTCTCCGGCCAACATGCCCAACTGCAGCAACAGCTCCCAAAGCGAAGGAGCCAGGACCCAAAGACCTAGCTGGCCTGAAGGGCCCCCAGGGGGCACCCAAGCAGCCCCTCTCAATTTGGGTCTGGGGGCTTTCGTTGGCCCGGGAACCTGGGAGGTACCTGCAAGGTTGCAGTTCGCAGCCCGAGAAGCACTTTCCGGCCTACATGCCCAACTGCCCCAACAACTCCCAAACCGAAGGAGCCAGGACCCAAAGACCTAGCTGGCCTGAAGTGCCCCCAGGGGCCCCCCAAGCAGCCCCTCTCCATTTGGGTCTGGGGGCTTTCGTTGGGCCGGGAACATGGGAGGTACCTGCAAGGTTGCAGTTCGCGGCCCGAGAAGCACTCTCCGGCCAACATGCCCAACGTCCAGCAACAGCTCCCAAACCGAAGGAGCCAGGACCCAAAGACCTAGCTGGCCTGAAGTGTCCCCAGGTGGGCCCCAAACAGCCCATCTCAATTTGGGTCTGGGGGCTTTCGTTGGGCCGGGAACCTGGGAGCTACCTGCAAGGTTGCAGTTCGCGGCCCGAGAAGCACTCTCCGGCCAACATGCCCAACTGCAGCAACAGCTCCCAAACCGAAGGAGCCAGGACCCAAAGACCTAGCTGGCCTGAAGGCCCCCAGGGGGCCCCCAAACAGCCCCTCTCCATTTGGGTCTGGGGGCTTTCGTTGGGCCTGGGACATGGGAGGTACCTGCAAGGTTGCAGTTCGCGGCCCGAGAAGCACTCTCCGGTCAACATGCCCAACGTCCAGCAACAGCTCCCAAACCGAAGGAGCCAGGACCCAAAGACCTAGCTGGCCTGAAGGGCCCCCAGGGGGCCCCCAAGCAGCCCCTCTCAATTTGGGTCTGGGGGCTTTCGTTGGGCCTGGGACATGGGAGGTACCTGCAAGGTTGCAGTTCGCAGCCCGAGAAGCACTCTCCGGTCAACATGCCCAACGTCCAGCAACAGCTCCCAAACCAAAGGAGCCAGGACCCAAAGACCTAGCTGGCCTGAAGAGTCCCCAGGGGGCCCCCAAACAGCCCCTCTCAATTTGGGTCTGGGGGCTTTCCTTGGGCATGGAACCTGGGAGCTACCTGCAAGGTTGCAGTTCGCGGCCCGAGAAGCACTCTCCGGCCAACATGCCCAACTGCAGCAACAGCTCCCAAACCGAAGGAGCCAGGACCCAAAGACCTAGCTGGCCTGAAGGGCACCCAGGGGGCACCCAAGCAGCCCCTCTCAATTTGGGTCTGGGGGCTTTTCTTGGGCCGGGGACCTGGGAGGTACCTGCAAGGTTGCAGTTCGCAGCCCGAGAAGCACTCTCCGGAAAACATGCCCAACGTCCAGCAACAGCTCCCAAACCGAAGGAGCCAGGACCCAAAGACCTAGCTGGCCTGAAGGGCCCCCAGGGGTCCCCCAAACAGCCCCTCTCAATTTGGGTCTGGGGGCTTTCGTTGGGCATAGAACCTGGGAGGTACCTGGAAGGTTGCAGTTCGCGGCCCGAGAAGCACTCTCCGGCCAACATGCCAAACGTCCAGCAACAGCTCCCAAACCGAAGGAGCCAGGACCCAAAGACCTAGCTGGCCTGAAGGGCCCCCAGGGGGCCCGCAAGCAGCCCCTCTCAATTTTGGTCTGGGGGCTTTCGTTGGGCCGGGAACCTGGGAAGTGCCTGCAAGGTTGCAGTTCGCGGCCCGAGAAGCACTCTCCGGCCAACATGCACAACTGCAGCAACAGCTCCCAAACCGAAGGAACCAGGACCCAAAGAAATAGCTGGCCTGAAGGGGCCCCAGGGGGCACCCAAGCAGCCCCTCTCCATTTGGGTCTGGGGGCTTTCGTTGGGCCGGGAACCTGGGAGCTACCTGCAAGGTTGCAGTTCGCGGCCCGAGAAGCACTCTCCGGCAAACATGCCCAACGTCCAGCAACAGCTCCCAAACCGAAGGAGCCAGGACCCAAAGACCTAGCTGGCCTGAAGGGCCCCCAGGGGGCCCCCAAGCAGCCCCTCTCAATTTTGGTCTGGGGGCTTTCGTTTGGCCGGGGACCTGGGAGGTACCTGCAAGGTTGCAGTTCGCAGCCCGAGAAGCACTCTCCGGTCAACATGCCCAACGTCCAGCAACAGCTCCCAAACCGAAGGAGCCAGGACCCAAAGACCTAGCTGGCCTGAAGGGCCCCCAGGGGGCCCCCAAGCAGCCCGTCTCAATTTGGGTCTGGGGGCTTTCGTTGGGCCTGGGACATGGGAGGTACCTGCAAGGTTGCAGTTCGCAGCCCGAGAAGCACTCTCCGGCCAACATGCCCAACTGCAGCAACAGCTCCCAAACCGAAGGAGCCAGGACCCAAAGACCTAGCTGGCCTGAAGGGACCCCAGGGGGCACCCAAGCAGCCCCTCTCAATTTGGGTCTGGGGGCTTTCGCTGGGTGGGGAACCTCGGAGGTACCTGCAAGGTTGCAGTTCGCAGCCCGAGAAGCACTTTCCGGCCTACATGCCCAACGTCCAGCAACAGCTCCCAAACCGAAGGAGCCAGGACCCAAAGACCTAGCTGGCCTGAAGAGTCCCCAGGGGGCCCCCAAACAGCCCCTCTCAATTTGAGTCTGGGGGCTTTTGTTGGGCATGGAACCTGGGAGGTACCTGAAAGGTTGCAGTTCGCGGCCCGAGAAGCACTCTCCGGTCAACATGCCCAACGTCCAGCAACAGCTCCCAAACCGAAGGAGCCAGGACCCAAAGACCTAGCTGGCCTGAAGGGTCCCCAGGGGGCCCCCAAGCAGCCCCTCTCAATTTGGGTCTGGGGGCTTTTCTTGGGCCGGGGACCTGGGAGGTACCTGCAAGGTTGCAGTTCGCAGCCCGAGAAGCACTCTCCGGAAAACATGCCCAACGTCCAGCAACAGCTCCCAAACCGAAGGAGCCAGGACCCAAAGACCTAGCTGGCCT
Source organism: Gallinula chloropus (assembly GCF_964237585.1). Lineage (NCBI taxonomy): Eukaryota > Metazoa > Chordata > Aves > Gruiformes > Rallidae > Gallinula > Gallinula chloropus. Next base: position 514,441 of record NW_028168779.1, read on the forward strand.
GAAGGGCCCCCAGGGGGCCCCCAAGCAGCCCCTCTCAATTTTGGTCTGGGGGCTTTCGTTTGGCCGGGGACCTGGGAGGTACCTGCAAGGTTGCAGTTCGCAGCCCGAGAAGCACTCTCCGGTCAACATGCCCAACGTCCAGCAACAGCTCCCAAACCGAAGGAGCCAGGACCCAAAGACCTAGCTGGCCTGAAGGGCCCCCAGGGGGCCCCCAAGCAGCCCGTCTCAATTTGGGTCTGGGGGCTTTCGTTGGGCCTGGGACATGGGAGGTACCTGCAAGGTTGCAGTTCGCAGCCCGAGAAGCACTCTCCGGCCAACATGCCCAACTGCAGCAACAGCTCCCAAACCGAAGGAGCCAGGACCCAAAGACCTAGCTGGCCTGAAGGGACCCCAGGGGGCACCCAAGCAGCCCCTCTCAATTTGGGTCTGGGGGCTTTCGCTGGGTGGGGAACCTCGGAGGTACCTGCAAGGTTGCAGTTCGCAGCCCGAGAAGCACTTTCCGGCCTACATGCCCAACGTCCAGCAACAGCTCCCAAACCGAAGGAGCCAGGACCCAAAGACCTAGCTGGCCTGAAGAGTCCCCAGGGGGCCCCCAAACAGCCCCTCTCAATTTGAGTCTGGGGGCTTTTGTTGGGCATGGAACCTGGGAGGTACCTGAAAGGTTGCAGTTCGCGGCCCGAGAAGCACTCTCCGGTCAACATGCCCAACGTCCAGCAACAGCTCCCAAACCGAAGGAGCCAGGACCCAAAGACCTAGCTGGCCTGAAGGGTCCCCAGGGGGCCCCCAAGCAGCCCCTCTCAATTTGGGTCTGGGGGCTTTTCTTGGGCCGGGGACCTGGGAGGTACCTGCAAGGTTGCAGTTCGCAGCCCGAGAAGCACTCTCCGGAAAACATGCCCAACGTCCAGCAACAGCTCCCAAACCGAAGGAGCCAGGACCCAAAGACCTAGCTGGCCTGAAGGGCCCCCAGGGGGCCCCCAAACAGCCCCTCTCAATTTTGGTCTGGGGGCTTTCGTTGGGCATGGAACCTGGGAGGTACCTGCAAGGTTGCAGTTCGCGGCCCGAGAAGCACTCTCCGGCCAACATGCCCAACGTCCAGCAACAGCTCCCAAACCGAAGGAGCCAGGACCCAAAGACCTAGCTGGCCTGAAGGGCCCCCTGGGGGCCCCCAAACAGCCCCTCTCAATTTTGGTCTGGGGGATTTCGTTGGGCCGGGAATCTGGGAAGTGCCTGCAAGGTTGCAGTTCGCGGCCCCAGAAGAACTCTCCGGCCAACATGCCCAACTGCAGCAACAGCTCCCAAACCGAAGGACCCGGGACCCAAAGAAATAGCTGGCCTGAAGGGGCCCCAGGGGGCACCCAAGCAGCCCCTCTCAATTTGGGTCTGGGGGCTTTCGTTGGGCCGGGATCCTGGGTGTTGCCTGCAAGGTTGCAGTTCGCGGCCCGAGAAGCACTCTCCGGCCATCATGCCCAACGTCCAGCAACAGCTCCCAAAGCGAGGGAGCCAGGACCCAAAGAAATAGCTGGCCTGGAGGGTCCCCGGGAGCCCGCAAGCAGCCCCTCTCAATTTTGGTCTGGGGGCTTTCGTTGGGCCGGGAACATGGGAAGTGGCTGCAAGGTTGCAGTTCGCGTCCCGAGAAGCACTCTCCGGCCAACATGCCCAACGTCCAGCAACAGCTCCCAAACCGAAGGAGCCAGGACCCAAAGACCTAGCTGGCCTGAAGGGGTCCCAAGGGGCCCCCAAGCAGCCCCTCTCAATTTGGGTCTGGGGGCTTTCGTTGGCCCAGGAACCTGGGAGCTACCTGCAAGGTAGCAGTTCACGGTCCGAGAAGCACTCTCCGGCCAACATGTCCAACGTCCAGCAACAGCTCCCAAACCGAAGGAGCCAGGACCCAAAGACCTAGCTGGCCTGAAGGGCCCCCAGGGAGGCCCAAGCAGCCCCTCTCAATTTGGGTCTGGGGGCTTTCGTTGGGCCTGAGACCTGGGAGGTACCTGCAAGGTTGCAGTTCGCAGCCCGAGAAGCACTCTCCGGTCAACATGCCCAACGTCCAGCAACAGCTCCCAAACCGAAGGAGCCAGGACCCAAAGACCTAGCTGGCCTGAAGGGCCCCCAGGGGGCCCCCAAGCAGCCCCTCTCTATTTGGGTCTGGGGGCTTTCGTTGGGCCTGGGACATGGGAGGTACCTGCAAGGTTGCAGTTCGCAGCCCGAGAAGCACTCTCCGGTCAACATGCCCAACGTCCAGCAACAGCTCCCAAACCGAAGGAGCCAAGACCCAAAGACCTAGCTGGCCTGAAGAGTCCCCAGGGGGCCCTCAAGCAGCCCCTCTCAATTTGGGTCTGGGGGCTTTCGTTGGGCCGGGAACCTGGGAGCTACCTGCAAGGTTGCAGTTCGCGGCCCGAGAAGCACTCTCCGGCCAACATGCCCAACTGCAGCAACAGCTCCCAAACCGAAGGAGCCAGGACACAAAGACCTAGCTGGCCTGAAGGGCCCCCAGGGGGCCCCCAAGCAGCCCCTCTCCATTTGGGTCTGGGGGCTTTCGTTGGGCCGGGAACCTGGGAGGTACCTGCAAGGTTGCAGTTCACGGCCCGAGAAGCACTCTCCGGCCAACATGCCCAACGTCCAGCAACAGCTCCCAAACCGAAGGAGCCAGGACCCAAAGACCTAGCTGGCCTGAAGGGGCCCCAGGGGGTCCCCAAACAGCCCCTCTCCATTTGGGTCTGGGGGCTTTCCTTGGGCCGGGAACCTGGGAGCTACCTGCAAGGTTGCAGTTCGCGGCCCGAGAAGCACTCTCCGGCCAACATGCCCAACTGCAGCAACAGCTCCCAAACCGAAGGAGCCAGGACCCAAAGACCTAGCTGGCCTGAAGGGCACCCAGGGGGCCCCCAAACAGCCCCTCTCCATTTGGGTCTGGGGGCTTTCTTTGGGCCTGGGACATGGGAGGTACCTGCAAGGTTGCAGTTCACAGCCCGAGAAGCACTCTCCGGCCAACATGCCCAACGTCCAGCAACAGCTCCCAAACCGAAGGAGCCAGGACCCAAAGACCTAGCTGGCCTGAAGGGCCCCCAGGGGGCCCCCAAGCAGCCCCTCTCAATTTGGGTCTGGGGGCTTTCTTTGGGCCTGGGACATGGGAGGTACCTGCAAGGTTGCAGTTCGCGGCCCGAGAAGCACTCTCCGGTCAACATGCCCAACGTCCAGCAACAGCTCCCAAACCAAAGGAGCCAGGACCCAAAGACCTAGCTGGCCTGAAGAGTCCCCAGGGGGCCCCCAAACAGCCCCTCTCAATTTGGGTCTGGGGGCTTTCCTTGGGCATGGAACCTGGGAGCTACCTGCAAGGTTGCAGTTCGCGGCCCGAGAAGCACTCTCCGGCCAACATGCCCAACTGCAGCAACAGCTCCCAAAGCGAAGGAGCCAGGACCCAAAGACCTAGCTGGCCTGAAGGGCCCCCAGGGGGCACCCAAGCAGCCCCTCTCAATTTGGGTCTGGGGGCTTTCGTTGGCCCGGGAACCTGGGAGGTACCTGCAAGGTTGCAGTTCGCAGCCCGAGAAGCACTTTCCGGCCTACATGCCCAACTGCCCCAACAACTCCCAAACCGAAGGAGCCAGGACCCAAAGACCTAGCTGGCCTGAAGTGCCCCCAGGGGCCCCCCAAGCAGCCCCTCTCCATTTGGGTCTGGGGGCTTTCGTTGGGCCGGGAACATGGGAGGTACCTGCAAGGTTGCAGTTCGCGGCCCGAGAAGCACTCTCCGGCCAACATGCCCAACGTCCAGCAACAGCTCCCAAACCGAAGGAGCCAGGACCCAAAGACCTAGCTGGCCTGAAGTGTCCCCAGGTGGGCCCCAAACAGCCCATCTCAATTTGGGTCTGGGGGCTTTCGTTGGGCCGGGAACCTGGGAGCTACCTGCAAGGTTGCAGTTCGCGGCCCGAGAAGCACTCTCCGGCCAACATGCCCAACTGCAGCAACAGCTCCCAAACCGAAGGAGCCAGGACCCAAAGACCTAGCTGGCCTGAAGGCCCCCAGGGGGCCCCCAAACAGCCCCTCTCCATTTGGGTCTGGGGGCTTTCGTTGGGCCTGGGACATGGGAGGTACCTGCAAGGTTGCAGTTCGCGGCCCGAGAAGCACTCTCCGGTCAACATGCCCAACGTCCAGCAACAGCTCCCAAACCGAAGGAGCCAGGACCCAAAGACCTAGCTGGCCTGAAGGGCCCCCAGGGGGCCCCCAAGCAGCCCCTCTCAATTTGGGTCTGGGGGCTTTCGTTGGGCCTGGGACATGGGAGGTACCTGCAAGGTTGCAGTTCGCAGCCCGAGAAGCACTCTCCGGTCAACATGCCCAACGTCCAGCAACAGCTCCCAAACCAAAGGAGCCAGGACCCAAAGACCTAGCTGGCCTGAAGAGTCCCCAGGGGGCCCCCAAACAGCCCCTCTCAATTTGGGTCTGGGGGCTTTCCTTGGGCATGGAACCTGGGAGCTACCTGCAAGGTTGCAGTTCGCGGCCCGAGAAGCACTCTCCGGCCAACATGCCCAACTGCAGCAACAGCTCCCAAACCGAAGGAGCCAGGACCCAAAGACCTAGCTGGCCTGAAGGGCCCCCAGGGGGCACCCAAGCAGCCCCTCTCAATTTGGGTCTGGGGGCTTTCGTTGGCCCGGGAACCTGGGAGGTACCTGCAAGGTTGCAGTTCGCGGCCCGAGAAGCACTCTCCGGCCAACATGCCCAACTGCAGCAACAGCTCCCAAACCGAAGGAGCCAGGACCCAAAGACCTAGCTGGCCTGAAGGGCCCCCAGGGGTCCCCCAAGCAGCCCCTCTCCATTTGGGTCTGGGGGCTTTCGTTGGGCCGGGAACCTGGGAGCTACCTGCAAGGTTGCAGTTCACGGCCCGAGAAGCACTCTCCGGCCAACATATCCAACGTCCAGCAACAGCTCCCAAACCGAAGGAGCCAGGACCCAAAGACCTAGCTGGCCTGAAGGGCCCCCAGGGGGCCCCCAAGCAGCCCCTCTCCATTTGGGTCTGGGGGCTTTCGTTGGGCATGGATACCTGAGAGGTACCTGCAAGGTTGCAGTTCGCGGCCCGAGAAGCACTCTCCGGCCAACATGCCCAACGTCCAGCAACAGCTCCCAAACCGAAGGAGACAGGACCCAAAGACCTAGCTGGCCTGAAGGGCCCCCAGGGGGCCCCCAAGCAGCCCCTCTCCATTTGGGTCTGGGGGCTTTCATTGGGCCTGGGACCTGGGAGGTACATGCAAGGTTGCAGTTCGCGTCCCGAGAAGCACTCTCCGGCCAACATGCCTAACTGCAGCAACAGCTCCCAAACCGAAGGAGCCAGGACCCAAAGAAATAGCTGGCCTGGAGGGTCCCCGGGGGCCCGCAAGCAGCCCCTCTCAATTTTGGTCTGGGGGCTTTCGTTGGGCCGGGAACCTGGGAAGTGCCTGCAAGGTTGCAGTTCGCGGCCCGAGAAGCACTCTCCGGCCAACATGCCCAACTGCAGCAACAGCTCCCAAAGCGAAGGAGCCAGGACCCAAAGACCTAGCTGGCCTGAAGGGGTCCCAAGGGGCCCCCAAGCAGCCCCTCTCAATTTGGGTCTGGGGGCTTTCGTTGGCCCGGGAACCTGGGAGCTACCTGCAAGGTAGCAGTTCACGGTCCGAGAAGCACTCTCCGGCCAACATGTCCAACGTCCAGCAACAGCTCCCAAACCGAAGGAGCCAAGACCCAAAGACCTAGCTGGCCTGAAGAGTCCCCAGGGGTCCCCCAAACAGCCCCTCTCAATTTGGGTCTGGGGGCTTTCGTTGGGCCGGGAACCTGGGAGCTACCTGCAAGGTTGCAGTTCGCGGCCCGAGAAGCACTCTCCGGCCAACATGCCCAACTGCAGCAACAGCTCCCAAAGCGAAGGAGCCAGGACCCAAAGACCTAGCTGGCCTGAAGGGCACCCAGGGGGCACCCAAGCAGCCCCTCTCCATTTGGGTCTGGGCGCTTTCCTTGAGCCGGGAACCTGGGAGCTACCTGCAAGGTTGCAGTTCGCGGCCCGAGAAGCACTCTCCGGCCAACATGCCAAACTGCAGCAACAGCTCCCAAACCGAAGGAGCCAGGACCCAAAGACCTAGCTGGCCTGAAGGGGTCCCAAGGGGCCCCCAAGCAGCCCCTCTCAATTTTGGTCTGGGGGCTTTCGTTGGGCCGGGGACCTGGGAGGTACCTGCAAGGTTGCAGTTCACAGCCCGAGAAGCACTCTCCGGTCAACATGCCCAACGTCCAGCAACAGCTCCCAAACCGAAGGAGCCAGGACCCAAAGACCTAGCTGGCCTGAAGGGCCCCCAGGGGGCCCCCAAGCAGCCCCTCTCAATTTGGGTCTGGGGGCTTTCGTTGGGCCGGGGACATGGGAGGTACCTGCAAGGTTGCAGTTCGCGGCCCGAGAAGCACTCTCCGGCCAACATGCCCAACGTCCAGCAACAGCTCCCAAACCGAAGGAGCCAGGACCCAAAGACCTAGCTGGCCTGAAGAGTCCCCAGGGGGCCCCCAAGCAGCCCCTCTCAATTTGGGTCTGGGGGCTTTCGTTGGGCATGGATACCTGAGAGGTACCTGCAAGGTTGCAGTTCGCAGCCCGAGAAGCACTCTCCGGTCAACATGCCCAACGTCCAGCAACAGCTCCCAAACCGAAGGAGCCAGGACCCAAAGACCTAGCTGGCCTGAAGAGTCCCCAGGGGGCCCCCAAGCAGCCCCTCTCCATTTGGGTCTGGGGGCTTTCGTTGGGCCGGGGACCTGGGAGCTACCTGCAAGGTTGCAGTTCGCAGCCCGAGAAGCACTCTCCGGACAACATGCCCAACTGCAGCAACAGCTCCCAAACCGAAGGAGCCAGGACCCAAAGACCTAGCTGGCCTGAAGGGCACCCAGGGGGCCCCCAAGCAGCCCCTCTCCATTTGGGTCTGGGGGCTTTTCTTGGGCCGGGGACCTGGGAGGTACCTGCAAGGTTGCAGTTCGCAGCCCGAGAAGCACTCTCCGGAAAACATGCCCAACGTCCAGCAACAGCTCCCAAACCGAAGGAGCCAGGACCCAAAGACCTAGCTGGCCTGAAGGGCCCCCAGGGGGCCCCCAAACAGCCCCTCTCAATTTGGGTCTGGGGGCTTTCGTTGGGCATAGAACCTGGGAGGTACCTGCAAGGTTGCAGTTCGCGGCCCGAGAAGCACTCTCCGGCCAACATGCCCAACGTCCAGCAACAGCTCCCAAACCGAAGGAGCCAGGACCCAAAGACCTAGCTGGCCTGAAGGGCCCCCTGGGGGCCCCCAAACAGCCCCTCTCAATTTTGGTCTGGGGGCTTTCGTTGGGCCGGGAACCTGGGAAGTTCCTGCAAGGTTGCAGTTCGCGGCCCGAGAAGCACTCTCCGGCCAACATGCCCAACTGCAGCAACAGCTCCCAAACCGAAGGAACCAGGACCCAAAGAAATAGCTGGCCTGAAGGGGCCCCAGGGGGCCCCCAAGCAGCCCCTCTCAATTTGGGTCTGGGGGCTTTCGTTGGGCCGGGAACCTGGGTGGTGCCTGCAAGGTTGCAGTTCGCGGCCCGAGAAGCACTCTCCGGCCAACATGCCCAACGTCCAGCAACAGCTCCCAAAGCGAAGGAGCCAGGACCCAAAGACCTAGCTGGCCTGAAGAGTCCCCAGGGGGCCCCCAAGCAGCCCCTCTCCATTTGTGTCTGGGCGCTTTCCTTGAGCCGGGAACCAGGGAGCTACCTGCAAGATTGCAGTTCACGGCCCGAGAAGCACTCTCCGGCCAACATGCCCAACGTCCAGCAACAGCTCCCAAACCGAAGGAGCCAGGACCCAAAGACCTAGCTGGCCTGAAGGGGCCCCAGGGGCCCCCAAACAGCCCCTCTCCATTTGGGTCTGGGGGCTTTCGTTGGGCCGGGAACCTGGGAGGTACCTTCAAGGTTGCAGTTCGCGGCCCGAGAAGCACTCTCCGGCCAACATGCCCAACTGCAGCAACAGCTCCCAAACCGAAGGAGCCAGGACCCAAAGACCTAGCTGGCCTGAAGGGCCCCCAGGGGGCCCCCAAGCAGCCCCTCTCCATTTGGGTCTGGGGGCTTTTGTTTGGCCGGGGACATGGGAGGTACCTGCAAGGTTGCAGTTCGCAGCCCGAGAAGCACTCTCCGGTCAACATGCCCAACGTCCAGCAACAGCTCCCAAACCGAAGGAGCCAGGACCCAAAGACCTAGCTGGCATGAAGGGCCCCCAGGGGGCCCCCAAGCAGCCCCTCTCAATTTGGGTCTGGGGGCTTTCGTTGGGCCTGGGACATGGGAGGTACCTGCAAGGTTGCAGTTCGCAACCCGAGAAGCACTCTCCGGCCAACATGCCCAACTGCAGCAACAGCTCCCAAACCGAAGGAGCCAGGACCCAAAGACCTAGCTGGCCTGAAGAGTCCCCAGGGGGCCCCCAAACAGCCCCTCTCCATTTGGGTCTGGGCGCTTTCCTTGAGCCGGGAACCTGGGAGCTACCTACAAGGTTGCAGTTCACGGCCCGAGAAGCACTCTCCGGCCATCATGCCCAACGTCCAGCAACAGCTCCCAAACCGAAGGAGCCAGGACCCAAAGACCTAGCTGGCCTGAAGGGGCCCCAGGGGCCCCCAAACAGCCCCTCTCAATTTTGGTCTGGGGGCTTTCGTTGGGCCGGGAACATGGGAAGTGCCTGCAAGGTTGCAGTTCGCGGCCCGAGAAGCACTCTCCGGCCAACATGCACAACTGCAGCAACAGCTCCCAAACCGAAGGAACCAGGACCCAAAGACCTAGCTGGCCTGAAGGGGCCCCAGGGGGCCCCCAAGCAGCCCCTCTCAATTTGGGTCTGGGGGCTTTCGTTGGGCCGGGAACCTGGGTGGTGCCTGCAAGGTTGCAGTTCGCGGCCCGAGAAGCACTCTCCGGCCATCATGCACAACTGCAGCAACTGCTCCCAAAGTGAAGGAGCCAGGACCCAAAGACCTAGCTGGCCTGAAGAGTCCCCAGGGGGCCCCCAAACAGCCCCTCTCCATTTGTGTCTGGGCGCTTTCCTTGAGCCGGGAACCAGGGAGCTACCTGCAAGGTTGCAGTTCACGGCCCGAGAAGCACTCTCCGGCCAACATGCCCAACGTCCAGCAACAGCTCCCAAACCGAAGGAGCCAGGACCCAAAGACCTAGCTGGCCTGAAGGGTCCCCAGGGGACCCCCAAGCAGCCCCTCTCCATGTGGGTCTGGGCGCTTTCCTTGAGCCGGGAACCAGGGAGCTACCTGCAAGGTTGCAGTTCACGGCCCGAGAAGCACTCTCCGGCCAACATGCCCAACGTCCAGCAACAGCTCCCAAACCGAAGGAGCCAGGACCCAAAGACCTAGCTGGCCTGAAGGGGCCCCAGGGGCCCCCAAACAGCCCCTCACCATTTGGGTCTGGGGGCTTTCGTTGGGCCGGGATCCTGGGAGGTACCTTCAAGGTTGCAGTTCGCGGCCCGAGAAGCACTCTCCGGCCAACATGCCCAACTGCAGCAACAGCTCCCAAACCGAAGGAGCCAGGACCCAAAGACCTAGCTGGCCTGAAGGGCCCCCAGGGGGCCCCCAAACAGCCCCTCTCCATTTGGGTCTGGGGGCTTTCGTTTGGCCGGGGACATGGGAGGTACCTGCAAGGTTGCAGTTCGCAGCCCGAGAAGCACTCTCCGGTCAACATGCCCAACGTCCAGCAACAGCTCCCAAACCGAAGGAGCCAGGACCCAAAGACCTAGCTGGCCTGAAGGGCCCCCAGGGGGCCCCCAAGCAGCCCCTCTCAATTTGGGTCTGGGGGCTTTCGTTGGGCCTGGGACATGGGAGGTACCTGCAAGGTTGCAGTTCGCAGCCCGAGAAGCACTCTCCGGTCAACATGCCCAACTTCCAGCAACAGCTCCCAAACCGAAGGAGCCAGGACCCAAAGACCTAGCTGGCCTGAAGAGTCCCCAGGGGGCCCCCAAACAGCCCCTCTCAATTTGGGTCTGGGGGCTTTCGTTGGGCATGGAACCTGGGAGGTACCTGCAAGGTTGCAGTTCGCAACCCGAGAAGCACTCTCCGGCCAACATGCCCAACTGCAGCAACAGCTCCCAAACCGAAGGAGCCAGGACCCAAAGACCTAGCTGGCCTGAAGGGTCCCCAGGGGGCCCGCAAGCAGCCCCTCTCAATTTGGGTCTGGGGGCTTTCGTTGGGCCGGGGACCTGGGAGGTACCTGCAAGGTTGCAGTTCGCAGCCCGAGAAGCACTCTCCGGCCAACATGTCCAACGTCCAGCAACAGCTCCCAAACCGAAGGAGCCAGGACCCAAAGACCTAGCTGGCCTGAAGAGTCCCCACAGGGCACCCAAACAGCCCCTCTCCATTTGGGTCTGGGGGCTTTCGTTGGGCCGGGAACCTGGGAAGTGCCTGCAAGGTTGCAGTTCGCGGCCCGAGAAGCACTCTCCGGCCAACATGCCCAACTGCAGCAACAGCTCCCAAACCGAAGGAGCCAGGACCCAAAGACCTAGCTGGCCTGAAGGGCCCCCAAGGGGTCCCCCAAGCAGCCCCTCTCAATTTGGGTCTGGGGGCTTTCGTTGGCCCGGGAACCTGGGAGCTACCTGCAAGGTAGCAGTTCACGGTCCGAGAAGCACTCTCCGGCCAACATGTCCAACGTCCAGCAACAGCTCCCAAACCGAAGGAGCCAGGACCCAAAGACCTAGCTGGCCTGAAGGGCCCCCAGGGGGCCCCCAAGCAGCCCCTCTCCATTTGGGTCTGGGGGCTTTCGTTGGGCCTGAGACCTGGGAGGTACCTGCAAGGTTGCAGTTCGCAGCCCGAGAAGCACTCTCCGGTCAACATGCCCAACGTCCAGCAACAGCTCCCAAACCGAAGGAGCCAGGACCCAAAGAGCTAGCTGGCCTGAAGGGCCCCCAAGGGGCCCCCAAGCAGCCCCTCTCAATTTGGGTCTGGGGGCTTTCGTTGGGCCTGGGACTTGGGAGGTACCTGCAAGGTTGCAGTTCGCGGCCCGAGAAGCACTCTCCGGCCAACATGCCCAACGTCCAGCAACAGCTCCCAAACCGAAGGAGCCAGGACCCAAACACCTAGCTGGCCTGAAGGGGCCCCAGGGGGCCCCCAAACAGCCCCTCTCAATTTTGGTCTGGGGGCTTTCGTTGGGCCGGGAACCTGGGAAGTGCCTGCAAGGTTGGAGTTCGCGGCCCGAGAAGCACTCTCCGGCCAACATGCCCAACTGCAGCAACAGCTCCCAAACCGAAGGAGCCAGGACCCAAAGACCTAGCTGGCCTGAAGGGGTCCCAAGGGGCCCCCAAGCAGCCCCTCTCCATTTGGGTCTGGGGGCTTTCGTTGGCCCGGGAACCTGGGAGCTACCTGCAAGGTAGCAGTTCACGGTCCGAGAAGCACTCTCCGGCCAACATGTCCAACGTCCAGCAACAGCTCCCAAACCGAAGGAGCCAGGACCCAAAGACCTAGCTGGCCTGAAGGGCCCCCAGGGGGCCCGCAAGCAGCCCCTCTCAATTTGGGTCTGGGGGCTTTCGTTGGGCCTGAGACCTGGGAGGTACCTGCAAGGTTGCAGTTCGCAGCCCGAGAAGCACTCTCCGGTCAACATGCCCAACGTCCAGCAACACCTCCCAAACCGAAGGAGCCAGGACCCAAAGACCTAGCTGGCCTGAAGGGCCCCCAGGGGGCCCCCAAGCAGCCCCTCTCAATTTGGGTCTGGGGGCTTTCGTTGGGCATGGAACCTGGGAGGTACATGCAAGGTTGCAGTTCGCGTCCCGAGAAGCACTCTCCGGCCAACATGCCCAACTGCAGCAACAGCTCCCAAACTGAAGGAGCCAAGACCCAAAGAAATAGCTGGCCTGAAGGGTCCCCAGGGGGCCCGCAAGCAGACCCTCTCAATTTGGGTCTGGGGGCATCGTTGGGCATGGATACCTGAGAGGTACCTGCAAGGTTGCAGTTCGCGGCCCGAGAAGCACTCTCCGGCCAACATGCCCAACTGCAGCAACAGCTCCCAAACCGAAGGAGCCAGGACCCAAAGACCTAGCTGGCCTGAAGGGCCCCCAGGGGGCCCCCAAACAGCCTCTCTCAATTTGGGTCTGGGGGCTTTCGTTGGCCCGGGAACCTGGGAGGTACCTGCAAGGTTGCAGTTCGCAGCCCGAGAAGCACTTTCCGGCCAACATGCCCAACGTCCAGCAACAGCTCCCAAACCGAAGGAGCCAGGACCCAAAGACCTAGCTGGCCTGAAGTGTCCCCAGGGGGCCCCCAAACAGCCCCTCTCCATTTGGGTCTGGGGGCTTTCGTTGGGCATGGTACCTGGGAGGTACCTGCAAGGTTGCAGCTCGCGGCCCGAGAAGCACTCTCCGGCCAACATGCCCAACTGCAGCAACAGCTCCCAAAGCAAAGGAGCCAGGACCCAAAGAAATAGGTGGCCTGGAGGGTCCCCGGGGGCCCGCAAGCAGCCCCTCTCAATTTTGGTCTGGGGGCTTTCGTTGGGCCGGGAACCTGGGAAGTGCCTGCAAGGTTGCAGTTCGCGGCCCGAGAAGCACTCTCCGGCCAACATGCCCAACTGCAGCAACAGCTCCCAAACCGAAGGAGCCAGGAGCCAAAGACCTAGCTGGCCTGAAGGGGCCCCAAGGGGCACCCAAGCAGCCCCTCTCCATTTGGGTCTGGGGGCTTTCCTTGGGCCGGGAACCTGGGAGGTACCTGCAAGGTTGCAGTTCGCGGCCCGAGAAGCACTTTCCGGCCTCCATGCCCAACTGCAGCAACAGCTCCCAAACCGAAGGAGCCAGGACCCAAAGACCTAGCTGGCCTGAAGTGTCCCCAGGGGGACCCCAAACAGCCCCTCTCAATTTGAGTCTGGGGGCTTTCGTTGGGCATGGAACCTGGGAGGTACCTGCAAGGTTGCAGTTCGCAACCCGAGAAGCACTCTCCGGTCAACATGCCCAACGTCCAGCAACAGCTCCCAAACCGAAGGAGCCAGGACCCAAAGACCTAGCTGGCCTGAAGAGTCCCCAGGGGGCCCCCAAACAGCCCCTCTCAATTTGGGTCTGGGGGCTTTCCTTGGGCCTGGGACCTGGGAGGTACCTGCAAGGTTGCAGTTCGCGGCCCGAGAAGCACTCTCCGACCAACATGCCCAACTGCAGCAACAGCTCCCAAACCGAAGGAGACAGGACCCAAAGACCTAGCTGGCCTGAAGTGTCCCCAGGGGGCCCCCAAACAGCCCCTCTCAATTTGGGTCTGGGGGCTTTCGTTGGGCCTGAGACCTGGGAGGTACCTGCAAGGTTGCAGTTCGCAGCCCGAGAAGCACTCTCCGGCCAACATGCCCAACGTCCAGCAACAGCTCCCAAACCGAAGGAGCCAGGACCCAAAGACCTAGCTGGCCTGAAGGGCCCCCAGGGGGCACCCAAGCAGCCCCTCTCCATTTGGGTCTGGGGGCTTTCGTTGGGCCGGGGACCTGGGAGGTGCCTGCAAGGTTGCAGTTCGCGGCCCGAGAAGCACTCTCCGGCCAACATGCACAACTGCAGTAACAGCTCCCAAACCGAAGGAGCCAGGACCCAAAGACCTAGCTGGCCTGAAGGGGCCCCAGGGGGCCCCCAAACAGCCCCTCTCCATTTGGGTCTGGGGGCTTTCGTTGGGCCGGGAACCTGGGAGGTACCTGCAAGGTTGCAGTTCGCAGCCCGAGAAGCACTCTCCGGTCAACATGCCCAACGTCCAGCAACAGCTCCCAAACCGAAGGAGCCAGGACCCAAAGACCTAGCTGGCCTGAAGGGCCCCCAGGGGGCACCCAAGCAGCCTCTCTCAATTTTGGTCTGGGGGCTTTCGTTGGCCCGGGAACCTGGGAGGTACCTGCAAGGTTGCAGTTCGCAGCCCGAGAAGCACTTTCCGGCCAACATGCCCAACGTCCAGCAACAGCTCCCAAACCGAAGGAGCCAGGACCCAAAGACCTAGCTGGCCTGAAGGGTCCCCAGGGGGCCCCCAAACAGCCCCTCTCCATTTGGGTCTGGGGGCTTTCGTTGGGCATGGTACCTGGGAGGTACCTGCAAGGTTGCAGCTCGCGGCCCGAGAAGCACTCTCCGGCCAACATGCCCAACTGCAGCAACAGCTCCCAAAGCAAAGGAGCCAGGACCCAAAGAAATAGGTGGCCTGGAGGGTCCCCGGGGGCCCGCAAGCAGCCCCTCTCAATTTTGGTCTGGGGGCTTTCGTTGGGCCGGGAACCTGGGAAGTGCCTGCAAGGTTGCAGTTCGCGGCCCGAGAAGCACTCTCCGGTCAACATGCCCAACTGCAGCAACAGCTCCCAAACCGAAGGAGCCAGGAGCCAAAGACCTAGCTGGCCTGAAGGGGCCCCAAGGGGCACCCAAGCAGCCCCTCTCCATTTGGGTCTGGGGGCTTTCCTTGGGCCGGGAACCTGGGAGCTACCTGCAAGGTTGCAGTTCACGGCCCGAGAAGCACTCTCCGGCCAACATGCCCAACGTCCAGCAACAGCTCCCAAACCGAAGGAGCCAGGACCCAAAGACCTAGCTGGCCTGAAGGGGTCCCCAGAGGGCACCCAAACAGCCCCTCTCCATTTGGGTCTGGGGGCTTTCTTTGGGCCGGGAAGCTGGGAGCTACCTGCAAGGTTGCAGTTCACGGCCCGAGAAGCACTCTCCGGCCAACATGCCCAACGTCCAGCAACAGCTCCGAAACCGAAGGAGCCAGGACCCAAGGAAATAGCTGGCCTGAAGTGTCCCCAGGGGGCACCCAAGCAGCCCCTCTCAATTTGGGTCTGGGGGCTTTCGTTGGCCCAGGAACCTGGGAGGTACCTGCAAGGTTGCAGTTCGCGGCCCGAGAAGCACTTTCCGGCCTCCATGCCCAACTGCAGCAACAGCTCCCAAACCGAAGAAGCCAGGACCCAAAGACCTAGCTGGCCTGAAGTGTCCCCAGGGGGACCCCAAACAGCCCCTCTCAATTTGAGTCTGGGGGCTTTCGTTGGGCATGGAACCTGGGAGGTACCTGCAAGGTTGCAGTTCGCAACCCGAGAAGCACTCTCCGGTCAACATGCCCAACGTCCAGCAACAGCTCCCAAACCGAAGGAGCCAGGACCCAAAGACCTAGCTGGCCTGAAGAGTCCCCAGGGGGCCCCCAAACAGCCCCTCTCAATTTGGGTCTGGGGGCTTTCGTTGGGCCTGGGACCTGGGAAGTACCTGCAAGGTTGCAGTTCGCGGCCCGAGAAGCACTCTCCGACCAACATGCCCAACTGCAGCAACAGCTCCCAAACCGAAGGAGCCAGGACCCAAAGACCTAGCTGGCCTGAAGTGTCCCCAGGGGGCCCCCAAACAGCCCCTCTCAATTTGGGTCTGGGGGCTTTCGTTGGGCCTGAGACCTGGGAGGTACCTGCAAGGTTGCAGTTCGCAGCCCGAGAAGCACTCTGCGGTCATCATGCCCAACGTCCAGCAACAGCTCCCAAACCGAAGGAGCCAGGACCCAAAGACCTAGCTGGCCTGAAGTGTCCCCAGGGGGCCCCCAAACAGCCCCTCTCAATTTGGGTCTGGGGGCTTTCGTTGGGCCGGGAACCTGGGAGCTACCTGCAAGGTTGAAGTTCGCGGCCCAAGAAGCACTCTCCGGCCAACATGCCCAACTGCAGCAACAGCTCCCAAACCGAAGGAGCCAGGACCCAAAGATCTAGCTGGCCTGAAGGGCCCCCAGGGGGCACCCAAGCAGCCCCTCTCCATTTGGGTCTGGGGGCTTTCGTTGGGCCGGGAACCTGGGAGCTACCTGCAAGGTTGCAGTTCGCAGCCCGAGAAGCACTCTCCGGCCAACATGCCCAACGTCCAGCAACAGCTCCCAAAGCGAAGGAGCCAGGACCCAAAGACCTAGCTGGCCTGAAGGGCCCCCAGGGGGCCCCCAAGCAGCCCCTCTCAATTTGGGTCTGGGGGCTTTCGTTGGGCCTGGGACATGGGAGGTACCTGCAAGGTTGCAGTTCGCAGCCCGAGAAGCACTCTCCGGTCAACATGCCCAACGTCCAGCAACAGCTCCCAAACCGAAGGAGTCAGGACCCAAAGACCTAGCTGGCCTGAAGTGCCCCCAGGGGGCACCCAAGCAGCCCCTCTCCATTTGGGTCTGGGGGCTTTCGTTGGGCATGGAACCTGGGAGCTACCTGCAAGGTTGCAGTTCGCGGCCCGAGAAGCACTCTCCGGCCAACATGCCCAACTGCAGCAACAGCTCCCAAACCGAAGGAGCCAGGACCCAAAGACCTAGCTGGCCTGAAGGGCCCCCAGGGGGCCCCCAAGCAGCCCCTCTCAATTTGGGTCTGGGGGCTTTCGTTGGGCATGGAACCTGGGAGGTACCTGCAAGGTTGCAGTTCGCAGCCCGAGAAGCACTCTCCGGTCAACATGCCCAACGTCCAGCAACAGCTCCCAAACCGAAGGAGCCAGGACCCAAAGACCTAGCTGGCCTGAAGGGACCCCAGGGGGCACCCAAGCAGTCCCTCTCAATTTGTGTCTGGGGGCTTTATTTGGCCCGGGAACCTGGGAGGTACCTGCAAGGTTGCAGTTCGCGGCCCGAGAAGCACTCTCCGGCCAACATGCCCAACTGCAGCAACAGCTCCCAAACCGAAGGAGCCAGGACCCAAAGAAATAGGTGGCCTGGAGGGTCCCCGGGGGCCCGCAAGCAGCCCCTCTCAATTTTGGTCTGGGGGCTTTCGTTGGGCCGGGAACCTGGGAGGTGCCTGCAAGGTTGCAGTTCGCGGCCCGAGAAGCACTCTCCGGCCATCATGCCCAACGTCCAGCAACAGCTCCCAAACCCAAGGAGCCAGGACCCAAAGACCTAGCTGGCCTGAAGAGTCCCCAGGGGGCCCCCAAGCAGCCCCTCTCCATTTGGGTCTGGGGGCTTCGTTGGGCCGGGAACCTGTGAGCTACCTGCAAGGTTGCAGTTCACGGCCCGAGAAGCACTCTCCGGCCAACATGCCCAACGTCCAGCAACAGCTCCCAAACCGAAGGAGCCAGGACCCAAAGACCTAGCTGGCCTGAAGTGGCCCCAAGGGGCACCCAAGCAGCCCCTCTCCATTTGGGTCTGGGGGCTTTCGTTGGGCCGGTAACCTGGGAGGTACCTGCAAGGTTGCAGTTCGCGGCCCGAGAAGCACTCTCCGGTCAACATGCCCAACGTCCAGCAACAGCTCCCAAACCGAAGGAGCCAGGACCCAAAGACCTAGCTGGCCTGAAGGGCCACCAGGGGGCCCCCAAACAGCCCCACTCAATTTGGGTCTGGGGGCTTTCGTTGGGCCGGGAACCTGGGAGGTACCTGCAAGGTTGCAGTTCGCGGCCCGAGAAGCACTCTCCGGCCAACATGCCCAACTGCAGCAACAGCTCCCAAACCGAAGGAGCCAGGACCCAAAGACCTAGCTGGCCTGAAGGGGCCACAAGGGGCCCCCAAGCAGCCCCTCTCCATTTGGGTCTGGGGGCTTTCGTTGGGCATGGAACCTGGGAGATACCTGCAAGGTTGCAGTTCACGTACCGAGAAGCACTCTCTGGCCAACATGCCCAACGTCCAGCAACAGCTCCCAAACCGAAGGAGCCAGGACCCAAAGACCTAGCTGGCCTGAAGGGGCCCCAGGGGGCCCCCAAACAGCCCCTCTCCATTTGGGTCTGGGGGCTTTCGTTGGGCCGGGAACCTGGGAGGTACCTGCAAGGTTGCAGTTCGCGGCCCGAGAAGCACTCTCCGGCCAACATGCACAACTGCAGCAACAGCTCCCAAACAGAAGGAGCCAGGACCCAAAGACCTAGCTGGCCTGAAGGGCCCCCAGGGGGCCCCCAAACAGCCCCTCTCCATTTGGGTCTGGGGGCTTTCGTTGGGCATGGAACCTGGGAGCTACCTGCAAGGTTGCAGTTCACGTACCGAGAAGCACTCTCTGGCCAACATGCCCAACGTCCAGCAACAGCTCCCAAACCGAAGGAGCCAGGACCCAAAGACCTAGCTGGCCTGAAGGGCCCCCAGGGGGCCCCCAAGCAGCCCCTCTCCATTTGGGTCTGGGGGCTTTCGTTGGGCCGGGAACCTGGGAGCTACCTGCAAGGTTGCAGTTCGCGGCCCGAGAAGCACTCTCCGGCCAACATGCCCAACTGCAGCAACAGCTCCCAAACCGAAGGAGCCAGGACCCAAAGACCTAGCTGGCCTGAAGGGCCCCCAGGGGGCCCCCAAGCAGCCCCTCTTCATTTGGGTCTGGGGGCTTTCGTTGGGCCTGGGACCTGGGAGGTACCTTCAAGGTTGCAGTTCGCAGCCCGAGAAGCACTCTCCGGCCAACATGCCCAACTGCAGCAACAGCTCCCAAACCGAAGGAGCCAGGACCCAAAGACCTAGCTGGCCTGAAGGGGCCCCAAGAGGCCCCCAAGCAGCCCCTCTCCATTTGGGTCTGGGGGCTTTCCTTGGGCATGGAACCTGGGAGCTACCTGCAAGGTTGCAGTTCACGTACCGAGTAGCACTCTCTGGCCAACATGCCCAACGTCCAGCAACAGCTCCCAAACCGAAGGAGCCAGGACCCAAAGACCTAGCTGGCCTGAAGGGGCCCCAGGGGGCCCCCAAACAGCCCCTCTCCATTTGGGTCTGGGGGCTTTCGTTGGCCCGGGAACCTGGGAGCTACCTGCAAGGTTGCAGTTCGCGGCCCGAGAAGCACTCTCCGGCCAACATGCCCAACTGCAGCAACAGCTCCCAAAGCGAAGGAGCCAGGACCCAAAGACCTAGCTGGCCTGAAGGGGCCCCAGGGGGCCCCCAAACAGCCCCTCTCCATTTGGATGTGGGGGCTTTCGTTGGGCCGGGAACCTGGGAGATACCCGCAAGGTTGCAGTTCAAAGCCCGAGAAGCACTCTCCGGCCAACATACCCAACTGCAGCAACAGCTCCCAAACCGAAGGAGCCAGGACCCAAAGACCTAGCTGGCCTGAAGGGCCCCCAGGGGGCCCCCAAGCAGCCCCTCTCCATTTGGGTCTGGGGGCTTTCGTTGGGCCTGGGACCTGGGAGGTACCTGCAAGGTTGCAGTTCGCAGCCCAAGAAGCACTCTCCGGTCAACATGCCCAACTGCAGCAACAGCTCCCAAACCGAAGGAGCCAGGACCCAAAGACCTAGCTGGCCTGAAGGGCCCTCAGGGGGCCCCCAAGCAGCCCCTCTCCATTTGGGTCTGGGGGCTTTCGTTGGGCCGGGAACCTGGGAGGTACCTGCAAGGTTGTAGTTCACGGCCCGAGAAGCACTCTCCGGCCAACATGCCCAACGTCCAGAAACAGCTCCCAAACCGAAGGAGCCAGGACCCAAAGACCTAGCTGGCCTAAAGGGGCCCCAGGGGGCCCCCAAGCAGCCCCTCTCCATTTAGTTCTGGGGGCTTTCGTTGGGACGGGAACCTGGGAGCTACCTGCAAGGTTGCAGTTCACGGCCCGAGAAGCACTCTCCGGCCAACATGCCCAACTGCAGCAACAGCTCCCAAACCGAAGGAGCCAGGACCCAAAGACCTAGCTGGCCTGAAGGGCCCCCAGGGGGCCCCCAAGCAGCCCCTCTCCATTTGGGTCTGGGGGCTTTCGTTGGGCCTGGGACCTGGGAGGTACCTGCAAGGTTGCAGTTCGCAGCCCGAGAAGCACTCTCCGGTCAACATGCCCAACTGCAGCAACAGCTCCCAAACCGAAGGAGCCAGGACCCAAAGACCTAGCTGGCCTGAAGGGCCCCCAGGGGGCCCCCAAACAGCCCCTCTCCATTTGGGTCTGCGGGCTTTCGTTGGGCATGGAGCCTGGGAGGAACCTGCAAGGCTGCAGTTCGCAGCCCGAGAAGCACTCTCCGGCCAACATGCCCAACTGCAGCAACAGCTACCAAACCGAAGGAGTCAGGACCCAAAGACATAGCTGGCCTGGAGTGTCCCCAGGGGGCCCGCAAGTAGCCCCTCTCAATTTTAGTCTGGGGGCTTTCGTTGGGCCGGGAACCTGGGAGGTGCCTGCAAGGTTGCAGTTCGCGGCCCGAGAATCACTCTCCGGTCAACATGCCAAACGTCCAGCAACAGCTCCCAAACCAAAGGAGCCAGGACCCAAAGACCTAGCTGGCCTGAAGAGTCCCCAGGGGGCCCCCAAACAGCCCCTCTCCATTTGGGTCTGGGGGCTTTCGTTGGGCCGGGAACCTGTGAGCTACCTGCAAGGTTGCAGTTCACGGCCCGAGAAGCACTCTCCGGCCAACATGCCCAACGTCCAGCAACAGCTCCCAAACCGAAGGAGCCAGGACCCAAAGACCTAGCTGGCCTGAAGGGCCCCCAGGGGGCCCCCAAGCAGCCCCTCTCAATTTGGCTCTGTGGGCTTTCGTTGGGCCGGGAACCTGGGAGCTACCTGCAAGGTTGCAGTTCGCAGCCCGAGAAGAACTCTCCGGTCAACATGCCCAACGTCCAGCAACAGCTCCCAAACCGAAGGAGCCAGGACCCAAAGACCTAGCTGGCCTGAAGGGCCCCCAGGGGGCCCCCAAGCAGCCCCTCTCAATTTGGCTCTGTGGGCTTTCGTTGGGCCGGGAACCTGTGAGCTACCTGCAAGGTTGCAGTTCACGGCCCGAGAATCACTCTCCGGTCAACATGCCAAACGTCCAGCAACAGCTCCCAAACCGAAGGAGCCAGGACCCAAAGACCTAGCTGGCCTGAAGGGCCCCCAGGGGGCCCCCAAGCAGCCCCTCTCAATTTGGGTCTGGGGGCTTTCGTTGGGCCGGGGACCTGGGAGGTACCTGCAAGGTTGCAGTTCGCAGCCCGAGAAGAACTCTCCGGTCAACATGCCCAACGTCCAGCAACAGCTCCCAAACCGAAGGAGCCAGGACCCAAAGACCTAGCTGGCCTGAAGGGCCCCCAGGGGGCCCCCAAGCAGCCCCTCTCAATTTGGCTCTGTGGGCTTTCGTTGGGCCGGGAACCTGGGAGCTACCTGCAAGGTTGCAGTTCGCAGCCCAAGAAGCACTCTCCGGCCAACATGCCCAACTGCAGCAACAGCTCCCAAACCGAAGGAGCCAGGACCCAAAGACCTAGCTGGCCTGAAGGGCCCCCAGGGGGCCCCCAAGCAGCCCCTCTCAATTTGGGTCTGGGGGCTTTCGTTGGGCCGGGGACATGGGAGGTACCTGCAAGGTTGCAGTTCACGGCCCGAGAACCACTCTCTGGCCAACATGCCCAACTGCAGCAACAGCTCCCAAAGTGAAGGAGCCAGGACCCAAAGACCTAGCTGGCCTGAAGGGCCCCCAGGGGGCCCCCAAGCAGCCCCTCTCCATTTGGGTCTGGGGGCTTTCGTTGGGCCGGGAACCTGGAAGGTACCTGCAAGGTTGCAGTTCGCGGCCCGAGAAGCACTCTCCGGCCAACATGCCCAACGTCCAGCAACAGCTCCCAAACCGAAGGAGCCAGGACCCAAAGACCTAGCTGGCCTGAAGGGCCCCCAGGGGGCCCCCAAGCAGCCCCTCTCCATTTCGGTCTGGGGGCTTTCGTTGGGCCGGGGACCTGGGAGGAACCTGCAAGATTGCAGTTCGCGGCCCGAGAAGCACTCTCCGGCCAACATGCCCAACTGAAGCAACAGCTCCCAAACCGAAGGAGCCAGGACCCAAAGACCTAGCTGGCCTGAAGGGCCCCCAGGGGGCCCCCAAGCAGCCCCTCTCAATTTGGGTCTGGGGGCTTTCGTTGGGCCGGGGACCTGGGAGGTACCTACAAGTTTGCAGTTCACGTACCGAGAAGCACTCTCCGGCCAACATGCCCAACGTCCAGCAACAGCTCCCAAACCGAAGGAGCCAGGACCCAAAGACCTAGCTGGCCTGAAGGGGCCCCAGGGGGCCCCCAAACAGCCCCTCTCCATTTGGGTCTGGGGGCTTTCGTTGGGCCGGGAACCTGGGAGCTACCTGCAAGGTTGCAGTTCGCGGCCCGAGAAGCACTCTCCGGCCAACATGCACAACTGCAGCAACAGCTCCCAAACCGAAGGAGCCAGGACCCAAAGACCTAGCTGGCCTGAAGAGTCCCCACGGGGCCCCCAAACAGCCCCTCTCCATTTGGGTCTGGGGGCTTTCGTTGGGCCGGGAACCTGGGAGCTACCTGCAAGGTTGCAGTTCGCGGCCCGAGAAGCACTCTCCGGCCAACATGCCCAACGTCCAGCAACAGCTCCCAAACCGAAGGAGCCAGGACCCAAAGACCTAGCTGGCCTGAAGGGGCCCCAGGGGGCCCCCAAGCAGCCCCTCTCCATTTGGGTCTGGGGGCTTTCGTTGGGCCGGGAACCTGGGAGCTACCTACAAGGTTGCAATTCGCGGCCCGAGAAGCACTCTCCGGCCAACATGCCCAACTGCAGCAACAGCTCCCAAACCGAAGGAGCCAGGACCCAAAGACCTAGCTGGCCTGAAGGGGCCCCAGGGGGCCCCCAAACAGCCCCTCTCCATTTGGGTCTGGGGGCTTTCGTTGGGCCAGGGACATGGGAGCTACCTGCAAGGTTGCAGTTCGCAGCCCGAGAAGCACTCTCCGGCCAACATGCCCAACGTCCACCAACAGCTCCCAAACCGAAGGAGCCAGGACCCAAAGACCTAGCTGGCCTGAAGGGCCCCCAGGGGGCCCCCAAGCAGCCCCTCTCAATTTGGCTCTGTGGGCTTTCGTTGGGCCTGGGACATGGGAGGTACCTGCAAGGTTGCAGTTCGCAGCCCGAGAAGCACTCTCCGGCCAACATGCCCAACGTCCAGCAACAGCTCCCAAACCCAAGGAGCCAGGACCCAAAGACCTAGCTGGCCTGAAGGGCCCCCAGGGGGCCCCCAAGCAGCCCCTCTCCATTTCGGTCTGGGGGCTTTCGTTGGGCCGGGGACCTGGGAGGTACCTGCAAGGTTGCAGTTCGCGGCCCGAGAAGCACTCTCCGGCCAACATGCCCAACTGCAGCAACAGCTCCCAAAGCGAAGGAGCCAGGACCCAAAGACCTAGCTGGCCTGAAGGGCCCCCAGGGGGCCCCCAAGCAGCCCCTCTCAATTTGGGTCTGGGGGCTTTCGTTGGGCCTGTGACCTGGGAGGTACCTGCAAGGTTGCAGTTCGCAGCCCGAGAAGCACTCTCCGGCCAACATGCCCAACGTCCACAAACAGCTCCCAAACCGAAGGAGCCAGGACACAAAGACCTAGCTGGCCTGAAGAGTCCCCAGGGGGCCCCCAAACAGCCCCTCTCAATTTGGGTCTGGGGGCTTTAGTTGGGCATGGAACCTGGGAGGTACCTGCAAGGTTGCAGTTCGCGGCCCGAGAAGCACTCTCCGGCCAACATGCCCAACGTCCACCAACAGCTCCCAAACCAAAGGAGCCAGGACCCAAAGACCTAGCTGGCCTGAAGGGCCCCCAGGGGGCCCCCAAGCAGCCCCTCTCAATTTGGGTCTGGGGGCTTTCGTTGGGCCGGGAACCTGGGAGCTACCTGCAAGGTTGCAGTTCGCGGCCCGAGAAGCACTCTCCGGCCAACATGCCCAACGTCCAGCAACAGCTCCCAAAGCGAAGGAGCCAGGACCCAAAGACCTAGCTGGCCTGAAGGGCCCCCAGGGGGCCCCCAAGCAGCCCCTCTCCATTTGGGTCTGGGGGCTTTCGTTGGGCCGGGGACCTGGGAGCTACCTGCAAGGTTGCAGTTCGCAGCCCGAGAAGCACTCTCCGGACAACATGCCCAACGTCCAGCAACAGCTCCCAAACCGAAGGAGCCAGGACCCAAAGACCTAGCTGGCCTGAAGGGCACCCAGGGGGCACCCAAGCAGCCCCTCTCAATTTGGGTCTGGGGGCTTTCGTTGGTCCGGTGACATGGGAGGTACCTGCAAGTTTGCAGTTCACGTACCGAGAAGCACTCTCCGGCCAACATGCCCAACGTCCAGCAACAGCTCCCAAACCGAAGGAGCCAGGACCCAAAGACCTAGCTGGCCTGAAGGGGCCCCAGGGGGCCCCCAAACAGCCCCTCTCCATTTGGGTCTGGGGGCTTTCGTTGGGCCGGGAACCTGGGAGCTACCTGCAAGGTTGCAGTTCGCGGCCCGAGAAGCACTCTCCGGCCAACATACCAAACGTCCAGCAACAGCTCCCAAACCGAAGGAGCCAGGACCCAAAGACCTAGCTGGCCTGAAGGGCCCCCAGGGGGCCCCCAAGCAGCCCCTCTCCATTTCGGTCTGGGGGCTTTCGTTGGGCCGGGGACCTGGGAGGTGCCTGCAAGGTTGCAGTTCGCAGCCCGAGAAGCACTCTCCGGCCAACATGCCCAACGTCCAGCAACAGCTCCCAAACCCAAGGAGCCAGGACCCAAAGACCTAGCTGGCCTGAAGGGTCCCCAGGGGGCCCGCAAACAGCCCCTCTCCATTTGGGTCTGGGGGCTTTCGTTGGGCTGGGAACCTGGGAGCTACCTGCAAGGTTGCAGTTCGACGCCCGAGAAGCACTCTCCGGCCAACATGCCCAACGTCCAACAACAGCTCCCAAACCGAAGGAGCCAGGACCCAAAGACCTAGCTGGCCTGAAGGGCCCCCAGGGGGCCCCCAAACAGCCCCTCTCCATTTGGGTCTGGGGGCTTTCGTTGGGCCGGGGACCTGGGAGGTACCTGCAAGGTTGCAGATCGCAGCCCGAGAAGCACTCTCCGGCCAACATGCCCAACTGCAGCAACAGCTCCCAAACCGAAGGAGTCAGGACCCAAAGACCTAGCTGGCCTGAAGGGCCCCCAGGGGGCCCCCAAGCAGCCCCTCTCAATTTGGGTCTGGGGGCTTTCGTTGGGCCTGGGACCTGGGAGGTACCTGCAAGGTTGCAGTTCGCAGCCCGAGAAGCACTCTCCGGCCAACATGCCCAACGTCCAGCAACAGCTCCCAAACCGAAGGAGCCAGGACCCAAAGACCTAGCTGGCCTGAAGGGCCCCCAGGGGGCCCCCAAGCAGCCTCTCTCCATTTTTTGTCTGGGGGCTTTCGTTGGGCCGGGGACCTGGGAGGTACCTGCAAGGTTGCAGTTCACAGCCCGAGAAGCACTCTCCGGTCAATATGCCCAACGTCCAGCAACAGCTCCCAAACCGAAGGAGCCAGGACCCAAAGACCTAGCTGGCCTGAAGGGCCCCCAGGGGGCACCCAAGCAGCCCCTCTCAATTTTGGTCTGGGGGCTTTCGTTGGGCATGGAACCTGGGAGCTACCTGCAAGGTTGCATTTCGCAGCCCGAGAAGCACTATCCGGCCAACATGCCCAACTGCAGCAACAGCTCCCAAACCGAAGAAGACAGGCCCCAAAGAAATAGCTGACCTCGAGGGTCCCCAGGAGGCCCGAAATCAGCCCCTCTCAATTTTGGTCTGGGGGCTTTCGTTGGGCCGGGGACCTGGGAGGTGCCTGCAAGGTTGCAGTTCGCAGCCCGAGAAGCACTCTCCGGTCAACATGCCCAACGTCCAGCAACAGCTCCCAAACCCAAGGAGCCAGGACCCAAAGACCTAGCTGGCCTGAAGGGTCCCCAGGGGGCCCGCAAACAGCCCCTCTCAATTTGGGTCTGGGGTCTTTCGTTGGGCCGCGAACCTGGGAGGTACCTGCAAGGTTGCAGTTCGCGGCCCGAGAAGCACTCTCCGGCCAACATGCCCAACTGCAGCAACAGCTCCCAAACCGAAGGAGCCAGGACCCAAAGATCTAGCTGGCCTGAAGGGCCCCCAGGGGGCCCCCAAGCAGCCCCTCTCCATTTGGGTCTGGGGGCTTTCGTTGGGCCTGGGACCTGGGAGGTACCTGCAAGGTTGCAGTTCGTAGCCCGAGAAGCACTCTCCGGCCAACATGCCCAACGTCCAGCAACAGCTCCCAAACCGAAGGAGCCAGGACCCAAAGACCTAGCTGGCCTGAAGGGTCCCTAGGGAGCCCCAAAACAGCCCCTCTCCATTTGGGTCTGGGGGCTTTCGTTGGGCATGAGCCTGGGAGCTACCTGCAAGGTTGCAGTTCGCGGCCCGAGAAGCACTCTCCGGTCAACATGCCCAACTGCAGCAACAGCTCCCAAACCGAAGGAGTCATGACCCAAAGACCTAGCTGGCCTGAAGGGCCCCCAGGGGGCCCCCAAGCAGCCCCTCTCCATTTGGGTCTGGGGGCTTTCGTTGGGCCGGGAACCTGGGAGCTACCTGCAAGGTTGCAGTTCACGGCCCGAGAACGACTCTCCGGCCAACACGCCAAACGTCCAGCAACAGCTCCCAAACCGAAGGAGCCAGGACCCAAAGACCTAGCTGGCCTGAAGGGCCCCCAGGGGGCCCCCAAGCAGCCCCTCTCAATTTGGGTCTGGGGGCTTTCGTTGGGCATGGAACCTGGGAGGTACCTGCAAGGTTACAGTTCGCGGCCCGAGAAGCACTCTCCGGCCAACATGCCCAACGTCCAGCAACAGCTCCCAAACCGAAGGAGCCAGGACCCAAAGACCTAGCTGGCCTGAAGGGCCCCCAGGGGGCCCCCAAACAGCCCCTCTCAATTTTGGTCTGGGGGCTTTCGTTGGGCCGGGGACCTGGGAGGTACCTGAAAGTTTGAAGTTCGCAGCCCGAGAAGCACTCTCCGGCCAACATGCCCAACGTCCAGCAACAGCTCCCAAACCGAAGGAGCCAGGCCCCAAAGAAATAGCTGGCCTCGAGGGTCCCC
This sequence comes from Gallinula chloropus, assembly GCF_964237585.1. NCBI lineage: Eukaryota > Metazoa > Chordata > Aves > Gruiformes > Rallidae > Gallinula > Gallinula chloropus. The sequence goes on from NW_028168779.1 coordinate 540,937, forward strand.
AGGAGGCCCGAAAGCAGCCCCTCTCAATTTTGGTCTGGGGGCTTTCGTTGGGCCGGGGACCTGGGAGGTGCCTGCAAGGTTGCAGTTCGCGGCCCGAGAAGCACTCTCCGGCCAACATGCCCAACGTCCAGCAACAGCTCCCAAACCGAAGGAGCCAGGACCCAAAGACCTAGCTGGCATGACGGGTCCCCAGGGGGCCCGCAAACAGCCCCTCTCAATTTGGGTCTGGGGGCTTTCGTTGGGCATGGAACCTGGGAGGTACCTGCAAGGTTGCAGTTCGCGGCCCGAGAAGCACTCTCCGGCCAACATGCCCAACTGCAGCAACAGCTCCCAAACCGAAGGAGCCAGGACCCAAAGACCTAGCTGGCCTGAAGGGCCCCCAGGGGGCCCCCAAGCAGCCCCTCTCCATTTGGGTCTGGGGGCTTTCGTTGGGCCGGGGACCTGGGAGCTACCTGCAAGGTTGCAGTTCGCAGCCCGAGAAGCACTCTCCGTTCAACATGCACAACTGCAGCAACAGCTCCCAAACCGAAGGAGCCAGGACCCAAAGACCTAGCTGGCCTGAAGGGCCCCCAGGGGGCCCCCAAGTAGCCCCTCTCCATTTGGGTCTGGGGGCTTTCGTTGGGCCAGGGACCTGGGAGGTACCTGCAAGGTTGCAGTTCACGGCCCGAGAACGACTCTCCGGCCAACATGCCCAACGTCCAGGAACAGCTCCCAAACCGAAGGAACCAGGACCCAAAGACCTAGCTGGCCTGAAGGGGCCCCCTGGGGGCACCCAAGCAGCCCCTCTCCATTTGGGTCTGGGGGCTTTCGTTGGGCCGGGAACCTGGGAGCTACCTGCAAGGTTGCAGCTCGAGGCCCGAGAAGCACTCACCGGCCAACATGCCCAACTGCAGCAACAGCTCCCAAACCGAAGGAGCCAGGACACAAAGACCTAGCTGGCCTGAAGGGCACTCAGGGGGCCCCCAGGTAGCCTCTCTCAATTTGGGTCTGGGGGCTTTCGTTGGGCCGGGGACATGGGAGGTACCTGCAAGGTTGCAGTTCGCAGCCCGAGAAGCACGCTCCGGCCAACATGCCCAACGTCCAGCAACAGCTCCCAAACCGAAGGAGCCAGGACCCAAAGACCTAGCTGGCCTGAAGGGCCCCCAGGGGGCCCCCAAGCAGCCCCTCTCAATTTGGGTCTGGGGGCTTTCGTTGGGCCGGGGACCTGGGAGGTACCTGCAAGGTTGCAGTTCACGGCCTGAGAAGCACTCTCCGACCAACATGCCCAACGTCCAGCAACAGCTCCCAAACCGAAGGAGCCAGGACCCAAAGACCTAGCTGGCCTGAAGGGGCCCCAGGGGGCCCCCAAACAGCCCCTCTCCATTTGGGTCTGGGGGCTTTCGTTGGGCCGGGAACCTGGGAGCTACCTGCAAGGTTGCAGTTCTCGGCCCGAGAAGCAGTCTCCGGCCAACATGCACAACTGCAGCAACAGCTCCCAAACCGAAGGAGCCAGGACCCAAAGATCTAGCTGGCCTGAAGGGCCCCCAGGGGGCCCCCAAGCAGCCCCTCTCCATTTGGGTCTGGGGGCTTTCGTTGGGCCGGGGACCTGGGAGTTACATGCAAGGTTGCAGTTCACGGCCCGAGAAGCACTCTCCGGCCAACATGCCCAACTGCAGCAACAGCTCCCAAACCAAAGGAGCCAGGACCCAAAGACCTAGCTGGCCTGAAGGGCCCCCAGGGGGCCCCCAAGCAGCCCCTCTCCATTTGGGTCTGGGGGCTTTCGTTGGGCCTGGGACCTGGGAGGTACCTGCAAGGTTACAGTTCGCAGCCCGAGAAGCACTCTCCGGTCAACATGCCCAACGTCCAGCAACAGCTCCCAAACCGAAGGAGCCAGGACCCAAAGACCTAGCTGGCCTGAAGGGCCCCCAGGGGGCACCCAAGCAGCCCCTCTCAATTTTGGTCTGGGGGCTTTCGTTGGGCATATAACCTGGGAGGTATCTGAAAGGTTGCATTTCGCAGCACGAGAAGCACTCTCCGGCCAACATGCCCAACTGCAGCAACAGCTCCCAAACCGAAGGAGCCAGGCCCCAAAAAAATAGCTGGCCTCGAGGGTCCCCAGGAGGCCCGAAAGCAGCCCCTCTCAATTTTGGTCTGGGGGCTTTCGTTGGGCCGGGAACCTGGGAGGTGCCTGCAAGGTTGCAGTTCTCAGCCCGAGAAGCACTCTCCGGCCAACATGCCCAACTGCAGCAACAGCTCCCAAACCGAAGGAGCCAGGACCCAAAGACCTAGCTGGCATGACGGGTCCCCAGGGGGCCCGCAAACAGCCCCTCTCAATTTGGGTCTGGGGGCTTTCGTTGGGCATGGAACCTGGGAGGTACCTGCAAGGTTGCAGTTCGCGGCCCGAGAAGCACTCTCCGGCCAACATGCCCAACTGCAGCAACAGCTCCCAAACCGAAGGAGCCAGGACCCAAAGACCTAGCTGGCCTGAAGGGCCCCCAGGGGGCCCCCAAGCAGCCCCTCTCCATTTGGGTCTGGGGGCTTTCGTTGGGCCGGGGACCTGGGAGCTACCTGCAAGGTTGCAGTTCGCAGCCCGAGAAGCACTCTCCGTTCAACATGCACAACTGCAGCAACAGCTCCCAAACCGAAGGAGCCAGGACCCAAAGACCTAGCTGGCCTGAAGGGCCCCCAGGGGGCCCCCAAGTAGCCCCTCTCCATTTGGGTCTGGGGGCTTTCGTTGGGCCAGGGACCTGGGAGGTACCTGCAAGGTTGCAGTTCACGGCCCGAGAACGACTCTCCGGCCAACATGCCCAACGTCCAGGAACAGCTCCCAAACCGAAGGAACCAGGACCCAAAGACCTAGCTGGCCTGAAGGGGCCCCCTGGGGGCACCCAAGCAGCCCCTCTCCATTTGGGTCTGGGGGCTTTCGTTGGGCCGGGAACCTGGGAGCTACCTGCAAGGTTGCAGCTCGAGGCCCGAGAAGCACTCACCGGCCAACATGCCCAACGTCCAACAACAGCTCCCAAACCGAAGGAGCCAGGACCCAAAGACCTAGCTGGCCTGAAGTGCCCCCAGGTGGCCCCCAAGCAGCCCCTCTCAATTTGGGTCTGGGGGCTTTCGTTGGCCCGGGGATCTGGGAGGTACCTGAAAGGTTGAAGTTCGCGGCCCGAGAAGCACTCTCCGGCCAACATGCCCAACTGCAGCAACAGCTCCCAAACCGAAGGAGCCAGGACACAAAGACCTAGCTGGCCTGAAGGGCACTCAGGGGGCCCCCAGGTAGCCTCTCTCAATTTGGGTCTGGGGGCTTTCGTTGGGCCGGGGACATGGGAGGTACCTGCAAGGTTGCAGTTCGCAGCCCGAGAAGCACGCTCCGGCCAACATGCCCAACGTCCAGCAACAGCTCCCAAACCGAAGGAGCCAGGACCCAAAGACCTAGCTGGCCTGAAGGGCCCCCAGGGGGCCCCCAAGCAGCCCCTCTCAATTTGGGTCTGGGGGCTTTCGTTGGGCCGGGGACCTGGGAGGTACCTGCAAGGTTGCAGTTCACGGCCCGAGAAGCACTCTCCGACCAACATGCCCAACGTCCAGCAACAGCTCCCAAACCGAAGGAGCCAGGACCCAAAGACCTAGCTGGCCTGAAGGGGCCCCAGGGGGCCCCCAAACAGCCCCTCTCCATTTGGGTCTGGGGGCTTTCGTTGGGCCGGGAACCTGGGAGCTACCTGCAAGGTTGCAGTTCGCGGCCCGAGAAGCAGTCTCCGGCCAACATGCCCAACTGCAGCAACAGCTCCCAAACCGAAGGAGCCAGGACCCAAAGACCTAGCTGGCCTGAAGGGCCCCCAGGGGGCCCCCAAGCAGCCCCTCTCCATTTGGGTCTGGGGGCTTTCGTTGGGCCGGGGACCTGGGAGTTACATGCAAGGTTGCAGTTCACGGCCCGAGAAGCACTCTCCGGCCAACATGCCCAACTGCAGCAACAGCTCCCAAACCAAAGGAGCCAGGACCCAAAGACCTAGCTGGCCTGAAGGGCCCCCAGGGGGCCCCCAAGCAGCCCCTCTCCATTTGGGTCTGGGGGCTTTCGTTGGGCCTGGGACCTGGGAGGTACCTGCAAGGTTACAGTTCGCAGCCCGAGAAGCACTCTCCGGTCAACATGCCCAACGTCCAGCAACAGCTCCCAAACCGAAGGAGCCAGGACCCAAAGACCTAGCTGGCCTGAAGGGCCCCCAGGGGGCACCCAAGCAGCCCCTCTCAATTTTGGTCTGGGGGCTTTCGTTGGGCATATAACCTGGGAGGTATCTGAAAGGTTGCATTTCGCAGCACGAGAAGCACTCTCCGGCCAACATGCCCAACTGCAGCAACAGCTCCCAAACCGAAGGAGCCAGGCCCCAAAAAAATAGCTGGCCTCGAGGGTCCCCAGGAGGCCCGAAAGCAGCCCCTCTCAATTTTGGTCTGGGGGCTTTCGTTGGGCCGGGAACCTGGGAGGTGCCTGCAAGGTTGCAGTTCTCAGCCCGAGAAGCACTCTCCGGCCAACATGCCCAACTGCAGCAACAGCTCCCAAACCCAAGGAGCCAGGACCCAAAGACCTAGCTGGCCTGAAGGGTCCCCAGGGGGCCCCCAAGCAGCCCCTCTCAATTTGGGTCTGGGGGCTTTCGTTGGGCATGGAACCTGGGAGGTACCTGCAAGGTTGCAGTTCGCGGCCCGAGAAGCACTCTCCGGCCAACATGCCCAACTGCAGCAACAGCTCCCAAACCGAAGGAGCCAGGACCCAAAGACCTAGCTGGCCTGAAGGGCCCCCAGGGGGCCCCCAAGCAGCCCCTCTCCATTTGGGTCTGGGGGCTTTCGTTGGGCCGGGGACCTGGGAGCTACCTGCAAGGTTGCAGTTCGCAGCCCGAGAAGCACTCTCCGGTCAACATACCCAACTGCAGCAACAGCTCCCAAACTGAAGGAGCCAGGACACAAAGACCTAGCTGGCCTGAAGGGGCCCCAGGGGGCCCCCAAGCAGCCCCTCTCCATTTGGGTCTGGGGGCTTTCGTTGGGCCTGGGACCTGGGAGGTACCTGCAAGGTTGCAGTTCGCAGCCCGAGAAGCACTCTCCGGCCAACATGCCCAACGTCCAGCAACAGCTCCCAAACCGAAGGAGCCAGGACCCAAAGACCTAGCTGGCCTGAAGGGCCCCCAGGGGGCCCCCAAGCAGCCTCTCTCCATTTGGGTCTGGGGGCTTTCGTTGGGCCGGGGATCTGGGAGGTACCTGCAAGGTTGCAGTTCGCAGCCCGAGAAGCACTCTCCGGTCAACATGCCCAACGTCCAGCAACAGCTCCCAAACCGAAGGAGCCAGGACCCAAAGACCTAGCTGGCCTGAAGGGCCCCCAGGGGGCACCCAAGCAGCCCCTCTCAATTTTGGTCTGGGGGCTTTCGTTGGGCATGGAACCTGGGAGCTACCTGCAAGGTTGCATTTCGCAGCCCGAGAAGCACTCTCCGGCCAACATGCCCAACTGCAGCAACAGCTCCCAAACCGAAGGAGCCAGGCCCCAAAGAAATAGCTGACCTCGAGGGTCCCCAGGAGGCCCGAAAGCAGCCCCTCTCAATTTTGGTCTGGGGGCTTTCGTTGGGCCGGGGACCTGGGAGGTGCCTGCAAGGTTGCAGTTCGCAGCCCGAGAAGCACTCTCCGGCCAACATGCCCAACGTCCAGCAACAGCTCCCAAACCGAAGGAGCCAGGACCCAAAGACCTAGCTGGCCTGAAGGGTCCCCAGGGGGCCCGCAAACAGCCCCTCTCAATTTGGGTCTGGGGTCTTTCGTTGGGCCGCGAACCTGGGAGGTACCTGCAAGGTTGCAGTTCGCGGCCCGAGAAGCACTCTCCGGCCAACATGCCCAACTGCAGCAACAGCTCCCAAACCGAAGGAGCCAGGACCCAAAGATCTAGCTGGCCTGAAGGGCCCCCAGGGGGCCCCCAAGCAGCCCCTCTCCATTTGGGTCTGGGGGCTTTTGTTGGGCCGGGGACATGGGATGTACCTGCAAGGTTGCAGTTCCCAGCCCGAGAAGCACTCTCCGGTCAACATGCCCAACGTCCAGCAACAGCTCCCAAACCGAAGGAGCCAGGACCCAAAGACCTAGCTGGCCTGAAGGGGCCCTAGGGGGCCCCCAAACAGCCCCTCTCCATTTGGGTCTGGGGGCTTTCGTTGGGCATGAGCCTGGGAGGTACCTGCAAGGTTGCAGTTCGCGGCCCGAGAAGCACTCTCCGGCCAACATGCCCAACTGCAGCAACAGCTCCCAAACCGAAGGAGTCAGGACCCAAAGACCTAGCTGGCCTGAAGGGCCCCCAGGGGGCCCCCAAGCAGCCCCTCTCCATTTGGGTCTGGGGCTTTCGTTGGGCCGGGAACCTGGGAGCTACCTGCAAGGTTGCAGTTCACGGCCCGAGAACGACTCTCCGGCCAACACGCCAAACGTCCAGCAACAGCTCCCAAACCGAAGGAGCCAGGACCCAAAGACCTAGCTGGCCTGAAGGGCCCCCAGGGGGCCCCCAAGCAGCCCCTCTCAATTTGGGTCTGGGGGCTTTCGTTGGGCCGGGGATCTGGGAGGTACCTGCAAGGTTACAGTTCGCGGCCCGAGAAGCACTCTCCGGCCAACATGCCCAACGTCCAGCAACAGCTCCCAAACCGAAGGAGCCAGGACCCAAAGACCTAGCTGGCCTGAAGGGCCCCCAGGGGGCCCCCAAACAGCCCCTCTCCATTTGGGTCTGGGGGCTTTCGTTGGGCCGGGAACCTGGAAGGTACCTGCAAGGTTGCAGTTCGCGGCCCGAGAAGCACTCTCCGGCCAACATGCCCAACTGCAGCAACAGCTCCCAAACCGAAGGAGCCAGGACCCAAAGACCTAGCTGGCCTCGAGGATCCCCAGGAGGCCCGAAAGCAGCCCCTCTCAATTTTGGTCTGGGGGCTTTCGTTGGGCCGGGGACCTGGGAGGTGCCTGCAAGGTTGCAGTTCGCGGCCCGAGAAGCACTCTCCGGCCAACATGCCCAACGTCCAGCAACAGCTCCCAAACCGAAGGAGCCAGGACCCAAAGACCTAGCTGGCATGACGGGTCCCCAGGGGGCCCGCAAACAGCCCCTCTCAATTTGGGTCTGGGGGCTTTCGTTGGGCATGGAACCTGGGAGGTACCTGCAAGGTTGCTGTTCGCGGCCCGAGAAGCACTCTCCGGCCAACATGCACAACTGCAGCAACAGCTCCCAAACCGAAGGAGCCAGGACCCAAAGACCTAGCTGGCCTGAAGGGCCCCCAGGGGGCCCCCAAGCAGCCCCTCTCCATTTGGGTCTGGGGGCTTTCGTTGGGCCGGGGACCTGGGAGCTACCTGCAAGGTTGCAGTTCGCAGCCCGAGAAGCACTCTCCGGTCAACATGCACAACTGCAGCAACAGCTCCCAAACCGAAGGAGCCAGGACCCAAAGACCTAGCTGGCCTGAAGGGCCCCCAGGGGGCCCCCAAGCAGCCCCTCTCCATTTGGGTCTGGGGGCTTTCGTTGGGCCGGGGACCTGTGAGCTACCTGCAAGGTTGCAGTTCACGGCCCGAGAACGACTCTCCGGCCAACATGCCCAACGTCCAGGAACAGCTCCCAAACCGAAGGAACCAGGACCCAAAGACCTAGCTGGCCTGAAGGGGCCCCCTGGGGGCACCCAAGCAGCCCCTCTCCATTTGGGTCTGGGGGCTTTCGTTGGGCCGGGAACCTGTGAGCTACCTGCAAGGTTGCAGTTCGAGGCCCGAGAAGCACTCACCGGCCAACATGCCCAACGTCCAACAACAGCTCCCAAACCGAAGGAGCCAGGACCCAAAGACCTAGCTGGCCTGAAGGGCCCCCAGGGGGCCCCCAAACAGCCCCTCTCAATTTGGGTCTGGGGGCTTTCGTTGGCCCGGGGATCTGGGAGGTACCTGAAAGGTTGAAGTTCGCGGCCCGAGAAGCACTCTCCGGCCAACATGCCCAACTGCAGCAACAGCTCCCAAACCGAAGGAGCCAGGACCCAAAGACCTAGCTGGCCTGAAGGGCCCTCAGGGGGCCCCCAGGTAGCCTCTCTCAATTTGGGTCTGGGGGCTTTCGTTGGGCCGGGGACATGGGAGGTACCTGCAAGGTTGCAGTTCGCAGCCCGAGAAGCACTCTCCGGCCAACATGCCCAACGTCCAGCAACAGCTCCCAAAGCGAAGGAGCCAGGACCCAAAGACCTAGCTGGCCTGAAGGGCCCCCAGGGGGCCCCCAAACAGCCCCTCTCAATTTGGGTCTGGGGGCTTTCGTTGGGCCGGGAACCTGGGAGGTACCTGCAAGGTTGCAGTTCGCGGCCCGAGAAGCACTCTCCGGCCAACATGCCCAACTGCAGCAACAGCTCCCAAACCGAAGGAGCCAGGACCCAAAGACCTAGCTGGCCTGAAGGGCCCCCAGGGGGCCCCCAAGCAGCCCCTCTCCATTTGGGTCTGGGGGCTTTCGTTGCGCCGGGGACCTGGGAGGTACATGCAAGGTTGCAGATCGCAGCCCGAGAAGCACTCTCCGGCCAACATGCACAACTGCAGCAAAAGCTCCCAAACCGAAGGAGCCAGGACCCAAAGACCTAGCTGGCCTGAAGGGCCCCCAGGGGGCCCCCAAACAGCCCCTCTCTATTTGGGTCTGGGGGCTTTCGTTGGGGATGGAACCTGGGAGGTATCTGAAAGGTTGCAGTTCGCAGCCTGAGAAGCACTCTCCGGCCAACATGCCCAACTGCAGCAACAGCTCCCAAACCAAAGGAGCCAGGACCCAAAGACCTAGCTGGCCTGAAGAGTCCCCAAGGGGCCCCCATGCAGCCCCTCTCCATTGGGGTCTGGGGGCTTTCGTTGGGCATGGAACCTGGGAGGTACCTGCAAGGTTGCAGTTCGCGGCCCGAGAAGCACTCTCCGGCCATCATGCCAAACGTCCAGCAACAGCTCCCAAACCGAAGGAGCCAGGACCCAAAGACCTAGCTGGCCTGAAGAGTCCACAGGGGGCCCCCAAACAGCCCCTCTCCATTTGGGTCTGGGGGCTTTCGTTGGGCCGGGAACCTGGGAGCTACCTGCAAGGTTGCAGTTCGCAGCCCGAGAAGCACTCTCCAGCCAACATGCCCAACGTCCAGCAACAGCTCCCAAACCCAAGGAGCCAGGACCCAAAGACCTAGCTGGCCTGAAGGGGCCCCCAGGGGGCCCCCAAACAGCCCCTCTCCATTTGGGTCTGGGGGCTTTCTTTGGGCCGGGAACCTGGGAGCTATCTGCAAGTTTGCAGTTCGCGGCCCCAGAAGCACTCTCCGGTCAACATGCCCAACGTCCAGCAACAGCTCCCAAACCGAAGGAGCCAGGACCCAAAGACCTAGCTGGCCTGAAGGGCCCCCAGGGGGCCCCCAAGCAGCCCCTCTCAATTTGGGTCTGGGGGCTTTCGTTGGGCCTGGGACATGGGAGGTACCTGCAAGGTTGCAGTTCGCAGCCCGAGAAGCACTCTCCGGCCAACATGCCCAACTGCAGCAACAGCTCCCAAACCGAAGGAGCCAGGACCCAAAGACCTAGCTGGCCTGAAGGGCCCCCAGGGGGCCCCCAAGCAGCCCCTCTCCATTTGGGTCTGGGGGCTTTCGTTGGGCCGGGGACCTGGGAGGTACCTGCAAGGTTGCAGTTCGCAGCCCGAGAAGCACTCTCCGGTCAACATGCCCAACTGCAGCAACAGCTCCCAAACCGAAGGAGCCAGGACCCAAAGACCTAGCTGGCCTGAAGGGCCCCCAGGGGGCCCCCAAGCAGCCCCTCTCCATGTGGGTCTGGGGGCTTTCCTTGGGCCGGGAACCTGGGAGCTACCTGCAAGGTTGCAGTTCGCGGCCCGAGAAGCACTCTCCGGCCAACATGCCCAACTGCAGAAACAGCTCCCAAACCGAAGGAGCCAGGACCCAAAGACCTAGCTGGCCTGAAGGGGCCCCAGGGGGCCCCCAAACAGCCCCTCTCCATTTGGGTCTGGAGGCTTTCGTTGGGCCGGGAACCTGGGAGCTACCTGCAAGGTTGCAGTTCGCAGCCCGAGAAGAACTCTCCGGTCAACATGCCCAACGTCCAGCAACAGCTCCCAAACCGAAGGAGCCAGGACCCAAAGACCTAGCTGGCCTGAAGGGCCCCCAGGGGGCCCCCAAGCAGCCCCTCTCAATTTGGCTCTGTGGGCTTTCGTTGGGCCGGGAACCTGTGAGCTACCTGCAAGGTTGCAGTTCACGGCCCGAGAATCACTCTCCGGTCAACATGCCAAACGTCCAGCAACAGCTCCCAAACCGAAGGAGCCAGGACCCAAAGACCTAGCTGGCCTGAAGGGCCCCCAGGGGGCCCCCAAGCAGCCCCTCTCAATTTGGGTCTGGGGGCTTTCGTTGGGCCGGGGACCTGGGAGGTACCTGCAAGGTTGCAGTTCGCAGCCCGAGAAGAACTCTCCGGTCAACATGCCCAACGTCCAGCAACAGCTCCCAAACCGAAGGAGCCAGGACCCAAAGACCTAGCTGGCCTGAAGGGCCCCCAGGGGGCCCCCAAGCAGCCCCTCTCAATTTGGCTCTGTGGGCTTTCGTTGGGCCGGGAACCTGGGAGCTACCTGCAAGGTTGCAGTTCGCAGCCCAAGAAGCACTCTCCGGCCAACATGCCCAACTGCAGCAACAGCTCCCAAACCGAAGGAGCCAGGACCCAAAGACCTAGCTGGCCTGAAGGGCCCCCAGGGGGCCCCCAAGCAGCCCCTCTCAATTTGGGTCTGGGGGCTTTCGTTGGGCCGGGGACATGGGAGGTACCTGCAAGGTTGCAGTTCACGGCCCGAGAACCACTCTCTGGCCAACATGCCCAACTGCAGCAACAGCTCCCAAAGTGAAGGAGCCAGGACCCAAAGACCTAGCTGGCCTGAAGGGCCCCCAGGGGGCCCCCAAGCAGCCCCTCTCCATTTGGGTCTGGGGGCTTTCGTTGGGCCGGGAACCTGGAAGGTACCTGCAAGGTTGCAGTTCGCGGCCCGAGAAGCACTCTCCGGCCAACATGCCCAACGTCCAGCAACAGCTCCCAAACCGAAGGAGCCAGGACCCAAAGACCTAGCTGGCCTGAAGGGCCCCCAGGGGGCCCCCAAGCAGCCCCTCTCCATTTCGGTCTGGGGGCTTTCGTTGGGCCGGGGACCTGGGAGGAACCTGCAAGATTGCAGTTCGCGGCCCGAGAAGCACTCTCCGGCCAACATGCCCAACTGAAGCAACAGCTCCCAAACCGAAGGAGCCAGGACCCAAAGACCTAGCTGGCCTGAAGGGCCCCCAGGGGGCCCCCAAGCAGCCCCTCTCAATTTGGGTCTGGGGGCTTTCGTTGGGCCGGGGACCTGGGAGGTACCTACAAGTTTGCAGTTCACGTACCGAGAAGCACTCTCCGGCCAACATGCCCAACGTCCAGCAACAGCTCCCAAACCGAAGGAGCCAGGACCCAAAGACCTAGCTGGCCTGAAGGGGCCCCAGGGGGCCCCCAAACAGCCCCTCTCCATTTGGGTCTGGGGGCTTTCGTTGGGCCGGGAACCTGGGAGCTACCTGCAAGGTTGCAGTTCGCGGCCCGAGAAGCACTCTCCGGCCAACATGCACAACTGCAGCAACAGCTCCCAAACCGAAGGAGCCAGGACCCAAAGACCTAGCTGGCCTGAAGAGTCCCCACGGGGCCCCCAAACAGCCCCTCTCCATTTGGGTCTGGGGGCTTTCGTTGGGCCGGGAACCTGGGAGCTACCTGCAAGGTTGCAGTTCGCGGCCCGAGAAGCACTCTCCGGCCAACATGCCCAACGTCCAGCAACAGCTCCCAAACCGAAGGAGCCAGGACCCAAAGACCTAGCTGGCCTGAAGGGGCCCCAGGGGGCCCCCAAGCAGCCCCTCTCCATTTGGGTCTGGGGGCTTTCGTTGGGCCGGGAACCTGGGAGCTACCTACAAGGTTGCAATTCGCGGCCCGAGAAGCACTCTCCGGCCAACATGCCCAACTGCAGCAACAGCTCCCAAACCGAAGGAGCCAGGACCCAAAGACCTAGCTGGCCTGAAGGGGCCCCAGGGGGCCCCCAAACAGCCCCTCTCCATTTGGGTCTGGGGGCTTTCGTTGGGCCAGGGACATGGGAGCTACCTGCAAGGTTGCAGTTCGCAGCCCGAGAAGCACTCTCCGGCCAACATGCCCAACGTCCACCAACAGCTCCCAAACCGAAGGAGCCAGGACCCAAAGACCTAGCTGGCCTGAAGGGCCCCCAGGGGGCCCCCAAGCAGCCCCTCTCAATTTGGCTCTGTGGGCTTTCGTTGGGCCTGGGACATGGGAGGTACCTGCAAGGTTGCAGTTCGCAGCCCGAGAAGCACTCTCCGGCCAACATGCCCAACGTCCAGCAACAGCTCCCAAACCCAAGGAGCCAGGACCCAAAGACCTAGCTGGCCTGAAGGGCCCCCAGGGGGCCCCCAAGCAGCCCCTCTCCATTTCGGTCTGGGGGCTTTCGTTGGGCCGGGGACCTGGGAGGTACCTGCAAGGTTGCAGTTCGCGGCCCGAGAAGCACTCTCCGGCCAACATGCCCAACTGCAGCAACAGCTCCCAAAGCGAAGGAGTCAGGACCCAAAGACCTAGCTGGCCTGAAGGGCCCCCAGGGGGCCCCCAAGCAGCCCCTCTCAATTTGGGTCTGGGGGCTTTCGTTGGGCCTGTGACCTGGGAGGTACCTGCAAGGTTGCAGTTCGCAGCCCGAGAAGCACTCTCCGGCCAACATGCCCAACGTCCACAAACAGCTCCCAAACCGAAGGAGCCAGGACACAAAGACCTAGCTGGCCTGAAGAGTCCCCAGGGGGCCCCCAAACAGCCCCTCTCAATTTGGGTCTGGGGGCTTTAGTTGGGCATGGAACCTGGGAGGTACCTGCAAGGTTGCAGTTCGCGGCCCGAGAAGCACTCTCCGGCCAACATGCCCAACGTCCACCAACAGCTCCCAAACCAAAGGAGCCAGGACCCAAAGACCTAGCTGGCCTGAAGGGCCCCCAGGGGGCCCCCAAGCAGCCCCTCTCAATTTGGGTCTGGGGGCTTTCGTTGGGCCGGGAACCTGGGAGCTACCTGCAAGGTTGCAGTTCGCGGCCCGAGAAGCACTCTCCGGCCAACATGCCCAACGTCCAGCAACAGCTCCCAAAGCGAAGGAGCCAGGACCCAAAGACCTAGCTGGCCTGAAGGGCCCCCAGGGGGCCCCCAAGCAGCCCCTCTCCATTTGGGTCTGGGGGCTTTCGTTGGGCCGGGGACCTGGGAGCTACCTGCAAGGTTGCAGTTCGCAGCCCGAGAAGCACTCTCCGGACAACATGCCCAACGTCCAGCAACAGCTCCCAAACCGAAGGAGCCAGGACCCAAAGACCTAGCTGGCCTGAAGGGCACCCAGGGGGCACCCAAGCAGCCCCTCTCAATTTGGGTCTGGGGGCTTTCGTTGGTCCGGTGACATGGGAGGTACCTGCAAGTTTGCAGTTCACGTACCGAGAAGCACTCTCCGGCCAACATGCCCAACGTCCAGCAACAGCTCCCAAACCGAAGGAGCCAGGACCCAAAGACCTAGCTGGCCTGAAGGGGCCCCAGGGGGCCCCCAAACAGCCCCTCTCCATTTGGGTCTGGGGGCTTTCGTTGGGCCGGGAACCTGGGAGAATCCTGCAAGGTTGCAGTTCGCGGCCCGAGAAGCACTCTCCGGCCAACATACCAAACGTCCAGCAACAGCTCCCAAACCGAAGGAGCCAGGACCCAAAGACCTAGCTGGCCTGAAGGGCCCCCAGGGGGCCCCCAAGCAGCCCCTCTCCATTTCGGTCTGGGGGCTTTCGTTGGGCCGGGGACCTGGGAGGTGCCTGCAAGGTTGCAGTTCGCAGCCCGAGAAGCACTCTCCGGCCAACATGCCCAACGTCCAGCAACAGCTCCCAAACCCAAGGAGCCAGGACCCAAAGACCTAGCTGGCCTGAAGGGTCCCCAGGGGGCCCGCAAACAGCCCCTCTCCATTTGGGTCTGGGGGCTTTCGTTGGGCTGGGAACCTGGGAGCTACCTGCAAGGTTGCAGTTCGACGCCCGAGAAGCACTCTCCGGCCAACATGCCCAACGTCCAACAACAGCTCCCAAACCGAAGGAGCCAGGACCCAAAGACCTAGCTGGCCTGAAGGGCCCCCAGGGGGCCCCCAAACAGCCCCTCTCCATTTGGGTCTGGGGGCTTTCGTTGGGCCGGGGACCTGGGAGGTACCTGCAAGGTTGCAGATCGCAGCCCGAGAAGCACTCTCCGGCCAACATGCCCAACTGCAGCAACAGCTCCCAAACCGAAGGAGTCAGGACCCAAAGACCTAGCTGGCCTGAAGGGCCCCCAGGGGGCCCCCAAGCAGCCCCTCTCAATTTGGGTCTGGGGGCTTTCGTTGGGCCTGGGACCTGGGAGGTACCTGCAAGGTTGCAGTTCGCAGCCCGAGAAGCACTCTCCGGCCAACATGCCCAACGTCCAGCAACAGCTCCCAAACCGAAGGAGCCAGGACCCAAAGACCTAGCTGGCCTGAAGGGCCCCCAGGGGGCCCCCAAGCAGCCTCTCTCCATTTTTTGTCTGGGGGCTTTCGTTGGGCCGGGGACCTGGGAGGTACCTGCAAGGTTGCAGTTCACAGCCCGAGAAGCACTCTCCGGTCAATATGCCCAACGTCCAGCAACAGCTCCCAAACCGAAGGAGCCAGGACCCAAAGACCTAGCTGGCCTGAAGGGCCCCCAGGGGGCACCCAAGCAGCCCCTCTCAATTTTGGTCTGGGGGCTTTCGTTGGGCATGGAACCTGGGAGCTACCTGCAAGGTTGCATTTCGCAGCCCGAGAAGCACTATCCGGCCAACATGCCCAACTGCAGCAACAGCTCCCAAACCGAAGAAGACAGGCCCCAAAGAAATAGCTGACCTCGAGGGTCCCCAGGAGGCCCGAAATCAGCCCCTCTCAATTTTGGTCTGGGGGCTTTCGTTGGGCCGGGGACCTGGGAGGTGCCTGCAAGGTTGCAGTTCGCAGCCCGAGAAGCACTCTCCGGTCAACATGCCCAACGTCCAGCAACAGCTCCCAAACCCAAGGAGCCAGGACCCAAAGACCTAGCTGGCCTGAAGGGTCCCCAGGGGGCCCGCAAACAGCCCCTCTCAATTTGGGTCTGGGGTCTTTCGTTGGGCCGCGAACCTGGGAGGTACCTGCAAGGTTGCAGTTCGCGGCCCGAGAAGCACTCTCCGGCCAACATGCCCAACTGCAGCAACAGCTCCCAAACCGAAGGAGCCAGGACCCAAAGATCTAGCTGGCCTGAAGGGCCCCCAGGGGGCCCCCAAGCAGCCCCTCTCCATTTGGGTCTGGGGGCTTTCGTTGGGCCTGGGACCTGGGAGGTACCTGCAAGGTTGCAGTTCGTAGCCCGAGAAGCACTCTCCGGCCAACATGCCCAACGTCCAGCAACAGCTCCCAAACCGAAGGAGCCAGGACCCAAAGACCTAGCTGGCCTGAAGGGTCCCTAGGGAGCCCCAAAACAGCCCCTCTCCATTTGGGTCTGGGGGCTTTCGTTGGGCATGAGCCTGGGAGCTACCTGCAAGGTTGCAGTTCGCGGCCCGAGAAGCACTCTCCGGTCAACATGCCCAACTGCAGCAACAGCTCCCAAACCGAAGGAGTCAGGACCCAAAGACCTAGCTGGCCTGAAGGGCCCCCAGGGGGCCCCCAAGCAGCCCCTCTCCATTTGGGTCTGGGGGCTTTCGTTGGGCCGGGAACCTGGGAGCTACCTGCAAGGTTGCAGTTCACGGCCCGAGAACGACTCTCCGGCCAACACGCCAAACGTCCAGCAACAGCTCCCAAACCGAAGGAGCCAGGACCCAAAGACCTAGCTGGCCTGAAGGGCCCCCAGGGGGCCCCCAAGCAGCCCCTCTCAATTTGGGTCTGGGGGCTTTCGTTGGGCATGGAACCTGGGAGGTACCTGCAAGGTTACAGTTCGCGGCCCGAGAAGCACTCTCCGGCCAACATGCCCAACGTCCAGCAACAGCTCCCAAACCGAAGGAGCCAGGACCCAAAGACCTAGCTGGCCTGAAGGGCCCCCAGGGGGCCCCCAAACAGCCCCTCTCAATTTTGGTCTGGGGGCTTTCGTTGGGCCGGGGACCTGGGAGGTACCTGAAAGTTTGAAGTTCGCAGCCCGAGAAGCACTCTCCGGCCAACATGCCCAACGTCCAGCAACAGCTCCCAAACCGAAGGAGCCAGGCCCCAAAGAAATAGCTGGCCTCGAGGGTCCCCAGGAGGCCCGAAAGCAGCCCCTCTCAATTTTGGTCTGGGGGCTTTCGTTGGGCCGGGGACCTGGGAGGTGCCTGCAAGGTTGCAGTTCGCGGCCCGAGAAGCACTCTCCGGCCAACATGCCCAACGTCCAGCAACAGCTCCCAAACCGAAGGAGCCAGGACCCAAAGACCTAGCTGGCATGACGGGTCCCCAGGGGGCCCGCAAACAGCCCCTCTCAATTTGGGTCTGGGGGCTTTCGTTGGGCATGGAACCTGGGAGGTACCTGCAAGGTTGCAGTTCGCGGCCCGAGAAGCACTCTCCGGCCAACATGCCCAACTGCAGCAACAGCTCCCAAACCGAAGGAGCCAGGACCCAAAGACCTAGCTGGCCTGAAGGGCCCCCAGGGGGCCCCCAAGCAGCCCCTCTCCATTTGGGTCTGGGGGCTTTCGTTGGGCCGGGGACCTGGGAGCTACCTGCAAGGTTGCAGTTCGCAGCCCGAGAAGCACTCTCCGTTCAACATGCACAACTGCAGCAACAGCTCCCAAACCGAAGGAGCCAGGACCCAAAGACCTAGCTGGCCTGAAGGGCCCCCAGGGGGCCCCCAAGTAGCCCCTCTCCATTTGGGTCTGGGGGCTTTCGTTGGGCCAGGGACCTGGGAGGTACCTGCAAGGTTGCAGTTCACGGCCCGAGAACGACTCTCCGGCCAACATGCCCAACGTCCAGGAACAGCTCCCAAACCGAAGGAACCAGGACCCAAAGACCTAGCTGGCCTGAAGGGGCCCCCTGGGGGCACCCAAGCAGCCCCTCTCCATTTGGGTCTGGGGGCTTTCGTTGGGCCGGGAACCTGGGAGCTACCTGCAAGGTTGCAGCTCGAGGCCCGAGAAGCACTCACCGGCCAACATGCCCAACTGCAGCAACAGCTCCCAAACCGAAGGAGCCAGGACACAAAGACCTAGCTGGCCTGAAGGGCACTCAGGGGGCCCCCAGGTAGCCTCTCTCAATTTGGGTCTGGGGGCTTTCGTTGGGCCGGGGACATGGGAGGTACCTGCAAGGTTGCAGTTCGCAGCCCGAGAAGCACGCTCCGGCCAACATGCCCAACGTCCAGCAACAGCTCCCAAACCGAAGGAGCCAGGACCCAAAGACCTAGCTGGCCTGAAGGGCCCCCAGGGGGCCCCCAAGCAGCCCCTCTCAATTTGGGTCTGGGGGCTTTCGTTGGGCCGGGGACCTGGGAGGTACCTGCAAGGTTGCAGTTCACGGCCTGAGAAGCACTCTCCGACCAACATGCCCAACGTCCAGCAACAGCTCCCAAACCGAAGGAGCCAGGACCCAAAGACCTAGCTGGCCTGAAGGGGCCCCAGGGGGCCCCCAAACAGCCCCTCTCCATTTGGGTCTGGGGGCTTTCGTTGGGCCGGGAACCTGGGAGCTACCTGCAAGGTTGCAGTTCTCGGCCCGAGAAGCAGTCTCCGGCCAACATGCACAACTGCAGCAACAGCTCCCAAACCGAAGGAGCCAGGACCCAAAGACCTAGCTGGCCTGAAGGGCCCCCAGGGGGCCCCCAAGCAGCCCCTCTCCATTTGGGTCTGGGGGCTTTCGTTGGGCCGGGGACCTGGGAGTTACATGCAAGGTTGCAGTTCACGGCCCGAGAAGCACTCTCCGGCCAACATGCCCAACTGCAGCAACAGCTCCCAAACCAAAGGAGCCAGGACCCAAAGACCTAGCTGGCCTGAAGGGCCCCCAGGGGGCCCCCAAGCAGCCCCTCTCCATTTGGGTCTGGGGGCTTTCGTTGGGCCTGGGACCTGGGAGGTACCTGCAAGGTTACAGTTCGCAGCCCGAGAAGCACTCTCCGGTCAACATGCCCAACGTCCAGCAACAGCTCCCAAACCGAAGGAGCCAGGACCCAAAGACCTAGCTGGCCTGAAGGGCCCCCAGGGGGCACCCAAGCAGCCCCTCTCAATTTTGGTCTGGGGGCTTTCGTTGGGCATATAACCTGGGAGGTATCTGAAAGGTTGCATTTCGCAGCACGAGAAGCACTCTCCGGCCAACATGCCCAACTGCAGCAACAGCTCCCAAACCGAAGGAGCCAGGCCCCAAAAAAATAGCTGGCCTCGAGGGTCCCCAGGAGGCCCGAAAGCAGCCCCTCTCAATTTTGGTCTGGGGGCTTTCGTTGGGCCGGGAACCTGGGAGGTGCCTGCAAGGTTGCAGTTCTCAGCCCGAGAAGCACTCTCCGGCCAACATGCCCAACTGCAGCAACAGCTCCCAAACCGAAGGAGCCAGGACCCAAAGACCTAGCTGGCATGACGGGTCCCCAGGGGGCCCGCAAACAGCCCCTCTCAATTTGGGTCTGGGGGCTTTCGTTGGGCATGGAACCTGGGAGGTACCTGCAAGGTTGCAGTTCGCGGCCCGAGAAGCACTCTCCGGCCAACATGCCCAACTGCAGCAACAGCTCCCAAACCGAAGGAGCCAGGACCCAAAGACCTAGCTGGCCTGAAGGGCCCCCAGGGGGCCCCCAAGCAGCCCCTCTCCATTTGGGTCTGGGGGCTTTCGTTGGGCCGGGGACCTGGGAGCTACCTGCAAGGTTGCAGTTCGCAGCCCGAGAAGCACTCTCCGTTCAACATGCACAACTGCAGCAACAGCTCCCAAACCGAAGGAGCCAGGACCCAAAGACCTAGCTGGCCTGAAGGGCCCCCAGGGGGCCCCCAAGTAGCCCCTCTCCATTTGGGTCTGGGGGCTTTCGTTGGGCCAGGGACCTGGGAGGTACCTGCAAGGTTGCAGTTCACGGCCCGAGAACGACTCTCCGGCCAACATGCCCAACGTCCAGGAACAGCTCCCAAACCGAAGGAACCAGGACCCAAAGACCTAGCTGGCCTGAAGGGGCCCCCTGGGGGCACCCAAGCAGCCCCTCTCCATTTGGGTCTGGGGGCTTTCGTTGGGCCGGGAACCTGGGAGCTACCTGCAAGGTTGCAGCTCGAGGCCCGAGAAGCACTCACCGGCCAACATGCCCAACGTCCAACAACAGCTCCCAAACCGAAGGAGCCAGGACCCAAAGACCTAGCTGGCCTGAAGGGCCCCCAGGTGGCCCCCAAGCAGCCCCTCTCAATTTGGGTCTGGGGGCTTTCGTTGGCCCGGGGATCTGGGAGGTACCTGAAAGGTTGAAGTTCGCGGCCCGAGAAGCACTCTCCGGCCAACATGCCCAACTGCAGCAACAGCTCCCAAACCGAAGGAGCCAGGACACAAAGACCTAGCTGGCCTGAAGGGCACTCAGGGGGCCCCCAGGTAGCCTCTCTCAATTTGGGTCTGGGGGCTTTCGTTGGGCCGGGGACATGGGAGGTACCTGCAAGGTTGCAGTTCGCAGCCCGAGAAGCACGCTCCGGCCAACATGCCCAACGTCCAGCAACAGCTCCCAAACCGAAGGAGCCAGGACCCAAAGACCTAGCTGGCCTGAAGGGCCCCCAGGGGGCCCCCAAGCAGCCCCTCTCAATTTGGGTCTGGGGGCTTTCGTTGGGCCGGGGACCTGGGAGGTACCTGCAAGGTTGCAGTTCACGGCCCGAGAAGCACTCTCCGACCAACATGCCCAACGTCCAGCAACAGCTCCCAAACCGAAGGAGCCAGGACCCAAAGACCTAGCTGGCCTGAAGGGGCCCCAGGGGGCCCCCAAACAGCCCCTCTCCATTTGGGTCTGGGGGCTTTCGTTGGGCCGGGAACCTGGGAGCTACCTGCAAGGTTGCAGTTCGCGGCCCGAGAAGCAGTCTCCGGCCAACATGCCCAACTGCAGCAACAGCTCCCAAACCGAAGGAGCCAGGACCCAAAGACCTAGCTGGCCTGAAGGGCCCCCAGGGGGCCCCCAAGCAGCCCCTCTCCATTTGGGTCTGGGGGCTTTCGTTGGGCCGGGGACCTGGGAGTTACATGCAAGGTTGCAGTTCACGGCCCGAGAAGCACTCTCCGGCCAACATGCCCAACTGCAGCAACAGCTCCCAAACCAAAGGAGCCAGGACCCAAAGACCTAGCTGGCCTGAAGGGCCCCCAGGGGGCCCCCAAGCAGCCCCTCTCCATTTGGGTCTGGGGGCTTTCGTTGGGCCTGGGACCTGGGAGGTACCTGCAAGGTTACAGTTCGCAGCCCGAGAAGCACTCTCCGGTCAACATGCCCAACGTCCAGCAACAGCTCCCAAACCGAAGGAGCCAGGACCCAAAGACCTAGCTGGCCTGAAGGGCCCCCAGGGGGCACCCAAGCAGCCCCTCTCAATTTTGGTCTGGGGGCTTTCGTTGGGCATATAACCTGGGAGGTATCTGAAAGGTTGCATTTCGCAGCACGAGAAGCACTCTCCGGCCAACATGCCCAACTGCAGCAACAGCTCCCAAACCGAAGGAGCCAGGCCCCAAAAAAATAGCTGGCCTCGAGGGTCCCCAGGAGGCCCGAAAGCAGCCCCTCTCAATTTTGGTCTGGGGGCTTTCGTTGGGCCGGGAACCTGGGAGGTGCCTGCAAGGTTGCAGTTCTCAGCCCGAGAAGCACTCTCCGGCCAACATGCCCAACTGCAGCAACAGCTCCCAAACCCAAGGAGCCAGGACCCAAAGACCTAGCTGGCCTGAAGGGTCCCCAGGGGGCCCCCAAGCAGCCCCTCTCAATTTGGGTCTGGGGGCTTTCGTTGGGCATGGAACCTGGGAGGTACCTGCAAGGTTGCAGTTCGCGGCCCGAGAAGCACTCTCCGGCCAACATGCCCAACTGCAGCAACAGCTCCCAAACCGAAGGAGCCAGGACCCAAAGACCTAGCTGGCCTGAAGGGCCCCCAGGGGGCCCCCAAGCAGCCCCTCTCCATTTGGGTCTGGGGGCTTTCGTTGGGCCGGGGACCTGGGAGCTACCTGCAAGGTTGCAGTTCGCAGCCCGAGAAGCACTCTCCGGTCAACATACCCAACTGCAGCAACAGC
Organism: Gallinula chloropus; assembly: GCF_964237585.1. Taxonomy (NCBI): domain Eukaryota; kingdom Metazoa; phylum Chordata; class Aves; order Gruiformes; family Rallidae; genus Gallinula; species Gallinula chloropus. The sequence goes on from NW_028168779.1 coordinate 562,034, forward strand.
TCCCAAACTGAAGGAGCCAGGACACAAAGACCTAGCTGGCCTGAAGGGGCCCCAGGGGGCCCCCAAGCAGCCCCTCTCCATTTGGGTCTGGGGGCTTTCGTTGGGCCTGGGACCTGGGAGGTACCTGCAAGGTTGCAGTTCGCAGCCCGAGAAGCACTCTCCGGCCAACATGCCCAACGTCCAGCAACAGCTCCCAAACCGAAGGAGCCAGGACCCAAAGACCTAGCTGGCCTGAAGGGCCCCCAGGGGGCCCCCAAGCAGCCTCTCTCCATTTGGGTCTGGGGGCTTTCGTTGGGCCGGGGATCTGGGAGGTACCTGCAAGGTTGCAGTTCGCAGCCCGAGAAGCACTCTCCGGTCAACATGCCCAACGTCCAGCAACAGCTCCCAAACCGAAGGAGCCAGGACCCAAAGACCTAGCTGGCCTGAAGGGCCCCCAGGGGGCACCCAAGCAGCCCCTCTCAATTTTGGTCTGGGGGCTTTCGTTGGGCATGGAACCTGGGAGCTACCTGCAAGGTTGCATTTCGCAGCCCGAGAAGCACTCTCCGGCCAACATGCCCAACTGCAGCAACAGCTCCCAAACCGAAGGAGCCAGGCCCCAAAGAAATAGCTGACCTCGAGGGTCCCCAGGAGGCCCGAAAGCAGCCCCTCTCAATTTTGGTCTGGGGGCTTTCGTTGGGCCGGGGACCTGGGAGGTGCCTGCAAGGTTGCAGTTCGCAGCCCGAGAAGCACTCTCCGGCCAACATGCCCAACGTCCAGCAACAGCTCCCAAACCGAAGGAGCCAGGACCCAAAGACCTAGCTGGCCTGAAGGGTCCCCAGGGGGCCCGCAAACAGCCCCTCTCAATTTGGGTCTGGGGTCTTTCGTTGGGCCGCGAACCTGGGAGGTACCTGCAAGGTTGCAGTTCGCGGCCCGAGAAGCACTCTCCGGCCAACATGCCCAACTGCAGCAACAGCTCCCAAACCGAAGGAGCCAGGACCCAAAGATCTAGCTGGCCTGAAGGGCCCCCAGGGGGCCCCCAAGCAGCCCCTCTCCATTTGGGTCTGGGGGCTTTTGTTGGGCCGGGGACATGGGATGTACCTGCAAGGTTGCAGTTCGCAGCCCGAGAAGCACTCTCCGGTCAACATGCCCAACGTCCAGCAACAGCTCCCAAACCGAAGGAGCCAGGACCCAAAGACCTAGCTGGCCTGAAGGGGCCCTAGGGGGCCCCCAAACAGCCCCTCTCCATTTGGGTCTGGGGGCTTTCGTTGGGCATGAGCCTGGGAGGTACCTGCAAGGTTGCAGTTCGCGGCCCGAGAAGCACTCTCCGGCCAACATGCCCAACTGCAGCAACAGCTCCCAAACCGAAGGAGTCAGGACCCAAAGACCTAGCTGGCCTGAAGGGCCCCCAGGGGGCCCCCAAGCAGCCCCTCTCCATTTGGGTCTGGGGCTTTCGTTGGGCCGGGAACCTGGGAGCTACCTGCAAGGTTGCAGTTCACGGCCCGAGAACGACTCTCCGGCCAACACGCCAAACGTCCAGCAACAGCTCCCAAACCGAAGGAGCCAGGACCCAAAGACCTAGCTGGCCTGAAGGGCCCCCAGGGGGCCCCCAAGCAGCCCCTCTCAATTTGGGTCTGGGGGCTTTCGTTGGGCCGGGGATCTGGGAGGTACCTGCAAGGTTACAGTTCGCGGCCCGAGAAGCACTCTCCGGCCAACATGCCCAACGTCCAGCAACAGCTCCCAAACCGAAGGAGCCAGGACCCAAAGACCTAGCTGGCCTGAAGGGCCCCCAGGGGGCCCCCAAACAGCCCCTCTCCATTTGGGTCTGGGGGCTTTCGTTGGGCCGGGAACCTGGAAGGTACCTGCAAGGTTGCAGTTCGCGGCCCGAGAAGCACTCTCCGGCCAACATGCCCAACTGCAGCAACAGCTCCCAAACCGAAGGAGCCAGGACCCAAAGACCTAGCTGGCCTCGAGGATCCCCAGGAGGCCCGAAAGCAGCCCCTCTCAATTTTGGTCTGGGGGCTTTCGTTGGGCCGGGGACCTGGGAGGTGCCTGCAAGGTTGCAGTTCGCGGCCCGAGAAGCACTCTCCGGCCAACATGCCCAACGTCCAGCAACAGCTCCCAAACCGAAGGAGCCAGGACCCAAAGACCTAGCTGGCATGACGGGTCCCCAGGGGGCCCGCAAACAGCCCCTCTCAATTTGGGTCTGGGGGCTTTCGTTGGGCATGGAACCTGGGAGGTACCTGCAAGGTTGCTGTTCGCGGCCCGAGAAGCACTCTCCGGCCAACATGCACAACTGCAGCAACAGCTCCCAAACCGAAGGAGCCAGGACCCAAAGACCTAGCTGGCCTGAAGGGCCCCCAGGGGGCCCCCAAGCAGCCCCTCTCCATTTGGGTCTGGGGGCTTTCGTTGGGCCGGGGACCTGGGAGCTACCTGCAAGGTTGCAGTTCGCAGCCCGAGAAGCACTCTCCGGTCAACATGCACAACTGCAGCAACAGCTCCCAAACCGAAGGAGCCAGGACCCAAAGACCTAGCTGGCCTGAAGGGCCCCCAGGGGGCCCCCAAGCAGCCCCTCTCCATTTGGGTCTGGGGGCTTTCGTTGGGCCGGGGACCTGTGAGCTACCTGCAAGGTTGCAGTTCACGGCCCGAGAACGACTCTCCGGCCAACATGCCCAACGTCCAGGAACAGCTCCCAAACCGAAGGAACCAGGACCCAAAGACCTAGCTGGCCTGAAGGGGCCCCCTGGGGGCACCCAAGCAGCCCCTCTCCATTTGGGTCTGGGGGCTTTCGTTGGGCCGGGAACCTGTGAGCTACCTGCAAGGTTGCAGTTCGAGGCCCGAGAAGCACTCACCGGCCAACATGCCCAACGTCCAACAACAGCTCCCAAACCGAAGGAGCCAGGACCCAAAGACCTAGCTGGCCTGAAGGGCCCCCAGGGGGCCCCCAAACAGCCCCTCTCAATTTGGGTCTGGGGGCTTTCGTTGGCCCGGGGATCTGGGAGGTACCTGAAAGGTTGAAGTTCGCGGCCCGAGAAGCACTCTCCGGCCAACATGCCCAACTGCAGCAACAGCTCCCAAACCGAAGGAGCCAGGACCCAAAGACCTAGCTGGCCTGAAGGGCCCTCAGGGGGCCCCCAGGTAGCCTCTCTCAATTTGGGTCTGGGGGCTTTCGTTGGGCCGGGGACATGGGAGGTACCTGCAAGGTTGCAGTTCGCAGCCCGAGAAGCACTCTCCGGCCAACATGCCCAACGTCCAGCAACAGCTCCCAAAGCGAAGGAGCCAGGACCCAAAGACCTAGCTGGCCTGAAGGGCCCCCAGGGGGCCCCCAAACAGCCCCTCTCAATTTGGGTCTGGGGGCTTTCGTTGGGCCGGGAACCTGGGAGGTACCTGCAAGGTTGCAGTTCGCGGCCCGAGAAGCACTCTCCGGCCAACATGCCCAACTGCAGCAACAGCTCCCAAACCGAAGGAGCCAGGACCCAAAGACCTAGCTGGCCTGAAGGGCCCCCAGGGGGCCCCCAAGCAGCCCCTCTCCATTTGGGTCTGGGGGCTTTCGTTGCGCCGGGGACCTGGGAGGTACATGCAAGGTTGCAGATCGCAGCCCGAGAAGCACTCTCCGGCCAACATGCACAACTGCAGCAAAAGCTCCCAAACCGAAGGAGCCAGGACCCAAAGACCTAGCTGGCCTGAAGGGCCCCCAGGGGGCCCCCAAACAGCCCCTCTCTATTTGGGTCTGGGGGCTTTCGTTGGGGATGGAACCTGGGAGGTATTTGAAAGGTTGCAGTTCGCAGCCTGAGAAGCACTCTCCGGCCAACATGCCCAACTGCAGCAACAGCTCCCAAACCAAAGGAGCCAGGACCCAAAGACCTAGCTGGCCTGAAGAGTCCCCAAGGGGCCCCCATGCAGCCCCTCTCCATTGGGGTCTGGGGGCTTTCGTTGGGCATGGAACCTGGGAGGTACCTGCAAGGTTGCAGTTCGCGGCCCGAGAAGCACTCTCCGGCCATCATGCCAAACGTCCAGCAACAGCTCCCAAACCGAAGGAGCCAGGACCCAAAGACCTAGCTGGCCTGAAGAGTCCACAGGGGGCCCCCAAACAGCCCCTCTCCATTTGGGTCTGGGGGCTTTCGTTGGGCCGGGAACCTGGGAGCTACCTGCAAGGTTGCAGTTCGCAGCCCGAGAAGCACTCTCCAGCCAACATGCCCAACGTCCAGCAACAGCTCCCAAACCCAAGGAGCCAGGACCCAAAGACCTAGCTGGCCTGAAGGGGCCCCCAGGGGGCCCCCAAACAGCCCCTCTCCATTTGGGTCTGGGGGCTTTCTTTGGGCCGGGAACCTGGGAGCTATCTGCAAGTTTGCAGTTCGCGGCCCCAGAAGCACTCTCCGGTCAACATGCCCAACGTCCAGCAACAGCTCCCAAACCGAAGGAGCCAGGACCCAAAGACCTAGCTGGCCTGAAGGGCCCCCAGGGGGCCCCCAAGCAGCCCCTCTCAATTTGGGTCTGGGGGCTTTCGTTGGGCCTGGGACATGGGAGGTACCTGCAAGGTTGCAGTTCGCAGCCCGAGAAGCACTCTCCGGCCAACATGCCCAACTGCAGCAACAGCTCCCAAACCGAAGGAGCCAGGACCCAAAGACCTAGCTGGCCTGAAGGGCCCCCAGGGGGCCCCCAAGCAGCCCCTCTCCATTTGGGTCTGGGGGCTTTCGTTGGGCCGGGGACCTGGGAGGTACCTGCAAGGTTGCAGTTCGCAGCCCGAGAAGCACTCTCCGGTCAACATGCCCAACTGCAGCAACAGCTCCCAAACCGAAGGAGCCAGGACCCAAAGACCTAGCTGGCCTGAAGGGCCCCCAGGGGGCCCCCAAGCAGCCCCTCTCCATGTGGGTCTGGGGGCTTTCCTTGGGCCGGGAACCTGGGAGCTACCTGCAAGGTTGCAGTTCGCGGCCCGAGAAGCACTCTCCGGCCAACATGCCCAACTGCAGAAACAGCTCCCAAACCGAAGGAGCCAGGACCCAAAGACCTAGCTGGCCTGAAGGGGCCCCAGGGGGCCCCCAAACAGCCCCTCTCCATTTGGGTCTGGAGGCTTTCGTTGGGCCGGGAACCTGGGAGGTACCTGCAAGGCTGCAGTTCGCGGCCCGAGATCCACTCTCCGGCAAACATGACAAACGTCCAGCAACAGCTCCCAAACCGAAGGAGCCAGGACCCAAAGACCTAGCTGGCCTGAAGGGGCCCCAGGGGGCCCCCAAACAGCCCCTCTCCATTTGGGTCTGGGGGCTTTCGTTGGGCCTGGGACCTGGGAGGTACCTGCAAGTTTGCAGTTCGCAGCCCGAGAAGCACTCACCGGCCAACATGCCCAACTGCAGCAACAGCTCCCAAACCGAAGGAGCCAGGACCCAAAGACCTAGCTGGCCTGAAGGGCCCCCAGGGGGCCCCCAAGCAGCCCCTCTCCATTTGGGTCTGGGGGCTTTCGTTGGGCCGGGGATCTGGGAGGTACCTGCAAGGTTGCAGTTCGCAGCCCGAGAAGCACTCTCCGGCCAACATGCCCAACTGCAGCAACAGCTCCCAAACCGAAGGAGCCAGGACCCAAAGACCTAGCTGGCCTGAAGGGCCCCAAGGGGGCCCCCAAACAGCCCCTCTCCATTTGGGTCTGGGGGCTTTAGTTGGGCATGGAACCTGGGAGCTACCTGCAATGTTGCAGTTCACGGCCCGAGAGCGACTCTCCAGCCAACATGCCAAACGTCCAGCAACAGCTCCCAAACCGAAGGAGCCAGGACCCAAAGACCTAGCTGGCCTGAAGGGCCCCCAGGGGGCCCCCAAGCAGCCCCTCTCCATTTGGGTCTGGGGGCTTTCGTTGGGCCGGGAACCTCGGAGCTACCTGCAAGGTTGCAGTTCGAGGCCCGAGAAGCACTGTCCGGCCAACATGCCCAACTGCAGCAACAGCTCCCAAACCAAAGGAGCCAGGACCCAAAGACCTAGCTGGCCTGAAGTGTCCCGAAGGGGCCCCCAAGCAGCCCCTCTCTATTTGGGTCTGGGGGCTTTCGTTGGGGATGGAACCTGGGAGGTACCTGCAAGTTTACAGTTCGCAGCCTGAGAAGCACTCTCCGGCCAACATGCCCAACTGCAGCAACAGCTCCCAAACCAAAGGAGCCAGGACCCAAAGACCTAGCTGGCCTGAAGAGTCCCCAAGGGGCCCCCATGCAGCCCCTCTCCATTGGGGTCTGGGGGCTTTCGTTGGGCATGGAACCTGGGAGGTACCTGCAAGGTTGCAGTTCGTGGCCCGAGAAGCACTCTCCGGCCATCATGCCCAACGTCCAGCAACAGCTCCCAAACCGAAGGAGCCAGGACCCAAAGACCTAGCTGGCCTGAAGAGTCCACAGGGGGCCCCCAAACAGCCCCTCTCCATTTGGGTCTGGGGGCTTTCGTTGGGCCGGGAACCTGGGAGCTACCTGCAAGGTTGCAGTTCGCAGCCCGAGAAGCACTCTCCAGCCAACATGCCCAACGTCCAGCAACAGCTCCCAAACCCAAGGAGCCAGGACCCAAAGACCTAGCTGGCCTGAAGGGGCCCCCAGGGGGCCCCCAAACAGCCCCTCTCCATTTGGGTCTGGGGGCTTTCTTTGGGCCGGGAACCTGGGAGCTATCTGCAAGTTTGCAGTTCGCGGCCCCAGAAGCACTCTCCGGTCAACATGCCCAACGTCCAGCAACAGCTCCCAAACCGAAGGAGCCAGGACCCAAAGACCTAGCTGGCCTGAAGGGCCCCCAGGGGGCCCCCAAGCAGCCCCTCTCAATTTGGGTCTGGGGGCTTTCGTTGGGCCTGGGACCTGGGAGGTACCTGCAAGGTTGCAGTTCGCAGCCCGAGAAGCACTCTCCGGCCAACATGCCCAACTGCAGCAACAGCTCCCAAACCGAAGGAGCCAGGACCCAAAGACCTAGCTGGCCTGAAGGGCCCCCAGGGGGCCCCCAAGCAGCCCCTCTCCATTTGGGTCTGGGGGCTTTCGTTGGGCCGGGGACCTGGGAGCTACCTGCAAGTTTGCAGTTCGCAGCCCGAGAAGCACTCTCCGGTCAACATGCCCAACTGCAGCAACAGCTCCCAAACCGAAGGAGCCAGGACCCAAAGACCTAGCTGGCCTGAAGGGCCCCCAGGGGGCCCCCAAGCAGCCCCTCTCAATTTGGGTCTGGGGGCTTTCGTTGGGCCTGGGACCTGGGAGGTACCTGCAAGTTTGCAGTTCGCAGCCCGTGAAGCACTCTCCGGCCAACATGCCCAACGTCCAGCAACAGCTCCCAAACCGAAGGAGCCAGGACCCAAAGACCTAGCTGGCCTGAAGGGCCCCCAGGTGGCCCCCAAACAGCCCCTCTCAATTTGGGTCTGGGGGCTTTAGTTGGGCATGGAACCTGGGAGGTATCTGCAAGGTTGCAGTTCGCAGCCTGAGAAGCACTCTCCTGCCAACATGCCAAACGTCCAGCAACAGCTCCCAAACTGAAGGAGCCAGGACCCAAAGACCTAGCTGGCCTGAAGGGCCCCCAGGGGGCCCCCAAGCAGCCCCTCTCCATGTGGGTCTGGGGGCTTTCCTTGGGCCGGGAACCTGGGAGCTACCTGCAAGGTTGCAGTTCGCGGCCCGAGAAGCACTCTCCGGCCAACATGCCCAACTGCAGCAACAGCTCCCAAACCGAAGGAGCCAGGACCCAAAGACCTAGCTGGCCTGAAGGGCCCCCAGGGGGCCCCCAAGCAGCCCCTCTCAATTTGGGTCTGGGGGCTTTCGTTGGGCCGGGGATCTGGGAGGTACCTGCAAGGTTGCAGTTCGCGGCCCGAGAAGCACTCTCCGGCCAACATGCCCAACTGCAGCAACAGCTCCCAAACCGAAGGAGTCAGGACCCAAAGACCTAGCTGGCCTGAAGGGCCCCAAGGGGGGCCCCCAAACAGCCCCTCTCCATTTGGGTCTGGGGGCTTTCGTTGGGCCGGGAACCTGGGAGCTACCTGCAATGTTGCAGTTCACGGCCCGAGAGCGACTCTCCAGCCAACATGCCCAACGTCCAGCAACAGCTCCCAAACCGAAGGAGCCAGGACCCAAAGACCTAGCTGGCCTGAAGGGCCCCCAGGGGGCCCCCAAACAGCCCCTCTCAATTTGGGTCTGGGGTATTTCGTTGGGCCGGGGATCTGGGAGCTACCTGAAAGGTTGAATTTCGCAGCTTGAGAAGCACTCTCCGGCCAACATGCCCAACGTCCACCAACAGCTCCCAAACCGAAGGAGCCAGGACCCAAAGACCTAGCTGGCCTGAAGGGGCCCCAGGGGGCCCCCAAGCAGCCCCCCTCAATTTGGGTCTGGGGGCTTTCGTTGGGCCGGGAACCTGGGAGCTACCTGCAAGGTTGCAGTTCGCGGCCCGAGAAGCACTCTCCGGCCAACATGCCCAACTGCAGCAACAGCTCCCAAACCGAAGGAGCCAGGACCCAAAGACCTAGCTGGCCTGAAGGGCCCCCAGGGGGCCCCCAAGCAGCCCCTCTCCATTTTTGTCTGCGGGCTTTCGTTGGGCCGGGGACCTGGGAGGTACCTGCAAGTTTGCAGTTCGCAGCCCGAGAAGCTCTCTCCGGTCAACATGCCCAACTGCAGAAACAGCTCCCAAACCGAAGGAGCCAGGACCCAAAGACCTAGCTGGCCTGAAGGGGCCCCAGGGGGCCCCCAAACAGCCCCTCTCCATTTGAGTCTGGGGGCTTTCGTTGGGCCGGGAACCTGGGAGGTACCTGCAAGGTTGCAGTTCGCGGCCCGAGAACCACTCTCCGGCCAACATGCCCAACGTCCAGCAACAGCTCCCAAACCGAAGGAGCCAGGACCCAAAGACCTAGCTGGCCTGAAGGGGCCCCAGGGGGCCCCCAAGCAGCCCCTCTCCATTTGGGTCTGGGGGCTTTCGTTGGGCCGGGAACCTGGGAGGTACCTGCAAGGTTGCAGTTCTCAGCCCGAGAAGCACTCTCCGGCCAACATGCCCAACTGCAGCAACAGCTCCCAAACCGAAGGAGCCAGGACCCAAAGACCTAGCTGGCCTGAAGGGCCCCCAGGGGTCCCCCAAGGAGCCCCTCTCCATTTGGGTCTGCGGGCTTTCGTTGGGCCGGGGACCTGGGAGCTACCTGCAAGGTTGCAGTTCGCGGCCCGAGAAGCACTCTCCGGCCAACATGCCCAACGTCCAGCAACAGCTCCCAAACCGAAGGAGCCAGGACCCAAAGACCTAGCTGGCCTGAAGGGCCCCCAGGGGGCCCCCAAGCAGCCCCTCTCAATTTGGGTCTGGGGGCTTTCGTTGGTCATGGAACCTGGGAGGTACATGCAAGGTTACAGTTCGCGGCCCGAGAAGCACTCTCCGGTCAACATGCCCAACTGCAGCAACAGCTCCCAAACCGAAGGAGCCAGGACCCGAAGAAATAGCTGGCCTGGAGGGTCCCCAGGGGGCCCGCAAGCAGCCCCTCTCAATTTTAGTCTAGGGGCTTTCGTTGGGCCGGGAACCTGGGACGTGCCTGTAAGGTTGCAGTTCGCGGCCCGAGAAGCACTCTCCGGCCAACATGCCAAACGTCCAGCAACAGCTCCCAAACCCAAGGAGCCAGGACCCAAAGACCTAGCTGGCCTGAAGGGCCCCCAGGATGCCCCCAAGCAGACCCTCTCCATTTGGGTCTGGGGGCTTTCGTTGGGCCTGGAACCTGGGAGGAACCTGCAAGGTTGCAGTTCGCAGCCCGAGAAGCACTCTCCGGCCAACATGCACAACTGCAGCAACAGCTCCCAAACCGAAGGAGCAAGGACCCAAAGACCTAGCTGGCCTGAAGGGCCCCCAGGGGGCCCCCAAGCAGCCCCTCTCAATTTGGGTCTGGGGGCTTTCGTTTCGCCTGGGACCTGGGAGGTACCTGCAAGGTTGCAGTTCGCAGCCCGAGAAGCACTCTCCGGCCAACATGCCCAACGTCCAGCAACAGCTCCCAAACCGAAGGAGCCAGGACCCAAAGACCTAGCTGGCCTGAAGGGCCCACAGGGGGCCCCCAAGCAGCCCCTCTCCATTTGGGTCTGGGGGCTTTCGTTGGGCCGGGAACCTGGGAGGTACCTGCAAGGTTGCAGTTCACGGCCCGAGAACGACTCTCCGGCCAACATGCCCAACGTCCAGCAACAGCTCCCAAACCGAAGGAGCCAGGACCCAAAGACCTAGCTGGCCTGAAGGGGCCCCAGGGGGCCCCCAAGCAGCCCCTCTCCATTTGGGTCTGGGGGCTTTCGTTGGGCCGGGAACCTGGGAGCTACCTGCAAGGTTGAAGTTCGAGGCCCGAGAAGCACTCTCCGGCCAACATGCCCAACGTCCAACAACAGCTCCCAAACCGAAGGAGCCAGGACCCAAAGAAATAGCTGGCCTGAAGGGCCCCCAGGGGACCCCAAACAGCCCCTCTCCATTTGGGTCTGGGGGCTTTCGTTGGGCCGGGAACCTGGGAGCTACCTGCAAGGTTGCAGTTCGCAGCCCGAGAAGCACTCTCCGGCCAACATGCCCAACTGCAGCAACAGCTCCCAAACCGAAGGAGCCGGGACCCAAAGACCTAGCTGGCCTGAAGGGCCCCCAGGGGGCCCCCAAACAGCCCCTCTCAATTTGGGTCTGGGGGCTTTCGTTGGGCCTGGGACCTGGGAGGTACCTGCAAGTTTGCAGTTCGCAGCCCGAGAAGCACTCTCCGGCCAACATGCCCAACGTCCAGCAACAGCTCCCAAACCGAAGGAGCCAGGACCCAAAGAAATAGCTGTCCTGGAGGGTCCCCGGGGGCCCCCAAACAGCCCCTCTCCATTTGGGTCTGGGGGCTTTCCTTGGGCCGGGAACCTGGGAGCTACCTGCAAGGTTGCAGTTCGCGGCCCGAGAAGCACTCTCCGGCCAACATGCCCAACGTCCAGCAACAGCTCCCAAAGCGAAGGAGCCAGGACCCAAAGACCTAGCTGGCCTGAAGGGCCCCCAGGGGGCCCCCAAGCAGCCCCTCTCCATTTGGGTCTGGGGGCTTTCGTTGGGCCGGGGACCTGGGAGGTACCTGCAAGGTTGCAGTTCGCGGCCCGAGAAGCACTCTCCAGCCAACATGCCCAACTGCAGCAACAGCTCCCAAAGCGAAGGAGCCAGGACCCAAAGACCTAGCTGGCCTGAAGGGCCCCCAGGGGTCCCCCAAGCAGCCCCTCTCAATTTGGGTCTGGGGGCTTTCGTTGGGCCTGGGACCTGGGAGGTACCTGCAAGGTTGTAGTTCGCAGCCCGAGAAGCACTCTCCGGCCAACATGCCCAACGTCCACCAACAGCTCCCAAACCGAAGGAGCCAGGACACAAAGACCTAGCTGGCCTGAAGAGTCCCCAGGGGGCCCCCAAACAGCCCCTCTCAATTTGGGTCTGGGGGCTTTAGTTGGGCATGGAACCTGGGAGGTACCTGCAAGGTTGCAGTTCGCAGCCTGAGAAGCACTCTCCGGCCAACATGCCCAACGTCCAGCAACAGCTCCCAAACCGAAGGAGCCAGGACCCAAAGACCTAGCTGGCCTGAAGGGCCCCCAGGGGGCCCCCAAGCAGCCCCTCTCCATTTGGGTCTGGGGGCTTTCGTTGGGTCGGGAACCTGGGAGCTACCTGCAAGGTTGCAGTTCGCGGCCCGAGAAGCACTCTCCGGCCAACATGCCCAACGTGCACCAACAGCTCCCAAAGCGAAGGAGCCAGGACCCAAAGACCTAGCTGGCCTGAAGGGCCCCCAGGGGGCCCCCAAGCAGCCCCTCTCCATTTGGGTCGGGGGGCTTTCGTTGCGCCGGGGACCTGGGAGGTACCTGCAAGGTTGCAGTTCGCGGCCCGAGAAGCACTCTCCGGCCAACATGCACAACTGCAGCAACAGCTCCCAAACCGAAGGAGCCAGGACCCAAAGACCTAGCTGGCCTGAAGGGCCCCCAGGGGTCCCCCAAACAGCCCCTCTCAATTTTGGTCTGGGGGCTTTCGTTGGGCCGGGGACCTGGGAGGTACCTGCAAGTTTGCAGTTCACGTACCGAGAAGCACTCTCCGGCCAACATGCCCAACGTCCAGCAACAGCTCCCAAACCGAAGGAGCCAGGACCCAAAGACCTAGCTGGCCTGAAGGGGCCCCAGGGGGCCCCCAAACAGCCCCTCTCCATTTGGGTCTGGGGGCTTTCGTTGGGCCGGGAACCTGGGAGCTACCTGCAAGGTTGCAGTTCGCAGCCCGAGAAGCACTCTCCGGCCAACATGCCCAACTGCAGCAACAGCTCCCAAACCGAAGGAGCCAGGACCCAAAGACCTAGCTGGCCTGAAGGGCCCCCAGGGGGCCCCCAAACAGCCCCTCTCCATTTGGGTCTGGAGGCTTTCGTTGGGCCGGGAACCTGGGAGGTACCTGCAAGGTTGCAGTTCGCGGCCCGAGAACCACTCTCCGGCAAACATGCCAAACGTCCAGCAACAGCTCCCAAACCGAAGGAGCCAGGACCCAAAGACCTAGCTGGCCTGAAGGGGCCCCAGGGACCCCCAAACAGCCCCTCTCCATTTGGGTCTGGGGGCTTTCGTTGGGCCGGGAACCTGGGAGGTACCTGCAAGGTTGCAGTTCGCAGCCCGAGAAGCACTCACCGGCCAACATGCCCAACTGCAGCAACAGCTCCCAAACCGAAGGAGCCAGGACCCAAAGACCTAGCTGGCCTGAAGGGCCCCCAGGGGGCCCCCAAGCAGCCCCTCTCAATTTGGGTCTGGGGGCTTTCGTTGGGCCGGGGATCTGGGAGGTACCTGCAAGGTTGCAGTTCGCGGCCCGAGAAGCACTCTCCGGCCAACATGCCCAACTGCAGCAACAGCTCCCAAACCGAAGGAGTCAGGACCCAAAGACCTAGCTGGCCTGAAGTGCCCCCTGGGGGCCCCCAAACAGCCCCTCTCAATTTGGGTCTGGGGGCTTTCGTTGGGCCGGGGATCTGGGAGGTACCTGCAAGGTTGAAGTTCGCAGCCTGAGAAGCACTCTCCGGCCAACATGCCCAACTGCAGCAACAGCTCCCAAACCGAAGGAGCCAGGACACAAAGACCTAGCTGGCCTGAAGGGCCCCCAGGGGGCACCCAAACAGCCCCTCTCAATTTGGGTCTGGGGTCTTTCGTTGGGCCGGGGATCTGGGAGCTACCTGAAAGGTTGAATTTCGCAGCTTGAGAAGCACTCTCCGGCCAACATGCCCAACTGCAGCAACAGCTCCCAAACCGAAGGAGCCAGGACCCAAAGACCTAGCTGGCCTGAAGGGCCCCCAGGGGGCCCCCAAGCAGCCCCTCTCCATTTGGGTCTGCGGGCTTTCGTTGGGCCGGGGACCTGGGAGGTACCTGCAAGTTTGCAGTTCGCAGCCCGAGAAGCTCTCTCCGGTCAACATGCCCAACTGCAGAAACAGCTCCCAAACCGAAGGAGCCAGGACCCAAAGACCTAGCTGGCCTGAAGGGGCCCCAGGGGGCCCCCAAACAGCCCCTCTCCATTTGAGTCTGGGGGCTTTCGTTGGGCCGGGAACCTGGGAGGTACCTGCAAGGTTGCAGTTCGCGGCCCGAGAACCACTCTCCGGCCAACATGCCCAACGTCCAGCAACAGCTCCCAAACCGAAGGAGCCAGGACCCAAAGACCTAGCTGGCCTGAAGGGGCCCCAGGGGGCCCCCAAGCAGCCCCTCTCCATTTGGGTCTGGGGGCTTTCGTTGGGCCGGGAAGCTGGGAGGTACCTGCAAGGTTGCAGTTCTCAGCCCGAGAAGCACTCTCCGGCCAACATGCCCAACTGCAGCAACAGCTCCCAAAGCGAAGGAGCCAGGACCCAAAGACCTAGCTGGCCTGAAGGGCCCCCAGGGGTCCCCCAAGCAGCCCCTCTCCATTTGGGTCTGCGGGCTTTCGTTGGGCCGGGGACCTGGGAGTTACCTGCAAGGTTGCAGTTCGCGGCCCGAGAAGCACTCTCCGGCCAACATGCCCAACGTCCAGCAACAGCTCCCAAACCGAAGGAGCCAGGACCCAAAGACCTAGCTGGCCTGAAGGGCCCCCAGGGGGCCCCCAAGCAGCCCCTCTCAATTTGGGTCTGGGGGCTTTCGTTGGTCATGGAACCTGGGAGGTACATGCAAGGTTACAGTTCGCGGCCCGAGAAGCACTCTCCGGCCAACATGCCCAACTGCAGCAACAGCTCCCAAACCGAAGGAGCCAGGACCCGAAGAAATAGCTGGCCTGGAGGGTCCCCAGGGGGCCCGCAAGCAGCCCCTCTCAATTTTAGTCTAGGGGCTTTCGTTGGGCCGGGAACCTGGGACGTGCCTGTAAGGTTGCAGTTCGCGGCCCGAGAAGCACTCTCCGGCCAACATGCCAAACGTCCAGCAACAGCTCCCAAACCCAAGGAGCCAGGACCCAAAGACCTAGCTGGCCTGAAGGGCCCCCAGGATGCCCCCAAGCATACCCTCTCCATTTGGGTCTGGGGGCTTTCGTTGGGCCTGGAACCTGGGAGGAACCTGCAAGGTTGCAGTTCGCAGCCCGAGAAGCACTCTCCGGCCAACATGCCCAACTGCAGCAACAGCTCCCAAACCGAAGGAGCCAGGACCCAAAGACCTAGCTGGCCTGAAGGGCCCCCAGGGGGCCCCCAAGCAGCCCCTCTCAATTTGGGTCTGGGGGCTTTCGTTTCGCCTGGGACCTGGGAGGTACCTGCAAGGTTGCAGTTCGCAGCCCGAGAAGCACTCTCCGGACAACATGCCCAACGTCCAGCAACAGCTCCCAAACCGAAGGAGCCAGGACCCAAAGACCTAGCTGGCCTGAAGGGCCCCCAGGGGGCCCCCAAGCAGCCCCTCTCCATTTGGGTCTGGGGGCTTTCGTTGGGCCGGGAACCTGGGAGGTACCTGCAAGGTTGCAGTTCACGGCCCGAGAACGACTCTCCGGCCAACATGCCCAACGTCCAGCAACAGCTCCCAAACCGAAGGAGCCAGGACCCAAAGACCTAGCTGGCCTGAAGGGGCCCCAGGGGGCCCCCAAGCAGCCCCTCTCCATTTGGGTCTGGGGGCTTTCGTTGGGCCGGGAACCTGGGAGCTACCTGCAAGGTTGAAGTTCGAGGCCCGAGAAGCACTCTCCGGCCAACATGCCCAACGTCCAACAACAGCTCCCAAACCGAAGGAGCCAGGACCCAAAGAAATAGCTGGCCTGAAGGGCCCCCAGGGGACCCCAAACAGCCCCTCTCCATTTGGGTCTGGGGGCTTTCGTTGGGCCGGGAACCTGGGAGCTACCTGCAAGGTTGCAGTTCGCAGCCCGAGAAGCACTCTCCGGCCAACATGCCCAACTGCAGCAACAGCTCCCAAACCGAAGGAGCCGGGACCCAAAGACCTAGCTGGCCTGAAGGGCCCCCAGGGGGCCCCCAAACAGCCCCTCTCAATTTGGGTCTGGGGGCTTTCGTTGGGCCTGGGACCTGGGAGGTACCTGCAAGTTTGCAGTTCGCAGCCCGAGAAGCACTCTCCGGCCAACATGCCCAACGTCCAGCAACAGCTCCCAAACCGAAGGAGCCAGGACCCAAAGAAATAGCTGGCCTGGAGGGTCCCCGGGGGCCCCCAAACAGCCCCTCTCCATTTGGGTCTGGGGCCTTTCGTTGGGCCGGGAACCTGGGAGCTACCTGCAAGGTTGCAGTTCACGGCCCGAGAAGCACTCTCCGGCCAACATGCCAAACGTCCAGCAACAGCTCCCAAACCGAAGGAGCCAGGACCCAAAGACCTAGCTGGCCTGAAGGGCCCCCAGGGGGCCCCCAAGCAGCCCCTCTCAATTTGGGTCTGGGGGCTTTCGTTGGGCCGGGGACATGGGAGTTACCTGCAAGGTTGCAGTTCACGGCCCGAGAAGCACTCTCCGGCCAACATGCCCAACTGCAGCAACAGCTCCCAAACCGAAGGAGTCAGGACCCAAAGACCTAGCTGGCCTGAAGGGCCCCCAGGGGGCACCCAAACAGCCCCTCTCCATTTCGGTCTGGGGGCTTTCGTTGGGCCGGGGACCTGGGAGGTACTGCAAGGTTGCAGTTCGCAGCCCGAGAAGCACTCTCCGGTCAACATGCCCAACTGCAGCAACAGCTCCCAAACCCAAGGAGCCAGGACCCAAAGACCTAGCTGGCCTGAAGGGCCCCCAGGGGGCCCCCAAGCAGCCCCTCTCCATTTGGGTCTGGGGGCTTTCGTTGGGCCGGGGACCTGGGAGGTACCTGCAAGGTTGCAGTTCGCGGCCCGAGAAGCACTCTCCAGCCAACATGCCCAACTGCAGCAACAGCTCCCAAACCGAAGGAGCCAGGACCCAAAGACCTAGCTGGCCTGAAGGGCCCCCAGGGGTCCCCCAAGCAGCCCCTCTCAATTTGGGTCTGGGGGCTTTCGTTGGGCCTGGGACCTGGGAGGTACCTGCAAGGTTGTAGTTCGCAGCCCGAGAAGCACTCTCCGGCCAACATGCCCAACGTCCAGCAACAGCTCCCAAACCGAAGGAGCCAGGACACAAAGACCTAGCTGGCCTGAAGAGTCCCCAGGGGGCCCCCAAACAGCCCCTCTCAATTTGGGTCTGGGGGCTTTAGTTGGGCATGGAACCTGGGAGGTACCTGCAAGGTTGCAGTTCGCAGCCTGAGAAGCACTCTCCGGCCAACATGCCCAACGTCCAGCAACAGCTCCCAAACCGAAGGAGCCAGGACCCAAAGACCTAGCTGGCCTGAAGGGCCCCCAGGGGGCCCCCAAGCAGCCCCTCTCAATTTGGGTCTGGGGGCTTTCGTTGGGTCGGGAACCTGGGAGCTACCTGCAAGCTTGCAGTTCGCGGCCCGAGAAGCACTCTCCGGCCAACATGCCCAACGTCCACCAACAGCTCCCAAAGCGAAGGAGCCAGGACCCAAAGACCTAGCTGGCCTGAAGGGCCCCCAGGGGGCCCCCAAGCAGCCCCTCTCCATTTGGGTCTGGGGGCTTTCGTTGCGCCGGGGACCTGGGAGGTACCTGCAAGGTTGCAGTTCGCGGCCCGAGAAGCACGCTCCGGCCAACATGCACAACTGCAGCAACAGCTCCCAAACCGAAGGAGCCAGGACCCAAAGACCTAGCTGGCCTGAAGGGCCCCCAGGGGTCCCCCAAACAGCCCCTCTCAATTTGGGTCTGGGGGCTTTCGTTGGGCCGGGGACCTGGGAGGTACCTGCAAGTTTGCAGTTCACGTACCGAGAAGCACTCTCCGGCCAACATGCCCAACGTCCAGCAACAGCTCCCAAACCGAAGGAGCCAGGACCCAAAGACCTAGCTGGCCTGAAGGGGCCCCAGGGGGCCCCCAAACAGCCCCTCTCCATTTGGGTCTGGGGGCTTTCGTTGGGCCGGGAACCTGGGAGCTACCTGCAAGGTTGCAGTTCACGGCCCGAGAAGCACTCTCCGGCCAACATGCCCAACTGCAGCAACAGCTCCCAAACCGAAGGAGCCAGGACCCAAAGACCTAGCTGGCCTGAAGGGCCCCCAGGGGGCCCCCAAGCAGCCCCTCTCCATTTGGGTCTGGGGGCTTTCGTTGGGCCTGGGACATGGGAGGTACCTGCAAGTTTGCAGTTCGCGGCCCGAGAAGCACTCTCCGGCCAACATGCCCAACGTCCAACAACAGCTCCCAAACCGAAGGAGCCAGGACCCAAAGAAATAGCTGGCCTGGAGGGTCCCCGGGGGCCCCCAAACAGCCCCTCTCCATTTGGGTCTGGGGCCTTTCGTTGGGCCGGGAACCTGGGAGCTACCTGCAATGTTGCAGTTCACGGCCCGAGAAGCACTCTCCGGCCAACATACCCAACGTCCAGCAACAGCTCCCAAACCGAAGGAGCCAGGACCCAAAGACCTAGCTGGCCTGAAGGGCCCCCAGGGGTCCCCCAAACAGCCCCTCTCAATTTGGGTCTGGGGGCTTTAGTTGGGCATGGAACCTGGGAGGTACCTGCAAGGTTGCAGTTCGCAGCCTGAGAAGCACTCTCCGGCCAACATGCCCAACTGCAGCAACAGCTCCCAAACCGAAGGAGCCAGGACCCAAAGACCTAGCTGGCCTGAAGAGTCCCCACGGGGCCCCCAAACAGCCCCTCTCCATTTGGGTCTGGGGGCTTTCGTTGGGCCGGGAACCTGGGAGCTACCTACAAGGTTGCAGTTCGCGGCCCGAGAAGCACTCTCCGGCCAACATGCCCAACGTCCAGCAACAGCTCCCAAACCGAAGGAGCCAGGACCCAAAGACCTAGCTGGCCTGAAGGGCCCCCAGGGGGCCCCCAAGCAGCCCCTCTCCATTTGGGTCTGGGGGCTTTCGTTGGGCCGGGGACCTGGGAGGTACCTGCAAGGTTGCAGTTCGCGGCCCGAGAAGCACTCTCCGGCCAACATGCCCAACTGCAGCAACAGCTCCCAAACCGAAGGAGCCAGGACCCAAAGACCTAGCTGGCCTGAAGGGCCCCCAGGGGGCCCCCAAGCAGCCCCTCTCAATTTGGATCTGGGGGCTTTCGTTGGGCCTGTGACCTGGGAGGTACCTGCAAGGTTGCAGTTCGCAGCCCGAGAAGCACTCTCCGGCCAACATGCCCAACGTCCACCAACAGCTCCCAAACCGAAGGAGCCAGGACACAAAGACCTAGCTGGCCTGAAGAGTCCCTAGGGGGCCCCCAAACAGCCCCTCTCAATTTGGGTCTGGGGGCTTTAGTTGGGCATGGAACCTGGGAGGTACCTGCAAGGTTGCAGTTCGCAGCCTGAGAAGCACTCTCAGGCCAACATGCCCAACGTCCAGCAACAGCTCCCAAACCGAAGGAGCCAGGACCCAAAGACCTAGCTGGCCTGAAGGGCCCCCAGGGGGCCCCCAAGCAGCCCCTCTCCATTTGGGTCTGGGGGCTTTCGTTGGGCCGGGAACCTGGGAGCTACCTGCAAGGTTGCAGTTCGCGGCCCGAGAAGCACTCTCCGGCCAACATGCCCAACGTCCAGCAACAGCTCCCAAAGCGAAGGAGCCAGGACCCAAAGACCTAGCTGGCCTGAAGGGCCCCCAGGGGGCCCCCAAGCAGCCCCTCTCCATTTGGGTCTGGGGGCTTTCGTTGGGCCGGGGACCTGGGAGGTACCTGCTAGGTTGCAGTTCGCGGCCCGAGAAGCACTCTCCGGCCAACATGCCCAACTGCAGCAACAGCTCCCAAAGCGAAGGAGCCAGGACCCAAAGACCT
This sequence comes from Gallinula chloropus, assembly GCF_964237585.1. Lineage (NCBI taxonomy): Eukaryota > Metazoa > Chordata > Aves > Gruiformes > Rallidae > Gallinula > Gallinula chloropus. The sequence goes on from NW_028168779.1 coordinate 581,115, forward strand.
AGCTGGCCTGAAGGGCCCCCAAGGGGCCCCCAAACAGCCCCTCTCAATTTGGGTCTGGGGGCTTTCGTTGGGCCGGGGACCTGGGAGGTACCTGCAAGTTTGCAGTTCACGTACCGAGAAGCACTCTCCGGCCAACATGCCCAACGTCCAGCAACAGCTCCCAAACCGAAGGAGCCAGGACCCAAAGACCTAGCTGGCCTGAAGGGGCCCCAGGGGGCCCCCAAACAGCCCCTCTCCATTTGGGTCTGGGGGCTTTCGTTGGGCCGGGAACCTGGGAGCTACCTGCAAGGTTGCAGTTCGCAGCCCGAGAAGCACTCTCCGGCCAACATGCCCAACTGCAGCAACAGCTCCCAAACCGAAGGAGCCAGGACCCAAAGACCTAGCTGGCCTGAAGGGCCCCCAGGGGGCCCCCAAGCAGCCCCTCTCCATTTGGGTCTGGGGGCTTTCGTTGGGCCTGGGACATGGGAGGTACCTGCAAGTTTGCAGTTCGCGGCCCGAGAAGCACTCTCCGGCCAACATGCCCAACGTCCAACAACAGCTCCCAAACCGAAGGAGCCAGGACCCAAAGAAATAGCTGGCCTGGAGGGTCCCCGGGGGCCCCCAAACAGCCCCTCTCCATTTGGGTCTGGGGCCTTTCGTTGGGCCGGGAACCTGGGAGCTACCTGCAATGTTGCAGTTCACGGCCCGAGAAGCACTCTCCGGCCAACATACCCAACGTCCAGCAACAGCTCCCAAACCGAAGGAGCCAGGACCCAAAGACCTAGCCGTCCTGAAGGGCCCCCAGGGGTCCCCCAAACAGCCCCTCTCAATTTGGGTCTGGGGGCTTTCGTTGGGCATGGAACCTGGGATGTACCTGCAAGGTTGCAGTTCGCAGCCTGAGAAGCACTCTCCGGCCAACATGCCCAACTGCAGCAACAGCTCCCAAACCGAAGGAGCCAGGACCCAAAGACCTAGCTGGCCTGAAGAGTCCCCACGGGGCCCCCAAACAGCCCCTCTCCATTTGGGTCTGGGGGCTTTCGTTGGGCCGGGAACCTGGGAGCTACCTGCAAGGTTGCAGTTCACGGCCCGAGAAGCACTCTCCGGCCAACATGCCCAACGTCCAGCAACAGCTCCCAAACCGAAGGAGCCAGGACCCAAAGACCTAGCTGGCCTGAAGGGGCCCCAGGGGGCCCCCAAACAGCCCCTCTCCATTTGGGTCTGGGGGCTTTCGTTGGGCCGGGAACCTGGGAGCTACCTACAAGGTTGCAGTTCGCGGCCCAAGAAGCACTCTCCGGCCAACATGCCCAACTGAAGCAACAGCTCCCAAACCGAAGGAGCCAGGACCCAAAGACCTAGCTGGCCTGAAGGGCCCCCAGGGGGCACCCAAGCAGCCCCTCTCCATTTGGGTCTGGGGGCTTTCGTTGGGCCGGGGAACTGGGAGGTACCTGCAAGGTTGCAGTTCGCGGCCCGAGAAGCACTCTCCGGCCAACATGCCCAACTGCAGCAACAGCTCCCAAACCGAAGGAGCCAGGACCCAAAGACCTAGCTGGCCTGAAGGGTCCCCAGGGGGCCCCCAAGCAGCCCCTCTCAATTTGGATCTGGGGGCTTTCGTTGGGCCTGGGACCTGGGAGGTACCTGCAAGGTTGCAGTTCACAGCCCGAGAAGCACTCTCCGGCCAACATGCCCAACGTCCACCAACAGCTCCCAAACCGAAGGAGCCAGGACACAAAGACCTAGCTGGCCTGAAGAGTCCCTAGGGAGCCCCCAAACAGCCCCTCTCAATTTGGGTCTGGGGGCTTTAGTTGGGCATGGAACCTGGGAGGTACCTGCAAGGTTGCAGTTCGCAGCCTGAGAAGCACTCTCCGGCCAACATGCCCAACGTCCAGCAACAGCTCCCAAACCGAAGGAGCCAGGACCCAAAGACCTAGCTGGCCTGAAGGGCCCCCAGGGGGCCCCCAAGCAGCCCCTCTCCATTTGGGTCTGGGGGCTTTCGTTGGGCCGGGAACCTGGGAGCTACCTGCAAGGTTGCAGTTCGCGGCCCGAGAAGCACTCTCCGGCCAACATGCCCAACGTCCAGCAACAGCTCCCAAAGCGAAGGAGCCAGGACCCAAAGACCTAGCTGGCCTGAAGGGGTCCCAAGGGGCCCCCAAACAGCCCCTCTCCATTTGGGTCTGGGGGCTTTCGTTGGGCCGGGGACCTGGGAGGTACCTGCAAGTTTGCAGTTCACGTACCGAGAAGCACTCTCCGGCCAACATGCCCAACGTCCAGCAACAGCTCCCAAACCGAAGGAGCCAGGACCCAAAGACCTAGCTGGCCTGAAGAGTCCCCACGGGGCCCCCAAACAGCCCCTCTCCATTTGGGTCTGGGGGCTTTCGTTGGGCCGGGAACCTGGGAGCTACCTGCAAGGTTGCAGTTCACGGCCCGAGAAGCACTCTCCGGCCAACATGCCCAACGTCCAGCAACAGCTCCCAAACCGAAGGAGCCAGGACCCAAAGACCTAGCTGGCCTGAAGGGGCCCCAGGGGGCCCCCAAGCAGCCCCTCTCCATTTGGGTCTGGGGGCTTTCGTTGGGCCGGGAACCTGGGAGCTACCTACAAGGTTGCAGTTCGCGGCCCGAGAAGCACTCTACGGCCAACATGCCCAACTGCAGCAACAGCTCCCAAACCGAAGGAGCCAGGACCCAAAGACCTAGCTGGCCTGAAGGGCCCCCAGGGGGCCCCCAAGCAGCCCCTCTCAATTTGGCTCTGTGGGCTTTCGTTGGGCCTGGGACCTGGGAGGTACCTGCAAGGTTGCAGTTCGCAGCCCGAGAAGCACTCTCCGGCCAACATGCCCAAAGTCCAGCAACAGCTCCCAAACCGAAGGAGCCAGGCCCCAAAGAAATAGCTGGCCTCGAGGGTCCCCGGGGGCCCCCAAACAGCCCCTCTCAATTTTGGTATGGGGGCTTTCGTTGGGCCGGGGACCTGGGAGGTACCTGCAAGGTTGCAGTTCGCAGCCTGAGAAGTACTCTCCGGTCAACATGCCCAACGTCCAGCAACAGCTCCCAAACCGAAGGAGCCAGGACCCAAAGACCTAGCTGGCCTGAAGGGCCCCCAGGGGGCCCCCAAGCAGCCCCTCTCAATTTGGGTCTGGGGGCTTTCGTTGGGCCTGGGACATGGGAGGTACCTGCAAGGTTGCAGTTCGCAGCCCGAGAAGCACTCTCCGGCCAACATGCCCAACGTCCAGCAACAGCTCCCAAACCGAAGGAGCCAGGACCCAAAGACCTAGCTGGCCTGGAGGGTCCCCGGGGGCCCCCAAGCAGCCCCTCTCCATTTGGGTCTGGGGGCTTTCGTTGGACCGGGGATCTGGGAGCTACCTGCAAGGTTGCAGTTCGCGGCCCGAGAAGCACTCTCCGGCCAACATGCCCAACTGCAGCAACAGCTCCCAAACCGAAGGAGCCAGGACCCAAAGACCTAGCTGGCCTGAAGGGCCCCCAGGGGGCCCCCAAGCAGCCCCTCTCAATTTGGATCTGGGGGCTTTCGTTGGGCCTGGGACCTGGGAGGTACCTGCAAGGTTGCAGTTCGCAGCCCGAGAAGCACTCTCCGGCCAACATGCCCAACGTCCAGCAACAGCTCCCAAACCGAAGGAGCCAGGACACAAAGACCTAGCTGGCCTGAAGAGTCCCTAGGGGGCCCCCAAACAGCCCCTCTCAATTTGGGTCTGGGGGCTTTAGTTGGGCATGGAACCTGGGAGGTACCTGCAAGGTTGCAGTTCGCAGCCTGAGAAGCACTCTCCGGCCAACATGTCCAACGTCCAGCAACAGCTCCCAAACCGAAGGAGCCAGGACCCAAAGACCTAGCTGGCCTGAAGGGGCCCCAGGGGGCCCCCAAACAGCCCCTCTCCATTTGGGTCTGGGGGCTTTCGTTGGGCCGGGAACCTGGGAGCTACCTGCAAGGTTGCAGTTCGCGGCCCGAGAAGCACTCTCCGGCCAACATGCACAACTGCAGCAACAGCTCCCAAACCGAAGGAGCCAGGACCCAAAGACCTAGCTGGCCTGAAGGGCCCCCAGGGGGCCCCCAAGCAGCCCCTCTCCATTTCGGTCTGGGGGCTTTCGTTGGGCCGGGGACCTGGGAGGTACCTGCAAGGTTGCAGTTCGCGGCCCGAGAAGCACTCTCCGGCCAACATGCCCAACTGCAGCAACAGCTCCCAAAGCGAAGGAGCCAGGACCCAAAGACCTAGCTGGCCTGAAGGGCCCCCAGGGGGCCCCCAAGCAGCCCCTCTCAATTTGGATCTGGGGGCTTTCGTTGGGCCGGGGACCTGGGAGGTACCTGCAAGGTTGCAGTTCGCAGCCCGAGAAGCACTCTCCGGCCAACATGCCCAACGTCCACCAACAGCTCCCAAACCGAAGGAGCCAGGACACAAAGACCTAGCTGGCCTGAAGAGTCCCTAGGGGGCCCCCAAACAGCCCCTCTCAATTTGGGTCTGGGGGCTTTCGTTGGGCATGGAACCTGGTAGGTACCTGCAAGGTTGCAGTTCGCAGCCTGAGAAGCACTCTCCGGCCAACATGCCCAACGTCCAGCAACAGCTCCCAAACCGAAGGAGCCAGGACCCAAAGACCTAGCTGGCCTGAAGGGCCCCCAGGGGGCCCCCAAGCAGCCCCTCTCCATTTCGGTCTGGGGGCTTTCGTTGGGCCGGGAACCTGGGAGCTACCTGCAAGGTTGCAGTTCGCGGCCCGAGAAGCACTCTCCGGCCAACATGCCCAACGTCCAGCAACAGCTCCCAAAGCGAAGGAGCCAGGACCCAAAGACCTAGCTGGCCTGAAGGGCCCCCAGGGGGCCCCCAAGCAGCCCCTCTCCATTTGGGTCTGGGGGCTTTCGTTGGGCCTGGGACCTGGGAGGTACCTGCAAGGTTGCAGTTCGCATCCCGAGAAGCACTCTCCGGCCAACATGCCCAACGTCCAGCAACAGCTCCCAAACCGAAGGAGCCAGGACCCAAAGACCTAGCTGGCCTGAAGGGCCCCCAGGGGGACCCCAAACAGCCCCTCTCCATTTGGGTCTGGGGGCTTTCGTTGGGCCGGGAACCTGGGAGCTACCTGCAAGGTTGCAGTTCACGGCCCGAGAACGACTCTCCGGCCAACATGCCCAACGTCCAGCAACAGCTCCCAAACCGAAGGAGCCAGGACCCAAAGACCTAGCTGGCCTGAAGGGCCCCCAGGGGGCCCCCAAGCAGCCCCTCTCCATTTGGGTCTGGGGTCTTTCGTTGGGCCGGGGACCTGGGAGGTACCTGCAAGGTTGCAGTTCGCAGCCCGAGAAGCACTCTCCGGAACACATGCCCAACTGCAGCAACAGCTCCCAAACCGAAGGAGCCAGGACCCAAAGACCTAGCTGGTCTGAAGGGCCCCAGGGGGCCCCCAAGCAGCCCCTCTCAATTTGGGTCTGCGGGCTTTCGTTGGGCCTGGGACCTGGGAGGTACCTGCAAGGTTGCAGTTCGCAGCCCGAGAAGCACTCTCCAGTCAACATGCCCAACGTCCAGCAACAGCTCCCAAACCGAAGGAGCCAGGACCCAAAGACCTAGCTGGCCTGAAGGGCCCCCAGGGGGCACCCAAGCAGCCCCTCTCAATTTTGGTCTGGGGGCTTTCGTTGTGCATAGAACCTGGGAGGTGCCTGCAAGGTTGCAGTTCGCGGCCCGAGAAGCACTCTCCGGCCAACATGCCCAACGTCCAGCAACAGCTCCCAAACCGAAGGAGCCAGGACCCAAAGACCTAGCTGGCATGAAGGGTCCCCAGGGGGCCCGCAAACAGCCCCTCTCAATTTGGGTCTGGGGGCTTTCGTTGGGCATGGAACCTGGGAGCTACCTGCAAGGTTGCAGTTCGCGGCCCGAGAAGCACTCTCCGGCCAACATGCCCAACTGCAGCAACAGCTCCCAAACCGAAGGAGCCAGGACCCAAAGACCTAGCTGGCCTGAAGGGCCCCCAGGGGGCACCCAAACAGCCCCTCTCCATTTGGGTCTGGGGGCTTTCGTTGGGCCGGGGACCTGGGAGGTACCTGCAAGGTTGCAGTTCGCAGCCCGAGAAGCACTCTCTGGCCAACATGCCCAACGTCCAGCAACAGCTCCCAAACCGAAGGAGCCAGGACCCAAAGACCTAGCTGGCATGAAGGGCCCCCAGGGGGCCCCCAAACAGCCCCTCTCAATTTGGGTCTGGGGGCTTTCGTTGGGCCGGGGACCTGGGAGTTACCTGAAAGTTTGAAGTTCGCAGCCCGAGAAGCACTCTCCGGCCAACATGCCCAACTGCAGCAACAGCTCCCAAACCGAACGAGCCAGGCCCCAAAGAAATAGCTGGCCTCGAGGGTCCCCAGGAGGCCCGAAAGCAGCCCCTCTCAATTTTGGTCTGGGGGCTTTCGTTGGGCCGGGGACCTGGGAGGTGCCTGCAAGGTTGCAGTTCGCGGCCCGAGAAGCACTCTCTGGCCAACATGCCCAACGTCCAGCAACAGCTCCCAAACCGAAGGAGCCAGGACCCAAAGACCTAGCTGGCATGAAGCGTCCCCAGGGGGCTCGCAAACAGCCCCTCTCCATTTGGGTCTGGGGGCTTTCGTTGGGCATGGAACCTGGGAGGTACCTGCAAGGTTGCAGTTCGCGGCCCGAGAAGCACTCTCCGGCCAACATGTCCAACGTCCAGCAACAGCTCCCAAACCGAAGGAGCCAGGACCCAAAGACCTAGCTGGCCTGAAGGGCCCCCAGGGGGCCCCCAAGCAGCCCCTCTCCATTTGGGTCTGGGGGCTTTCGTTGGGCCGGGGACCTGGGAGGTACCTGCAAGGTTGCAGTTCGCAGCCCGAGAAGCACTCTCCGGTCAACATGCACAACTGCAGCAACAGCTCCCAAACCGAAGGAGCCAGGACACAAAGACCTAGCTGGCCTGAAGGGCCCCCAGGGGGCCCCCAAGCAGCCCCTCTCCATTTGGGTCTGGGGGCTTTCGTTGGGCCGGGGACCTGGGAGGTACCTGCAAGGTTGCAGTTCACGGCCCGAGAACGACTCTCCGGCCAACATGCCCAACGTCCAGCAACAGCTCCCAAACCGAAGGAACCAGGACCCAAAGACCTAGCTGGCCTGAAGGGGCCCCCTGGGGGCCCCCAAGCAGCCCCTCTCCATTTGGGTCTGGGGGCTTTCGTTGGGCCGGGAACCTGGGAGCTACCTGCAAGGTTGCAGTTCGAGGCCCGAGAAGCACTCACCGGCCAACATGCCCAACGTCCAACAACAGCTCCCAAACCGAAGGAGCCAGGACCCAAAGACCTAGCTGGCCTGAAGGGCCCCCTGGGGGCCCCCAAACAGCCCCTCTCCATTTGGGTCTGGGGGCTTTCGTTGGCCCGGGGATCTGGGAGGTACCTGAAAGGTTGCAGTTCGCGGCCCGAGAAGCACTCTCCGGCCAACATGCCCAACTGCAGCAACAGCTCCCAAACCGAAGGAGCCAGGACCCAAAGACCTAGCTGGCCTGAAGGGCCCTCAGGGGGCCCCCAGGTAGCCTCTCTAAATTTGGGTCTGGGGGCTTTCTTTGGGCCGGGGACATGGGAGGTACCTGCAAGGTTGCAGTTCGCAGCCCGAGAAGCACTCTCCGGCCAACATGCCCAACGTCCAGCAACAGCTCCCAAACCGAAGGAGCCAGGACCCAAAGACCTAGCTGGCCTGAAGGGCCCCCAGGGGGCCCCCATGCAGCCCCTCTCAATTTGGGTCTGGGGGCTTTCGTTGGACCGGGGACCTGGGAGGTACCTGCAAGGTTGCAGTTCACGGCCTGAGAAGCACTCTCCGACGAACATGCCCAACGTCCAGCAACAGCTCCCAAACCGAAGGAGCCAGGACCCAAAGACCTAGCTGGCCTGAAGGGGCCCCAGGGGGCCCCCAAGCAGCCCCTCTCCATTTGGGTCTGGGGGCTTTCGTTGGGCCGGGAACCTGGGAGGTACCTGCAAGGTTGCAGTTCGCGGCCCGAGAAGCACTCTCCGGCCAACATGCCCAACTGCAGCAACAGCTCCCAAACCGAAGGAGCCAGGACCCAAAGACCTAGCTGGCCTGAAGGGCCCCCAGGGGGACACCAAGCAGCACCTCTCCATTTGGGTCTGGGGGCTTTCGTTTGGCCGGGGACCTTGGAGTTACATGCAAGGTTGCAGTTCGCAGCCCGAGAAGCACTCTCCGGCCAACATGCCCAACGTCCAGCAACAGCTCCCAAACCGAAGGAGCCAGGACCCAAAGACCTAGCTGGCCTGAAGGGCCCCCAGGGGGCCCCCAAACAGCCCCTCTCCATTTGGGTCTGGGGGCTTTCGTTGGGCATGGATACCTGGGAGGTACCTGCAAGGATGCAGTTCGCGGCCCGAGAAGCACTCTCCGGCCAACATGCCCAACGTCCAGCAACAGCTCCCAAACCGAAGGAGCCAGGACCCAAAGACCTAGCTGGCCTGAAGGGCCCCCAGGGGGCCCCCAAACAGCCCCTCTCCATTTGGGTCTGGGGGCTTTCGTTGGGCCGGGAACCTGGGAGGTACCAGCAAGGTTGCAGTTCGCGGCCCGAGAAGCACTCTCCGGCCAACATGCCCAACTGCAGCAACAGCTCCCAAACCGAAGGAGCCAGGACCCAAAGACCTAGCTGGCCTGAAGGGCCCCCAGGGGGCCCCCAAGCAGCCCCTCTCCATTTGGGTCTGGGGGCTTTCGTTGGGCCGGGGACCTGGGAGGTACATGCAAGGTTGCAGATCGCAGCCCGAGAAGCACTCTCCAGCCAACATGCACAACTGCAGCAACAGCTCCCAAACCGAAGGAGCCAGGACCCAAAGACCTAGCTGGCCTGAAGGGCCCCCAGGGGGCCCCCAAGCAGCCCCTCTCAATTTGGGTCTGGGGGCTTTCGTTGGGCCTGGGACCTGGGAGGTACCTGCAAGGTTGCAGATCGCAGCCCGAGAAGCACTCTCCGGTCAACATGCCCAACGTCCAGCAACAGCTCCCAAACCGAAGGAGCCAGGACCCAAAGACCTAGCTGGCCTGAAGGGCCCCCAGGGGGCCCCCAAACAGCCCCTCTCCATTTGGGTCTGGGGGCTTTCGTTGGGCATGGAACCTGGGAGGTACCTGCAAGGTTGCAGTTCACGGCCCGAGAAGCACTCTCCGGCCAACATGCCCAACGTCCAGCAACAGCTCCCAAACCGAAGGAGCCAGGACCCAAAGACCTAGCTGGCCTGAAGGGCCCCCAGGGGGCCCCCAAACAGCCCCTCTCCATTTGGGTCTGGGGGCTTTCATTGGGCCTGGGACCTGGGAGGTACCTGCAAGTTTGCAGTTCGCAGCCCGAGAAGCACTCTCCGGTCAACATGCCCAACGTCCAGCAACAGCTCCCAAACCGAAGGAGCCAGGACCCAAAGACCTAGCTGGCCTGAAGGGCCCCCAGGGGGCACCCAAGCAGCCCCTCTCAATTTTGGTCTGGGGGCTTTCGTTGTGCATAGAACCTGGGAGGTGCCTGCAAGGTTGCAGTTCGCGGCCCGAGAAGCACTCTCCGGCCAACATGCCCAACGTCCAGCAACAGCTCCCAAACCGAAGGAGCCAGGACCCAAAGACCTAGCTGGCATGAAGGGTCCCCAGGGGGCCCGCAAACAGCCCCTCTCAATTTGGGTCTGGGGGCTTTCGTTGGGCATGGAACCTGGGAGCTACCTGCAAGGTTGCAGTTCGCGGCCCGAGAAGCACTCTCCGGCCAACATGCCCAACTGCAGCAACAGCTCCCAAACCGAAGGAGCCAGGACCCAAAGACCTAGCTGGCCTGAAGGGCCCCCAGGGGGCCCCCAAGCAGCCCCTCTCCATTTGGGTCTGGGGGCTTTCGTTGGGCCGGGGACCTGGGAGCTACCTGCAAGGTTGCAGTTCGCAGCCCGAGAAGCACTCTCCGGTCAACATGCCCAACTGCAGCAACAGCTCCCAAACCGAAGGAGCCAGGACCCAAAGACCTAGCTGGCCTGAAGTGTCCCTAAGGGGCACCCAAGAAGCACCTCTCTATTTGGGTCTGGGGGCTTTCGTTGGGGATGGAACCTGGGAGGTACCTTCAAGGTTACAGTTCGCAGCCTGAGAAGCACTCTCCGGCCAACATGCCCAACTGCAGCAACAGCTCCCAAACCCAAGGAGCCAGGACCCAAAGACCTAGCTGGCCTGAAGGGGCCCCCAGGGGGCCCCCAAACAGCCCCTCTCCATTTGGGTCTGGGGGCTTTCTTTGGCCCGGGAACCTGGGAGCTATCTGCAAGTTTGCAGTTCGCGGCCCCAGAAGCACTCTCCGGTCAACATGCCCAACGTCCAGCAACAGCTCCCAAACCGAAGGAGCCAGGACCCAAAGACCTAGCTGGCCTGAAGGGCCCCCAGGGGGCCCCCAAGCAGCCCCTCTCAATTTGGGTCTGGGGGCTTTCGTTGGGCCTGGGACATGGGAGGTACCTGCAAGGTTGCAGTTCGCAGCCCGAGAAGCACTCTCCGGCCAACATGCCCAACGTCCACCAACAGCTCCCAAACCGAAGGAGCCAGGACCCAAAGACCTAGCTGGCCTGAAGGGCCCCCAGGGGGCCCCCAAGCAGCCCCTCTCCATTTGGGTCTGGGGGCTTTCGTTGGGCCTGGGACATGGGAGGTACCTGCAAGGTTGCAGTTCGCAGCCCGAGAAGCACTCTCCGGTCAACATGCCCAACTGCAGCAACAGCTCCCAAACCGAAGGAGCCAGGACCCAAAGACCTAGCTGGCCTGAAGGGGCCCCAGGGGACCCCCAAGCAGCCCCTCTCAATTTGGGTCTGGGGGCTTTCGTTGGGCCTGGGACCTGGGAGGTACCTGCAAGTTTGCAGTTCGCAGCCTGTGAAGCACTCTCCGGCCAACATGCCCAACGTCCAGCAACAGCTCCCAAACCGAAGGAGCCAGGACCCAAAGACCTAGCTGGCCTGAAGAGTCCCCAGGGGGCCCGCAAACAGCCCCTCTCAATTTGGGTCTGGGGGCTTTAGTTGGGAATGGAACCTGGGAGGTATCTGCAAGGTTGCAGTTCGCAGCCTGAGAAGCACTCCCCTGCCAACATGCCCAACGTCCAGCAACAGCTCCCAAACTGAAGGAGCCAGGACCCAAAGACCTAGCTGGCCTGAAGTGCCCCCAGGGGGCCCCCAAGCAGCCCCTCTCCATGTGGGTCTGGGGGCTTTCCTTGGGCCGGGAACCTGGGAGCTACCTGCAAGGTTGCAGTTCGCGGCCCGAGAAGCACTCTCCGGCCAACATGCCCAACTGCAGCAACAGCTCCCAAACCGAAGGAGCCAGGACCCAAAGACCTAGCTGGCCTGAAGGGGCCCCAGGGGGCCCCCAAACAGCCCCTCTCCATTTGGGTCTGGAGGCTTTCGTTGGGCCGGGAACCTGGGAGCTACCTGCAAGGTTGCAGTTCGCGGCGCGAGAAGCACTCTCCGGCCAACATGCCCAACGTCCAACAACAGCTCCCAAACCGAAGGAGCCAGGACCCAAAGACCTAGCTGGCATGAAGGGCCCCCAGGGGGCCCCCAAACAGACCCTCTCCATTTGGGTCTGGGGGCTTTCGTTGGGCCGGGGACCTGGGAGGTACCTGCAAGGTTGCAGTTCGCATCCTGAGAAGCACTCTCCGGTCAACATGCCCAACGTCCAGCAACAGCTCCCAAAGCGAAGGAGCCAGGACCCAAAGACCTAGCTGGCCTGAAGGGCCCCCAGGGGGCCCCCAAGCAGCCCCTCTCCATTTGGGTCTGGGGGCTTTCGTTGGGCCGGGAACCTGGGAGCTTCCTGCAAGGTTGCAGTTCGCGGCCCGAGAAGCACTCTCCGGCCAACATGCCCAACTGCAGCAACAGCTCCCAAACCGAAGGAGCCAGGAGCCAAAGACCTAGCTGGCCTGAAGGGCCCCCAGGGGGCCCCCAAGCAGCCCCTCTCCATTTGGGTCTGGGGGCTTTCGTTGGGCCGTGGACCTGGGAGGTACATGCAAGGTTGCAGATCGCAGCCCGAGAAGCACTCTCCGGCCAACATGCCCAACTGCAGCAACAGCTCCCAAACCGAAGGAGCCAGGACCCAAAGACCTAGCTGGCCTGAAGGGCCCCAGGGGGCCCCCAAGCAGCCCCTCTCAATTTGGGTCTGGGGGCTTTCGTTGGGCCGGGGACATGGGAGGTACCTGCAAGGTTGCAGTTCGCAGCCCGAGAAGCACTCTCCAGTCAACATGCCCAACGTCCTGCAACAGCTCCCAAACCGAAGGAGCCAGGACCCAAAGACCTAGCTGGCCTGAAGGGCCCCCAGGGGGCCCCCAAACAGCCCCTCTCCATTTGGGTCTGGGGGCTTTCGTTGGGCATGGAACCTGGGAGGTACCTGCAAGGTTGCAGTTCGCGGCCCGAGAAGCACTCTCCGGCCAACATGCCCAACGTCCAGCAACAGCTCCCAAACCGAAGGAGCCAGGACCCAAAGACCTAGCTGGCCTGAAGGGCCCCCAGGGGGCCCCCAAACAGCCCCTCTCCATTTGGGTCTGGGGGCTTTCGTTGGGCCGGGTATCTGGGAGCTACCTGCAAGGTTGCAGTTCGCAGCCCGAGAAGCACTCTCCGGCCAACATGCCCAACGTCCAGCAACAGCTCCCAAACCGAAGGAGCCAGGACCCAAAGACCTAGCTGGCCTGAAGGGCCCCCAGGGGGCCCCCAAACAGCCCCTCTCAATTTGGGTCTGGGGGCTTTCGTTGGGCCGGGGATCTGGGAGGTACCTGAAAGTTTGAAGTTCGCAGCCCGAGAAGCACTCTCCGGCCAACATGCCCAACTGCAGCAACAGCTCCCAAACCGAAGGAGCCAGGCCCCAAAGAAATAGATGGCCTCGAGGGTCCCCAGGAGGCCCGAAAGCAGCCCCTCTCAATTTGGGTCTGGGGGCTTTCGTTGGGCCGGTTATCTGGGAGGTGCCTGCAAGGTTGCAGTTCGCGGCCCGAGAAGCACTCTCCGGCCAACATGCCCAACGTCCAGCAACAGCTCCCAAACCGAAGGAGCCAGGACCCAAAGACCTAGCTGGCATGAAGGGTCCCCAGGGGGCCTGCAAACAGCCCCTCTCAATTTGGGTCTGGGGGCTTTCGTTGGGCCGGGAACCTGGGAGCTACCTGCAAGGTTGCAGTTCGCGGCCCGAGAAGCACTCTCCGGCCAACATGCCCAACTGCAGCAACAGCTCCCAAACCGAAGGAGCCAGGACCCAAAGACCTAGCTGGCCTGAAGGGCCCCCAGGGGGCCCCCAAGCAGCCCCTCTCCATTTGGGTCTGGGGGCTTTCGTTGGGCCGGGGACCTGGGAGCTACCTGCAAGGTTGCAGTTCGCAGCCCGAGAAGCACTCTCCGGTCAACATGCACAACTGCAGCAACAGCTCCCAAACCGAAGGAGCCAGGACCCAAAGACCTAGCTGGCCTGAAGGGCCCCCAGGGGGCCCCCAAGCAGCCCCTCTCCATTTGGGTCTGGGGGCTTTCGTTGGGCCGGGGACCTGGGAGGTACCTGCAAGGTTGCAGTTCACGGCCCGAGAACGACTCTCCGGCCAACATGCCCAACGTCCAGCAACAGCTCCCAAACCGAAGGAACCAGGACCCAAAGACCTAGCTGGCCTGAAGGGGCCCCCTGGGGACCCCCAAGCAGACCCTCTCCATTTGGGTCTGGGGGCTTTCGTTGGGCCGGGAACCTGGGAGCTACCTGCAAGGTTGCAGTTCGAGGCCCGAGAAGCACTCACCGGCCAACATGCCCAACGTCCAACAACAGCTCCCAAACCGAAGGAGCCAGGACCCAAAGACCTAGCTGGCCTGAACGGCCCCCTGGGGGCCCCCAAACAGACCCTCTCCATTTGGGTCTGGGGGCTTTCGTTGGCCCGGGGATCTGGGAGGTACCTGCAAGGTTGCAGTTCGCGGCCCGAGAAGCACTCTCCGGTCAACATGCCCAACTGCAGCAACAGCTCCCAAACCGAAGGAGCCAGGACCCAAAGACCTAGCTGGCCTGAAGGGCCCCCAGGGGGCCCCCAAGCAGCCCCTCTCCATTTGGGTCTGGGGGCTTTCGTTGGGCCGGGGACCTGGGAGCTACCTGCAAGGTTGCAGTTCGCAGCCCGAGAAGCACTCTCCGGTCAACATGCCCAACTGCAGCAACAGCTCCCAAACCGAAGGAGACAGGACCCAAAGACCTAGCTGGCCTGAAGGGGCCCCAGGTGGCCCCCAAGCAGCCCCTCTCCATTTGGGTCTGGGGGCTTTCGTTGGGCCTGGGACCAGGGAGGTACCTGCAAGGTTGCAGTTCGCAGCCCGAGAAGCACTCTCCGGCCAACATGCCCAACGTCCAGCAACAGCTCCCAAAGCGAAGGAGCCAGGACCCAAAGACCTAGCTGGCCTGAAGTGTCCCTAAGGGGCCCCCAAGAAGCACCTCTCTATTTGGGTCTGGGGGCTTTCGTTGGGGATGGAACCTGGGAGGTACCTGCAAGGTTACAGTTCGCAGCCTGAGAAGCACTCTCCGGCCAACATGCCCAACTGCAGCAACAGCTCCCAAACCCAAGGAGCCAGGACCCAAAGACCTAGCTGGCCTGAAGGGGCCCCCAGGGGGCCCCCAAACAGCCCCTCTCCATTTGGGTCTGGGGGCTTTCTTTGGGCCGGGAACCTGGGAGCTATCTGCAAGTTTGCAGTTCGCGGCCCCAGAAGCACTCTCCGGTCAACATGCCCAACGTCCAGCAACAGCTCCCAAACCGAAGGAGCCAGGACCCAAAGACCTAGCTGGCCTGAAGGGCCCCCAGGGGGCCCCCAAGCAGCCCCTCTCAATTTGGGTCTGGGGGCTTTCGTTGGGCCTGGGACATGGGAGGTACCTGCAAGGTTGCAGTTCGCAGCCCGAGAAGCACTCTCCGGCCAACATGCCCAACGTCCACCAACAGCTCCCAAACCGAAGGAGCCAGGACCCAAAGACCTAGCTGGCCTGAAGGGCCCCCAGGGGGCCCCCAAGCAGCCCCTCTCCATTTGGGTCTGGGGGCTTTCGTTGGGCCGGGGACCTGGGAGGTACCTGCAAGGTTGCAGTTCGCAGCCCGAGAAGCACTCTCCGGTCAACATGCCCAACTGCAGCAACAGCTCCCAAACCGAAGGAGCCAGGACCCAAAGACCTAGCTGGCCTGAAGGGGCCCCAGGTGGCCCCCAAGCAGCCCCTCTCAATTTGGGTCTGGGGGCTTTCGTTGGGCCTGGGACCTGGGAGGTACCTGCAAGTTTGCAATTCGCAGCCTGTGAAGCACTCTCCAGCCAACATGCCCAACGTCCAGCAACAGCTCCCAAACCGAAGGAGCCAGGACCCAAAGACCTAGCTGGCCTGAAGAGTCCCCAGGGGGCCCGCAAACAGCCCCTCTCAATTTGGGTCTGGGGGCTTTCGTTGGGAATGGAACCTGGGAGGTATCTGCAAGGTTGCAGTTCGCAGCCTGAGAAGCACTCCCCTGCCAACATGCCCAACGTCCAGCAACAGCTCCCAAACGGAAGGAGCCAGGACCCAAAGACCTAGCTGGCCTGAAGGGCCCCCAGGGGGCCCCCAAGCAGCCCCTCTCCATGTGGGTCTGGGGGCTTTCCTTGGGCCGGGAACCTGGGAGCTACCTGCAAGGTTGCAGTTCGCGGCCCGAGAAGCACTCTCCGGCCAACATGCCCAACGTCCAGCAACAGCTCCCAAACCGAAGGAGCCAGGACCCAAAGACCTAGCTGGCCTGAAGGGGCCCCAGGGGGCCCCCAAACAGCCCCTCTCCATTTGGGTCTGGGGGCTTTCGTTGGGCCGGGAACCTGGGAGGTACCTGCAAGGTTGCAGTTCGCGGCCCGAGATCCACTCTCCGGCAAACATGCCAAACGTCCAGCAACAGCTCCCAAACCGAAGGAGCCAGGACCCAAAGACCTAGCTGGCCTGAAGGGGCCCCAGGGGGCCCCCAAGCAGCCCCTCTCCATTTGGGTCTGGGGGCTTTCGTTGGGCCGGGAACCTGGGAGGTACCTGCAAGGTTGCAGTTCGCAGCCCGAGAAGCACTCACCGGCCAACATGCCCAACTGCAGCAACAGCTCCCAAACCGAAGGAGCCAGGACCCAAAGACCTAGCTGGCCTGAAGGGCCCCCAGGGGGCCCCCAAGCAGCCCCTCTCAATTTGGGTCTGGGGGCTTTCGTTGGGCCGGGGATCTGGGAGGTACCTGCAAGGTTGCAGTTCGCGGCCCGAGAAGCACTCTCCGGCCAACATGCCCAACTGCAGCAACATCTCCCAAACCGAAGGAGTCAGGACCCAAAGACCTAGCTGGCCTGAAGGGCCCCAAGGGGGCCGCCAAACAGCCCCTCTCCATTTGGGTCTGGGGGCTTTCGTTGGGCCGGGAACCTGGGAGCTACCTGCAATGTTGCAGTTCACGGCCCGAGAGCGACTCTCCAGCCAACATGCCCAACGTCCAGCAACAGCTCCCAAACCGAAGGAACCAGGACCCAAAGACCTAGCTGGCCTGAAAGGGCCCCAGGGGGCCCCCAAACAGCCCCTCTCCATTTGGGTCTGGGGGCTTTCGTTGGGCCGGGAACCTCGGAGCTACCTGCAAGGTTGCAGTTCGAGGCCCGAGAAGCACTCTCCGGCCAACATGCCCAACGTCCAACAACAGCTCCCAAACCGAAGGAGCCAGGACCCAAAGACCTAGCTGGCCTGAAGGGCCCCCTGGGGGCCCCCAAACAGCCCCTCTCAATTTGGGTCTGGGGGCTTTCGTTGGGCCGGGGATCTGGGAGGTACCTGCAAGGTTGAAGTTCGCAGCCCGAGAAGCACTCTCCGGCCAATATGCCCAACTGCAGCAACAGCTCCCAAACCCAAGGAGCCAGGACCCAAAGACCTAGCTGGCCTGAAGGGGCCCCAGGGGGCCCCCAAGCAGCCCCTCTCAATTTGTGTCTGGGGGCTTTCGTTGGGCCTGGGATCTGGGAGGTACCTGCAAGGTTGCAGTTCGCAGCCCGAGAAGCACTCTCCGGTCAATATGCCCAACGTCCAGCAACAGCTCCCAAACCGAAGGAGCCAGGACCCAAAGACCTAGCTGGCCTGAAGGGCCCCCAGGGGGCCCCCAGGTAGCCCCTCTCCATTTGGGTCTGGGGGCTTTCGTTGGGCCGGGGACATGGGAGGTACCTGCAAGGTTGCAGTTCGCGGCCCAAGAACCACTCTCCGGCCAACATGCCCAACGTCCAGCAACAGCTCCCAAACCGAAGGAGCCAGGACCCAAAGACCTAGCTGGCCTGAAGGGCCCCCAGGGGGCCCCCAAACAGCCCCTCTCAATTTGGGTCTGGGGTCTTTCGTTGGGCCGGGGATCTGGGAGGTACCTGAAAGGTTGAAGTTCGCAGCCCGAGAAGCACTCTCCGGCCAACATGCCCAACTGCAGCAACAGCTCCCAAACCGAAGGAGCCAGGACCCAAAGACCTAGCTGACCTGAAGGGCCCCCAGGGGGCCCCCAAACAGCCCCTCTCCATTTGGGTCTGGGGGCTTTCGTTGGGCCGGGGATCTGGGAGGTACCTGAAAGGTTGAATTTCGCAGCCCGAGAAGCACTCTCCGGCCAACATGCCCAACTGCAGCAACAGCTCCCAAACCGAAGGAGCCAGGACCCAAAGACCTAGCTGGCCTGAATGGGCCCCAGGGGGCCCCCAAGCAGCCCCTCTCAATTTGGGTCTGGGGGCTTTCGTTGGGCCGGGAACCTGGGAGCTACCTGCAAGGTTGCAGTTCGCGGCCCGAGAAGCACTCTCCGGCCAACATGCCCAACTGCAGCAACAGCTCCCAAACCGAAGGAGCCAGGACCCAAAGACCTAGCTGGCCTGAAGGGCCCCCAGGGGGCCCCCAAGCAGCCCCTCTCCATTTGGGTCTGTGGGCTTTCGTTGGGCCAGGGACCTGGGAGGTGCCTGCAAGGTTGCAGTTCGCAGCCCGAGAAGCTCTCTCCGGTCAACATGCCCAACTGCAGAAACAGCTCCCAAACCGAAGGAGCCAGGACCCAAAGACCTAGCTGGCCTGAAGGGGCCCCAGGGGGCCCCCAAGCAGCCCCTCTCCATTTGGGTCTGGGGGCTTTCGTTGGGCCGGGAAGCTGGGAGGTACCTGCAAGGTTGCAGTTCTCAGCCCGAGAAGCACTCACCGGCCAACATGCCCAACTGCAGCAACAGCTCCCA
Organism: Gallinula chloropus; assembly: GCF_964237585.1. Lineage (NCBI taxonomy): Eukaryota > Metazoa > Chordata > Aves > Gruiformes > Rallidae > Gallinula > Gallinula chloropus. Next base: position 599,194 of record NW_028168779.1, read on the forward strand.
AACCGAAGGAGCCAGGACCCAAAGACCTAGCTGGCCTGAAGGGCCCCCAGGGGGCCCCCAAGCAGCCCCTCTCAATTTGGGTCTGGGGGCTTTCGTTGGCAGGGGATCTGGGAGGTACCTGAAAGGTTGAAGTTCGCAGCCCGAGAAGCTCTCTCCGGCCAACATGCCCAACGTCCAGCAACAGCTCCCAAACCGAAGGAGCCAGGACCCAAAGACCTAGCTGGCCTGAAGGGCCCCCAGGGGGCCCCCAAGCAGCCCCTCTCCATTTGGGTCTGGGGGCTTTCGTTGGCCGGGAACCTGGGAGCTACCTGCAAGGTTGCAGTTCACGGCCCGAGAACGACTCTCCGGCCAACATGCCCAACGTCCAGCAACAGCTCCCAAACCGAAGGAGCCAGGACCCAAAGACCTAGCTGGCCTGAAGGGGCCCCAGGGGGCCCCCAAGCAGCCCCTCTCAATTTGGGTCTGGGGGCTTTCGTTGGGCCGGGAACCTGGGAGCTACCTGCAAGGTTGCAGTTCGAGGCCCGAGAAGCACTCTCCGGCCAACATGCCCAACGTCCAGCAACAGCTCCCAAACCGAAGGAGCCAGGACCCAAAGACCTAGCTGGCATGAAGGGCCCCCAGGGGGCCCCCAAACAGACCCTCTCCATTTGGGTCTGGGGGCTTTCGTTGGGCCGGGGACCTGGGAGGTACCTGCAAGGTTGCAGTTCGCATCCTGAGAAGCACTCTCCGGTCAACATGCCCAACGTCCAGCAACAGCTCCCAAACCGAAGGAGCCAGGACCCAAAGACCTAGCTGGCCTGAAGGGCCCCCAGGGGGCCCCCAAGCAGCCCCTCTCCATTTGGGTCTGGGGGCTTTCGTTGGGCCGGGAACCTGGGAGCTTCCTGCAAGGTTGCAGTTCGCGGCCCGAGAAGCACTCTCCGGCCAACATGCCCAACTGCAGCAACAGCTCCCAAACCGAAGGAGCCAGGACCCAAAGACCTAGCTGGCCTGAAGGGCCCCCAGGGGGCCCCCAAGCAGCCCCTCTCCATTTGGGTCTGGGGGCTTTCGTTGGGCCGGGGACCTGGGAGGTACATGCAAGGTTGCAGTTCGCAGCCCGAGAAGCACTCTCCGTCCAACATGCCCAACTGCAGCAACAGCTCCCAAACCGAAGGAGCCAGGACCCAAAGACCTAGCTGGCCTGAAGGGCCCCAGGGGGCCCCCAAGCAGCCCCTCTCCATGTGGGTCTGGGGGCTTTCGTTGGGCCGGGGACATGGGAGGTACCTGCAAGGTTGCAGTTCGCAGCCCGAGAAGCACTCTCCAGTCAACATGCCCAACGTCCAGCAACAGCTCCCAAACCGAAGGAGCCAGGACCCAAAGACCTAGCTGGCCTGAAGGGCCCCCAGGGGGCCCCCAAACAGCCCCTCTCCATTTGGGTCTGGGGGCTTTCGTTGGGCCGGGTATCTGGGAGCTACCTGCAAGGTTGCAGTTCGCAGCCCGAGAAGCACTCTCCGGCCAACATGCCCAACGTCCAGCAACAGCTCCCAAACCGAAGGAGCCAGGACCCAAAGACCTAGCTGGCCTGAAGGGCCCCCAGGGGGCCCCCAAACAGCCCCTCTCAATTTGGGTCTGGGGGCTTTCGTTGGGCATGGAACCTGGGAGCTACCTGCAAGGTTGCAGTTCGCGGCCCGAGAAGCACTCTCCGGCCAACATGCCCAACTGCAGCAACAGCTCCCAAACCGAAGGAGCCAGGACCCAAAGACCTAGCTGGCCTGAAGGGCCCCCAGGGGGCCCCCAAGCAGCCCCTCTCAATTTGGGTCTGGGGTCTTTCGTTGGGCCGGGGATCTGGGAGGTACCTGCAAGGTTGCAGTTCGCGGCCCGAGAAGCACTCTCCGGCCAACATGCCCAACTGCAGCAACATCTCCCAAACCGAAGGAGTCAGGACCCAAAGACCTAGCTGGCCTGAAGGGCCCCAAGGGGGCCGCCAAACAGCCCCTCTCCATTTGGGTCTGGGGGCTTTCGTTGGGCCGGGAACCTGGGAGCTACCTGCAATGTTGCAGTTCACGGCCCGAGAGCGACTCTCCAGCCAACATGCCCAACGTCCAGCAACAGCTCCCAAACCGAAGGAACCAGGACCCAAAGACCTAGCTGGCCTGAAAGGGCCCCAGGGGGCCCCCAAACAGCCCCTCTCCATTTGGGTCTGGGGGCTTTCGTTGGGCCTGGGATCTGGGAGCTACCTGCAATGTTGCAGTTCACGGCCCGAGAGCGACTCTCCAGCCAACATGCCCAACGTCCAGCAACAGCTCCCAAACCGAAGGAACCAGGACCCAAAGACCTAGCTGGCCTGAAAGGGCCCCAGGGGGCCCCCAAACAGCCCCTCTCCATTTGGGTCTGGGGGCTTTCGTTGGGCCTGGGATCTGGGAGGTACCTGCAAGGTTGCAGTTCGCAGGCCGAGAAGCACTCTCCGGTCAATATGCCCAACGTCCAGCAACAGCTCCCAAACCGAAGGAGCCAGGACCCAAAGACCTAGCTGGCCTGAAGGGCCCCCAGGGGGCCCCCAGGTAGCCCCTCTCCATTTGGGTCTGGGGGCTTTCGTTGGGCCGGGGACATGGGAGGTACCTGCAAGGTTGCAGTTCGCGGCCCAAGAACCACTCTCCGGCCAACATGCCCAACGTCCAGCAACAGCTCCCAAACCGAAGGAGCCAGGACCCAAAGACCTAGCTGGCCTGAAGGGCCCCCAGGGGGCCCCCAAACAGCCCCTCTCAATTTGGGTCTGGGGTCTTTCGTTGGGCCGGGGATCTGGGAGGTACCTGAAAGGTTGAAGTTCGCAGCCCGAGAAGCACTCTCCGGCCAACATGCCCAACTGCAGCAACAGCTCCCAAACCGAAGGAGCCAGGACCCAAAGACCTAGCTGGCCTGAAGGGCCCCCAGGGGGCCCCCAAACAGCCCCTCTCAATTTGGGTCTGGGGTCTTTCGTTGGGCCGGGGATCTGGGAGGTACCTGAAAGGTTGAATTTCGCAGCCCGAGAAGAACTCTCCGGCCAACATGCCCAACTGCAGCAACAGCTCCCAAACCGAAGGAGCCAGGACCCAAAGACCTAGCTGGCCTGAATGGGCCCCAGGGGGCCCCCAAGCAGCCCCTCTCAATTTGGGTCTGGGGGCTTTCGTTGGGCCGGGAACCTGGGAGCTACCTGCAAGGTTGCAGTTCGCGGCCCGAGAAGCACTCTCCGGCCAACATGCCCAACTGCAGCAACAGCTCCCAAACCGAAGGAGCCAGGACCCAAAGACCTAGCTGGCCTGAAGGGCCCCCAGGGGGCCCCCAAGCAGCTCCTCTCCATTTGGGTCTGTGGGCTTTCGTTGGGCCAGGGACCTGGGAGGTGCCTGCAAGGTTGCAGTTCGCAGCCCGAGAAGCTCTCTCCGGTCAACATGCCCAACTGCAGAAACAGCTCCCAAACCGAAGGAGCCAGGACCCAAAGACCTAGCTGGCCTGAAGGGGCCCCAGGGGGCCCCCAAGCAGCCCCTCTCCATTTGGGTCTGGGGGCTTTCGTTGGGCCGGGAAGCTGGGAGGTACCTGCAAGGTTGCAGTTCTCAGCCCGAGAAGCACTCACCGGCCAACATGCCCAACTGCAGCAACAGCTCCCAAACCGAAGGAGCCAGGACCCAAAGACCTAGCTGGCCTGAAGGGCCCCCAGGGGGCCCCCAAGCAGCCCCTCTCAATTTGGGTCTGGGGCTTTCGTTGGCCCGGGGATCTGGGAGGTACCTGAAAGGTTGAAGTTCGCAGCCCGAGAAGATCTCTCCGGCCAACATGCCCAACGTCCAGCAACAGCTCCCAAACCGAAGGAGCCAGGACCCAAAGACCTAGCTGGCCTGAAGGGCCCCCAGGGGGCCCCCAAGCAGCCCCTCTCCATTTGGGTCTGGGGGCTTTCGTTGGCCGGGAACCTGGGAGCTACCTGCAAGGTTGCAGTTCACGGCCCGAGAACGACTCTCCGGCCAACATGCCCAACGTCCAGCAACAGCTCCCAAACCGAAGGAGCCAGGACCCAAAGACCTAGCTGGCCTGAAGGGGCCCCAGGGGGCCCCCAAGCAGCCCCTCTCAATTTGGGTCTGGGGGCTTTCGTTGGGCCGGGAACCTGGGAGCTACCTGCAAGGTTGCAGTTCGAGGCCCGAGAAGCACTCTCCGGCCAACATGCCCAACGTCCAGCAACAGCTCCCAAACCGAAGGAGCCAGGACCCAAAGACCTAGCTGGCATGAAGGGCTCCCAGGGGGCCCCCAAACAGACCCTCTCCATTTGGGTCTGGGGGCTTTCGTTGGGCCGGGGACCTGGGAGGTACCTGCAAGGTTGCAGTTCGCATCCTGAGAAGCACTCTCCGGTCAACATGCCCAACGTCCAGCAACAGCTCCCAAACCGAAGGAGCCAGGACCCAAAGACCTAGCTGGCCTGAAGGGCCCCCAGGGGGCCCCCAAGCAGCCCCTCTCCATTTGGGTCTGGGGGCTTTCGTTGGGCCGGGAACCTGGGAGCTTCCTGCAAGGTTGCAGTTCGCGGCCCGAGAAGCACTCTCCGGCCAACATGCCCAACTGCAGCAACAGCTCCCAAACCGAAGGAGCCAGGACCCAAAGACCTAGCTGGCCTGAAGGGCCCCCAGGGGGCCCCCAAGCAGCCCCTCTCCATTTGGGTCTGGGGGCTTTCGTTGGGCCGGGGACCTGGGAGGTACATGCAAGGTTGCAGTTCGCAGCCCGAGAAGCACTCTCCGTCCAACATGCCCAACTGCAGCAACAGCTCCCAAACCGAAGGAGCCAGGACCCAAAGACCTAGCTGGCCTGAAGGGCCCCAGGGGGCCCCCAAGCAGCCCCTCTCAATTTGGGTCTGGGGGCTTTCGTTGGGCCGGGGACATGGGAGGTACCTGCAAGGTTGCAGTTCGCAGCCCGAGAAGCACTCTCCGGCCAACATGCCCAACGTCCAGCAACAGCTCCCAAACCGAAGGAGCCAGGACCCAAAGACCTAGCTGGCCTGAAGGGCCCCCAGGGGGCCCCCAAACAGCCCCTCTCAATTTGGGTCTGGGGGCTTTCGTTGGGCCGGGGATCTGGGAGGTACCTGAAAGTTTGAAGTTCGCAGCCCGAGAAGCACTCTCCGGCCAACATGCCCAACTGCAGCAACAGCTCCCAAACCGAAGGAGCCAGGCCCCAAAGAAATAGATGGCCTCGAGGGTCCCCAGGAGGCCCGAAAGCAGCCCCTCTCCATTTGGGTCTGGGGGCTTTCGTTGGGCCGGGAACCTGGGAGGTACCTGCAAGGTTGCAGTTCGCGGCCTGAGAAGCACTCTCCGGCCAACATGCCCAACTGCAGCAACAGCTCCCAAACCGAAGGAGCCAGGACCCAAAGACCTAGCTGGCCTGAAGGGCCCCCAGGGGGCCCCCAAGCAGCCCCTCTCCATTTGGGTCTGGGGGCTTTCGTTGGGCCGGGGACCTGGGAGGTACATGCAAGGTTGCAGATCGCAGCCCGAGAAGCACTCTCCAGCCAACATGCACAACTGCAGCAACAGCTCCCAAACCGAAGGAGCCAGGACCCAAAGACCTAGCTGGCCTGAAGGGCCCCCAGGGGGCCCCCAAACAGCCCCTCTCAATTTGGGTCTGGGGGCTTTCGTTGGGCCTGGGACCTGGGAGGTACCTGCAAGGTTGCAGTTCGCGGCCCGAGAACCACTCTCCGGCCAACATGCCCAACGTCCAGCAACAGCTCCCAAACCGAAGGAGCCAGGACCCAAAGACCTAGCTGGCCTGAAGGGCCCCCAGGGGGCCCCCAAGCAGCCCCTCTCCATTTGGGTCTGGGGGCTTTCGTTGGGCCGGGGACCTGGGAGGTACCTGCAAGGTTGCAGTTCACGGCCTGAGAAGCACTCTCCGACCAACATGCCCAACGTCCACCAACAGCTCCCAAACCGAAGGAGCCAGGACCCAAAGACCTAGCTCGCCTGAAGGGCCCCCAGGGGGCCCCCAAGCAGCCCCTCTCAATTTGGGTCTGGGGGCTTTCGTTGGGCCGGGAACCTGGGAGGTACCTGCAAGGTTGCAGTTCGCGGCCTGAGAAGCACTCTCCGGCCAACATGCCCAACTGCAGCAACAGCTCCCAAACCGAAGGAGCCAGGACCCAAAGACCTAGCTGGCCTGAAGGGCCCCCAGGGGGCCCCCAAGCAGCCCCTCTCCATTTGGGTCTGGGGGCTTTCGTTGGGCCGGGGACCTGGGAGGTACATGCAAGGTTGCAGATCGCAGCCCGAGAAGCACTCTCCAGCCAACATGCACAACTGCAGCAACAGCTCCCAAACCGAAGGAGCCAGGACCCAAAGACCTAGCTGGCCTGAAGGGCCCCCAGGGGGCCCCCAAGCAGCCCCTCTCAATTTGGGTCTGGGGGCTTTCGTTGGGCCTGGGACCTGGGAGGTACCTGCAAGGTTGCAGTTCGCGGCCCGAGAACGACTCTCCGGTCAACATGCCCAACTGCAGCAACAGCTCCCAAACCGAAGGAGCCAGGACCCAAAGACCTAGCTGGCCTGAAGGGCCCCCAGGGGGCCCCCAAACAGCCCCTCTCCATTTGGGTCTGGGGGCTTTCGTTGGGCATGGAACCTGGAAGGTACCTGCAAGGTTGCAGTTCGCGGCCCGAGAAGCACTCTCCGGTCAACATGCCCAACTGCAGCAACAGCTCCCAAACCGAAGGAGCCAGGACCCAAAGACCTAGCTGGCCTGAAGGGGCCCCAGGGGGCCCCCAAGCAGCCCCTCTCAATTTGGGTCTGGGGGCTTTCGTTGGGCCGGGGACCTGGGAGGTACCTGCAAGTTAGCAGTTCGCAGCCCGAGAAGCACTCTCCGGCCAACATGCCCAACGTCCAGCAACAGCTCCCAAACTGAAGGAGCCAGGACCCAAAGACCTAGCTGGCCTGAAGGGCCCCCAGGGGGCCCCCAAGCAGCCCCTCTCCATGTGGGTCTGGGGGCTTTCCTTGGGCCGGGAACCTGGGAGCTACCTGCAAGGTTGCAGTTCACGGCCCGAGAAGCACTCTCCGGCCAACATGCCCAACTGCAGCAACAGCTCCCAAACCGAAGGAGCCAGGACCCAAAGACCTAGCTGGCCTGAAGGGCCCCCAGGGGGCCCCCAAGCAGCCCCTCTCCATTTGGGTCTGCGGGCTTTCGTTGGGCCGGGGACCTGGGAGGTACCTTCAAGGTTGCAGTTCGCAGCCCGAGAAGCACTCTCCGGCCTACATGCCCAACTGCAGCAACAGCTCCCAAACCGAAGGTGCCACGCCCCAAAAAAATAGCTGGCCTCGAGTGTCCCCAGGAGGCCCGCAAGCAGCCCCTCTCAATTTTGGTCTGGGGGCTTTCGTTGGGCCGGCGACCTGGGAGGTACCTGCAAGGTTGCAGTTCGCAGCCCGAGAAGCACTCTCCGGCCAACATGCCCAACGTCCAGCAACAGCTCCCAAACCGAAGGAGCCAGGACCCAAAGACCTAGCTGGCCTGAAGGGCCCCCAGGGTGCCCCCAAGCAGCCCCTCTCCATTTGGGTCTGGGGGCTTTCTTTGGGCCGGGAACCTGGGAGCTACCTGCAAGGTTGCAGTTCACGGCCCGAGAACGACTCTCCGGCCAACATGCCCAACGTCCAACAACAGCTCCCAAACCGAAGGAGCCAGGACCCAAAGACCTAGCTGGCCTAGACGGCCCCCTGGGGGCCCCCAAACAGCCCCTCTCAATTTGGGTCTGGGGGCTTTCGTTGGGCCGTGGATCTGGGAGGTACCTGAAAGGTTGAAGTTCGCAGCCCGAGAAGCACTCTCCGGCCAACATGCCCAACTGCAGCAACAGCTCCCAAACCGAAGGAGCCAGGACCCAAAGACCTAGCTGGCCTGAAGGGGCCCCAAGGGGCCCCCAAGCAGCCCCTCTCCATTTGGGTCTGGGGTCTTTCCTTGGGCCGGGAACCTGGGAGCTACCTGCAAGGTTGCAGTTCACGGCCCGAGAAGCACTCTCCGGCCAACATGCCCAACTGCAGCAACAGGTCCCAAACCGAAGGAGCCAGGACCCAAAGACCTAGCTGGCCTGAAGGGCCCCCAGGGGGCCCCCAAGCAGCCCCTCTCAATTTGGGTCTCGGGGCTTTCGTTGGGCCGGGGACCTGGGAGGTACCTGCAAGGTTGCAGTTCGCAGCCCGAGAAGCACTCTCCGGAACACATGCCCAACTGCAGAAACAGCTCCCAAACCGAAGGAGCCAGGACCCAAAGACCTAGCTGGCCTGAAGGGCCCCAGGGGGCCCCCAAGCAGCCCCTCTCAATTTGGGTCTGCGGGCTTTCGTTGGGCCTGGGACCTGGGAGGTACCTGCAAGGTTGCAGTTCGCAGCCCGAGAAGCACTCTCCAGTCAACATGCCCAACGTCCAGCAACAGCTCCCAAACCGAAGGAGCCAGGACCCAAAGACCTAGCTGGCCTGAAGGGCCCCCAGGGGGCCCCCAAACAGCCCCTCTCCATTTGGGTCTGGGGGCTTTCGTTGGGCATGGAACCTGGGAGGTACCTGCAAGGTTGCAGTTCGCGGCCCGAGAAGCACTCTCCGGCCAACATGCCCAACGTCCAGCAACAGCTCCCAAACCGAAGGAGCCAGGACCCAAAGACCTAGCTGGCCTGAAGGGCCCCCAGGGGGCCCCCAAACAGCCCCTCTCCATTTGGGTCTGGGGGCTTTCGTTGGGCCGGGTATCTGTGAGCTACCTGCAAGGTTGCAGTTCGCAGCCCGAGAAGCACTCTCCAGCCAACATGCCCAACGTCCAGCAACAGCTCCCAAACCGAAGGAGCCAGGACCCAAAGACCTAGCTGGCCTGAAGGGCCCCCAGGGGGCCCCCAAACAGCCCCTCTCCATTTGGGTCTGGGGGCTTTCGTTGGGCATGGAACCTGGGAGGTACCTGCAAGGTTGCAGTTCGCGGCCCGAGAAGCACTCTCCGGCCAACATGCCCAACTTCCAGCAACAGCTCCCAAACCGAAGGAGCCAGGACCCAAAGACCTAGCTGGCCTGAAGGGCCCCCAGGGGGCCCCCAAACAGCCCCTCTCCATTTGGGTCTGGGGGCTTTCGTTGGGCCGGGTATCTGGGAGCTACCTGCAAGGTTGCAGTTCGCAGCCCGAGAAGCACTCTCCGGCCAACATGCTCAACGTCCAGCAACAGCTCCCAAACCGAAGGAGCCAGGACCCAAAGACCTAGCTGGCCTGAAGGGCCCCCAGGGGGCCCCCAAACAGCCCCTCTCCATTTGGGTCTGGGGGCTTTCGTTGGGCCGGGTATCTGGGAGCTACCTGCAAGGTTGCAGTTCGCAGCCCGAGAAGCACTCTCCGGTCAACATGCCCAACGTCCAGCAACAGCTCCCAAACCGAAGGAGCCATGACCCAAAGACCTAGCTGGCCTGAAGGGCCCCCAGGGGGCCCCCAAACAGCCCCTCTCAATTTGGGTCTGGGGGCTTTCATTGGGCCTGTGACCTGGGAGGTACCTGCAAGGTTGCAGTTCGCGGCCCGAGAAGCACTCTCCGGCCAACATGCCCAACGTCCAGCAACAGCTCCCAAACCGAAGGAGCCAGGACCCAAAGACCTAGCTGGCCTGAAGGGCCCCCAGGGGGCCCCCATGCAGCCCCTCTCAATTTGGGTCTGGGGGCTTTCGTTGGGCATGGAACCTGGGAGGTACCTGCAAGGTTGCAGTTCGCGGCCCGAGAAGCACTCTCCGGCCAACATGCCCAACTGCAGCAACAGCTCCCAAACCGAAGGAGCCAGGACCCGAAGAAATAGCTGGCCTGGAGGGTGCCCAGGGGGCCCGCAAGCAGCCCCTCTCAATTTTAGTCTAGGGGCTTTCGTTGGGCCGGGAACCTGGGAAGTGCCTGTAAGGTTGCAGTTCGCGGCCCGAGAAGCACTCTCCGGCCTACATGCCCAACTGCAGCAACAGCTCCCAAACCGAAGGTGCCAGGCCCCAAAAAAATAGCTGGCCTCGAGTGTCCCCAGGATGCCCGCAAGCAGCCCCTCTCCATTTGGGTCTGGGGGCTTTCGTTGGGCCGGGAACCTGGGAGCTACCTGCAAGGTTGCAGTTCACGGCCCGAGAACGACTCTCCGGCCAACATGCACAACGTCCAGCAACAGCTCCCAAACCGAAGGAGCCAGGACCCAAAGACCTAGCTGGCCTGAAGGGGCCCCAGGGGGCCCCCAAGCAGCCCCTCTCCATTTGGGTCTGGGGGCTTTTGTTGGGCCGGGAACCTGGGAGCTACCTGCAAGGTTGAAGTTCGAGGCCCGAGAAGCACTCTCCGGCCAACATGCCCAACGTCCAGCAACAGCTCCCAAACCGAAGGAGCCAGGACCCAAAGACCTAGCTGGCCTAGACGGCCCCCTGGGGGCACCCAAACAGCCCCTCTCAATTTGGGTCTGGGGGCTTTCGTTGGGCCGGGGACCTGGGAGGTACCTGCAAGGTTGCAGTTCACGGCCCGAGAACGACTCTCCGGCCAACATGCCCAACGTCCAGCAACAGCTCCCAAACCGAAGGAACCAGGACCCAAAGACCTAGCTGGCCTGAAGGGGCCCCCTGGGGGCCCCCAAGTAGCCCCTCTCCATTTGGGTCTGGGGGCTTTCGTTGGGCCGGGAACCTGGGAGGTACCTGCAAGTTTGCAGTTCGAGGCCCGAGAAGCACTCACCGGCCAACATGCCCAACGTCCAACAACAGCTCCCAAACCGAAGGAGCCAGGACCCAAAGACCTAGCTGGCCTGAAGGGCCCCCTGGGGGCCCCCAAACAGCCCCTCTCAATTTGGGTCTGGGGGCTTTCGTTGGCCCGGGGATCTGGGAGGTACCTGAAAGGTTGAAGTTCGCGGCCCGAGAAGCACTCTCCGGCCAACATGCCCAACTGCAGCAACAGCTCCCAAACCGAAGGAGCCAGGACCCAAAGACCTAGCTGGCCTGAAGGGCCCCCAGGGGGCCCCCAAGCAGCCTCTCTCTAATTTGGGTCTGGGGGCTTTCGTTGGGCCGGGGACCTGGGAGGTACCTGCAAGGTTGCAGTTCACGGCCTGAGAAGCACTCTCCGACCAACATGCCCAACGTCCAGCAACAGCTCCCAAACCGAAGGAGCCAGGACCCAAAGACCTAGCTGGCCTGAAGGGGCCCCAGGGGGCGCCCAAACAGCCCCTCTCCATTTGGGTCTGGGGGCTTTCGTTGGGCCGGGAACCTGGGAGGTACCTGCAAGGTTGCAGTTCGCGGCCCGAGAAGCACTCTCCGGCCAACATGCCCAACTGCAGCAACAGCTCCCAAACCGAAGGAGCCAGGACCCAAAGACCTAGCTGGCCTGAAGGGCCCCCAGGGGGCCCCCAAACAGCCCCTCTCCATTTGGGTCTGGGGGCTTTCGTTGGGCCGGGGACCTGGGAGTTACATGCAAGGTTGCAGATCGCAGCCCGAGAAGCACTCTCCGGCCAACATGCCCAACTGCAGCAACAGCTCCCAAACCAAAGGAGCCAGGACCCAAAGACCTAGCTGGCCTGAAGGGCCCCCAGGGGGCCCCCAAGCAGCCCCTCTCCATTTGGGTCTGGGGGCTTTCGTTGGGCCTGGGACCTGGGAGGTACCTGCAAGGTTGCAGTTCGCGGCCCGAGAAGCACTCTCCGGTCAACATGCCCAACGTCCAGCAACAGCTCCCAAACAGAAGGAGCCAGGACCCAAAGACCTAGCTGGCCTGAAGGGCCCCCAGGGGGCCCCCAAACAGCCCCTCTCAATTTGGGTCTGGGGGCTTTCGTTGGGCCGGGGACCTGGGAGGTACCTGCAAGGTTGCAGTTCACGGCCTGAGAAGCACTCTCCGACCAACATGCCCAACGTCCAGCAACAGCTCCCAAACCGAAGGAGCCAGGACCCAAAGACCTAGCTGGCCTGAAGGGGCCCCAGGGGGCGCCCAAACAGCCCCTCTCCATTTGGGTCTGGGGGCTTTCGTTGGGCCGGGAACCTGGGAGGTACCTGCAAGGTTGCAGTTCGCGGCCCGAGAAGCACTCTCCGGCCAACATGCCCAACTGCAGCAACAGCTCCCAAACCGAAGGAGCCAGGACCCAAAGACCTAGCTGGCCTGAAGGGCCCCCAGGGGGCCCCCAAACAGCCCCTCTCCATTTGGGTCTGGGGGCTTTCGTTGGGCCGGGGACCTGGGAGTTACATGCAAGGTTGCAGATCGCAGCCCGAGAAGCACTCTCCGGCCAACATGCCCAATTGCAGCAACAGCTCCCAAACCAAAGGAGCCAGGACCCAAAGACCTAGCTGGCCTGAAGGGCCCCCAGGGGGCCCCCAAGCAGCCCCTCTCCATTTGGGTCTGGGGGCTTTCGTTGGGCCTGGGACCTGGGAGGTACCTGCAAGGTTGCAGTTCGCGGCCCGAGAAGCACTCTGCGGTCAACATGCCCAACGTCCAGCAACAGCTCCCAAACCGAAGGAGCCAGGACCCAAAGACCTAGCTGGCCTGAAGGGCCCCCAGGGGGCCCCCAAGCAGCCCCTCTCAATTTGGGTCTGGGGGCTTTCGTTGGGCCGGGAACCTGGGAGGTACCTGCAAGGTTGCAGTTCGCGGCCCGAGAAGCACTCTCCGGTCAACATGCCCAACTGCAGCAACAGCTCCCAAACCGAAGGAGCCAGGACCCAAAGACCTAGCTGGCCTGAAGGGCCCCCAGGGGGCCCCCAAGCAGCCCCTCTCCATTTGGGTCTGGGGGCTTTCGTTGGGCATGGAACCTGGGAGGTACCTGCGAGGATGCAGTTCGCGGCCCGAGAAGCACTCTCCGGCCAACATGCCCAACGTCCAGCAACAGCTCCCAAACCGAAGGAGCCAGGACCCAAAGACCTAGCTGGCCTGAAGGGCCCCCAGGGGGCCCCCAAGCAGCCCCTCTCAATTTGGGTCTGGGGGCTTTCGTTGGGCCGGGAACCTGGGAGGTACCTGCAAGGTTGCAGTTCACGGCCTGAGAAGCACTCTCCGGCCAACATGCCCAACGTCCAGCAACAGCTCCCAAACCGAAGGAGCCAGGACCCAAAGACCTAGCTGGCCTGAAGGGGCCCCAGGGGGCGCCCAAACAGCCCCTCTCCATTTGGGTCTGGGGGCTTTCGTTGGGCCGGGGACCTGGGAGTTACATGCAAGGTTGCAGATCGCAGCCCGAGAAGCACTCTCCGGCCAACATGCCCAACTGCAGCAACAGCTCCCAAACCAAAGGAGCCAGGACCCAAAGACCTAGCTGGCCTGAAGGGCCCCCAGGGGGCCCCCAAGCAGCCCCTCTCCATTTGGGTCTGGGGGCTTTAGTTGGGCCTGGGACCTGGGAGGAACCTGCAAGGTTGCAGTTCGCGGCCCGAGAAGCACTCTCCGGTCAACATGCCCAACGTCCAGCAACAGCTCCCAAACCGAAGGAGCCAGGACCCAAAGACCTAGCTGGCCTGAAGGGCCCCCAGGGGGCCCCCAAACAGCCCCTCTCCATTTGGGTCTGGGGGCTTTCGTTGGGCATGGAACCTGGGAGGTACCTGCAAGGATGCAGTTCGCGGCCCGAGAAGCACTCTCCGGCCAACATGCCCAACGTCCAGCAACAGCTCCCAAACCGAAGGAGCCAGGACCCAAAGACCTAGCTGGCCTGAAGGGCCCCCAGGGGGCCCCCAAGCAGCCCCTCTCAATTTGGGTCTGGGGGCTTTCGTTGGGCCGGGAACCTGGGAGGTACCTGCAAGGTTGCAGTTCGCGGCCCGAGAAGCACTCTCCGGCCAACATGCCCAACTGCAGCAACAGCTCCCAAACCGAAGGAGCCAGGACCCAAAGACCTAGCTGGCCTGAAGGGCCCCCAGGGGGCCCCCAAGCAGCCCCTCTCCATTTGGGTCTGGGGGCTTTCGTTGGGCCGGGGACCTGGGAGGTACATGCAAGGTTGCAGATCGCAGCCCGAGAAGCACTCTCCAGCCAACATGCACAACTGCAGCAACAGCTCCCAAACCGAAGGAGCCAGGACCCAAAGACCTAGCTGGCCTGAAGGGCCCCCAGGGGGCCCCCAAGCAGCCCCTCTCCATTTGGGTCTGGGGGCTTTCGTTGGGCCTGGGACCTGGGAGGTAACTGCAAGGTTGCAGTTCGCAGCCCGAGAAGCACTCTCCGGTCAACATGCCCAACGTCCAGCAACAGCTCCCAAACCGAAGGAGCCAGGACCCAAAGACCTAGCTGGCCTGAAGGGTCCCCAGGGGGCCCCCAAACAGCCCCTCTCAATTTGGGTCTGGGGGCTTTCGTTGGGCATGGAACCTGGGAGGTACCTGCAAGGTTGCAGTTCGCGGCCCGAGAAGCACTCTCCGGCCAACATGCCCAACTGCAGCAACAGCTCCCAAACCGAAGGAGCCAGGACCCAAAGACCTAGCTGGCCTGAAGGGCCCCCAGGGGGCCCCCAAGCAGCCCCTCTCCATTTGGGTCTGGGGGCTTTCGTTGGGCCGGGGACCTGGGAGCTACCTGCAAGGTTGCAGTTCGCAGCCCGAGAAGCACTCTCCGGTCAACATGCCCAACTGCAGCAACAGCTCCCAAACCGAAGGAGCCAGGACCCAAAGACCTAGCTGGCCTGAAGGGGCCCCAGGGGGCCCCCAAGCAGCCCCTCTCAATTTGGGTCTGGGGGCTTTCGTTGGGCCTGGGACCTGGGAGGTACCTGCAAGGTTGCAGTTCGCAGCCCGAGAAGCACTCTCCGGCCAACATGCCCAACGTCCAGCAACAGCTCCCAAACCGAAGGAGCCAGGACCCAAAGACCTAGCTGGCCTGAAGTGTCCCCAAGGGGCCCCCAAGCAGCCCCTCTCTATTTGGGTCTGGGGGCTTTCGTTGGGGATGGAACCTGGGAGGTACCTGCAAGGTTACAGTTCGCAGCCTGAGAAGCACTCTCCGGCCAACATGCCCAACTGCAGCAACAGCTCCCAAACCGAAGGAGCCAGGACCCAAAGACCTAGCTGGCCTGAAGAGTCCCCAAGGGGCCCCCATGCAGCCCCTCTCCATTTGGGTCTGGGGGCTTTCGTTGGGCATGGAACCTGGGAGGTACCTGCAAGGTTGCAGTTCGCGGCCCGAGAAGCACTCTCCGGCCATCATGCCCAACGTCCAGCAACAGCTCCCAAACCGAAGGAGCCAGGACCCAAAGACCTAGCTGGCCTGAAGAGTCCACAGGGGGCCCCCAAACAGCCCCTCTCCATTTGGGTCTGGGGGCTTTCGTTGGGCCGGGAACCTGGGAGGTACCTGCAAGGTTGCAGTTCGCAGCCCGAGAAGCACTCTCCAGCCAACATGCCCAACGTCCAGCAACAGCTCCCAAACCGAAGGAGCCAGGACCCAAAGACCTAGCTGGCCTGAAGGGGCCCCCAGGGGGCCCCCAAACAGCCCCTCTCCATTTGGGTCTGGGGGCTTTCTTTGGGCCGGGAACCTGGGAGCTATCTGCAAGTTTGCAGTTCGCGGCCCCAGAAGCACTCTCCGGTCAACATGCCAAACGTCCAGCAACAGCTCCCAAACCGAAGGAGCCAGGACCCAAAGACCTAGCTGGCCTGAAGGGCCCCCAGGGGGCCCCCAAGCAGCCCCTCTCAATTTGAGTCTGGGGGCTTTCGTTGGGCCTGGGACCTGGGAGGTACCTGCAAGGTTGCAGTTCGCAGCCCGAGAAGCACTCTCCGGCCAACATGCCCAACTGCAGCAACAGCTCCCAAACCGAAGGAGCCAGGACCCAAAGACCTAGCTGGCCTGAAGGGCCCCCAGGGGGCCCCCAAGCAGCCCCTCTCAATTTGGGTCTGGGGGCTTTCGTTGGGCATGGAACCTGGGAGGTATCTGCAAGTTTGCAGTTCGCAGCCTGAGAAGCACTCTCCGGCCAACATGCCCAACGTCCAGCAACAGCTCCCAAACTGAAGGAGCCAGGACCCAAAGACCTAGCTGGCCTGAAGGGCCCCCAGGGGGCCCCCAAGCAGCCCCTCTCCATGTGGGTCTGGGGGCTTTCCTTGGGCCGGGAACCTGGGAGGTACCTGCAAGGTTGCAGTTCGCGGCCCGAGAAGCACTCTCCGGCCAACATGCCCAACGTCCAGCAACAGCTCCCAAACTGAAGGAGCCAGGACCCAAAGACCTAGCTGGCCTGAAGGGCCCCCAGGGGGCCCCCAAGCAGCCCCTCTCCATTTGGGTCTGGGGGCTTTCGTTGGGCCGGGGACCTGGGAGGTACCTTCAAGGTTGCAGTTCGCAGCCCGAGAAGCTCTCTCCGGTCAACATGCCCAACTGCAGAAACAGCTCCCAAACCGAAGGAGCCAGGACCCAAAGACCTAGCTGGCCTGAAGGGCCCCCAGGGGGCCCCCAAGCAGCCCCTCTCAATTTGGGTCTGGGGGCTTTCGTTGGGCCGGGGATCTGGGAGGTACCTTCAAGGTTGCAGTTCGCGGCCCGAGAAGCACTCTCCGGCAAACATGCCAAACGTCCAGCAACAGCTCCCAAACCGAAGGAGCCAGGACCCAAAGACCTAGCTGGCCTGAAGAGTCCCCAGGGGGCCCCCAAGCAGCCCCTCTCCATTTGGGTCTGGGGGCTTTCGTTGGGCCGGGAACCTGGGAGGTACCTGCAAGGTTGCAGTTCGCAGCCCGAGAAGCACTCACCGGCCAACATGCCCAACTGCAGCAACAGCTCCCAAACCGAAGGAGCCAGGACCCAAAGACCTAGCTGGCCTGAAGGGCCCCCAGGGGGCCCCCAAGCAGCCCCTCTCAATTTGGGTCTGGGGGCTTTCATTGGGCCGGGGATCTGGGAGGTACCTGCAAGGTTGCAGTTCGCGGCCCGAGAAGCACTCTCCGGCCAACATGCCCAACTGCAGCAACAGCTCCCAAACCGAAGGAGTCAGGACCCAAAGACCTAGCTGGCCTGAAGGGCCCCAAGGGGGCCCCCAAACAGCCCCTCTCCATTTGGGTCTGGGGGCTTTCGTTGGGCCGGGAACCTGGGAGCTACCTGCAATGTTGCAGTTCACGGCCCGAGAGCGACTCACCGGCCAACATGCCCAACGTCCAGCAACAGCTCCCAAACCGAAGGAACCAGGACCCAAAGACCTAGCTGGCCTGAAGGGGCCCCAGGGGGCCCCCAAGCAGCCCCTCTCCATTTGGGTCTGGGGGCTTTCGTTGGGCCGGGAACCTCGGAGCTACCTGCAAGGTTGCAGTTCGAGGCCCGAGAAGCACTCTCGGGCCAACATGCCCAACGTCCAACAACAGCTCCCAGACCGAAGGAGCCAGGACCCAAAGACCTAGCTGGCATGAAGGGCCCCCAGGGGGCCCCCAAGCAGCCCCTCTCAATTTGTGTCTGGGGGCTTTCGTTGGGCCTGGGACCTGGGAGGTACCTGCAAGGTTGCAGTTCGCAGCCCGAGAATCACTCTCCGGTCAACATGCCCAACGTCCAGCAACAGCTCCCAAACCGAAGGAGCCAGGAACCAAAGACCTAGCTGGCCTGAAGGGCCCCCAGGGGGCCCCCAGGTAGACTCTCTCAATTTGGGTCTGGGGGCTTTCGTTGGGCCGGGGACATGGGAGGTACCTGCAAGGTTGCAGTTCATGGCCCAAGAACCACTCTCCAGCCAACATGCCCAACGTCCAGCAACAGCTCCCAAACCCAAGGAGCCAGGACCCAAAGACCTAGCTGGCCTGAAGGGCCCCCAGGGGGCCCCCAAACAGCCCCTCTCAATTTGGGTCTGGGGTCTTTCGTTGGGCCGGGGATCTGGGAGGTACCTGAAAGTTTGAAGTTCTCAGCGCGAGAAGCACTCTCCGGCCAACATGCCCAACTGCAGCAACAGCTCCCAAACCGAAGGAGCCAGGACCCAAAGACCTAGCTGGCCTGAAGGGGCCCCAGGGGGCCCCCAAGCAGCCCCTCTCAATTTGGGTCTGGGGGCTTTCGTTGGGCATGGAACCTGGGAGGTACCTGCAAGGTTACAGTTCGCGGCCCGAGAAGCACTCTCCGGCCAACATGCCCAACTGCAGCAACAGCTCCCAAACCGAAGGAGCCAGGACCCGAAGAAGTAGCTGGCCTGGAGGGTCCCCAGGGGGCCCGCAAGCAGCCCCTCTCAGTTTTAGTCTAGGGGCTTTCGTTGGGCCGGGAACCTGGGAAGTGCCTGTAAGGTTGCAGTTCGCGGCCCGAGAAGCACTCTCCGGCCAACATGCACAACGTCCAGCAACAGCTCCCAAACCGAAGGAGCCAGGACCCAAAGACCTAGCTGGCCTGAAGGGGCCCCAGGGGGCCCCCAAGCAGCCCCTCTCCATTTGGGTCTGGGGGCTTTCGTTGGGCCGGGAACCTGGGAGCTACCTGCAAGGTTGCAGTTCGCGGCCCGAGAAGCACTCTCCGGCCAACATGCCCAACTGCAGCAACAGCTCCCAAACTGAAGGAGCCAGGACCCAAAGACCTAGCTGGCCTGAAGGGCCCCCAGGGGGCCCCCAAACAGACCCTCCCCATTTGGGACTGGGGGCTTTCGTTGGGCCGGGGACCTGGGAGGCACCTGCAAGGTTGCAGTTCGCATCCCGAGAAGCACTCTCCGGTCAACATGCCCAACGTCCAGCAACAGCTCCCAAACCGAAGGAGCCAGGACCCAAAGACCTAGCTGGCCTGAAGGGCCCCAGGGGGCCCCCAAGCAGCCCCTCTCAATTTGGGTTTGGGGGCTTTCGTTCGGCCGGGAACCTGGGAGGTACCTGCAAGGTTGCAGTTCGCGGCCCGAGAAGCACTCTCCGGCCAACATGCCCAACTGCAGCAACAGCTCCCAAACCGAAGGAGCCAGGACCCAAAGACCTAGCTGGCCTGAAGGGCCCCCAGGGGGCCCCCAAGCAGCCCCTCTCCATTTGGGTCTGGGGGCTTTCGTTGGGCCGGGGACCTGGGAGGTACATGCAAGGTTAGAGATCGCAGCCCGAGAAGCACTCTCCGGCCAACATGCCTACTGCAGCAACAGCTCCCAAACCGAAGGAGCCAGGACCCAAAGACCTAGCTGGCCTGAAGGGCCCCAGGGGGCCCCCAAGCAGCCCCTCTCAATTTGGGTCTGGGGGCTTTCGTTGGGCCGGGAACCTGGGAGGTACCTGCAAGGTTGCAGTTCGCAGCCCGAGAAGCACTCTCCAGTCAACATGCCCAACGTCCAGCAACAGCTCCCAAACCGAAGGAGCCAGGACCCAAAGACCTAGCTGGCCTGAAGGGCCCCCAGGGGGCCCCCAAACAGCCCCTCTCCATTTGGGTCTGGGGGCTTTCGTTGGGCATGGAACCTGGGAGGTACCTGCAAGGTTGCAGTTCGCGGCCCGAGAAGCACTCTCCGGCCAACATGCCCAACGTCCAGCAACAGCTCCCAAACCGAAGGAGCCAGGACCCAAACACCTAGCTGGCCTGAAGGGCCCCCAGGGGGCCCCCAAACAGCCCCTCTCCATTTGGGTCTGGGGGCTTTCGTTGGGCCGGGTATCTGGGAGCTACCTGCAAGGTTGCAGTTCGCAGCCCGAGAAGCACTCTCCGGCCAACATGCCCAACGTCCAGCAACAGCTCCCAAACCGAAGGAGCCAGGACCCAAAGACCTAGCTGGCCTGAAGGGCCCCCAGGGGGCCCCCAAACAGCCCCTCTCAATTTGGGTCTGGGGGCTTTCGTTGGGCCGGGGATCTGGGAGGTACCTGAAAGTTTGAAGTTCGCAGCCCGAGAAGCACTCTCCGGCCAACATGCCCAACTGCAGCAACAGCTCCCAAACCGAAGGAGCCAGGACCCAAAGAAAGAGCTGGCCTCGAGTGTCCCCAGGAGGCCTGAAAGCAGCCCCTCTCAATTTTGGTCTGGGGGCTTTCGTTGGGCCGGGGACCTGGGAGGTGCCTGCAAGGTTGCAGTTCGCGGCCCGAGAAGCACTCTCCGGCCAACATGCCCAACGTCCAGCAACAGCTCCCAAACCGAAGGAGCCAGGACCCAAAGACCTAGCTGGCATGAAGGGTCCCCAGGGGGCCCGCAAACAGCCCCTCTCAATTTGGGTCTGGGGGCTTTCGTTGGGCATGGAACCTGGGAGGTACCTGCAAGGTTGCAGTTCGCGGCCCGAGAAGCACTCTCCAGCCAACATGCCCAACTGCAGCAACAGCTCCCAACCCGAAGGAGCCAGGACCCAAAGACCTAGCTGGCCTGAAGGGCCCCCAGGGGGCCCCCAAGCAGACCCTCTCCATTTGGGTCTGGGGGCTTTCGTTGGGCCGGGGACCTGGGAGCTACCTGCAAGGTTGCATTTCGCAGCCCGAGAAGCACTCTCCGGTCAACATGCACAACTGCAGCAACAGCTCCCAAACCGAAGGAGCCAGGACCCAAAGACCTAGCTGGCCTGAAGGACCCCCAGGGGGCCCCCAAGCAGCCCCTCTCCATTTGGGTCTGGGGGCTTTCGTTGGGCCGGGGACCTGGGAGGTACCTGCAAGGTTGCAGTTCACGGCCCGAGAAGCACTCTCCGGCCAACATGCCCAACGTCCAGCAACAGCTCCCAAACCGAAGGAGCCAGGACCCAAAGACCTAGCTGGCCTGAAGGGGCCCCCAGGGGGCCCCCAAACAGCCCCTCTCCATTTGGGTCTGGGGGCTTTCTTTGGGCCGGGAACCTGGGAGCTATCTGCAAGTTTGCAGTTCGCGGCCCCAGAAGCACTCTCCGGTCAACATGCCAAACGTCCAGCAACAGCTCCCAAACCGAAGGAGCCAGGACCCAAAGACCTAGCTGGCCTGAAGGGCCCCCAGGGGGCCCCCAAGCAGCCCCTCTCAATTTGAGTCTGGGGGCTTTCGTTGGGCCTGGGACCTGGGAGGTACCTGCAAGGTTGCAGTTCGCAGCCCGAGAAGCACTCTCCGGCCAACATGCCCAACTGCAGCAACAGCTCCCAAACCGAAGGAGCCAGGACCCAAAGACCTAGCTGGCCTGAAGGGCCCCCAGGGGGCCCCCAAGCAGCCCCTCTCAATTTGGGTCTGGGGGCTTTCGTTGGGCATGGAACCTGGGAGGTATCTGCAAGTTTGCAGTTCGCAGCCTGAGAAGCACTCTCCGGCCAACATGCCCAACGTCCAGCAACAGCTCCCAAACTGAAGGAGCCAGGACCCAAAGACCTAGCTGGCCTGAAGGGCCCCCAGGGGGCCCCCAAGCAGCCCCTCTCCATGTGGGTCTGGGGGCTTTCCTTGGGCCGGGAACCTGGGAGGTACCTGCAAGGTTGCAGTTCGCGGCCCGAGAAGCACTCTCCGGCCAACATGCCCAACGTCCAGCAACAGCTCCCAAACTGAAGGAGCCAGGACCCAAAGACCTAGCTGGCCTGAAGGGCCCCCAGGGGGCCCCCAAGCAGCCCCTCTCCATTTGGGTCTGGGGGCTTTCGTTGGGCCGGGGACCTGGGAGGTACCTTCAAGGTTGCAGTTCGCAGCCCGAGAAGCTCTCTCCGGTCAACATGCCCAACTGCAGAAACAGCTCCCAAACCGAAGGAGCCAGGACCCAAAGACCTAGCTGGCCTGAAGGGCCCCCAGGGGGCCCCCAAGCAGCCCCTCTCAATTTGGGTCTGGGGGCTTTCGTTGGGCCGGGGATCTGGGAGGTACCTTCAAGGTTGCAGTTCGCGGCCCGAGAAGCACTCTCCGGCAAACATGCCAAACGTCCAGCAACAGCTCCCAAACCGAAGGAGCCAGGACCCAAAGACCTAGCTGGCCTGAAGAGTCCCCAGGGGGCCCCCAAGCAGCCCCTCTCCATTTGGGTCTGGGGGCTTTCGTTGGGCCGGGAACCTGGGAGGTACCTGCAAGGTTGCAGTTCGCAGCCCGAGAAGCACTCACCGGCCAACATGCCCAACTGCAGCAACAGCTCCCAAACCGAAGGAGCCAGGACCCAAAGACCTAGCTGGCCTGAAGGGCCCCCAGGGGGCCCCCAAGCAGCCCCTCTCAATTTGGGTCTGGGGGCTTTCATTGGGCCGGGGATCTGGGAGGTACCTGCAAGGTTGCAGTTCGCGGCCCGAGAAGCACTCTCCGGCCAACATGCCCAACTGCAGCAACAGCTCCCAAACCGAAGGAGTCAGGACCCAAAGACCTAGCTGGCCTGAAGGGCCCCAAGGGGGCCCCCAAACAGCCCCTCTCCATTTGGGTCTGGGGGCTTTCGTTGGGCCGGGAACCTGGGAGCTACCTGCAATGTTGCAGTTCACGGCCCGAGAGCGACTCACCGGCCAACATGCCCAACGTCCAGCAACAGCTCCCAAACCGAAGGAACCAGGACCCAAAGACCTAGCTGGCCTGAAGGGGCCCCAGGGGGCCCCCAAGCAGCCCCTCTCCATTTGGGTCTGGGGGCTTTCGTTGGGCCGGGAACCTCGGAGCTACCTGCAAGGTTGCAGTTCGAGGCCCGAGAAGCACTCTCGGGCCAACATGCCCAACGTCCAACAACAGCTCCCAGACCGAAGGAGCCAGGACCCAAAGACCTAGCTGGCATGAAGGGCCCCCAGGGGGCCCCCAAGCAGCCCCTCTCAATTTTTGTCTGGGGGCTTTCGTTGGGCCTGGGACCTGGGAGGTACCTGCAAGGTTGCAGTTCGCAGCCCGAGAATCACTCTCCGGTCAACATGCCCAACGTCCAGCAACAGCTCCCAAACCGAAGGAGCCAGGAACCAAAGACCTAGCTGGCCTGAAGGGCCCCCAGGGGGCCCCCAGGTAGACTCTCTCAATTTGGGTCTGGGGGCTTTCGTTGGGCCGGGGACATGGGAGGTACCTGCAAGGTTGCAGTTCATGGCCCAAGAACCACTCTCCAGCCAACATGCCCAACGTCCAGCAACAGCTCCCAAACCCAAGGAGCCAGGACCCAAAGACCTAGCTGGCCTGAAGGGCCCCCAGGGGGCCCCCAAACAGCCCCTCTCAATTTGGGTCTGGGGTCTTTCGTTGGGCCGGGGATCTGGGAGGTACCTGAAAGTTTGAAGTTCTCAGCGCGAGAAGCACTCTCCGGCCAACATGCCCAACTGCAGCAACAGCTCCCAAACCGAAGGAGCCAGGACCCAAAGACCTAGCTGGCCTGAAGGGGCCCCAGGGGGCCCCCAAGCAGCCCCTCTCAATTTGGGTCTGGGGGCTTTCGTTGGGCATGGAACCTGGGAGGTACCTGCAAGGTTACAGTTCGCGGCCCGAGAAGCACTCTCCGGCCAACATGCCCAACTGCAGCAACAGCTCCCAAACCGAAGGAGCCAGGACCCGAAGAAGTAGCTGGCCTGGAGGGTCCCCAGGGGGCCCGCAAGCAGCCCCTCTCAGTTTTAGTCTAGGGGCTTTCGTTGGGCCGGGAACCTGGGAAGTGCCTGTAAGGTTGCAGTTCGCGGCCCGAGAAGCACTCTCCGGCCAACATGCACAACGTCCAGCAACAGCTCCCAAACCGAAGGAGCCAGGACCCAAAGACCTAGCTGGCCTGAAGGGGCCCCAGGGGGCCCCCAAGCAGCCCCTCTCCATTTGGGTCTGGGGGCTTTCGTTGGGCCGGGAACCTGGGAGCTACCTGCAAGGTTGCAGTTCGAGGCCCGAGAAGCACTCTCCGGCCAACATGCCCAACTGCAGCAACAGCTCCCAAACTGAAGGAGCCAGGACCCAAAGACCTAGCTGGCCTGAAGGGCCCCCAGGGGGCCCCCAAACAGACCCTCCCCATTTGGGTCTGGGGGCTTTCGTTGGGCCGGGGACCTGGGAGGCACCTGCAAGGTTGCAGTTCGCATCCCGAGAAGCACTCTCCGGTCAACATGCCCAACGTCCAGCAACAGCTCCCAAACCGAAGGAGCCAGGACCCAAAGACCTAGCTGGCCTGAAGGGCCCCAGGGGGCCCCCAAGCAGCCCCTCTCAATTTGGGTTTGGGGGCTTTCGTTCGGCCGGGAACCTGGGAGGTACCTGCAAGGTTGCAGTTCGCGGCCCGAGAAGCACTCTCCGGCCAACATGCCCAACTGCAGCAACAGCTCCCAAACCGAAGGAGCCAGGACCCAAAGACCTAGCTGGCCTGAAGGGCCCCCAGGGGGCCCCCAAGCAGCCCCTCTCCATTTGGGTCTGGGGGCTTTCGTTGGGCCGGGGACCTGGGAGGTACATGCAAGGTTAGAGATCGCAGCCCGAGAAGCACTCTCCGGCCAACATGCCTACTGCAGCAACAGCTCCCAAACCGAAGGAGCCAGGACCCAAAGACCTAGCTGGCCTGAAGGGCCCCAGGGGGCCCCCAAGCAGCCCCTCTCAATTTGGGTCTGGGGGCTTTCGTTGGGCCGGGAACCTGGGAGGTACCTGCAAGGTTGCAGTTCGCAGCCCGAGAAGCACTCTCCAGTCAACATGCCCAACGTCCAGCAACAGCTCCCAAACCGAAGGAGCCAGGACCCAAAGACCTAGCTGGCCTGAAGGGCCCCCAGGGGGCCCCCAAACAGCCCCTCTCCATTTGGGTCTGGGGGCTTTCGTTGGGCATGGAACCTGGGAGGTACCTGCAAGGTTGCAGTTCGCGGCCCGAGAAGCACTCTCCGGCCAACATGCCCAACGTCCAGCAACAGCTCCCAAACCGAAGGAGCCAGGACCCAAACACCTAGCTGGCCTGAAGGGCCCCCAGGGGGCCCCCAAACAGCCCCTCTCCATTTGGGTCTGGGGGCTTTCGTTGGGCCGGGTATCTGGGAGCTACCTGCAAGGTTGCAGTTCGCAGCCCGAGAAGCACTCTCCGGCCAACATGCCCAACGTCCAGCAACAGCTCCCAAACCGAAGGAGCCA
Source organism: Gallinula chloropus (assembly GCF_964237585.1). Classification (NCBI taxonomy): domain Eukaryota; kingdom Metazoa; phylum Chordata; class Aves; order Gruiformes; family Rallidae; genus Gallinula; species Gallinula chloropus. The sequence continues at coordinate 623,780 of NW_028168779.1, forward strand.
GGACCCAAAGACCTAGCTGGCCTGAAGGGCCCCCAGGGGGCCCCCAAACAGCCCCTCTCAATTTGGGTCTGGGGGCTTTCGTTGGGCCGGGGATCTGGGAGGTACCTGAAAGTTTGAAGTTCGCAGCCCGAGAAGCACTCTCCGGCCAACATGCCCAACTGCAGCAACAGCTCCCAAACCGAAGGAGCCAGGACCCAAAGAAAGAGCTGGCCTCGAGTGTCCCCAGGAGGCCTGAAAGCAGCCCCTCTCAATTTTGGTCTGGGGGCTTTCGTTGGGCCGGGGACCTGGGAGGTGCCTGCAAGGTTGCAGTTCGCGGCCCGAGAAGCACTCTCCGGCCAACATGCCCAACGTCCAGCAACAGCTCCCAAACCGAAGGAGCCAGGACCCAAAGACCTAGCTGGCATGAAGGGTCCCCAGGGGGCCCGCAAACAGCCCCTCTCAATTTGGGTCTGGGGGCTTTCGTTGGGCATGGAACCTGGGAGGTACCTGCAAGGTTGCAGTTCGCGGCCCGAGAAGCACTCTCCAGCCAACATGCCCAACTGCAGCAACAGCTCCCAACCCGAAGGAGCCAGGACCCAAAGACCTAGCTGGCCTGAAGGGCCCCCAGGGGGCCCCCAAGCAGACCCTCTCCATTTGGGTCTGGGGGCTTTCGTTGGGCCGGGGACCTGGGAGCTACCTGCAAGGTTGCATTTCGCAGCCCGAGAAGCACTCTCCGGTCAACATGCACAACTGCAGCAACAGCTCCCAAACCGAAGGAGCCAGGACCCAAAGACCTAGCTGGCCTGAAGGACCCCCAGGGGGCCCCCAAGCAGCCCCTCTCCATTTGGGTCTGGGGGCTTTCGTTGGGCCGGGGACCTGGGAGGTACCTGCAAGGTTGCAGTTCACGGCCCGAGAAGCACTCTCCGGCCAACATGCCCAACGTCCAGCAACAGCTCCCAAACCGAAGGAACCAGGACCCAAAGACCTAGCTGGCCTGAAGGGGCCCCCTGGGGGCCCCCAAGCAGCCCCTCTCCATTTGGGTCTGGGGGCTTTCGTTGGGCCGGGAACCTGGGAGCTACCTGCAAGGTTGCAGTTCGAGGCCCGAGAAGCACTCACCGGCCAACATGCCCAATGTCCAACAACAGCTCCCAAACCGAAGGAGCCAGGACCCAAAGACCTAGCTGGCCTGAAGGGCCCCCTGGGGGCCCCCAAACAGCCCCTCTCCATTTGTGTCTGGGGGCTTTCGTTGGGCCGGGGATCTGGGAGGTACCTGAAAGGTTGAAGTTCGCGGCCCGAGAAGCACTCTCCGGTCAACATGCCCAACTGCAGCAACAGCTCCCAAACCGAAGGAGCCAGGACACAAAGACCTAGCTGGCCTGAAGGGCCCCCAGGGGGCCCCCAGGTAGCCTCTCTCAATTTGGGTCTGGGGGCTTTCGTTGGGCCGGGGACATGGGAGGTACCTGCAAGGTTGCATTTCGCAGCCCGAGAAGCACTCTCCGGCCAACATGCCCAACTGCAGCAACAGCTCCCAAACCGAACGAGCCAGGCCCCAAAGAAATAGCTGGCCTCGAGGGTCCCCAGGAGGCCCGAAATCAGCCCCTCTCAATTTTGGTCTGGGGGCTTTCGTTGGGCCGGGATCCTGGGAGGTGCCTGCAAGGTTGCAGTTCGCGGCCCGAGAAGCACTCTCCGGCCAACATGCCCAACGTCCAGCAACAGCTCCCAAACCCAAGGAGCCAGGACCCAAAGACCTAGCTGGCCTGAAGGGTCCCCAGGGGGCCCCAAAACAGCCCCTCTCAATTTGGGTCTGGGGGCTTTCGTTGGGCCTGGGACCTGGGAGGTACCTGCAAGGTTGCAGTTCGCGGCCCGAGAAGCACTCTCCGGCCAACCTGCCCAACTGCAGCAACAGCTCCCAAACCGAAGGAGCCAGGACCCAAAGACCTAGCTGGCCTGAAGGGCCCCCAGGGGGCCCCCAAGCAGACCCTCTCCATTTGGGTCTGGGGGCTTTCGTTGGGCCGGGGACCTGGGAGGTACCTGCAAGGTTGCAGTTCGCAGCCCGAGAAGCACTCTCCGGCCAACATGCCCAACGTCCAGCAACAGCTCCCAAACCGAAGGAGCCAGGACCCAAAGACCTAGCTGGCCTGAAGTGTCCCCAAGGGGCCCCCAAGCAGCCCCTCTCTATTTGGGTCTGGGGGCTTTCGTTGGGGATGGAACCTGGGAGGTACCTGCAAGGTTACAGTTCGCAGCCTGAGAAGCACTCTCCGGCCAACATGCCCAACTGCAGCAACAGCTCCCAAACCGAAGGAGCCAGGACCCAAAGACCTAGCTGGCCTGAAGGGGCCCCCAGGGGGCCCCCAAGCAGCCCCTCTCCATTTGGGTCTGGGGGCTTTCGTTGGGCCGGGAACCTGGGAGCTATCTGCACGTTTGCAGTTCTCGGCCCCAGAAGCACTCTCCGGTCAACATGCCCAACGTCCAGCAACAGCTCCCAAACCGAAGGAGCCAGGACCCAAAGACCTAGCTGGCCTGAAGGGCCCCCAGGGGGCCCCCAAGCAGCCCCTCTCAATTTGGGTCTGGGGGCTTTCGTTGGGCCTGGGACATGGGAGGTACCTGCAAGGTTGCAGTTCGCAGCCCGAGAAGCACTCTCCGGCCAACATGCCCAACTGCAGCAACAGCTCCCAAACCGAAGGAGCCAGGACACAAAGACCTAGCTGGCCTGAAGGGCCCCCAGGGGGCCCCCAAGCAGCCCCTCTCCATTTGGGTCTGGGGGCTTTCGTTGGGCCGGGGACCTGGGAGGTACCTGCAAGGTTGCAGTTCGCAGCCCGAGAAGCACTCTCCGGTCAACATGCCCAATTGCAGCAACAGCTCCCAAACCGAAGGAGCCAGGACCCAAAGACCTAGCTGGACTGAAGGGCCCCCAGGGGGCCCCCAAACAGACCCTCTCCATTTGGGTCTGGGGGCTTTCGTTGGGCCGGGGACCTGGGAGGTACCTGCAAGGTTGCAGTTCGCATCCCGAGAAGCACTCTCCGGCCAACATGCCCAACGTCCAGCAACAGCTCCCAAACCGAAGGAGCCAGGACCCAAAGACCTAGCTGGCCTGAAGGGCCCCCAGGGGGCCCCCAAGCAGCCCCTCTCAATTTGGGTTTGGGGGCTTTCGTTCGGCCGGGAACCTGGGAGGTACCAGCAAGGTTGCAGTTCGCGGCCCGAGAAGCACTCTCCGGCCAACATGCCCAACTGCAGCAACAGCTCCCAAACCGAAGGAGCCAGGACCCAAAGACCTAGCTGGCCTGAAGGGCCCCCAGGGGGCCCCCAAACAGCCCCTCTCCATTTGGGTCTGGGGGCTTTCGTTGGGCCGGGGACCTGGGAGGTACCTGCAAGGTTGCAGATCGCAGCCCGAGAAGCACTCTCCGGCCAACATGCACAACTGCTGCAACAGCTCCCAAACCGAAGGAGCCAGGACCCAAAGACCTAGCTGGCCTGAAGGGCCCCCAGGGGGCCCCCAAACAGCCCCTCTCCATTTGGGTCTGGGGGCTTTCGTTGGGCATGGAACCTGGGAGGTACCTGCAAGGTTGCAGTTCGCGGCCCGAGAAGCACTCTCCGGCCAACATGCCAAACGTCCAGCAACAGCTCCCAAACCGAAGGAGCCAGGACACAAAGACCTAGCTGGCCTGAAGGGCCCCCAGGGGGCCCCCAAACAGCCCCTCTCCATTTGGGTCTGGGGGCTTTCGTTGGGCCGGGTATCTGTGAGCTACCTGCAAGGTTGCAGTTCGCAGCCCGAGAAGCACTCTCCGGCCAACATGCCCAACGTCCAGCAACAGCTCCCAAACCGAAGGAGCCAGGACCCAAAAACCTAGCTGGCCTGAAGGGCCCCCAGGGGGCCCCCAAACAGCCCCTCTCAATTTGGGTCTGGGGGCTTTCGTTGGGCCGGGGATCTGGGAGGAACCTGAAAGTTTGAAGTTCGCAGCCCGAGAAGCACTCTCCGGCCAACATGCCCAACTGCAGCAACAGCTCCCAAACCGAAGGAGCCAGGCCCCAAAGAAATAGCTGGCCTCGAGGGTCCCCAGGAGGCCCGAAAGCAGCCCCTCTCAATTTTGGTCTGGGGGCTTTCGTTGGGCCGGGGACCTGGGAGGTGCCTGCAAGGTTGCAGTTCGCGGCCCGAGAAGCACTCTCCGGCCAACATGCCCAACGTCCAGCAACAGCTCCCAAACCGAAGGAGCCAGGACCCAAAGACCTAGCTGGCATGAAGGGTCCCCAGGGGGCCCGCAAACAGCCCCTCTCCATTTGGGTCTGGGGTCTTTCGTTGGGCCGGGGATCTGGGAGGTACCTGAAAGGTTGAAGTTCGCAGCCCGAGAAGCACTCTCCGGCCAACATGCCCAACTGCAGCAACAGCTCCCAAACCGAAGGAGCCAGGACCCAAAGACCTAGCTGGCCTGAAGGGCCCCCAGGGGGCCCCCAAACGGCCCCTCTCAATTTGGGTCTGGGGTCTTTCGTTGGGCCGGGGATCTGGGAGGTACCTGAAAGGTTGAATTTCGCAGCCCGAGAAGCACTCTCCGGCCAACATACCCAACTGCAGCAACAGCTCCCAAACCGAAGGAGCCAGGACCCAAAGACCTAGCTGGCCTGAAGGGGCCCCAGGGGGCCCCCAAGCAGCCCCTCTCAATTTGGGTCTGGGGGCTTTCGTTGGGCCGGGAACCTGGGAAGTGCCTGTAAGGTTGCAGTTCGCGGCCCGAGAAGCACTCTCCGGCCAACATGCCCAACTGCAGCAACAGCTCCCAAACTGAAGGAGCCAGGACCCAAAGACCTAGCTGGCCTGAAGGGCCCCCAGGGGGCCCCCAAGCAGCCCCTCTCCATTTGGGTCTGGGGGCTTTCCTTGGGCCGGGAACCTGGGAGGTACCTGCAAGTTTGCAGTTCGCGGCCCGAGAACCACTCTCCGGCCAACATGCCCAACGTCCAGCAACAGCTCCCAAACCGAAGGAGCCAGGACCCAAAGACCTAGCTGGCCTGAAGGGGCCCCAGGGGGCCCCCAAGCAGCCCCTCTCCATTTGGGTCTGGGGGCTTTCGTTGGGCCGGGAACCTGGGAGGTACCTGCAAGGTTGCAGTTCGCAGCCCGAGAAGCACTCTCCGGCCAACATGCCCAACTGCAGCAACAGCTCCCAAACCGAAGGAGCCAGGACACAAAGACCTAGCTGGCCTGAAGGGCCCCCAGGGGGCCCCCAAGCAGCCCCTCTCAATTTGGGTCTGGGGGCTTTCGTTGGCCCGGGGACCTGGGAGGTACCTGCAAGGTTGCAGTTCGCAGCCCGAGAAGCACTCTCCGGCCAACATGCCCAACTGCAGCAACAGCTCCCAAACCGAAGGAGCCAGGACCCAAAGACCTAGCTGGCCTGAAGTGCCCCCAGGGGTCCCCCAAGCAGCCCCTCTCCATTTGGGTCTGCGGGCTTTCGTTGGGCCGGGGACCTGGGAGGTACCTGCAAGTTTGCAGTTCACAGCCCGAGAAGCTCTCTCCGGTCAACATGCCCAACTGCAGAAACAGCTCCCAAACCGAAGGAGCCAGGACCCAAAGACCTAGCTGGCCTGAAGGGGCCCCAGGGGGCCCCCAAACAGCCCCTCTCCATTTGGGTCTGGGGGCTTTCGTTGGGCCGGGAACCTTGGAGGTACCTGCAAGGTTGCAGTTCGCAGCCCGAGAAGCACTCACCGGCCAACATGCCCAACTGCAGCAACAGCTCCCAAACCGAAGGAGCCAGGACCCAAAGACCTAGCTGGCCTGAAGGGGCCCCAGGGGGCCCCCAAACAGCCCCTCTCCATTTGGGTCTGGGGGCTTTCGTTGGGCCGGGAACCTGGGAGCTACCTGCAAGGTTGCAGTTCGCGGCCCGAGAAGCACTCTCCGGCCACCATGCACAACTGCAGCAACAGCTCCCAAACCGAAGGAGCCAGGACCCAAAGACCTAGCTGGCCTGAAGGGCCCCCAGGGGGCCCCCAAGCAGCCCCTCTCCATTTGTGTCTGGGGGCTTTCGTTGGGCCTAGGACCTGGGAGGTACCTGCAAGGTTGCAGTTCGCAGCCCGAGAAGCACTCTCCGGTCAACATGCCCAACGTCCAGCAACAGCTCCCAAACCGAAGGAGCCAGGACCCAAAGACCTAGCTGGCCTGAAGGGCCCCCAGGGGGCCCCCAGGTAGCCCCTCTCAATTTGGGTCTGGGGGCTTTCGTTGGGCATGGGACATGGGAGGTACCTGCAAGGTTGCAGTTCGCGGCCCGAGAACCACTCTCCGGCCAACATGCCCAACGTCCAGCAACAGCTCCCAAACCGAAGGAGCCAGGACCCAAAGACCTAGCTGGCCTGAAGGGGCCCCAGGGGGCCCCCAAGCAGCCCCTCTCCATTTGGGTCTGGGGTCTTTCGTTGGCCCGGGAACCTGGGAGGTGCCTGCAAGTTTGCAGTTCGCAGCCCGAGAAGCACTCTCCGGCCAACATGCCCAACGTCCAGCAACAGCTCCCAAACCGAAGGAGCCAGGACCCAAAGACCTAGCTGGCCTGAAGGGCCCCCAGGGGGCCCCCAAGCAGCCCCTCTCAATTTGGGTCTGGGGGCTTTCGTTGGGCCGGGGATCTGGGAGGTACCTGCAAGGTTGCAGTTCGCAGCCCGAGAAGCACTCTCCGGCCAACATGCCCAACTGCAGCAACAGCTCCCAAACCGAAGGAGCCAGGACCCAAAGACCTAGCTGGCCTGAAGGGGCCCCAAGGGGCCCCCAAGCAGCCCTTCTCCATGTGGGTCTGGGGGCTTTCCTTGGGCCGGGGACCTGGGAGCTACCTGCAAGTTTGCGGTTCGCGGCCCGAGAAGCACTCTCCGGCCAACATGCCCAACGTCCAGTAACAGCTCCCAAACCGAAGGAGCCAGGACCCAAAGACCTAGCTGGCCTGAAGTGGCCCCAGGGGGCCCCCAAGCAGCCCCTCTCCATTTGGGTCTGGGGGCTTTCGTTGGGCCGGGAACCTGGGAGGTACCTGCAAGGTTGCAGTTCGCGGCCCGAGAAGCACTCTCCGGCCAACATGCCCAACTGCAGCAACAGCTCCCAAACTGAAGGAGCCAGGACCCAAAGACCTAGCTGGCCTGAAGGGGCCCCAGGGGGCCCCCAAGCAGCCCCTCTCCATTTGGGTCTGCGGGCTTTCGTTGGGCCGGGGACCTGGGAGGTACCTGCAAGGTTGCAGTTCGCAGCCCGAGAAGCTCTCTCCGGTCAACATGCCCAACTGCAGCAACAGCTCCCAAACCGAAGGAGCCAGGACCCAAAGACCTAGCTGGCCTGAAGGGGCCCCAAGGGGCCCCCAAGCAGCCCCTCTCAATTTGGGTCTGGGGGCTTTCCTTGGGCCGGGAACCTAGGATCTACATGCAAGGTTGCAGTTCACGTCCGGAGAAGCACTCTCTGGCCAACATGCCCAACGTCCAGCAACAGCTCCCAAACCGAAGGAGCCAGGACACAAAGACCTAGCAGGCCTGAAGGGGCCCCAGGGGGCCCCCAAACAGCCCCTCTCCATTTGGGTCTGGGGGCTTTCGTTGGGCCGGGAACCTGGGAGCTACCTGCAAGGTTGCAGTTCGCAGCCCGAGAAGCACTCACCGGCCAACATGCCCAACTGCAGCAACAGCTCCCAAACCGAAGGAGCCAGGACCCAAAGACCTAGCTGGCCTGAAGGGCCCCCAGGGGGCCCCCAAGCAGCCCCTCTCAATTTGGGTCTGGGGGCTTTCGTTGGGCCGGGGATCTGGGAGGTACCTGCAAGGTTGCAGTTCGCGGCCCGAGAAGCACTCTCCGGCCAACATGCCCAACTGCAGCAACATCTCCCAAACCGAAGGAGTCAGGACCCAAAGACCTAGCTGGCCTGAAGGGCCCCAAGGGGGCCCCCAAACAGCCCCTCTCCATTTGGGTCTGGGGGCTTTCGTTGGGCCGGGAACCTGGGAGCTACCTGCAAGGTTGCAGTTCACGGCCCGAGAGCGACTCTCCGGCCAACATGCCCAACGTCCAGCAACAGCTCCCAAACCGAAGGAACCAGGACCCAAAGACCTAGCTGGCCTGAAGGGGCCCCAGGGGGCCCCCAAGCAGCCCCTCTCCATTTGGGTCTGGGGGCTTTCGTTGGGCCGGGAACCTGGGAGCTACCTGCAAGGTTGCAGTTCGAGGCCCGAGAAGCACTCTCCGGCCAACATGCCCAACGTCCAACAACAGCTCCCAAACCGAAGGAGCCAGGACCCAAAGACCTAGCTGGCCTGAAGGGCCCCCTGGGGGCCCCCAAACAGCCCCTCTCCATTTGGGTCTGCGGGCTTTCGTTGGGCCGGGAACCTGGGAGGTACCTGCAAGGTTGCAGTTCGCAGCCCGAGAAGCTCTCTCCGGTCAACATGCCCAACTGCAGAAACAGCTCCCAAACCGAAGGAGCCAGGACCCAAAGACCTAGCTGGCCTGAAGGGGCCCTTGGGGACCCCAAACAGCCCCTCTCCATTTGGGTCTGGGGGCTTTCGTTGGGCCGGGAACCTGGGAGCTACCTGCAAGGTTGCAGTTCGCGGCCCGAGAACCACTCTCCGGCCAACATGCCCAACGTCCAGCAACAGCTCCCAAACCGAAGGAGCCAGGACCCAAAGACCTAGCTGGCCTGAAGGGGCCCCAGGGGGCCCCCAAGCAGCCCCTCTCCATTTGGGTCTGGGGGCTTTCGTTGGGCCGGGAACCTGGGAGGTACCTGCAAGGTTGCAGTTCGCAGCCCGAGAAGCACTCTCCGGCCAACATGCCCAACTGCAGCAACAGCTCCCAAACCGAAGGAGCCAGGACACAAAGACCTAGCTGGCCTGAAGGGCCCCCAGGGGGCCCACAAGCAGCCCCTCTCAATTTGGGTCTGGGGGCTTTCGTTGGCCCGGGGACCTGGGAGGTACCTGCAAGGTTGCAGTTCGCAGCCCGAGAAGCACTCTCCGGCCAACATGCCCAACTGCAGCAACAGCTCCCAAACCGAAGGAGCCAGGACCCAAAGACCTAGCTGGCCTCAAGTGCCCCCAGGGGTCCCCCAAGCAGCCCCTCTCCATTTGGGTCTGCGGGCTTTCGTTGGGCTGGGGACCTGGGAGGTACCTGCAAGGTTTCAGTTCGCAGCCCGAGAAGCTCTCTCCGGTCAACATGCCCAACTGAAGAAACAGCTCCCAAACCGAAGGAGCCAGGACCCAAAGACCTAGCTGGCCTGAAGGGGCCCCAGGGGGCCCCCAAACAGCCCCTCTCCATTTGGGTCTGGGGGTTTTCGTTGGGCCGGGAACCTGGGAGGTACCTGCAAGGTTGCAGTTCGCGGCCCGAGAAGCACTCTCCGGCCAACATGCCCAACGTCCAGCAACAGCTCCCAAACCGAAGGAGCCAGGACCCAAAGACCTAGCTGGCCTGAAGGGGCCCCAGGGGGCCCCCAAACAGCCCCTCTCCATTTGGGTCTGGGGGCTTTCGTTGGGCCGGGAACCTGGGAGGTACCTGCAAGGTTGCAGTTCGCAGCCCGAGAAGCACTCACCGGCCAACATGCCCAACTGCAGCAACAGCTCCCAAACCGAAGGAGCCAGGACCCAAAGACCTAGCTGGCCTGAAGGGCCCCCAGGGTGCCCCCAAGCAGCCCCTCTCCATTTGGGTCTGGGGGCTTTCGTTGGACCGGGGATCTGGGAGGTACCTGAAAGGTTGAAGTTCGCAGCCCGAGAAGCACTCTCCGGCCAACATGCCCAACTGCAGCAACAGCTCCCAAACCGAAGGAGCCAGGACCCAAAGACCTAGCTGGCCTGAAGGGGTCCCAAGGGGGCCCCCAAGCAGCCCCTCTCAATTTTGGTCTGGGGGCTTTCCTTGGGCCGGGAACCTGGGAGCTACCTGCAAGGATGCAGTTCGCGGCCCGAGAAGCACTCTCCGGCCAACATGCCCAACGTCCAGCAACAGCTCCCAAACCGAAGGAGCCAGGACCCAAAGACCTAGCTGGCCTGAAGGGCCCCCAGAGGGCCCCCAAGCAGCCCCTCTCAATTTGGGTCTGGGGGCTTTCGTTGGGCCGGGGACCTGGGAGGTACCTGCAAGGTTGCAGTTCGCAGCCCGAGAAGCACTCTCCGGCCAACATGCCCAACTGCAGCAACAGCTCCCAAACCGAAGGAGCCAGGACCCAAAGACCTAGCTGGCCTGAAGGGCCCCCAGGGGGCCCCCAAGCAGCCCCTCTCCATTTGGGTCTGGGGGCTTTCGTTGGGCCGGGAACCTGGGAGGTACCTGCAAGGTTGCAGTTCGCGGCCCGAGAAGCACTCTCCGGCCAACATGCCCAACTGCAGGAACAGCTCCCAAACCGAAGGAGCCAGGACCCAAAGACCTAGCTGGCCTGAAGGGGCCCCAGGGGGCCCCCAAGCAGCCCCTCTCCATTTGTGTCTGGGGTCTTTCGTTGGCCCGGGAACCTGGGAGGTGCCTGCAAGGTTGCAGTTCGCAGCCCGAGAAGCACTCTCCGGCCAACATGCCCAACGTCCAGCAACAGCTCCCAAACCGAAGGAGCCAGGACCCAAAGACCTAGCTGGCCTGAAGGGCCCCCAGGGGGCCCCCAAGCAGCCCCTCTCAATTTGGGTCTGGGGGCTTTCGTTGGCCCGGGGATCTGGGAGGTACCTGAAAGGTTGAAGTTCGCAGCCCGAGAAGCACTCTCCGGCCAACATGCCCAACTGCAGCAACAGCTCCCAAACCGAAGGAGCCAGGACCCAAAGACCTAGCTGGCCTGAAGGGGCCCCAAGGGGCCCCCAAGCAGCCCTTCTCCATGTGGGTCTGGGGGCTTTCCTTGGGCCGGGGACCTGGGAGCTACCTGCAAGGTTGCGGTTCGCGGCCCGAGAAGCACTCTCCGGCCTTCATGCCCAACGTCCAGCAACAGCTCCCAAACCGAAGGAGCCAGGACCCAAAGACCTAGCTGGCCTGAAGTGGTCCCAGGGGGCCCCCAAGCAGCCCCTCTCAATTTGGGTCTGGGGGCTTTCGTTGGGCCGCGAACCTGGGAGCTACCTGCAAGGTTGCAGTTCGCGGCCCGAGAAGCACTCTCCGGCCAACATGCCCAACTGCAGCAACAGCTCCCAAACCGAAGGAGCCAGGACCCAAAGACCTAGCTGGCCTGAAGGGCCCCCAGGGGGCCCCCAAGCAGCCCCTCTCCATTTGGGTCTGTGGGCTTTCGTTGGGCCGGGGACCTGGGAGGTACCTGCAAGGTTGCAGTTCGCAGCCCGAGAAGCACTCTCCGGTCAACATGCCCAACTGCAGCAACAGCTCCCAAACCGAAGGAGCCAGGACCCAAAGACCTAGCTGGCCTGAAGGGGCCCCAAGGGGCCCCCAAGCAGCCCCTCTCAATTTGGGTCTGGGGGCTTTCCTTGGGCCGGGAACCTAGGATCTACATGCAAGGTTGCAGTTCACGTCCGGAGAAGCACTCTCTGGCCAACATGCCCAACGTCCACCAACATCTCCCAAACTGAAGGAGCCAGGACCCAAAGACCTAGCTGGCCTGAAGGGGCCCCAGGGGGCCCCCAAACAGCCCCTCTCCATTTGGGTCTGGGGGCTTTCGTTGGGCCGGGAACCTGGGAGCTACCTGCAAGGTTGCAGTTCGCGGCCCGAGAAGCACTCTCCGGCCAACATGCCCAACTGCAGCAACAGCTCCCAAACCGAAGGAGCCAGGACCCAAAGACCTAGCTGGCCTGAAGGGCCCCCAGGGGGCCCCCAAGCAGCCCCTCTCCATTTGGGTCTGGGGGCTTTCGTTGGGCCGGGGACCCTGGAGGTACCTGCAAGGTTGCAGTTCACAGCCCGAGAAGCACTCTCCGGCCAACATGCCCAACTGCAGCAACAGCTCCCAAACCGAAGGAGCCAGGACCCAAAGACCTAGCTGGCCTGAAGTGTCCCCAGGGGGCCCCCAAACAGCCCCTCTCAATTTGGGTCTGGGGGCTTTAGTTGGGCATGGAACCTGGGAGGTACCTGCAAGGTTGCAGTTCGCAGCCTGAGAAGCACTCTCTGGCCAACATGCCCAACGTCCAGCAACAGCTCCCAAACCGAAGGAGCCAGGACCCAAAGACCTAGCTGGCCTGAAGGGCCCCCAGGGGGCCCCCAAACAGCCCCTCTCCATTTGGGTCTGGGGGCTTTCGTTGGCCCGGGAACCTGGGAGGTACCTGCAAGGTTGCAGTTCGCGGCCCGAGAAGCACTCTCCGGCCAACATGCCCAACGTCCAGCAACAGCTCCCAAACCGAAGGAGCCAGGACCCAAAGACCTAGCTGGCCTGAAGAGTCCCCAAGGGGCCCCAAGCAGCCCCTCTCAATTTGGGTCTGGGGGCTTTCGTTGGGCATGGAACCTGGGAGGTACCTGCAAGGTTGCAGTTCGCAGCCTGAGAAGCACTCTCCGGCCAACATTCCCAACGTCCAGCAACAGCTCCCAAACCGAAGGAGCCAGGACCCAAAGACCTAGCTGGCCTGAAGGGGCCCCAGGGGCCCCCAAACAGCCCCTCTCCATTTGGGTCTGGGGGCTTTCGTTGGGCCGGGAACCTGGGAGCTACCTACAAGGTTGCAGTTCGCGGCCCGAGAAGCACTCTCCGGCCAACATGCACAACTGCAGCAACAGCTCCCAAACCGAAGGAGCCAGGACCCAAAGACCTAGCTGGCCTGAAGGGGCCCAAAGGGGCCCCCAAGCAGCCCCTCTCAATTTGGGTCTGGGGGCTTTCCTTGGGCCGGGAACCTGGGAGCTACATGCAAGGTTGCAGTTCACGTACCGAGAAGCACTCTCCGGCCAACATGCCCAACTGCAGCAACAGCTCCCAAACCGAAGGAGCCAGGACCCAAAGACCTAGCTGGCCTGAAGTGGCCCCAGGGGGCCCCCAAACAGCCCCTCTCCATTTGGGTCTGGGGGCTTTCGTTGGGCCGGGAACCTGGGAGCTACCTGCAAGGTTGCAGTTCGCGGCCCGAGAAGCACTCTCCGGCCAACATGCCCAACTGCAGCAACAGCTCCCAAACCGAAGGAGCCAGGACCCAAAGACCTAGCTGGCCTGAAGGGCCCCCAGGGGGCCCCCAAGCAGCCCCTCTCACTTTTGGTCTACGGGCTTTCGTTGGGCCGGGAACCTGGGAAGTGCCTGCAAGGTTGCAGTTCGCGGCCCGAGAAGCACTCTCCGGCCAACATGCCCAACTGCAGCAACAGCTCCCAAACCGAAGGAGCCAGGACCCAAAGAAATAGCTGGCCTCGAGGGTCCCCAGGGGGCCCGCAAGCAGCCCCTCTCAATTTTGGTCTGGGGGCTTTCGTTGGGCCGGGGACCTGGTAGGTGCCTGCAAGGTTGCAGTTCGCGGCCCGAGAAGCACTCTCCGGCCAACATGTCCAACGTCCAGCAACAGCTCCCAAACCGAAGGAGCCAGGACCCAAAGACCTAGCTGGCCTGAAGGGGCCCCAGGGGGCCCCCAAACAGCCCCTCTCCATTTGGGTCTGGGGGCTTTCTTTGGGCCGCGAACCTGGGAGGTACCTGCAAGTTTGCAGTTCGCGGCCCGAGAAGCACTCTCCGGCCAACATGCCCAACTGCAGCAACAGCTCCCAAACCCAAGGAGCCAGGACCCAAAGACCTAGCTGGCCTGAAGGGCCCCCAGGGGGCCCCCAAGCAGCCCCTCTCCATTTGGGTCTGGGGGCTTTCGTTGGGCCGGGGACCTGGGAGGTACCTGCAAGGTTGTAGTTCGCAGCCCGAGAAGCACTCTCCGGCCAACATGCCCAACGTCCAGCAACAGCTCCCAAACCGAAGGAGCCAGGACCCAAAGACCTAGCTGACCTGAAGGGGCCCCAGGGGGCCCCCAAGCAGCCACTCTCAATTTGGGTCTGGGGACTTTCGTTGGGCCGGGGACATGGGAAGTACCTGCAAGGTTGCAGTTCGCGGCCCGAGAAGCACTCTCCGGCCAACATGCCCAACTGCAGCAACAGCTCCCAAACCGAAGGAGCCAGGACCCAAAGACCTAGCTGGCCTGAAGAGTCCCCAGGGGACCCCCAAACAGCCCCTCTCAATTTGGGTCTGGGGGCTTTCGTTGGGCATGGAACCTGGGAGGTACCTGCAAGGTTGCAGTTCGCGGCCCGAGAAACACTCTCCGGCCAACATGCCCAACTGCAGCAACAGCTCCCAAACCGAAGGAGCCAGGACCCAAAGACCTAGCTGGCCTGAAGGGCCCCCAGGGGGCCCCCAAGCAGCCCCTCTCCATTTGGGTCTGGGGGCTTTCGTTGGGCCTTGGACCTGGGTGGTACCTGCAAGGTTGCAGTTCGCAGCCCGAGAAGCACTCTCCGGTCAACATGCCCAACGTCCAGCAACAGCTCCCAAACCGAAGGAGCCAGGACCCAAAGACCTAGCTGGCCTGAAGGGCCCCCAGGGGGCCCCCAAGCAGCCCCTCTCAATTTGGGTCTGGGGGCTTTCGTTGGGCCGGGGACATGGGAGGTACCTGCAAGGTTGCAGTTCACGGCCCGAGAAGCACTCTCCGGCCAACATGCCCAACTGCAGCAACAGCTCCCAAACCGAAGGAGCCAGGACCCAAAGACCTAGCTGGCCTGAAGAGTCCCCATGGGGCCCCCAAACAGCCCCTCTCCATTTGGGTCTGGGGGCTTTCGTTGGGCATGGAACCTGGGAGGTACCTGCAAGGTTGCAGTTCGCGGCCCGAGAAGCACTCTCCGGCCAACATGCCCAACTGCAGCAACAGCTCCCAAACCGAAGGAGCCAGGACCCGAAGAAATAGCTGGCCTGGAGGGTCCCCAGGGGGCCCGCAAGCAGCCCCTCTCACTTTTGGTCTATGGGCTTTCGTTGGGCCGGGAACCTGGGAAGTGCCTCCAAGGTTGCAGTTCGCAGCCCGAGAAGCACTCTCCGGCCAACATGCCCAACTGCAGCAACAGCTCCCAAACCGAAGGAGCCAGGACCCAAAGAAATAGCTGGCCTCGAGGGTCCCCAGGAGGCCCGCAAGCAGCCCCTCTCAATTTTGGTCTGGAGGCTTTCGTTGGGCCTTGGACCTGGGAGGTGCCTGCAAGGTTGCAGTTCGCGGCCCGAGAAGCACTCTCCGGCCAACATGTCCAACGTCCAGCAACAGCTCCCAAACCGAAGGAGCCAGGACCCAAAGACCTAGCTGGCCTGAAGGGGCCCCAGGGGGCCCCCAAACAGCCCCTCTCCATTTGGGTATGGGGGCTTTCGTTGGGCCGCGAACCTGGGAGCTACCTGCAAGGTTGCAGTTCGCGGCCCGAGAAGCACTCTCCGGCCAACATGCCCAACTGCAGCAAAAGCTCCCAAACCGAAGGAGCCAGGACCCAAAGACCTAGCTGGCCTGAAGAGTCCCCAGGGGACCCCCAAACAGCCCCTCTCAATTTGGGTCTGGGGGCTTTCGTTGGGCATGGGACCTGGGAGGTACCTGCAAGGTTACAGTTCGCGGCCCGAGAAACACTCTCCGGCCAACATGCCCAACTGCAGCAACAGCTCCCAAACCGAAGGAGCCAGGACACAAAGACCTAGCTGGCCTGAAGGGCCCCCAGGGGGCCCCCAAGCAGCCCCTCTCCATTTGTTTCTGGGGGCTTTCGTTGGGCCGGGGACATGGGAGGTACTTCAAGGTTTCAGTTCGCAGCCCGAGAAGCACTCTCCGGCCAACATGCCCAACGTCCAGCAACAGCTCCCAAACCGAAGGAGCCAGGACCCAAAGACCTAGCTGGCCTGAAGGGCCCCCAGGGGGCACCCAAGCAGCCCCTCTCAATTTGGGTCTGGGGGCTTTCGTTGGGCTGGGAACCTGGGAGGTACCTGCAAGGTTGCAGTTCGCAGCCCGAGAAGCACTCTCCGGCCAAAATGCCCAACGTCCAGCAACAGCTCCCAAACCGAAGGAGCCAGGACCCAAAGACCTAGCTGGCCTGAAGTTTGGCCAGGGGGCCCCCAAACAGCCCCTCTCAATTTGGGTCTGGGGGCTTTCGTTGGGCATGGAACCTGGGAGGTACCTGCAAGGTTGCAGTTCGCGGCCCGAGAAGCACTCTCCGGCCAACATGCCCAACTGCAGCAACAGCTCCCAAACCGAAGGAGCCAGGACCCAAAGACCTAGCTGGCCTGAAGGGGCTCCAAGGGGCCCCCAATCAGCCCCTCTCCATTTGGGTCTGGTGGCTTTCGTTGGGCCGGGGACCTGGGAGCTACATGCAAGGTTGCAGTTCACGTACCGAGAAGCACTCTCCGGCCAACATGCCCAACGTCCAGCAACAGCTCCCAAACCGAAGGAGCCAGGACCCAAAGACCTAGCTGGCCTGAAGGGGCCCCAGGGGGCCCCCAAACAGCCCCTCTCCATTTGGGTCTGGGGGCTTTCGTTGGGCCGGGAACCTGGGAGCTACCTGCAAGGTTGCAGTTCGCGGCCCGAGAAGCACTCTCCGGCCAACATGCCCAACTGCAGCAACAGCTCCCAAACCGAAGGAGCCAGGACCCAAAGACCTAGCTGGCCTGAAGGGCCCCCAGGGGGCCCCCAAACAGCCCCTCTCCATTTGGGTCTGGGGGCTTTCGTTGGGCCGGGAACCTGGGAGCTACCTGCAAGGTTGCAGTTCACGGCCCGAGAAGCACTCTCCGGTCAACATGCCCAACTGCAGCAACAGCTCCCAAACCGAAGGAGCCAGGACCCAAAGACCTAGCTGGCCTGAAGGGCCCCCAGGGGGCCCCCAAGCAGCCCCTCTCCATTTGGGTCTGTGGGCTTTCGTTGGGCCGGGAACCTGGGAGCTACCTACAAGGTTGCAGTTCGCGGCCCGAGAAGCACTCTCCGGCCAACATGCACAACTGCAGCAACAGCTCCCAAACCGAAGGAGCCAGGACCCAAAGACCTAGCTGGCCTGAAGGGCCCCCAGGGTGCCCCCAAGCAGCCCCTCTCAATTTTGGTCTGGGGGCTTTCGTTGGGCCGGGGACCTGGGAGGTACCTGCAAGGTTGCAGTTCGCAGCCCGAGAAGCATTCTCCGGTCAACATGCCCAACGTCCAGCAACAGCTCCCAAACCGAAGGAGCCAGGACCCAAAGACCTAGCTGGCCTGAAGGGGCCCCAGGGGGCCCCCAAGCAGCCCCTCTCAATTTGGGTCTGGGGGCTTTCGTTGGGCATGGAACCTGGGAGCTACCTGCAAGGTTGCAGTTCGCGGCCCGAGAACCACTCTCCGGTCAACATGCCCAACGTCCAGCAACAGCTCCCAAACCGAAGGAGCCAGGACCCAAAGAAATAGCTGGCCTGGAGGGTCCCCGGGGGCCCCCAAACAGCCCCTCTCCATTTGGGTCTGGGGCCTTTCGTTGGGCCGGGAACCTGGGAGCTACCTGCAAGGTTGCAGTTCACGGCCCGAGAACCACTCTCCGGTCAACATGCCCAACTGCAGCAACAGCTCCCAAACCGAAGGAGCCAGGACCCAAAGACCTAGCTGGCCTGAAGGGCCCCCAGGGGGCCCCCAAGCAGCCCCTCTCCATTTGGATCTGTGGGCTTTCGTTGGGCCGGGAACCTGGGAGCTACCTGCAAGGTTGCAGTTCGCAGCCCGAGAAGCACTCTCCAGCCAACATGCCCAACGTCCAGCAACAGCTCCCAAACCGAAGGAGCCAGGACCCAAAGACCTAGCTGGCCTGAAGGGGCCCCAGGGGGCCCCCAAACAGCCCCTCTCCATTTGGGTCTGGGGGCTTTCGTTGGGCCGGGAACCTGGGAGCTACCTGCCAGGTAGCAGTTCGCGGCCCGAGAAGCACTCTCCGGTCAACATGCCCAACGTCCAGCAACAGCTCCCAAAGCGAAGGAGCCAGGACCCAAAGACCTAGCTGGCCTGAAGGGCCCCCAGGGGGCCCCCAAGCAGCCCCTCTCAATTTGGGTCTGGGGGCTTTCGTTGGGCCTTGGACATGGGAGGTACCTGCAAGGTTGCAGTTCGCAGCCCGAGAAGCACTCTCCGGCCAACATGCCCAACGTCCAGCAACAGCTCCCAAACCGAAGGAGCCAGGACCCAAAGACCTAGCTGGCCTGAAGAGTCCCCAGGGGACCCCCAAACAGCCCCTCTCAATTTGGGTCTGGGGGCTTTCGTTGGGCCGGGAACCTGGGAGGTACCTGCAAGGTTGCAGTTCGCGGCCCGAAAAACACTCTCCGGCCAACATGCCCAACTGCAGCAACAGCTCCCAAACCGAAGGAGCCAGGACCCAAAGACCTAGCTGGCCTGAAGGGCCCCCAGGGGGCCCACAAGCTGCCCCTCTCCATTTGGGTCTGGGGGCTTTTGTTGGGCCGGGGACCTGGGAGGTACCTGCAAGGTTGCAGTTCGCAGCCCGAGAATCACTCTCCGGTCAACATGCCCAACGTCCAGCAACAGCTCCCAAACCGAAGGAGCCAGGACCCAAAGACCTAGCTGGCCTGAAGGGCCCCGAGGGGGCTCCCAAGCAGCCCCTCTCAATTTTGGTCTGGGGGCTTTCGTTGGGCTGGGAACCTGGGAGGTACCTGCAAGGTTGCAGTTCGCAGCCCGAGAAGCACTTTCCGGCCAACATGCCCAACGTCCAGCAACAGCTCCCAAACCGAAGGAGCCAGGACCCAAAGACCTAGCTGGCCTGAAGTGTGCCCAGGGGGCCCCCAAACAGCCCCTCTCAATTTGGGTCTGGGGGCTTTCGTTGGGCATGGAACCTGGGAGGTACCTGCAAGGTTGCAGTTCGCGGCCCGAGAAGCACTCTCCGGCCAACATGCCCAACTGCAGCAACAGCTCCCAAACCGAAGGAGCCAGGACCCGAAGAAATAGCTGGCCTGGAGGGTCCCCAGGGGGCCCCCAAGCAGCCCCTCTCCATTTGGGTCTGGGGGCTTTCGTTGGGCCGGGGTCCTGGGAGGTACCTGCAAGGTTGCAGTTCACGTACCGAGAAGCACTCTCCGGCCAACATGCCCAACGTCCAGCAACAGCTCCCAAACCGAAGGAGCCAGGACCCAAAGACCTAGCTGGCCTGAAGGGGCCCCAGGGGGCCCCCAAACAGCCCCTCTCCATTTGGGTCTGGGGGCTTTCGTTGGGCCGGGAACCTGGGAGCTACCTGCAAGGTTGCAGTTCGCGGCCCGAGAATCACTCTCCGGCCAA
The DNA here is from genome assembly GCF_964237585.1 of Gallinula chloropus. Taxonomy (NCBI): domain Eukaryota; kingdom Metazoa; phylum Chordata; class Aves; order Gruiformes; family Rallidae; genus Gallinula; species Gallinula chloropus. The sequence continues at coordinate 642,779 of NW_028168779.1, forward strand.
AATGCCCAACTGCAGCAACAGCTCCCAAACCGAAGGAGCCAGGACCCAAAGACCTAGCTGGCCTGAAGGGCCCCCAGGGGGGCCCCAAACAGCCCCTCTCCATTTGGGTCTGGGGGCTTTCGTTGGGCCTGGGACATGGGAGGTACCTGCAAGGTTGCAGTTCGCAGCCCGAGAAGCACTCTCCGGTCAACATGCCCAACTGCAGCAACAGCTCCCAAACCGAAGGAGCCAGGACCCAAAGACCTAGCTGGCCTGAAGGGCCCCCAGGGGGCCCCCAAACAGCCCCTCTCCATTTGGGTCTGGGGGCTTTCGTTGGGCCGGGAACCTGGGAGGTACCTGCAAGGTTGCAGTTCGCGGCCCGAGAAGCACTCTCCGGCCAACATGCACAACTGCAGCAACAGCTCCCAAAGCGAAGGAGCCAGGACCCAAAGACCTAGCTGGCCTGAAGAGTCCCCAAGGGGCCCCCAAGCAGCCCCTCTCTATTTTGGTCTGGGGGCTTTCGTTGGGCATGGAACCTGGGAGGTACCTGCAAGGTTACAGTTCGCAGCCTGAGAAGCACTCTCCGGCCAACATGCCCAACGTCCAGCAACAGCTCCCAAACCGAAGGAGCCAGGACCCAAAGCCCTAGCTGGCCTGAAGGGGCCCCAGGGGCCCCCAAACAGCCCCTCTCCATTTGGGTCTGGGGGCTTTCGTTGGGCCGGGAACCTGGGAGGTACCTACAAGGTTGCAGTTCGCGGCCCGAGAAGCACTCTCCGGCCAACATGCCCAACTGCAGCAACGGCTCCCAAACCGAAGGAGCCAGGACCCAAAGACCTAGCTGGCCTGAAGAGTCCCCAAGGGGCCACCAAGCAGCCCCTCTCAATTTGGGTCTGGGGGCTTTCGTTGGGCATGGAACCTGGGAGCTACCTGCAAGTTTGCAGTTCGCGGCCCGAGAAGCACTCTCAGTCCATCACGCCCAACGTCCAGAAACAGCTCCCAAACCGAAGGAGCCAGGACCCAAAGACCTAGCTGGCCTGAAGAGTCCACAGGGGTCCCCCAAGCAGCCCCTCTCCATTTGGGTCTGGGGGCTTTCGTTGGGCCGGGAACCTGGGAGCTACCTGCAAGGTTGCAGTTCGCAGCCCGAGAAGCACTCTCCGGCCAACATGCCCAACGTCAAGCGACAGCTCCCAAACCGAAGGAGCCAGGACCCAAAGACCTAGCTGGCCTGAAGGGGCCCCAGGGGGCCCCCAAACAGCCCCTCTCCATTTGGGTCTGGGGGCTTTCGTTGGGCCGGGAACCTGGGAGCTACCTACAAGGTTGCAGTTCGCGGCCCGAGAAGCACTCTCCGGCCAACATGCACAACTGCAGCAACAGCTCCCAAACCGAAGGAGCCAGGACCCAAAGACCTAGCTGGCCTGAAGGGCCCCCAGGGGGCCCCCAAGCAGCCCCTCTCAATTTTGGTCTGGGGGCTTTCGTTGGGCCTGGGACCTGGGAGCTACCTGCAAGGTTGCAGTTCACGGCCCGAGAACCACTCTCCGGTCAACATGCCCAACTGCAGCAACAGCTCCCAAAGCGAAGGAGCCAGGACCCAAAGACCTAGCTGGCCTGAAGGGCCCCCAGGGGTCCCCAAGCAGCCCCTCTCCATTTGGGTCTGTGGGCTTTCGTTTGGCCGGGAACCTGGGAGGTACCTGCAAGGTTGCAGTTCGCAGCCCGAGAAGCACTCTCCGGCCAACATGCCCAACGTCCAGCAACAGCTCCCAAACCGAAGGAGCCAGGACCCAAAGACCTAGCTGGCCTGAAGGGGCCCCAGGGGGCCCCCAAACAGCCCCTCTCCATTTGGGTCTGGGGGCTTTCGTTGGGCCGGGAACCTGGGAGCTACCTGCCAGGTTGCAGTTCGCGGCCCGAGAAGCACTCTCCGGTCAACATGCACAACTGCAGCAACAGCTCCCAAACCGAAGGAGCCAGGACCCAAAGACCTAGCTGGCCTGAAGGGCCCCCAGGGTGCCCCCAAGCAGTCCCTCTCAATTTGGGTCTGGGGGCTTTCGTTGGGCCTGGAACCTGGGAGGTACCTGCAAGGTTGCAGTTCGCAGCCCGAGAAGCACTCTCCGGCCAACATGCCCAACGTCCAGCAACAGCTCCCAAACCGAAGGAGCCAGGACCCAAAGACCTAGCTGGCCTGAAGAGTCCCCAGGGGACCCCCAAAACAGCCCCTCTCAATTTGGGTCTGGGGGCTTTCGTTGGGCATGGAACCTGGGAGGTACCTGCAAGGTTGCAGTTCGCGGCCCGAGAAACACTCTCCGGCCAACATGCCCAACTGCAGCAACAGCTCCCAAACCGAAGGAGCCAGGACCCAAAGACCTAGCTGGCCTGAAGGGCCCCCAGGGGGCCCCCAAGCAGCCCCTCTCCATTTGGGTCTGGGGGCTTTCGTTGGGCCGGGGACCTGGGAGGTACCTGCAAGGTTGCAGTTCGCAGCCCGAGAAGCACTCTCCGGTCAACATGCCCAACGTCCAGCAACAGCTCCCAAACCGAAGGAGCCAGGACCCAAAGACCTAGCTGGCCTGAAGGGCCCCCAGGTGGCACCCAAGCAGCCCCTCTCAATTTTGGTCTGGGGGCTTTCGTTGGGCTGGGAACCTGGGAGGTACCTGCAAGGTTGCAGTTCGCAGCCCGAGAAGCACTCTCCGGTCAACATGCCCAACGTCCAGCAACAGCTCCCAAACCGAAGGAGCCAGGACCCAAAGACCTAGCTGGCCTGAAGTGTGCCCAGGGGGCCCCCAAACAGCCCCTCTCAATTTGGGTCTGGGGGCTTTCGTTGGGCATGGAACCTGGGAGGTACCTGCAAGGTTGCAGTTCGCAGCCCGAGAAGCACTCTCCGGCCAACATGCCCAACTGCAGCAACAGCTCCCAAACCGAAGTTGTCAGGACCCGAAGAAATAGCTGGCCTGGAGGGTCCCCAGGGGGCCGCCAAGCAGCCCCTCTCCATTTGGGTCTGGGGGCTTTCGTTGGGCCGGGGTCCTGGGAGGTACCTGCAAGGTTGCAGTTCGCGGCCCGAGAAGCACTCTCCGGTCAACATGCCCAACGTCCAGCAACAGCTCCCAAACCGAAGGAGCCAGGACCCAAAGACCTAGCTGGCCTGAAGGGCCCCCAGGGGGCTCCCAAGCAGCCCCTCTCAATTTGGGTCTGGGGGCTTTCGTTGGGCCGGGGACATGGGAGGTACCTGCAAGGTTGCAGTTCACGGCCTGAGAACCACTCTCCGGCCAACATGCCCAACTGCAGCAACAGCTCCCAAACCGAAGGAGCCAGGACCCAAAGACCTAGCTGGCCTGAATAGTCCCCAGGGGACCCCCAAACAGCCCCTCTCAATTTGGATCTGGGGGCTTTCGTTGGGCATGGAACCTGGGAGGTACCTGCAAGTTTGCAGTTCGCGGCCCGAGAAACACTCTCCGGCCAACATGCCCAACTGCAGCAACAGCTCCCAAACCGAAGGAGCCAGGACCCAAAGACCTAGCTGGCCTGAAGGGCCCCCAGGGGGGCCCCAAGCAGCCCCCTCACTTTTGGTCTACGGGCTTTCGTTGGGCCGGGAACCTGGGAAGTGCCTGCAAGGTTGCAGTTCGCGGCCCGAGAAGCACTCTCCGGCCAACATGCCCAACTGCAGCAAGAGCTCCCAAACCGAAGGAGCCAGGACCCAAAGACCTAGCTGGCCTGAAGGGGCCCCAAGGGGACCCCAAGCAGCCCCTCTCAATTTGGGTCTGGGGGCTTTCCTTGGGCATGGAACCTGGGAGCTACCTGCAAGGTTGCAGTTCACGTACCGAGAAGCAATCTCCGGTCAACATGCCCAACGTCCAGCAACAGCTCCCAAACCGAAGGAGCCAGGACCCAAAGACCTAGCTGGCCTGAAGGGGCCCTTGGGGACCCCAAACAGCCCCTCTCCATTTGGGTCTGGGGGCTTTCGTTGGGCCGGGAACCTGGGAGCTACTTACAAGGTTGCTGTTCGCGGCCCGAGAAGCACTCTCCGGCCAACATGCCCAACTGCAGCAACAACTCCCAAACCGAAGGAGCCAGGACCCAAAGAAAGAGCTGGCCTGGAGGGACCCCGGGGGCCCACAAGCAGCCCCTCTCAATTTTGGTCTGGGGGCTTTCGTTGGGCCGGGAACCTGGGAAGTGCCTGCAAGGTTGCAGTTCGCGGCCCGAGAAGCACTCTCCGGCCAACATGCCCAACTGCAGCAACAGCTCCCAAACCGAAGGAGCCAGGACCCAAAGACCTAGCTGGCCTGAAGGACCCCAGGGGGCCCCCAAGCAGCCCCTCTCCATTTGGGTCTGGGGGCTTTCGTTGGGCCTGGGACCTGGCAGGTACCTGCAAGGTTGCAGTTCGCAGCCCGAGAAGCACTCTCCGGTCAACATGCCCAACGTCCAGCAACAGCTCCCAAACCGAAGGAGCCAGGACCCAAAGAACTAGCTGGCCTGAAGGGCCCCCAGGGGGCCCCCAAGCAGCCCCTCTCAATTTGGGTCTGGGGGCTTTCGTTGGGCCGCGAACCTGGGAGCTACCTGCAAGGTTGCAGTTCGCGGCCCGAGAAGCACTCTCCGGCCAACATGCCCAACTGCAGCAACAGCTCCCAAACCGAAGGAGCCAGGACCCAAAGACCTAGCTGGCCTGAAGGGCCCCCAGGGGGCCCCCAAGCAGCCCCTCTCCATTTGGGTCTGGGGGCTTTCGTTGGGCCGGGGACATGGGAGGTACCTGCAAGGTTGCAGTTCACGGCCTGAGAACCACTCTCCGGCCAACATGCCCAACTGCAGCAACAGCTCCCAAACCGAAGGAGCCAGGACCCAAAGACCTAGCTGGCCTGAAGAGTCCCCAGGGGACCCCCAAACAGCCCCTCTCAATTTGGATCTGGGGGCTTTCGTTGGGCATGGAACCTGGGAGGTACCTGCAAGTTTGCAGTTCGCGGCCCGAGAAACACTCTCCGGCCAACATGCCCAACTGCAGCAACAGCTCCCAAACCGAAGGAGCCAGGACCCAAAGACCTAGCTGGCCTGAAGGGCCCCCAGGGGGCCCCCAAGCAGCCCCCTCACTTTTGGTCTACGGGCTTTCGTTGGGCCGGGAACCTGGGAAGTGCCTGCAAGGTTGCAGTTCGCGGCCCGAGAAGCACTCTCCGGACAACATGCCCAACTGCAGCAACAGCTCCCAAACCGAAGGAGCCAGGAGCCAAAGACCTAGCTGGCCTGAAGGGGCCCCAAGGGGACCCCAAGCAGCCCCTCTCAATTTGGGTCTGGGGGCTTTCCTTGGGCATGGAACCTGGGAGCTACCTGCAAGGTTGCAGTTCACGGCCCGAGAAGCACTCTCCGGCCAACATGCCCAAAGTCCAGCAACAGCTCCCAAACCGAAGGAGCCAGGACCCAAAGACCTAGCTGGCCTGAAGGGCCCCCAGGGGGCCCCCAAGCAGCCCCTCTCAATTTGGGTCTGGGGGCTTTCGTTGGGCCGGGAACCTGGGAGCTACCTGCAAGGTTGCAGTTCGCGGCCCGAGAAGCACTCTCCGGCCAACATGCCCAACTGCAGCAACAGCTCCCAAACCGAAGGAGCCAGGACCCAAAGACCTAGCTGGCCTGAAGGGCCCCCAGGGGGCCCCCAAACAGCCCCTCTCAATTTGGGTCTGGGGGCTTTCGTTGGGCCTGGGACCTGGGAGGTACCTGCAAGGTTGCAGTTCGCAGCCCGAAAAGCACTCTCCGGTCAACATGCCAAACGTCCAGCAACAGCTCCCAAACCGAAGGAGCCAGGACCCAAAGACCTTGCTGGCCTGAAGGGCCCCCAGGGGGCCCCCAAGCATCCCCTCTCCATTTGGGTCTGGGGGCTTTCCTTGGGCCGGGAACCTGGGAGCTACCTGCAAGGTTGCAGTTCACGGCCCGAGAAGCACTCTCCGGCCAACATGCCCAACGTCCAGCAACAGCTCCCAAACCGAAGGAGCCAGGACCCAAAGACCTAGCTGGCCTGAAGGGCCCCCAGGGGGCCCCCAAGCAGCCCCTCTCAATTTGGGTCTGGGGGCTTTCGTTGGGCCGGGAACCTGGGAGCTACCTGCAAGGTTGCAGTTCGCGGCCCGAGAAGCACTCTCCGGCCAACATGCCCAACTGCAGCAACAGCTCCCAAACCGAAGGAGCCAGGACCCAAAGACCTAGCTGGCCTGAAGGGTCCCCAGGGGGCCCCCAAACAGCCCCTCTCCATTTGGTTCTGGGGGCTTTCGTTGGGCATGGAGCCTGGGAGGAACCTGCAAGGTTGCAGTTCGCGGCCCGAGAAGCACTCTCCGGCAAACATGCCCAACTGCAGCAACAGCTACCAAACCGAAGGAGTCAGGACCCAAAGACATAGCTGGCCTGGAGTGTCCACAGGGGGCCCGCAAGCAGCCCCTCTCAATTTTGGTCTGGGGGCTTTCGTTGGGCCGGGAACCTGGGAGGTGCCTGCAAGGTTGCAGTTCGCGGCCCGAGAAGCACTCTCCGGCCAACATGCCCAACTGCAGCAACAGCTCCCAAACCGAAGGAGCCAGGACCCAAAGACCTAGCTGGCCTGAAGGGCCCCCAGGGGGCCCCCAAGCAGCCCCTCTCAATTTGGGTCTGGGGGCTTTCGTTGGGTCGGGGACATGGGAGGTACCTGCAAAGTTGCAGTTCGCGGCCCGAGAAGCACTCTCCGGCCAACATGCCCAACTGCAGCAACAGCTCCCAAACCGAAGGAGCCAGGACCCAAAGACCTAGCTGGCCTGAAGGGCCCCCAGGGGTCCCCCAAGCAGCCCCTCTCAATTTTGGTCTGGGGGCTTTCGTTGGGCCGGGGACCTGGGAGATACCTGCAAGGTTACAGTTCGCAGCCTGAGAAGCACTCTCCGGTCAACATGCCCAACGTCCAGCAACAGCTCCCAAACCGAAGGAGCCAGGACCCAAAGACCTAGCTGGCCTGAAGAGTCCCCAGGGGGCCCCCAAACAGCCCCTCTCCATTTGGGTCTGGGGGCTTTCGTTGGGCCGGGAACCTGGGAGGTACCTGCAAGGTTGCAGTTCACGGCCCGAGAAGCACTCTCCGGCCAACATGCCCAACTGCAGCAAGAGCTCCCAAACCGAAGGAGCCAGGACCCAAAGACCTAGCTGGCCTGAAGGGGCCCCAAGGGGACCCCAAGCAGCCCCTCTCAATTTGGGTCTGGGGGCTTTCCTTGGGCATGGAACCTGGGAGCTACCTGCAAGGTTGCAGTTCACGGCCCGAGAAGCACTGTCTGGCCAACATGCCCAACGTCCAGCAACAGCTCCCAAACCGAAGGAGCCAGGACCCAAAGACCTAGCTGGCCTGAAGGGCCCCCAGGGGGCCCCCAAGCAGCCCCTCTCAATTTGGGTCTGGGGGCTTTCGTTTGGCCGGGAACCTGGGAGCTACCTGCAAGGTTGCAGTTCGCGGCCCGAGAAGCACTCTCCGGCCAACATGCCCAACTGCAGCAACAGCTCCCAAACCGAAGGAGCCAGGACCCAAAGACCTAGCTGGCCTGAAGGGCCCCCAGGGGGCCCCCAAGCAGCCCCTCTCCATTTGGGTCTGGGGGCTTTCGTTGGGCCTAGGACCTGGGAGGTACCTGCAAGGTTGCAGTTCGCAGCCCGAGAAGCACTCTCCGGTCAACATGCCCAACTGCAGCAACAGCTCCCAAACCGAAGGAGCCAGGACCCAAAGACCTAGCTGGCCTGAAGGGCCCCCAGGGGGCCCCCAAGCAGCCCCTCTCAATTTGGGTCTGGGGGCTTTCGTTGGGCCTGGAACCTGGGAGGTACCTGCAAGGTTGCAGTTCGCAGCCCGAGAAGCACTCTCCGTTCAACATGCCCAACTGCAGCAACAGCTCCCAAACCGAAGGAGCCAGGACCCAAAGACCTAGCTGGCCTGAAGGGCCCCCAGGGGGCCCCCAAACAGCCCCTCTCCATTTGGGTCTGGGGGCTTTCGTTGGGCATGGAGCCTGGGAGGAACCTGCAAGGTTGCAGTTCGCGGCCCGAGAAGCACTCTCCGGCAAACATGCCCAACTGCAGCAACAGCTACCAAACCGAAGGAGTCAGGACCCAAAGACATAGCTGGCCTGGAGTGTCCCCAGGGGGCCCGCAAGCAGCCCCTCTCAATTTTGGTCTGGGGGCTTTCGTTGGGCTGGGAACCTGGGAGGTGCCTGCAAGGTTGCAGTTCGCGGCCCGAGAAGCACTCTCCGGCCAACATGCCCAACTGCAGCAACAGCTCCCAAACTGAAGGAGCCAGGACCCAAAGACCTAGCTGGCCTGAAGGGCCCCCAGGGGGCCCCCAAGCAGCCCCTCTCAATTTGGGTCTGGGGGCTTTCGTTGGGCCGGGGACATGGGAGGTACCTGCAAAGTTGCAGTTCGCGGCCCGAGAAGCACTCTCCGGCCAACATGCACAACTGCAGCAACAGCTCCCAAACCGAAGGAGCCAGGACCCAAAGACCTAGCTGGCCTGAAGGGCCCCCAGCGGTCCACCAAGCAGCCCCTCTCCATTTGGGTCTCGGGGCTTTCGTTGGGCCGGGGACCTGGGAGGTACCTGCAAGGTTACAGTTCGCAGCCTGAGAAGCACTCTCCGGTCAACATGCCCAACGTCCAGCAACAGCTCCCAAACCGAAGGAGCCAGGACCCAAAGACCTAGCTGGCCTGAAGGGCCCCCAGGGTGCCCCCAAACAGCCCCTCTCCATTTGGGTCTGGGGGCTTTCGTTGGGCCGGGAACCTGGGAACTACCAGCAAGGTTGCAGTTCACGGCCCGAGAAGCACTCTCCGGCCAACATGCCCAACGTCCAGCAACAGCTCCCAAACCGAAGGAGCCAGGACCCAAAGACCTAGCTGGCCTGAAGGGCCCCAGGGGGCCCCCAAGCAGCCCCTCTCCATTTGGGTCTGGGGGCTTTCGTTGGGCCGGGAACCTGGGAGCTACCTACAAGGTTGCAGTTCGCGGCCCGAGAAGCACTCTCCGGCCAACATGCCCAACTGCAGCAACAGCTCCCAAACCGAAGGAGCCAGGACCCAAAGACCTAGCTGGCCTGAGGAGTCTCCAAGGGGCCCCCAAGCAGCCCCTCTCAATTTGGGTCTGGGGGCTTTCGTTGGGCCGGGAACCTGGGAGATACCTACAAGGTTGCAGTTCGCGGCCCGAGAAGCACTCTCCGGCCAACATGCCCAACTGCAGCAACAGCTCCCAAAGCGAAGGAGCCAGGACCCAAAGACCTAGCTGGCCTGAGGAGTCCCCAAGGGGCCCCCAAGCAGCCCCTCTCAATTTGGGTCTGGGGGCTTTCGTTGGGCCGGGAACCTGGGAGATACCTACAAGGTTGCTGTTCGCGGCCCGAGAAGCACTCTCCGGCCAACATGCCCAACTGCAGCAACAGCTCCCAAACCGAAGGAGCCAGGACCCAAAGAAAGAGCTGGCCTGGAGGGACCCCGGGGGCCCACAAGCAGCCCCTCTCAATTTTGGTCTGGGGGCTTTCGTTGGGCCGGGAACCTGGGAAGTGCCTGCAAGGTTGCAGTTCGCGGCCCGAGAAGCACTCTCCGGCCAACATGCCCAACTGCAGCAACAGCTCCCAAACCAAAGGAGCCAGGACCCAAAGACCTAGCTGGCCTGAAGGGGCCACAAGGGGCCCCCAAGCAGCCCCTCTCCATTTGGGTCTGGGGGCTTTCCTTGGGCCGGGATCCTGGGAGCTACCTGCAAGGTTGCAGTTCACGGCCCGAGAAGCACTCTCCGGCCAACATGCCCAACTGCAGCAACAGCTCCCAAACCGAAGGAGCCAGGACCCAAAGACCTAGCTGGCCTGAAGGGCCCCCAGGGGGCCCCCAAGCAGCCCCTCTCCATTTGGGTCTGCGGGCTTTCGTTGAGCCGGGGACCCTGGAGGTACCTGCAAGGTTGCAGTTCGCAGCCCGAGAAGCACTCTCCGGTCAACATGCCCAACGTCCAGCAACAGCTCCCAAACCGAAGGAGCCAGGACCCAAAGACCTAGCTGGCCTGAAGGGGTCCCAAGGGGGCCCCCAAGCAGCCCCTCTCCATTTGGGTCTGGGGGCTTTCGTTGGGCATGGAGCCTGGGAGGAACCTGCAAGGTTGCAGTTCACGGCCCGTTAAGCACTCTCCGGCAAACATGCCCAACTGCAGCAACAGCTACCAAACCGAAGGAGTCAGGACCCAAAGACATAGCTGGCCTGGAGTGTCCCCAGGGGGCCCCCAAGCAGCCCCTCTCAATTTGGGTCTGGGGGCTTTCGTTGGGCCGGGAACCTGGGAGGTGCCTGCAAGGTTGCAGTTCGCGGCCCGAGAAGCACTCTCCGGCCAACATGCCCAACTGCAGCAACAGCTCCCAAACCGAAGGAGCCAGGACCCAAAGACCTAGCTGGCCTGAAGGGCCCCCAGGGGGCCCCCAAGCAGCCCCTCTCAATTTGGGTCTGGGGGCTTTCTTTGGGCCGGGGACATGGGAGGTACCTGCAAGGTTGCAGTTCGCAGCCCGAGAAGCACTCTCCGGCCAACATGCCCAACTGCAGCAACAGCTCCCAAACCGAAGGAGCCAGGACCCAAAGACCTAGCTGGCCTGAAGGGCCCCCAGGGGGCCCCCAAGCAGCCCCTCTCAATTTGGGTCTGGGGGCTTTCGTTGGGCATGGAACCTGGGAGGTACCTGCAAGTTTGCAGTTCACGTACCGAGAAGCACTCTCCGGCCAACATGCCCAACGTCCAGCAACAGCTCCCAAACCGAAGGAGCCAGGACCCAAAGACCTAGCTGGCCTGAAGAGTCCCCAAGGGGCCCCCAAGCAGCCCCTCTCAATTTGCGTCTGGGGGCTTTCGTTGGGCATGGAACCTGGGAGCTACCTGCAAGGTTACAGTTCGCAGCCCGAGAAGCACTCTCCGGCCAACATGCCCAACGTCCAGCAACAGCTCCCAAACCGAAGGAGCCAGGACCCAAAGACCTAGCTGGCCTGGAGGGTCCCCAGGGGGCCCCCAAACAGCCCCTCTCCATTTGTGTCTGGGGGCTTTCGTTGGGCTGGGAACCTGGGAGCTACCTGCAAGGTTGCAGTTCGCAGCCCGAGAAGCACTCTCCGGTCAACATGCCCAACTGCAGCAACAGCTCCCAAACCGAAGGAGCCAGGACCCAAAGACCTAGCTGGCCTGAAGGGCCCCCAGGGGGCCCCCAAACAGCCCCTCTCAATTTGGGTCTGGGGGCTTTCGTTGGGCATGGAGCCTGGGAGGAACCTGCAATGTTGCAGTTCGCGGCCCGAGAAGCACTCTCCGGCAAACATGCCCAACTGCAGCAACAGCTCCCAAAGCGAAGGAGCCAGGACCCAAAGACACAGCTGGCCTGGAGTGTCCCCAGGGGGCCCGCAAGCAGCCCCTCTCAATTTTGGTCTGGGGGCTTTCGTTGGGCCGGGAACCTGGGAGGTGCCTGCAAGGTTGCAGTTCGCGGCCCGAGAAGCACTCTCCGGCCAACATGCCCAACTGCAGCAACAGCTCCCAAACCGAAGGAGCCAGGACCCAAAGACCTAGCTGGCCTGAAGGGGCCCCAGGGGGCCCGCAAACAGCCCCTCTCCATTTGGGTCTGGGGGCTTTCGTTGGGCCGGGAACCTGGGAGCTACCTGCAAGGTTGCAGTTCGCGGCCCGAGAAGCACTCTCCGGCCAACATGACCAACTGCAGCAACAGCTCCCAAACCGAAGGAGCCAGGACCCAAAGACCTAGCTGGCCTGAAGGGCCCCCAGGGGGCCACCAAGCAGCCCCTCTCAATTTGGATCTGGGGGCTTTCGTTGGGCCTGGGACCTGGGAGGTACCTGCAAGGTTGCAGTTCGCGGCCCGAGAAGCACTCTCCGGTCAACATGCCCAACGTCCAGCAACAGCTCCCAAACCGAAGGAGCCAGGACCCAAAGACCTAGCTGGCCTGAAGGGCCCCCAGGGGGCCCCCAAGCAGCCCCTCTCAATTTGGGTCTGGGGGCTTTCGTTGGGCAGTTGGACCTGGGAGGTACCTGCAAGGTTGCAGTTCGCAGCCCGAGAAGCACTCTCCGGCCAACATGCCCAACTGCAGCAACAGCTCCCAAACCGAAGGAGCCAGGACCCAAAGACCTAGCTGGCCTGAAGGGCCCCCAGGGGGCCCCCAAGCAGCCCCTCTCCATTTGGGTCTGGGGGCTTTCGTTGGGCTGGGAACCTGGGAGGTACCTGCAAGGTTGCAGTTCGCAGCCCGAGAAGCACTCTCCGGTCAACATGCCAAACGTCCAGCAACAGCTCCCAAACCGAAGGAGCCAGGACCCAAAGACCTAGCTGGCCTGAAGGGCCCCCAGGGGGCCCCCAAGCAGCCCCTCTCAATTTGGGTCTGGGGGCTTTCGTTGGGCCGGGGACCTGGGAGGTACCTGCAAGTTTGCAGTTCACGTACCGAGAAGCACTCTCCGGCCAACATGCCCAACGTCCAGCAACAGCTCCCAAACCGAAGGAGCCAGGACCCAAAGACCTAGCTGGCCTGAAGAGTCCCCAAGGGGCCCCCAAGCAGCCCCTCTCAATTTGCGTCTGGGGGCTTTCGTTGGGCATGGAACCTGGGAGGTACCTGCAAGGTTACAGTTCGCAGCCCGAGAAGCACTCTCCGGTCAACATGCCCAACTGCAGCAACAGCTCCCAAACCGAAGGAGCCAGGACCCAAAGACCTAGCTGGCCTGAAGTGTCCCCAGGGGGCCCCCAAACAGCCCCTCTCCATTTGTGTCTGGGGGCTTTCGTTGGGCTGGGAACCTGGGATCTACCTGCAAGGTTGCAGTTCACAGCCCGAGAAGCACTCTCCGGTCAACATGCCCAACTGCAGCAACAGCTCCCAAACCGAAGGAGCCAGGACCCAAAGACCTAGCTGGCCTGAAGGGCCCCCAGGGGGCCCCCAAACAGCCCCTCTCCATTTGGGTCTGGGGGCTTTCGTTGGGCATGGAGCCTGGGAGGAACCTGCAAGGTTGCAGTTCGCGGCCCGAGAAGCACTCTCCGGCAAACATGCCCAACTGCAGCAACAGCTACCAAACCGAAGGAGTCAGGACCTAAAGCCGTAGCTGGCCTGGAGTGTCCCCAGGGGGCCCGCAAGCAGCCCCTCTCAATTTGGGTCTGGGGGCTTTCGTTGGGCCGGGAACCTGGGAGGTGCCTGCAAGTTTGCAGTTCGCGGCCCGAGAAGCACTCTCCGGCCAACATGCCCAACTGCAGCAACAGCTCCCAAACCGAAGGAGCCAGGACCCAAAGACCTAGCTGGCCTGAAGGGCCCCCAGGGGGCCACCAAGCAGCCCCTCTCAATTTGGGTCTGGGGGCTTTCGTTGGGCATGGAGCCTGGGAGGAACCTGCAATGTTGCAGTTCGCGGCCCGAGAAGCACTCTCCGGCAAACATGCCCAACTGCAGCAACAGCTACCAAACCGAAGGAGCCAGGACCCAAAGACACAGCTGGCCTGGAGTGTCCCCAGGGGGCCCGCAAGCAGCCCCTCTCAATTTTGGTCTGGGGGCTTTCGTTGGGCCGGGAACCTGGGAGGTGCCTGCAAGGTTGCAGTTCGCGGCCCGAGAAGCACTCTCCAGCCAACATGCCCAACTGCAGCAACAGCTCCCAAACCGAAGGAGCCAGGACCCAAAGACCTAGCTGGCCTGAAGGGCCCCCATGGGGCCCCCAAGCAGCCCCTCTCAATTTGGGTCTGGGGGCTTTCGTTGGGCCGGGGACATGGGAGGTACCTGCAAGGTTGCAGTTCGCGGCCCGAGAAGCACTCTCCGGCCAACATGCCCAACATCCAGCAACAGCTCCCAAACCGAAGGAGCCAGGACCCAAAGACCTAGCTGGCCTGAAGGGGCCCCAGGGGGCCCCCAAACAGCCCCTCTCCATTTGGGTCTGGGGGCTTTCGTTGGGAATGGAACCTGGGAGGTACCTGCAAGGTTGCAGTTCGTGGCCCGAGAAGCACTCTCCGGCCAACATGCCCAACTGCAGCAACAGCTCCCAAACCGAAGGAGCCAGGACCCAAAGACCTAGCTGGCCTGAAGGGCCCCCAGGGGGCCACCAAGCAGCCCCTCTCCATTTGGGTCTGGGGGCTTTCGTTGGGCATGGAACCTGGGAGGTGCCTGCAAGGTTGCAGTTCGCGGCCCGAGAAGCACTCTCCGGCCATCATGCCCAATGTCCAGCAACAGCTCCCAAACCGAAGGAGCCAGGACCCAAAGACCTAGCTGGCCTGAAGGGGCCCCAGGGGCCCACAAACAGCCGCTCTCAATTTTGGTCTGGGGGCTTTCGTTGGGCCGGGGTTCTGGGAAGTACCTGCAAGGTTGCAGTTCGCAGCCCGAGAATCACTCTCCGGTCAACATGCCCAACGTCCAGCAGCAGCTCCCAAACCGAAGGAGCCAGGACCCAAAGACCTAGCTGGCCTGAAGGGCCCCCAGGGGGCCCCCAAACAGCCCCTCTCCATTTGGGTCTGGGGGCTTTCGTTGGGCCTGGGACCTGGGAGGTACCTGCAAGGTTGCAGTTCGCAGCCCGAGAAGCACTCTCCGGTCAACATGCCCAACGTCCAGCAACAGCTCCCAAACCGAAGGAGCCAGGACCCAAAGACCTAGCTGGCCTGAAGGGCCCCCAGGGGGCCCCCAAGCAGCCCCTCTCAATTTGGATCTGGGGGCTTTCGTTGCGCCGGGGACATGGGAGGTACCTGCAAGGTTGCAGTTCGCAGCCCGAGAAGCACTCTCCGGCCAACATGTCCAACGTCCAGCAACAGCTCCCAAACCGAAGGAGCCAGGACCCAAAGACCTAGCTGGCCTGAAGGGCCCCCAGGGGGCCCCCAAACAGCCCCTCTCCATTTGGGTCTGGGGGCTTTCGTTGGGCCGGGAACCTGGGAGGTGCCTGCAAGGTTGCAGTTCGCGGCCCGAGAAGCACTCTCCGGCCAACATGCCCAACTGCAGCAACAGCTCCCAAACTGAAGGAGCCAGGACCCAAAGACCTAGCTGGCCTGAAGGGCCCCCAGGGGTCCCCCAAGCAGCCCCTCTCCATTTGGGTCTGGGGGCTTTCGTTGGGCTGGGAACCTGGGAGCTACCTGCAAGGTTGCAGTTCGCAGCCCGAGAAGCACTCTCCGGTCAACATGCCCAACGTCCAGCAACAGCTCCCAAACCGAAGGAGCCAGGACCCAAAGACCTAGCTGGCCTGAAGGGCCCCCAGGGGGCCCCCAAGCAGCCCCTCTCAATTTGGGTCTGGGGGCTTTCGTTGGGCCGGGGACATGGGAGGTACCTGCAAGGTTGCAGTTCGCAGCCCGAGAAGCACTCTCCGGCCAACATGCCCAACTGCAGCAACAGCTCCCAAACCGAAGGAGCCAGGACCCAAAGACCTAGCTGGCCTGGAGGGTCCCCAGGGGGCCCGCAAGCAGCCCCTCTCCATTTGGGTCTGGGGGCTTTCGTTGGGCATGGAACCTGGGAGGTGCCTGCAAGGTTGCAGTTCGCAGCCCGAGAAGCACTCTCCGGCCATCATGCCCAATGTCCAGCAACAGCTCCCAAACCGAAGGAGCCAGGACCCAAAGACCTAGCTGGCCTGAAGGGGCCCCAGGGGCCCACAAACAGCCGCTCTCAATTTTGGTCTGGGGGCTTTCGTTGGGCCGGGGTTCTGGGAGGTACCTGCAAGGTTGCAGTTCGCAGCCCGAGAATCACTCTCCGGTCAACATGCCCAACGTCCAGCAGCAGCTCCCAAACCGAAGGAGCCAGGACCCAAAGACCTAGCTGGCCTGAAGGGCCCCCAGGGGGCCCCCAAACAGCCCCTCTCCATTTGGGTCTGGGGGCTTTCGTTGGGCCTGGGACCTGGGAGGTACCTGCAAGGTTGCAGTTCGCAGCCCGAGAAGCACTCTCCGGTCAACATGCCCAACGTCCAGCAACAGCTCCCAAACCGAAGGAGCCAGGACCCAAAGACCTAGCTGGCCTGAAGGGCCCCCAGGGGGCCCCCAAGCAGCCCCTCTCAATTTGGATCTGGGGGCTTTCGTTGCGCCGGGGACATGGGAGGTACCTGCAAGGTTGCAGTTCGCAGCCCGAGAAGCACTCTCCGGCCAACATGTCCAACGTCCAGCAACAGCTCCCAAACCGAAGGAGCCAGGACCCAAAGACCTAGCTGGCCTGAAGGGCCCCCAGGGGGCCCCCAAACAGCCCCTCTCCATTTGGGTCTGGGGGCTTTCGTTGGGCCGGGAACCTGGGAGGTGCCTGCAAGGTTGCAGTTCGCGGCCCGAGAAGCACTCTCCGGCCAACATGCCCAACTGCAGCAACAGCTCCCAAACTGAAGGAGCCAGGACCCAAAGACCTAGCTGGCCTGAAGGGCCCCCAGGGGGCCCCCAAGCAGCCCCTCTCAATTTGGGTCTGGGGGCTTTCGTTGGGCCGGGGACATGGGAGGTACCTGCAAGGTTGCAGTTCGCGGCCCGAGAAGCACTCTCCGTCCAACATGCCCAACGTCCAGCAACAGCTCCCAAACCGAAGGAGCCAGGACCCAAAGACCTAGCTGGCCTGAAGGGGCCCCAGGGGGCCCCCAAACAGCCCCTCTCCATTTGGGTCTGGGGGCTTTCGTTGGGCCGGGAACCTGGGAGCTACCTGCAAGATTGCAGTTCGTGGCCCGAGAAGCACTCTCCGGCCAACATGCCCAACGTCCAGCAACAGCTCCCAAACCGAAGGAGCCAGGACCCAAAGACCTAGCTGGCCTGAAGTGCCCCCAGGGGGCCCCCAAGCAGCCCCTCTCAATTTGGGTCTGGGGGCTTTCGTTGGGCCGTTGGACCTGGGAGGTACCTGCAAGGTTGCAGTTCGCAGCCCGAGAAGCACTCTCCGGCCAACATGCCCAACTGCAGCAACAGCTCCCAAACCGAAGGAGCCAGGACCCAAAGACCTAGCTGGCCTGAAGGGCCCCCAGGTGTCCCCCAAGCAGCCCCTCTCCATTTGGGTCTGGGGGCTTTCGTTGGGCCGGGAACCTGGGAGGTACCTGCAAGGTTGCAGTTCGCGGCCCGAGAAGCACTCTCCGGCCAACATGCACAACTGCAGCAACAGCTCCCAAACCGAAGGAGCCAGGACCCAAAGACCTAGCTGGCCTGAAGGGCCCCCAGGGGGCCCCCAAACAGCCCCTCTCCATTTGGGTCTGGGGGCTTTCGTTGGGCCGGGGACATGGGAGGTACCTGCAAGGTTGCAGTTCGCAGCCCGAGAATCACTCTCCGGCCAACATGCCCAACTGCAGCAACAGCTCCCAAACCGAAGGAGCCAGGACCCAAAGAAATAGCTGGCCTGGAGGGTCCCCAGGGGGCCCGCAAGCAGCCCCTCTCCATTTGGGTCTGGGGGCTTTTGTTGGGCATGGAACCTGGGAGGTGCCTGCAAGGTTGCAGTTCGCGGCCCGAGAAGCACTCTCCGGCCATCATGCCCAATGTCCAGCAACAGCTCCCAAACCGAAGGAGCCAGGACCCAAAGACCTAGCTGGCCTGAAGGGGCCCCAGGGGCCCACAAACAGCCCCTCTCAATTTTGGTCTGGGGGCTTTCGTTGGGCCGGGGACATGGGAGGTACCTGCAAGGTTGCAGTTCGCAGCCCGAGAAGCACTCTCCGGTCAACATGCCCAACGTCCAGCAACAGCTCCCAAACCGAAGGAGCCAGGACCCAAAGACCTAGCTGGCCTGAAGGGGCCCCAGGGGGCCCCCAAGCAGCCCCTCTCAATTTGGATCTGGGGGCTTTCGTTGCGCCGGGGACATGGGAGGTACCTGCAAGGTTGCAGTTCGCAGCCCGAGAAGCACTCTCCGGTCAACATGCCCAACTGCAGCAACAGCTCCCAAACCGAAGGAGCCAGGACCCAAAGACCTAGCTGGCCTGAAGGGCCCCCAGGGGGCCCCCAAGCAGCCCCTCTCCATTTGGGTCTGGGGGCTTTTGTTGGGCCGGGGACCTGGGAGGTACCTGCAAGGTTGCAGTTCACGGCCCGAGAAGCACTCTCCGGCCAACATGTCCAACGTCCAGCAACAGCTCCCAAACCGAAGGAGCCAGGACCCAAAGACCTAGCTGGCCTGAAGGGCCCCCAGGGGGCCCCCAAACAGCCCCTCTCCATTTGGGTCTGGGGGCTTTCGTTGGGCAGGGAACCTGGGAGGTACCTGCAAGGTTGCAGTTCGCGGCCCGAGAAGCACTCTCCGGCCAACATGCCCAACTGCAGCAACAGCTCCCAAACCGAAGGAGCCAGGACCCAAAGACCTAGCTGGCCTGAAGGGCCCCCAGGGGGCCCCCAAGCAGCCCCTCTCCATTTGGGTCTGGGGGCTTTCGTTGGGCCGGGGACCTGGGAGCTACCTGCAAGGTTGCAGTTCGCAGCCCGAGAAGCACTCTCCGGCCAACATGCCCAACTGCAGCAACAGCTCCCAAACCGAAGGAGCCAGGACCCAAAGACCTAGCTGGCCTGAAGGGCCCCCAGGGGGCCCCCAAACAGCCCCTCTCCATTTGGGTCTGGGGGCTTTCGTTGGGCCTGGGACCTGGGAGGTACCTGCAAGGTTGTAGTTCACGTACCGAGAAGCACTCTCCGGCCAACATGCCCAACGTCCAGCAACAGCTCCCAAACCGAAGGAGCCAGGACCCAAAGACCTAGCTGGCCTGAAGGGGCCCCAGGGGGCCCCCAAACAGCCCCTCTCCATTTGGGTCTGGGGGTTTTCATTGGGCATGGAACCTGGGAGCTACCTGCAAGGTTGCACTTCGCAGCCCGAGAAGCACTCTCCGGCCAACATGCCCAACTGCAGCAACAGCTCCCAAACCGAAGGAGCCAGGACCCGAAGAAATAGCTGGCCTTGAGGGTCCCCAGGGGGCCCGCAAGCAGCCACTCTCACTTTTGGTCTAGGGGCTTTCGTTGGGCCGGGAACCTGGGAAGTGCCTGCAAGGTTGCAGTTCGCGGCCCGAGAAGCACTCTCCGGCCAACATGCCCAACTGCAGCAACAGCTCCCAAAGCGAAGGAGCCAGGCCCCAAAGAAATAGCTGGCCTCGAAGGTCCCCAGGAGGCCCGCATGCAGCCCCTCTCAATTTTGGTCTGGGGGCTTTCGTTGGGCCGGGGACCTGGGAGGTGCCTGCAAGGTTGCAGTTCGCGGCCCGAGAAGCACTCTCCGGCCAACATGCCCAACGTCCACCAACAGCTCCCAAACCCAAGGAGCCAGGACCCAAAGACCTAGCTGGCCTGAAGGGCCCCCAGGGTGCCCCAAAGCAGCCCCTCTCCATTTGGGTCTGGGGGCTTTCGTTGGGCCGGGGACCTGGGAGGTACCTGCAAGGTTGCAGTTCGCAGCCCGAGAAGCACTCTCCGGCCAACATGCACAACTGCAGCAACAGCTCCCAAACCGAAGGAGCCAGGACCCAAAGACCTAGCTGGCCTGAAGGCCCCCCAGGGGGCCCCCACACAGCCCCTCTCCATTTGGGTCTGGGGGCTTTCGTTGGGCCGGGAACCTGGGAGGTACCTGCAAGGTTGCAGTTCGCGGCCCGAGAAGCACTCTCCGGTCAACATGCCCAACTGCAGCAACAGCTCCCAAATCGAAGGAGCCAGGACCCAAAGACCTAGCTGGCCTGAAGGGCCCCCAGGTGGCCCCCAAGCAGCCCCTCTCCATTTGGGTCTGGGGGCTTTCGTTGGGCCTGGGACCAGGGAGGTACCTGCAAGGTTGCAGTTCGCAGCCCGAGAAGCACTCTCCGGCCAACATGCCCAACTGCAGCAACAGCTCCCAAACCGAAGGAGCCAGGACACAAAGACCTAGCTGGCATGAAGGGCCCCCAGGGGGCCCCCAAACAGCCCCTCTCCATTTGGGTCTGGGGTCTTTCGTTGGGCCGGGGACCTGGGAGGTACCTGCAAGGTTGCAGTTCACGTACCGAGAAGCACTCTCCAGCCAACATGCCCAACTGCAGCAACAGCTCCCAAACCGAAGGAGCCAGGACCCAAAGACCTAGCTGGCCTGAAGGGCCCCCAGGGGGCCCCCAAACAGCCCCTCTCCATTTGGGTCTGGGGTCTTTCGTTGGGCCGGGGACCTGGGAGGTACCTGCAAGGTTGCAGTTCACGTACCGAGAAGCACTCTCCGGCCATCATGCCCAATGTCCAGCAACAGCTCCCAAACCGAAGGAGCCAGGACCCAAAGACCTAGCTGGCCTGAAGGGGCCCCAGGGGCCCACAAACAGCCGCTCTCAGTTTTGGTCTGGGGGCTTTCGTTGGGCCGGGGACATGGGAGGTACCTGCAAGGTTGCAGTTCGCAGCCCGAGAATCACTCTCCGGTCAACATGCCCAACGTCCAGCAACAGCTCCCAAACCGAAGGAGCCAGGACCCAAAGACCTAGCTGGCCTGAAGGGCCCCCAGGGGGCCCCCAAACAGCCCCTCTCCATTTGGGTCTGGGGGCTTTCGTTGGGCCTGGGACCTGGGAGGTACCTGCAAGGTTGCAGTTCGCAGCCCGAGATGCACTCTCCGGCCAACATGCACAACTGCAGCAACAGCTCCCAAACCTAAGGAGCCAGAACCCAAAGACCTAGCTGGCCTGAAGGGGCCCCAGGGGGCCCCCAAACAGCCCCTCTCCATTTGGGTCTGGGGGCTTTCCTTGGGCCGGGAACCTGGGAGATACCTGCAAGGTTGCAGTTCGCGGCCCGAGAAACACTCTCCGGTCAACATGCCCAACTGCAGCAACAGCTCCCAAACCGAAGGAGCCAGGACCCAAAGACCTAGCTGGCCTGGAGTGTCCCCAGGGGGCCCGCAAGCAGCCCCTCTCAATTTGGGTCTGGGGGCTTTCGTTGGGCCGGGAACCTGGGAGGTGCCTGCAAGTTTGCAGTTCGCGGCCCGAGAAGCACTCTCCGGCCAACATGCCCAACTGCAGCAACAGCTCCCAAACCGAAGGAGCCAGGACCCAAAGACCTAGCTGGCCTGAAGGGCCCCCAGGGGGCCCCCAAGCAGCCCCTCTCAATTTGGGTCTGGGGGCTTTCATTGGGCATGGAGCCTGGGAGGAACCTGCAAGGTTGCAGTTCGCGGCCCGAGAAGCACTCTCCGGCAAACATGCACAACTGCAGCAACAGCTCCCAAACCGAAGGAGCCAGGACCCAAAGACACAGCTGGCCTGGAGTGTCCCCAGGGGGCCCGCAAGCAGCCCCTCTCAATTTTGGTCTGGGGGCTTTCCTTGGGCCGGGAACCTGGGAGGTGCCTGCAAGGTTGCAGTTCGCGGCCCGAGAAGCACTCTCCAGCCAACATGCCCAACTGCAGCAACAGCTCCCAAACCGAAGGAGCCAGGACCCAAAGACCTAGCTGGCCTGAAGGGTCCCCAGGGGGCCCCCAAGCAGCCCCTCTCAATTTGGGTCTGGGGGCTTTCGTTGGGCCGGGGACATGGGAGGTACCTGCAAGGTTGCAGTTCGCGGCCCGAGAAGCACTCTCCGGCCAACATGCCCAACGTCCAGCAACAGCTCCCAAACCGAAGGAGCCAGGACCCAAAGACCTAGCTGGCCTGAAGGGGCCCCAGGGGGCCCCCAAACAGCCCCTCTCCATTTGGATCTGGGGGCTTTCGTTGGGCCTGGGACCTGGCAGGTACCTGCAAGGTTGCAGTTCGCGGCCCGAGAAGCACTCTCCGGTCAACATGCCCAACGTCCAGCAACAGCTCCCAAACCGAAGGAGCCAGGACCCAAAGACCTAGCTGGCCTGAAGGGCCCCCAGGGGGCCCCCAAGCAGCCCCTCTCAATTTGGGTCTGGGGGCTTTCGTTGGGCCGTTGGACCTGGGAGGTACCTGCAAGGTTGCAGTTCGCAGCCCGAGAAGCACTCTCTGGCCAACATGCCCAACTGCAGCAACAGCTCCCAAACCGAAGGAGCCAGGACCCAAAGACCTAGCTGGCCTGAAGGGCCCCCAGGGGGCCCCCAAGCAGCCCCTCTCCATTTGGGTCTGGGGGCTTTCGTTGGGCTGGGAACCTGGGAGGTACCTGCAAGGTTGCAGTTCGCAGCCCGAGAAGCACTCTCCGGTCAACATGCCAAACGTCCAGCAACAGCTCCCAAAGCGAAGGAGCCAGGACCCAAAGACCTAGCTGGCCTGAAGGGCCCCCAGGGGGCCCCCAAGCAGCCCCTCTCAATTTGGGTCTGGGGGCTTTCGTTGGGCCGGGGACCTGGGAGGTACCTGCAAGGTTGCAGTTCGCAGCCCGAGAAGCACTCTCCGGCCAACATGCCCAACTGCAGCAACAGCTCCCAAACCGAAGGAGCCAGGACCCAAAGAAATAGCTGGCCTGGAGGGTCCCCAGGGGCCCACAAACAGCCGCTCTCAATTTTGGTCTGGGGGCTTTCGTTGGGCCGGGGACATGGGAGGTACCTGCAAGGTTGCAGTTCGCAGCCCGAGAATCACTCTCCGGTCAACATGCCCAACGTCCAGCAGCAGCTCCCAAACCGAAGGAGCCAGGACCCAAAGACCTAGCTGGCCTGAAGGGCCCCCAGGGGGCCCCCAAACAGCCCCTCTCCATTTGGGTCTGGGGTCTTTCGTTGGGCCTGGTACCTGGGAGGTACCTGCAAGGTTGCAGTTCGCAGCCTGAGAAGCACTCTCCGGTCAACATGCCCAACGTCCAGCAACAGCTCCCAAACCGAAGGAGCCAGGACCCAAAGACCTAGCTGGCCTGAAGGGCCCCCAGGGGGCCCCCAAGCAGCCCCTCTGAATTTGGATCTGGGGGCTTTCGTTGCGCCGGGGACATGGGAGGTACCTGCAAGGTTGCAGTTCGCAGCCCGAGAAGCACTCTCCGGTCAACATGCCCAACTGCAGCAACAGCTCCCAAACCGAAGGAGCCAGGACCCAAAGACCTAGCTGGCCTGAAGGGCCCCCAGGGGGCCCCCAAGCAGCCCCTCTCCATTCGGGTCTGGGGGCTTTTGTTGGGCCGGGAACCTGGGAGGTACCTGCAAGGTTGCAGTTCACGGCCCGAGAAGCACTCTCCGGCCAACATGTCCAACTGCAGAAACAGCTCCCAAACCGAAGGAGCCAGGACCCAAAGACCTAGCTGGCCTGAAGGGCCCCCAGGGGGCCCCCAAACAGCCCCTCTCCATTTGGGTCTGGGGGCTTTCGTTGGGCCGGGAACCTGGGAGGTACCTGCAAGGTTGCAGTTCGCGGCCCGAGAAGCACTCTCCGGCCAACATGCCCAACTGCAGCAACAGCTCCCAAACCGAAGGAGCCAGGACCCAAAGACCTAGCTGGCCTGAAGGGCCCCCAGGGGGCCCCCAAGCAGCCCCTCTCCATTTGGGTCTGGGGGCTTTCGTTGGGCCGGGGACCTGGGAGCTACCTGCAAGGTTGCATTTCGCAGCCCGAGAAGCACTCTCCGGCCAACATGCCCAACTGCAGCAACAGCTCCCAAACCGAAGGAGCCAGGACCCAAAGACCTAGCTGGCATGAAGGGCCCCCAGGGGGCCCCCAAACAGGCCCTCTCCATTTGGGTCTGGGGGCTTTCGTTGGGCCGGGGACCTGGGAGGTACCTGCAAGGTTGCAGTTCACGTACCGAGAAGCACTCTCCGGCCAACATGCCCAACGTCCAGCAACAGCTCCCAAACCGAAGGAGCCAGGACCCAAAGACCTAGCTGGCCTGAAGGGGCCCCAGGGGGCCCCCAAGCAGCCCCTCTCCATTTGGGTCTGGGGGCTTTCATTGGGCATGGAACCTGGGAGCTACCTGCAAGGTTGCATTTCGCAGCCCGAGAAGCACTCTCCGGCCAACATGCCCAACTGCAGCAACAGCTCCCAAACCGAAGGAGCCAGGACCCGAAGAAATAGCTGGCCTTGAGGGTCCCCAGGGGGCCCGCAAGCAGCCCCTCACACTTTTGGTCTAGGGGCTTTCGTTGGGCCGGGAACCTGGGAAGTGCCTGCAAGGTTGCAGTTCGCGGCCCGAGAAGCACTCTCCGGCCAACATGCCCAACTGCAGCAACAGCTCCCAAAGCGAAGGAGCCAGGCCCCAAAGAAATAGCTGGCCTCGAAGGTCCCCAGGAGGCCCGCACACAGCCCCTCTCAATTTTGGTCTGGGGGCTTTCGTTGGGCCGGGGACCTGGGAGGTGCCTGCAAGGTTGCAGTTCGCGGCCCGAGAAGCACTCTCCGGCCAACATGCCCAACGTCCACCAACAGCTCCCAAACCCAAGGAGCCAGGACCCAAAGACCTAGCTGGCCTGAAGGGCCCCCAGGGTGCCCCCAAGCAGCCCCTCTCCATTTGGGTCTGGGGGCTTTCGTTGGGCCGGGGACCTGGGAGGTACCTGCAAGGTTGCAGTTCGCAGCCCGAGAAGC
Source organism: Gallinula chloropus (assembly GCF_964237585.1). Lineage (NCBI taxonomy): Eukaryota > Metazoa > Chordata > Aves > Gruiformes > Rallidae > Gallinula > Gallinula chloropus. Next base: position 666,936 of record NW_028168779.1, read on the forward strand.
ACTCTCCGGCCAACATGCCCAACTGCAGCAACAGCTCCCAAATCGAAGGAGCCAGGACCCAAAGACCTAGCTGGCCTGAAGGGCCCCCAGGGGGCCCCCAAACAGCCCCTCTCCATTTGGGTCTGGGGGCTTTCGTTGGGCCGGGAACCTGGGAGGTACCTGCAAGGTTGCAGTTCACCTACCGAGAAGCACTCTCCAGCCAACATGCCCAACTGCAGCAACAGCTCCCAAACCGAAGGAGCCAGGACCCAAAGACCTAGCTGGCCTGAAGGGCCCCCAGGGGGCCCACAAAAAGCCCCTCTCCATTTGGGTCTGGGGGCTTTCGTTGGGCCGGGGACCTTGGAGGTACCTGCAAGGTTGCAGTTCGCAGCCCGAGATGCACTCTCCGGCCAACATGCACAACTGCAGCAACAGCTCCCAAACCTAAGGAGCCAGAACCCAAACACCTAGCTGGCCTGAAGGGGCCCCAGGGGGCCCCCAAACAGCCCCTCTCCATTTGGGTCTGGGGGCTTTCATTGGGCATGGAACCTGGGAGCTACCTGCAAGGTTGCAGTTCGCAGCCCGAGAACCACTATCCGGCCAACATGCCCAACTGCAGCAACAGCTCCCAAACCGAAGGAGCCAGGACCCGAAGAAATAGCTGGTCTGGAGGGTCCCCAGGGGGCTCGCAAGCAGCCCCTCTCACTTTTGGTCTAGGGGCTTTCGTTGGGCCGGGAACCTGGGAGGTGCCTGCAAGGTTGCAGTTCGCAGCCCGAGAAGCACTCTCCGGCCAACATGCCCAACGTCCACCAACAGCTCCCAAACCCAAGGAGCCAGGACCCAAAGACCTAGCTGGCCTGAAGGGCCCCCAGGAGTCCCCCAAGCAGCCCCTCTCCATTTGGGTCTGGGGGCTTCGTTGGGCCGGGGACATGGGAGGTACCTGCAAGGTTGCAGTTCGCAGCCCGAGAAGCACTCTCCGGCCAACATGCCCAACTGCAGCAACAGCTCCCAAACCGAAGGAGCCAGGACCCAAAGACCTAGCTGGCCTGAAGGGCCCCCAGGGGGCCCCCAAACAGCCCCTCTCAATTTGGGTCTGGGGTCTTTCGTTGGGCCTGGGACCTGGGAGGTACCTGCAAGGTTGCAGTTCGCAGCCCGAGAAGCACTCTCCGGTCAACATGCCCAACATCCAGTAACAGCTCCCAAACCGAAGGAGCCAGGACCCAAAGACCTAGCTGGCCTGAAGGGGCCCCAGGGGGCCCCCAAGCAGCCCCTCTCCATTTGGGTCTGGGGGCTTTCCTTGGGCCGGGAACCTGGGAGATACCTGCAAGGTTGCAGTTCGCGGCCCGAGAAGCACTCTCCGGTCAACATGCCCAACTGCAGCAACAGCTCCCAAACCGAAGGAGCCAGGACCCAAAGACCTAGCTGGCCTGAAGGGCCCCCAGGGGGCCCCCAAGCAGCCCCTCTCAATTTGGATCTGGGGGCTTTCGTTGGGCCGGGGACCTGGGAGGTACCTGCAAGTTTGCAGTTCGCAGCCCGAGAAGCACTCTCCGGCCAACATGCCCAACGTCCAGCAACAGCTCCCAAAGCGAAGGAGCCAGGACCCAAAGACCTAGCTGGCCTGAAGGGCCCCCAGGGGGCCCCCAAGCAGCCCTTCTCAATTTGGGTCTGGGGGCTTTCGTTGGGCCGGGGACATGGGAGGTACCTGCAAGGTTGCAGTTCACAGCCCGAGAAGCACTCTCCGGCCAACATGTCCAGCGTCCAGAAACAGCTCCCAAACCGAAGGAGCCAGGACCCAAAGACCTAGCTGGCCTGAAGGGCCCCCAGGGGGCCCCCAAACAGCCCCTCTCAATTTGGGTCTGCGGGCTTTCGTTGGGCCGTGAACCTGGGAGCTACGTACAAGTTTGCTGTTCGCAGCCCGAGAAGCACTCTCCGGCCAACGTGCCCAACTGCAGCAACAGCTCCCAAACCGAAGGAGCCAGGACCCAAAGACCTAGCTGGCCTGAAGGGCCCCCAGGGGGCCCCCAAGCAGCCCCTCTGAATTTGGATCTGGGGGCTTTCGTTGCGCCGGGGACATGGGAGGTACCTGCAAGGTTGCAGTTCGCAGCCCGAGAAGCACTCTCCGGTCAACATGCCCAACTGCAGCAACAGCTCCCAAACCGAAGGAGCCAGGACCCAAAGACCTAGCTGGCCTGAAGGGCCCCCAGGGGGCCCCCAAGCAGCCCCTCTCCATTCGGGTCTGGGGGCTTTTGTTGGGCCGGGGACCTGGGAGGTACCTGCAAGGTTGCAGTTCACGTACCGAGAAGCACTCTCTGGCCAACATGCCAAACGTCCAGCAACAGCTCCCAAAGCGAAGGAGCCAGGACCCAAAGACCTAGCTGGCCTGAAGGGGCCCCAGGGGGCCCCCAAACAGCCCCTCTCCATTTGGGTCTGGGGGCTTTCGTTGGGCCGGGAACCTGGGAGCTACCTGCAAGGTTGCAGTTCGCGGCCCGAGAAGCACTCTCCGGCCAACATGCCCAACTGCAGCAACAGCTCCCAAACCGAAGGAGCCAGGACCCAAAGACCTAGCTGGCCTGAAGGGCCCCCAGGGGGCCCCCAAGCAGCCCCTCTCCATTTGGGTCTGGGGGCTTTCATTGGGCCGGGGACCTGGGAGCTACCTGCAAGGTTGCAGTTCGCAGCCCGAGAAGCACTCTCCGGCCAACATGCCCAACTGCAGCAACAGCTCCCAAACCGAAGGAGCCAGGACCCAAAGACCTAGCTGGCCTGAAGGGCCCCCAGGGGGCCCCCAAACAGCCCCTCTCCATTTGGGTCTGGGGGCTTTCGTTGGGCCGGGGACCTGGGAGGTACCTGCAAGGTTGCAGTTCACGTACCGAGAAGCACTCTCCGGCCAACATGCCCAACGTCCAGCAACAGCTCCCAAACCGAAGGAGCCAGGACCCAAAGACCTAGCTGGCCTGAAGGGGCCCCAGGGGGCCCCCAAGCAGCCCCTCTCCATTTGGGTCTGGGGGCTTTCATTGGGCATGGAACCTGGGAGCTACCTGCAAGGTTGCACTTCGCAGCCCGAGAAGCACTCTCCGGCCAACATGCCCAACTGCAGCAACAGCTCCCAAACCGAAGGAGCCAGGACCCGAAGAAATAGCTGGCCTTGAGGGTCCCCAGGGGGCCCGCAAGCAGCCCCTCTCACTTTTGGTCTAGGGGCTTTCGTTGGGCCGGAAACCTGGGAGGTGCCTGCAAGGTTGCAGTTCGCGGCCCGAGAAGCACTCTCCGGCCAACATGCCCAACTGCAGCAACAGCTCCCAAAGCGAAGGAGCCAGGCCCCAAAGAAATAGCTGACCTCGAAGGTCCCCAGGAGGCCCGCACACAGCCCCTCTCAATTTTGGTCTGGGGGCTTTCGTTGGGCCGGGGACATGGGAGGTGCCTGCAAGGTTGCAGTTCGCGGCCCGAGAAGCACTCTCCGGCCAACATGCCCAACGTCCACCAACAGCTCCCAAACCCAAGGAGCCAGGACCCAAAGACCTAGCTGGCCTGAAGGGCCCCCAGGGTGCCCCCAAGCAGCCCCTCTCCATTTGGGTCTGGGGGCTTTCGTTGGGCCGGGGACCTGGGAGGTACCTGCAAGGTTGCAGTTCGCAGCCCGAGAAGCACTCTCCGGCCAACATGCCCAACTGCAGCAACAGCTCCCAAATCGAAGGAGCCAGGACCCAAAGACCTAGCTGGCCTGAAGGCCCCCCAGGGGGCCCCCAAACAGCCCCTCTCCATTTGGGTCTGGGGGCTTTCGTTGGGCCGGGGACCTGGGAGGTACCTGCAAGGTTGCAGTTCACGTACCGAGAAGCACTCTCCAGCCAACATGCCCAACTGCAGCAACAGCTCCCAAACCGAAGGAGCCAGGACCCAAAGACCTAGCTGGCCTGAAGGGCCCCCAGGGGGCCCACAAAAAGCTCCTCTCCATTTGGGTCTGGGGGCTTTCGTTGGGCCGGGGACCTGGGAGGTACCTGCAAGATTGCAGTTCGCAGCCCGAGATGCACTCTCCGGCCAACATGCACAACTGCAGCAACAGCTCCCAAACCTAAGGAGCCAGAACCCAAACACCTAGCTGGCCTGAAGGGGCCCCAGGGGGCCCCCAAACAGCCCCTCTCCATTTGGGTCTGGGGGCTTTCATTGGGCATGGAACCTGGGAGCTACCTACAAGGTTGCAGTTCGCAGCCCGAGAAGCACTATCCGGCCAACATGCCCAACTGCAGCAACAGCTCCCAAACCGAAGGAGCCAGGACCCGAAGAAATAGCTGGTTTGGAGGGTCCTCAGGGGGCTCGCAAGCAGCCCCTCTCACTTTTGGTCTAGGGGCTTTCGTTGGGCCGGGAACCTGGGAGGTGCCTGCAAGGTTGCAGTTCGCGGCCCGAGAAGCACTCTCCGGCCAACATGCCCAACGTCCAGCAACAGCTCCCAAACCCAAGGAGCCAGGACCCAAAGACCTAGCTGGCCTGAAGGGCCCCCAGGGTGCCCCCAAGCAGCCCCTCTCCATTTGGGTCTGGGGGCTTCGTTGGGCCGGGGACCTGGGAGGTACCTGCAAGGTTGCAGTTCGCAGCCCGAGAAGCACTCTCCGGTCAACATGCCCAACGTCCAGCAACAGCTCCCAAACCGAAGGAGCCAGGACCCAAAGACCTAGCTGGCCTGAAGGGCCCCCAGGGGGCCCCCAAACAGCCCCTCTCAATTTGGGTCTGGGGGCTTTCGTTGGGCATGGAACCTGGGAGGTACCTGCAAGGTTGCAGTTCGCGGCCCGAGAAGCACTCTCCGGCCAACATGCCCAACTGCAGCAACAGCTCCCAAACCGAAGGAGCCAGGACCCAAAGACCTAGCTGGCCTCGAGGCTCCCCAGGAGGCCCGCAAGCAGCCCCTCTCAATTTTGGTCTGGGGGCTTTCGTTGGGCCGGGAACCTGGGAGGTACCTGAAAGGTTGAAGATCGCAGCCGGAGAAGCACTCTCCGGCCAACATGCCCAACTGCAGCAACAGCTCCCAAACCGAAGGAGCCAGGACCCAAAGACCTAGCTGGCCTGAAGGGCCCCCAGGGGGCCCCCAAGCAGCCCCTCTCAATTTGGATCTGGGGGCTTTCGTTGGGCCGGGGACCTGGGAGGTACCTGCAAGGTTGCAGTTCGCAGCCCGAGAAGCACTCTCCGGCCAACATGCCCAACGTCCAGCAACAGCTCCCAAAGCGAAGGAGCCAGGACCCAAAGACCTAGCTGGCCTGAAGGGCCCCCAGGGGGCCCCCAAACAGCCCCTCTCAATTTGGGTCTGCGGGCTTTCGTTGGGCCGGGAACCTGGGAGCTACGTACAAGTTTGCTGTTCGCGGCCCGAGAAGCACTCTCCGGCCAACATGCCCAACTGCAGCAACAGCTCCCAAACCGAAGGAGCCAGGACCCAAAGACCTAGCTGGCCTGAAGGGTCCCCAGGGGGGCCCAAAAGCAGCCCCTCTCCATTTGGGTCTGGGGGCTTTCGTTGGGCCGGGGACCTGGGAGGTACCTGCAAGGTTGCAGTTCGCAGCCCGAGAAGCACTCTCCGGCCAACGTGCCCAACTGCAGCAACAGCTCCCAAACCGAAGGAGCCAGGACCCAAAGACCTAGCTGGCCTGAAGGGCCCCCAGGGGGCCCCCAAGCAGCCCCTCTCCATTTGGGTCTGGGGGCTTTCGTTGGGCCGGGGACCTGGGAGGTACCTGCAATGTTGCAGTTCGCAGCCCGAGAAGCACTCTCCGGTCAACATGCCCAACGTCCAGCAACAGCTCCCAAACCGAAGGAGCCAGGACCCAAAGACCTAGCTGGCCTGAAGGGCCCCCAGGGGGCCCCCAAACAGCCCCTCTCCATTTGGGTCTGGGGGCTTTCGTTGGGCCGGGAACCTGGGTGCTACCTGCAAGGTTGCAGTTCGCGGCCCGAGAAGCACTCTCCGGCCAACATGCCCAACGTCCAGCAACAGCTCCCAAACCGAAGGAGCCAGGACCCAAAGACCTAGCTGGCCTGAAGTGCCCCAAGGGGGCCCCCAAACAGCCCCTCTCCATTTGGGTCTGGGGGCTTTCGTTGGGCCGGGGACCTGGGAGGTACCTGCAAGGTTGCAGTTCGCAGCCCGAGAAGCACTCTCCGGTCAACATGCCCAACGTCCAGCAACAGCTCCCAAACCGAAGGAGCCAGGACCCAAAGACCTAGCTGGCCTGAAGGGCCCCCAGGGGGCCCCCAAACAGCCCCTCTCAATTTGGGTCTGGGGGCTTTCGTTGGGCATGGAACCTGGGAGGTACCTGCAAGGTTGCAGTTCGCAGCCCGAGAAGCACTCTCCGGTCAACATGCCCAACGTCCAGCAACAGCTCCCAAACCGAAGGAGCCAGGACCCAAAGACCTAGCTGGCCTCGAGGCTCCCCAGGAGGCCCGCAAGCAGCCCCTCTCAATTTTGGTCTGGGGGCTTTCGTTGGGCCGGGAACCTGGGAGGTACCTGAAAGGTTGAAGATCGCAGCCGGAGAAGCACTCTCCGGCCAACATGCCCAACTGCAGCAACAGCTCCCAAACCGAAGGAGCCAGGACACAAAGACCTAGCTGGCCTGAAGGGGCCCCAGGGGTCCCCCAAGCAGCCCCTCTCAATTTGGGTCTGGGGGCTTTCGTTGGGCCGGGGACCTGGGAGCTACCTGCAAGGTTGCAGTTCACGTACCGAGAAGCACTCTTCGGCCAACATGCCCAACGTCCAGCAACAGCTCCCAAACCGAAGGAGCCAGGACCCAAAGACCTAGCTGGCCTGAAGGGCCCCCAGGGGGCCCCCAAGCAGCCCCTCTCAATTTGGGTCTGGGGGCTTTCGTTGGGCCGGGGACATGGGAGGTACCTGCAAGGTTGCAGTTCACAGCCCGAGAAGCACTCTCCGGAAAACATGCCCAACGTCCAGCAACAGCTCCCAAACCCAAGGAGCCAGGACCCAAAGACCTAGCTGGCCTGAAGGGCCCCCAGGGGGCCCCCAAGCAGCCCCTCTCCATTTGGGTCTGCGGGCTTTCGTTGGGCCGGGGACATGGGAGGTACCTGCAAGGTTGCAGTTCGCAGCCCGAGAAGCACTCTCCGGCCAACATGCCCAACGTCCAGCAACAGCTCCCAAACCGAAGGAGCCAGGACCCAAAGACCTAGCTGGCCTGAAGGGCCCCCAGGGGGCCCCCAAACAGCCCCTCTCCATTTGGGTCTGGGGGCTTTCGTTGGGCCGGGAACCTGGGAGCTACCTGCAAGGTTGCAGTTCGCGGCCCGAGAAGCACTCTCCGGCCAACATGCCCAACTGCAGCAACAGCTCCCAAACCGAAGGAGCCAGGACCCAAAGACCTAGCTGGCATGAAGGGGTCCCAAGGGGCCCCCAAGCAGCCCCTCTTCATTTGGGTCTGGGGGCTTTCGTTGGGCATTGAGCCTGGGAGGTACCTGCAAGGTTGCAGTTCGCAGCCCGAGAAGCACTCTCCGGTCAACATGCCCAACGTCCAGCAACAGCTCCCAAACCGAAGGAGCCAGGACCCAAAGACCTAGCTGGCCTGAAGGGCCCCCAGGGGGCCCCCAAGCAGCCCCTCTCAATTTGGGTCTGGGGGCTTTCGTTGGGCCGGGGACATGGGAGGTACCTGCAAGGTTGCAGTTCACAGCCCGAGAAGCACTCTCCGGCCAACATGCCCAACGTCCAGCAACAGCTCCCAAACCGAAGGAGCCAGGACCCAAAGACCTAGCTGGCCTGAAGGGCCCCCAGGGGGCCCCCAAGCAGCCCCTCTCCATTTGGGTCTGGGGGCTTTCGTTGGGCCGGGGACCTGGGAGGTACCTGCAAGGTTGCAGTTCGCAGCCCGAGAAGCACTCTCCGGTCAACATGCCCAACGTCCAGCAACAGCTCCCGAAGCGAAGGAGCCAGGACCCAAAGACCTAGCTGGCCTGAAGGGCCCCCAGGGGGCCCCCAAACAGCCCCTCTCCATTTGGGTCTGGGGGCTTTCGTTGGGCCGGGAACCTGGGAGCTACCTGCAAGGTTGCAGTTCGCGGCCCGAGAAGCACTCTCCGGCCAACATGCCCAACTGCAGCAACAGCTCCCAAACCGAAGGAGCCAGGACCCAAAGACCTAGCTGGCATGAAGGGGTCCCAAGGGGCCCCCAAGCAGCCCCTCTTCATTTGGGTCTGGGGGCTTTCGTTGGGCATTGAGCCTGGGAGGTACCTGCAAGGTTGCAGTTCGCAGCCCGAGAAGCACTCTCCGGTCAACATGCCCAACGTCCAGCAACAGCTCCCAAACCGAAGGAGCCAGGACCCAAAGACCTAGCTGGCCTGAAGGGCCCCCAGGGGGCCCCCAAGCAGCCCCTCTCCATTTGGGTTTGGGGGCTTTCGTTGGGCCGGTGACATGGGAGGTACCTGCAAGTTTGCAGTTCGCAGCCCGAGAAGCACTCTCCGGCCAACATGCCCAACGTCCAGCAACAGCTCCCAAACCGAAGGAGCCAGGACCCAAAGACCTAGCTGGCCTGAAGGGCCCCCAGGGGGCCCCCAAGCAGCCCCTCTCCATTTGGGTCTGGGGGCTTTCGTTGGGCCGGGAACCTGGGATCTACCTGCAAGGTTGCAGTTCGCGGCCCGAGAAGCACTCTCCGGCCAACATGCCCAACTGCAGCAACAGCTCCCAAACCGAAGGAGCCAGGACACAAAGACCTAGCTGGCCTGAAGGGCCCCCAGGGGGCCCCCAAGCAGCCCCTCTCAATTTTGGTCTGGGGGCTTTCGTTGGGCCGGGAACCTGGGAGGTAACTCCAAGGATGCAGTTCGCAGCCCGAGAAGCACTCTCCGGCCAACATGCCCAACTGCAGCAACAGCTCCCAAACCGAAGGAGCCAGGACCCAAAGACCTAGCTGGCATGAAGGGCCCCCAGGGGGCCCCCAAACAGCCCCTCTCCATTTTGGTCTGGGGGCTTTCGTTGGGCCGGGGACCTGGTAGGTACCTGCAAGGTTGCAGTTCGCAGCCCGAGAAACACTCTCCGGCCAACATGCCCAACTGCAGCAACAGCTCCCAAACCGAAGGAGCCAGGACCCAAAGACCTAGCTGGCCTGAAGGGCCCCCAGGGGGCCCCCAAGCAGCCCCTCTCCATTTGGGTCTGGGGGCTTTCGTTGGGAATGGAACCTGGGAGGTACCTGCAAGGTTACAGTTCGCAGCCTGAGAAGCACTCTCCGGCCAACATGCCCAACGTCCAGCAACAGCTCCCAAACCGAAGGAGCCAGGACCCAAAGACCTAGCTGGCCTGAAGTGTCCCCAGGGGGCCCCCAAGCAGCCCCTCTCCATTTGGGTCTGGGGGCTTTCGTTGGGCCGGAGATCGGGGAGGTACCTGCAAGGTTGCAGTTCGCAGCCCGAGAAGCACTCTCCGGTCAACATGCCCAACGTCCAGAAACAGCTCCCAAACCGAAGGAGCCAGGACCCAGAGACCTAGCTGGACTGAAGGGTCCCCAGGGGGCCCCCAAGCAGCCCCTCTCAATTTGGGTCTGGGGGCTTTCGTTGGGCATGGAACCTGGGAGGTACCTGCAAGGTTGCAGTTCGCGGCCCGAGAAGCACTCTCCGGTCAACATGCCCAACTGCAGCAAGAGCTCCCAAACCGAAGGAGCCAGGACCCAAAGACCTAGCTGGCCTGAAGGGCCCCCAGGGGGGCCCCAAGCAGTCCCTCTCAATTTTTGTCTGGGGGCTTTCGTTGGGCCGGGGACCTGGGAGGTACCTGCAAGTTTGCAGTTCGCAGCCCGAGAAGCACTCTCCGGTCAACATGCCCAACGTCCAGCAACAGCTCCCAAACCGAAGGAGCCAGGACCCAAAGACCTAGCTGGCCTGAAGGGGCCCCAAAGAGCCCCCAAGCAGCCCCTCTCAATTTGGGTCTGGGGGCGTTCCTTGGGCCGGGAACCTGGGAGCTACCTGCAAGGTTGCAGTTCGCGGCCCGAGAAGCACTCTCTGGCCAACATGCCCAACGTCCAGCAACAGCTCCCAAACCGAAGGAGCCAGGACCCAAAGACCTAGCTGGCCTGAAGGGCCCCCAGGGGGCCCCCAAGCAGCCCCTCTCAATTTGGGTCTGGGGGCTTTCGTTGGGCCGGGGACCTGGGAGGTACCTGCAAGGTTGCAGTTCGCAGCCCGAGAAGCACTCTCCGGCCAACATGCCCAACGTCCAGCAACAGCTCCCAAACCGAAGGAGCCAGGACCCAAAGACCTAGCTGGCCTGAAGGGCCCCCAGGGGGCCCCCAAGCAGCCCCTCTCAATTTGGGTCTGGGGGCTTTCGTTGGGCCGGGGACCTGGGAGGTACCTGCAAGGTTGCAGTTCGCAGCCCGAGAAGCACTCTCCGGTCAACATGCCCAACGTCCAGCAACAGCTCCCAAACCGAAGGAGCCAGGACCCAAAGACCTAGCTGGCCTGAAGGGGCCCCAAAGAGCCCCCAAGCAGCCCCTCTCAATTTGGGTCTGGGGGCTTTCCTTGGGCCGGGAACCTGGGAGCTACCTGCAAGGTTGCAGTTCGCGGCCCGAGAAGCACTCCCTGGCCAACATGCCCAACGTCCAGCAACAGCTCCCAAACCGAAGGAGCCAGGACCCAAAGACCTAGCTGGCCTGAAGGGCCCCCAGGGGGCCCCCAAGCAGCCCCTCTCAATTTGGATCTGGGGGCTTTCGTTGGGCCGGGGACATGGGAGGTACCTGCAAGGTTGCAGTTCGCAGCCCGAGAAGCACTCTCCGGCCAACATGCCCAACGTCCAGCAACAGCTCCCAAACCGAAGGAGCCAGGACCCAAAGACCTAGCTGGCCTGAAGTGTCCCCAGGGGGCCCCCAAACAGCCCCTCTCAATTTGGGTCTGGGGGCTTTCATTGGGCCGGGAACCTGGGAGCTACCTGCAAGGTTGCAGTTCGCGGCCCGAGAAGCACTCTCCGGCCAACATGCCCAACGTCCAGCAACAGCTCCCAAACCGAAGGAGCCAGGACCCAAAGACATAGCTGGCCTGAAGGGGCCCCAGGGGGCCCCCAAGCAGCCCCTCTCCATTTGGGTCTGGGGGCTTTCGTTGGGCATGGAACCTGGGAGGAACCTGCAAGGTTGCAGTTCGCAGCCCGAGAAGCACTCTCCGGTCAACATGCCCAACTGCAGAAACAGCTCCCAAACCGAAGGAGCCAGGACCAAAGACCTAGCTGGCCTGAAGGGGCCCCCAGGGGGCCCCCAAGGAGCCCCTCCCAATTTGGGTCTGGGGGCTTTCGTTGGGCCGGGGACCTGGGAGGTACCTGCAAGGTTGCAGTTCACGTACCGAGAAGCACTCTCTGGCCAACATGCCCAACGTCCAGCAACAGCTCCCAAACCGAAGGAGCCAGGACCCAAAGACCTAGCTGGCCTGAAGGGGCCCCAGGGGGCCCCCAAACAGCCCCTCTCCATTTGGGTCTGGGGGCTTTCGTTGGGCCGGGAACCTGGGAGGTACCTGCAAGGTTGCAGTTCGCGGCCCGAGAAGCACTCTCCGGCCAACATGCCCAACTGCAGCAACAGCTCCCAAACCGAAGGAGCCAGGACCCAAAGACCTAGCTGGCCTGAAGGGCCCCCAGGGGGCCCCCAAGCAGCCCCTCTCAATTTGGATCTGGGGGCTTTCGTTGCGCCGGGGACATGGGAGGTACCTGCAAGGTTGCAGTTCGCAGCCCGAGAAGCACTCTCCGGTCAACATGCCCAACGTCCAGCAACAGCTCCCAAACTGAAGGAGCCAGGACCCAAAGACCTAGGTGGCCTGAAGGGCCCCCAGGGGGCCCCCAAGCAGCCCCTCTCAATTTGGGTCTGGGGGCTTTCGTTGGGCCGGGGACATGGGAGGTACCTGCAAGGTTGCAGTTCGCAGCCTGAGAAGCACTCTCCGGCCAACATGCCCAACGTCCAGCAACAGCTCCCAAACCGAAGGAGCCAGGACCCAAAGACCTAGCTGGCCTGAAGAGTCCCCAGGGGGCCCCCAAACAGCCCCTCTCAATTTGGGTCTGGGGGCTTTCGTTGGGCATGGAACCTGGGAGGTACCTGCAAGGTTGCAGTTCGCGGCCCGAGAAGCACTCTCCGGCCAACATGCCCAACTTCAGCAACAGCTCCCAAACCGAAGGAGCCAGGACCCAAAGACCTAGCTGGCCTGAAGGGCCCCCAGGGGGCCCCCAAGCAGCCCCTCTCCATTTGGGTCTGGGGGCTTTCGTTGGGCCTGGGACCTGGGAGGTACCTGCAAGTTTGCAGTTCGCAGCCCGAGAAGCACTCTCCGGTCAACATGCCCAACGTCCAGCAACAGCTCCCAAACCGAAGGAGCCAGGACCCAAAGACCTAGCTGGACTGAAGGGTCCCCAGGGGGCCCCCAAGCAGCCCCTCTCAATTTGGGTCTGGGGGCTTTCGTTGGGCATTGAGCCTGGGATGTACCTGCAAGGTTGCAGTTCGCGGCCCGAGAAGCACTCTCCGGCCAACATGCGCAACTGCAGCAACAGCTCCCAAACCGAAGGAGCCAGGACCCAAAGACCTAGCTGGCCTGGAGTGTCCCCAGGGGGCCCGCAAGCAGCCCCTCTCCATTTGGGTCTGGGGGCTTTCGTTGGGCCGGGAACCTGGGAGGTACCTGCAAGGTTGCAGTTCGCAGCCCGAGAAGCACTCTCCGGCCAACATGCACAACTGCAGCAACAGCTCCCAAACCGAAGGAGCCAGGACACAAAGACCTAGCTGGCCTGAAGGGCCCCCAGGGGGCCCCCAAACAGCCCCTCTCCATTTGGGTCTGGGGGCTTTCGTTGGGCCGGGAACCTGGGAGCTACCTGCAAGGTTGCAGTTCGAGGCCCGAGAAGCACTCTCCGGCCAACATGCCCAACGTCCAGCAACAGCTCCCAAACCGAAGGAGCCAGGACCCAAAGACCTAGCTAGCCTGAAGGGCCCCCAGGGGGCCCCCAAGCAGCCCCTCTCCATTTGGGTCTGGGGGCTTTCGTTGGGCCGGGAACCTGGGAGGTACATGCAAGGTTGCAGTTCGCAGCCCGAGAAGCACTCTCCGGTCAACATGTCCAACTGCAGAAACAGCTCCCAAACCGAAGGAGCCAGGACCCAAAGACCTAGCTGGCCTGAAGGGGCCCCAAGGGGCCCCCAATCAGCCCCTCTCAATTTGGGTCTGGGGGCTTTCGTTGGGCCTGGGACCTGGGAGGTACCTGCAAGGTTGCAGTTCACGTACCGAGAAGCACTCTCTGGCCAACATGCCCAACGTCCAGCAACAGCTCCCAAACCGAAGGAGCCAGGACCCAAAGACCTAGCTGGCCTGAAGGGTCCCCAGGGGGCCCCCAAGCAGCCCCTCTCCATTTGGGTCTGGGGGCTTTCGTTGGGCCGGGAACCTGGGAGGTACCTGCAAGGTTGCAGTTCGCAGCCCGAGAAGCACTCTCCGGTCAACATGCCCATCTGCAGCAACAGCTCCCAAACCGAAGGAGCCAGGACCCAAAGACCTAGCTGGCCTGAAGGGCCCCCTGGGGGTCCCCAAACAGCCCCTCTCCATTTGGGTCTGGGGGCTTTCGTTGGGCCGGGAACCTGGGAGGTACCTGCAAGGTTGCAGTTCACGTACTGAGAAGCACTCTCTGGCCAACATGCCCAACGTCCAGCAACAGCTCCCAAAGCGAAGGAGCCAGGACCCAAAGACCTAGCTGGCCTGAAGGGCCCTCAGGGGGCCCCCAAGCAGCCCCTCTCCATTTGGGTCTGGGGGCTTTCGTTGGGCCGGGGACCTGGGAGGTACCTGCAAGGTTGCAGTTCGCAGCCCGAGAAGCACTCTCCAGTCAACATGCCCAACGTCCAGCAACAGCTCCCAAACCGAAGGAGCCAGGACCCAAAGACCTAGCTGGACTGAAGGGTCCCCAGGGGGCCCCCAAGCAGCCCCTCTCAATTTGGGTCTGGGGGCTTTCATTGGGCATTGAGCCTGGGAGGTACCTGCAAGGTTGCAGTTCGCGGCCCGAGAAGCACTCTCCGGCCAACATGCCCAACTGCAGCAACAGCTCCCAAACCGAAGGAGCCAGGACCCAAAGACCTAGCTGGCCTGGAGTGTCCCCAGGGGGCCCGCAAGCATCCCCTCTCAATTTTGGTCTGGGGGCTTTCGTTGGGCCGGGGACCTGGGAGGTACCTGCAAGGTTGCAGTTCGCAGCCCGAGAAGCACTCTCCGGTCAACATGCCCAACTGCAGAAACAGCTCCCAAACCGAAGGAGCCAGGACCCAAAGACCTAGCTGGCCTGAAGAGTCCCCAGGGGGCCCCCAAACAGCCCCTCTCCATTTGGGTCTGGGGGCTTTCGTTGGGCCGGGAACCTGGGAGCTACCTGCAAGGTTGCAGTTCGCAGCCCGAGAAGCACTCTCCGGTCAACATGCCCAACGTCCAGCAACAGCTCCCAAACCGAAGGAGCCAGGACCCAAAGACCTAGCTGGCCTGAAGGGGCCCCAGGGGGCCCCCAAGCAGCCCCTCTCCATTTGGGTCTGGGGGCTTTCGTTGGGCCGGGAACCTGGGAGGTACCTGCAAGGTTGCAGTTCGCGGCCCGAGACGCACTCTCTGGCCAACATGCCCAACGTCCAGCAACAGCTCCCAAACCGAAGGAGCCAGGACCCAAAGACCTAGCTGGCCTGAAGGGGCCCCAGGGGGCCCCCAAGCAGCCCCTCTCCATTTGGGTCTGGGGGCTTTCGTTGGGCCGGGGACATGGGAGGTACCTGCAAGGTTGCAGTTCGCAGCCCGAGAAGCACTCTCCGGTCAACATGCCCAACTGCAGAAACAGCTCCCAAACCGAAGGAGCCAGGACCCAAAGACCTAGCTGGCCTGAAGGGGCCCCAAGGGGCCCCCAAGGAGCCCCTCCCAATTTGGGTCTGGGGGCTTTCGTTGGGCCTGGGACCTGGGAGGTACCTGCAAGTTTGCAGTTCACGTACCGAGAAGCACTCTCCGGCCAACATGCCCAACGTCCAGCAACAGCTCCCAAACCGAAGGAGCCAGGACCCAAAGACCTAGCTGGCCTGAAGGGGCCCCAGGGGGCCCCCAAACAGACCCTCTCCATTTGGGTCTGGGGGCTTTCGTTGGGCCGGGAACCTGGGAGGTACCTGCAAGGTTGCAGTTCGCGGCCCGAGACGCACTCTCTGGCCAACATGCCCAACGTCCAGCAACAGCTCCCAAACCGAAGGAGCCAGGACCCAAAGACCTAGCTGGCCTGAAGGGCCCCCAGGGGTCCCCCAAGCAGCCCCTCTCAATTTGGGTCTGGGGGCTTTCGTTGGGCCGGGAACCTGGGAGCTACCTGCAAGCTTGCAGTTCGCAGCCAGAGAAGCACTCTCCGGCCAACATGCCCAACTGCAGCAACAGCTCCCAAACCGAAAGAGCCAGGACCCAAAGACCTAGCTGGCCTGAAGGACCCCCAGGGGGCCCCCAAGCAGCCCCTCTCCATTTGGGTCTGGGGGCTTTCGTTGGGCATTGAGCCTGGGAGGTACCTGCAAGGTTGCAGTTCGCGGCCCGAGAAGCACTCTCCGGCCAACATGCACAACTGCAGCAACAGCTCCCAAACCCAAGGAGCCAGGACCCAAAGACCTAGCTGGCCTGAAGAGTCCCCAGGGGGCCCCCAAACAGCCCCTCTCCATTTGGGTCTGGGGGCTTTCGTTGGGCCGGGAACCTGGGAGCTACCTGCAATGTTGCATTTCGCAGCCCGAGAAGCACTCTCCGGTCAACATGCCCAACGTCCAGCAACAGCTCCCAAACCGAAGGAGCCAGGACCCAAAGACCTAGCTGGCCTGAAGGGGCCCCAGGGGGCCCCCAAGCAGCCCCTCTCCATTTGGGTCTGGGGGCTTTCGTTGGGCCGGGAACCTGGGAGGTACCTGCAAGGTTGCAGTTCGCAGCCCGAGAAGCACTCTCCGGTCAACATGCCCAACTGCAGCAACAGCTCCCAAAGCGAAGGAGCCAGGACCCAAAGACCTAGCTGGCCTGAAGGGGCCCCAAGGGGCCCCCAAGGAGCCCCTCCCAATTTGGGTCTGGGGGCTTTCGTTGGGCCTGGGACCTGGGAGGTACCTGCAAGTTTGCAGTTCACGTACCGAGAAGCACTCTCTGGCCAACATTCCCAACGTCCACCAACAGCTCCCAAACCGAAGGAGCCAGGACCCAAAGACCTAGCTGGCCTGAAGGGGCCCCAGGGGGCCCCCAAACAGACCCTCTCCATTTGGGTCTGGGGGCTTTCGTTGGGCCGGGAACCTGGGAGCTACCTGCAACGTTGCAGTTCGCGGCCCGAGACGCACTCTCTGGCCAACATGCCCAACTGCAGCAACAGCTCCCAAACCGAAGGAGCCAGGACCCAAAGACCTAGCTGGCCTGAAGGGCCCCCAGGGGGCCCCCAAGCAGCCCCTCTCCATTTGGGTCTGGGGGCTTTCCTTGGGCTGGGAACCTGGGAGGTACCTGCAAGGTTGCAGTTCACAGGCCGAGAACCACTCTCTGGCCAACATGCCCAACGTCCAGCAACAGCTCCCAAACCGAAGGAGCCAGGACCCAAACACCTAGCTGGCCTGAAGGGCCCCCAGGGGGAACCCAAGCAGCCCATCTCAATTTTGGTCTGGGGGCTTTCGTTGGGCTTGGGACTTGGGAGGTACCTGCAAGGTTGCAGTTCGAGGCCCGAGAAGCACTCTCCGGCCAACATGCCCAACTGCAGCAACAGCTCCCAAACCGAAGGAGCCAGGACCCAAAGACCTAGCTGGCCTGAAGAGTCCCCAGGGGGCCCCCAAACAGCCCCTCTCAATTTGGGTCTGGGGGCTTTCATTGGGCATGGAACCTGGGAGGTACCTGCAAGGTTGCAGTTCGCAGCCTGAGAAGCACTCTCCGGCCAACATGCCCAACGTCCAGCAACAGCTCCCAAACCCAAGGAGCCAGGACCCAAAGACCTAGCTGGCCTGAAGGGGCCCCAGGGGGCCCCCAAGCAGCCCCTCTCCATTTGGGTCTGGGGGCTTTCGTTGGGCCGGGAACCTGGGAGCTACTAGCAAGGTTGCAGTTCACGGCCCGAGAAGCACTCTCCGGCCAACATGCCCAACTGCAGCAACAGCTCCCAAACCGAAGGAGCCAGGACCCAAAGACCTAGATGGCCTGCAGTGTCCCCAGGGGGCCCCCAAGCAGCCCCTCTCAATTTGGGTCTGGGGGCTTTCGTTGGGCATTGAGCCTGGGATGTACCTGCAAGGTTGCAGTTCGCGGCCCGAGAAGCACTCTCCGGCCAACATGCGCAACTGCAGCAACAGCTCCCAAACCGAAGGAGCCAGGACCCAAAGACCTAGCTGGCCTGGAGTGTCCCCAGGGGGCCCGCAAGCAGCCCCTCTCAATTTGGGTCTGGGGGCTTTCGTTGGGCCGGGAACCTGGGAGGTACCTGCAAGGTTGCAGTTCGCAGCCCGAGAAGCACTCTCCGGCCAACATGCACAACTGCAGCAACAGCTCCCAAACCGAAGGAGCCAGGACACAAAGACCTAGCTGGCCTGAAGGGCCCCCAGGGGGCCCCCAAGCAGCCCCTCTCCATTTGGGTCTGGGGGCTTTCGTTGGGCCGGGGACCTGGGAGGTACCTGCAAGGTTGCAGTTCGCAGCCCGAGAAGCACTCTCCGGCCAACATGCCCAACTGGAGCAACAGCTCCCAAACCGAAAGAGCCAGGACCCAAAGACCTAGCTGGCCTGAAGGGCCCCCAGGGGGCCCCCAAGCAGCCCCTCTCCATTTGGGTCTGGGGGCTTTCGTTGGGCATGGAACCTGGGAGGTACCTGCAAGGTTACAGTTCGCAGCCTGAGAAGCACTCTCCGGCCAACATGCCCAACGTCCAGCAACAGCTCCCAAACCGAAGGAGCCAGGACCCAAAGACCTAGCTGGCCTGAAGGGCCCCCAGGGGGCCCCCAAGCAGCCCCTCTCCATTTGGGTCTGGGGGCTTTCGTTGGGCCGGGGACCTGGGAGGTACCTGCAAGGTTGCAGTTCGCAGCCCGAGAAGCACTCTCCGGTCAACATGCCCAACGTCCAGCAACAGCTCCCAAACCGAAGGAGCCAGGACCCAAAGACCTAGCTGGCCTGAAGGGCCCCCAGGGGGCCCCCAAGCAGCCCCTCTCAATTTGGGTCTGGGGGCTTTCGTTGGGCATTGAGCCTGGGAGGTACCTGCAAAGTTGCAGTTCGCGGCCCGAGAAGCACTCTCTGGCCAACATGCCCAACTGCAGCAACAGCTCCCAAACCGAAGGAGCCAGGACCCAAAGACCTAGCTGGCCTGGAGTGTCCCCAGGGAGCCCGCAAGCATCCCCTCTCAATTTTGGTCTGGGGGCTTTCGTTGGGCCGGGAACCTGGGAGGTACCTGCAAGGTTGCAGTTCGCAGCCCGAGAAGCACTCTCCGGCCAACATGCCCAACGTCCAGCAACAGCTCCCAAACCGAAGGAGCCAGGACCCAAAGACCTAGCTGGCCTGAAGAGTCCCAAGGGGGCCCCCAAACAGCCCCTCTCCATTTGGGTCTGGGGGCTTTCGTTGGGCCGGGAACCTGGGAGCTACCTGCAAGGTTGCAGTTCGAGGCCCGAGAAGCACTCTCCGGCCAACATGCCCAACGTCCAGCAACAGCTCCCAAACCGAAGGAGCCAGGACCCAAAGACCTAGCTAGCCTGAAGGGCCCCCAGGGGGCCCCCAAGCAGCCCCTCTCCATTTGGGTCTGGGGGCTTTCGTTGGGCCGGGAACCTGGGAGGTACATGCAAGGTTGCAGTTCGCAGCCCGAGAAGCACTCTCCGGTCAACATGTCCAACTGCAGAAACAGCTCCCAAACCGAAGGAGCCAGGACCCAAAGACCTAGCTGGCCTGAAGGGGCCCCAAGGGGCCCCCAATCAGCCCCTCTCAATTTGGGTCTGGGGGCTTTCGTTGGGCCTGGGACCTGGGAGGTACCTGCAAGGTTGCAGTTCACGTACCGAGAAGCACTGTCTGGCCAACATGCCCAACGTCCAGCAACAGCTCCCAAACCGAAGGAGCCAGGACCCAAAGACCTAGCTGGCCTGAAGGGTCCCCAGGGGGCCCCCAAGCAGCCCCTCTCCATTTGGGTCTGGGGGCTTTCGTTGGGCCGGGAACCTGGGAGGTACCTGCAAGGTTGCAGTTCGCAGCCCGAGAAGCACTCTCCGGTCAACATGCCCATCTGCAGAAACAGCTCCCAAACCGAAGGAGCCAGGACCCAAAGACCTAGCTGGCCTGAAGGGCCCCCTGGGGGTCCCCAAACAGCCCCTCTCCATTTGGGTCTGGGGGCTTTCGTTGGGCCGGGAACCTGGGAGGTACCTGCAAGGTTGCAGTTCACGTACTGAGAAGCACTCTCTGGCCAACATGCCCAACGTCCAGCAACAGCTCCCAAAGCGAAGGAGCCAGGACCCAAAGACCTAGCTGGCCTGAAGGGCCCTCAGGGGGCCCCCAAGCAGCCCCTCTCCATTTGGGTCTGGGGGCTTTCGTTGGGCCGGGGACCTGGGAGGTACCTGCAAGGTTGCAGTTCGCAGCCCGAGAAGCACTCTCCAGTCAACATGCCCAACGTCCAGCAACAGCTCCCAAACCGAAGGAGCCAGGACCCAAAGACCTAGCTGGACTGAAGGGTCCCCAGGGGGCCCCCAAGCAGCCCCTCTCAATTTGGGTCTGGGGGCTTTCATTGGGCATTGAGCCTGGGAGGTACCTGCAAGGTTGCAGTTCGCGGCCCGAGAAGCACTCTCCGGCCAACATGCCCAACTGCAGCAACAGCTCCCAAACCGAAGGAGCCAGGACCCAAAGACCTAGCTGGCCTGGAGTGTCCCCAGGGGGCCCGCAAGCATCCCCTCTCAATTTTGGTCTGGGGGCTTTCGTTGGGCCGGGGACCTGGGAGGTACCTGCAAGGTTGCAGTTCGCAGCCCGAGAAGCACTCTCCGGCCAACATGCCCAACGTCCAGCAACAGCTCCCAAACCGAAGGAGCCAGGACCCAAAGACCTAGCTGGCCTGAAGAGTCCCCAGGGGGCCCCCAAACAGCCCCTCTCCATTTGGGTCTGGGGGCTTTCGTTGGGCCGGGAACCTGGGAGCTACCTGCAAGGTTGCAGTTCGCAGCCCGAGAAGCACTCTCCGGTCAACATGCCCAACGTCCAGCAACAGCTCCCAAACCGAAGGAGCCAGGACCCAAAGACCTAGCTGGACTGAAGGGGCCCCAAAGAGCCCCCAAGCAGCCCCTCTCAATTTGGGTCTGGGGGCTTTCGTTGGGCCGGGGACATGGGAGGTACCTGCAAGGTTGCAGTTCGCAGCCCGAGAAGCACTCTCCGGTCAACATGCCCAACTGCAGAAACAGCTCCCAAACCGAAGGAGCCAGGACCCAAAGACCTAGCTGGCCTGAAGGGGCCCCAAGGGGCCCCCAAGGAGCCCCTCCCAATTTGGGTCTGGGGGCTTTCGTTGGGCCTGGGACCTGGGAGGTACCTGCAAGGTTGCAGTTCACGTACCGAGAAGCACTCTCCGGCCAACATGCCCAACGTCCAGCAACAGCTCCCAAACCGAAGGAGCCAGGACCCAAAGACCTAGCTGGCCTGAAGGGGCCCCAGGGGGCCCCCAAACAGACCCTCTCCATTTGGGTCTGGGGGCTTTCGTTGGGCCGGGAACCTGGGAGGTACCTGCAAGGTTGCAGTTCGCGGCCCGAGACGCACTCTCTGGCCAACATGCCCAACGTCCAGCAACAGCTCCCAAACCGAAGGAGCCAGGACCCAAAGACCTAGCTGGCCTGAAGGGCCCCCAGGGGTCCCCCAAGCAGCCCCTCTCAATTTGGGTCTGGGGGCTTTCGTTGGGCCGGGGACATGGGAGGTACCTGCAAGGTTGCAGTTCGCAGCCCGAGAAGCACTCTCCGGTCAACATGCCCAACGTCCAGCAACAGCTCCCAAACCGAAGGAGCCAGGACCCAAAGACCTAGCTGGCCTGAAGGGGCCCCAGGGGGCCCCCAAACAGCCCCTCTCCATTTGGGTCTGGGGGCTTTCGTTGGGCCGGGAACCTGGGAGCTACCTGCAAGCTTGCAGTTCGCAGCCAGAGAAGCACTCTCCGGCCAACATGCCCAACTGCAGCAACAGCTCCCAAACCGAAAGAGCCAGGACCCAAAGACCTAGCTGGCCTGAAGGACCCCCAGGGGGCCCCCAAGCAGCCCCTCTCCATTTGGGTCTGGGGGCTTTCGTTGGGCATTGAGCCTGGGAGGTACCTGCAAGGTTGCAGTTCGCGGCCCGAGAAGCACTCTCCGGCCAACATGCACAACTGCAGCAACAGCTCCCAAACCCAAGGAGCCAGGACCCAAAGACCTAGCTGGCCTGAAGAGTCCCCAGGGGGCCCCCAAACAGCCCCTCTCCATTTGGGTCTGGGGGCTTTCGTTGGGCCGGGAACCTGGGAGCTACCTGCAATGTTGCATTTCGCAGCCCGAGAAGCACTCTCCGGTCAACATGCCCAACGTCCAGCAACAGCTCCCAAACCGAAGGAGCCAGGACCCAAAGACCTAGCTGGCCTGAAGGGGCCCCAGGGGGCCCCCAAGCAGCCCCTCTCCATTTGGGTCTGGGGGCTTTCGTTGGGCCGGGAACCTGGGAGGTACCTGCAAGGTTGCAGTTCGCAGCCCGAGAAGCACTCTCCGGTCAACATGCCCAACTGCAGAAACAGCTCCCAAAGCGAAGGAGCCAGGACCCAAAGACCTAGCTGGCCTGAAGGGGCCCCAAGGGGCCCCCAAGGAGCCCCTCCCAATTTGGGTCTGGGGGCTTTCGTTGGGCCTGGGACCTGGGAGGTACCTGCAAGTTTGCAGTTCACGTACCGAGAAGCACTCTCTGGCCAACATTCCCAACGTCCACCAACAGCTCCCAAACCGAAGGAGCCAGGACCCAAAGACCTAGCTGGCCTGAAGGGGCCCCAGGGGGCCCCCAAACAGACCCTCTCCATTTGGGTCTGGGGGCTTTCGTTGGGCCGGGAACCTGGGAGCTACCTGCAACGTTGCAGTTCGCGGCCCGAGACGCACTCTCTGGCCAACATGCCCAACTGCAGCAACAGCTCCCAAACCGAAGGAGCCAGGACCCAAAGACCTAGCTGGCCTGAAGGGCCCCCAGGGGGCCCCCAAGCAGCCCCTCTCCATTTGGGTCTGGGGGCTTTCCTTGGGCTGGGAACCTGGGAGGTACCTGCAAGGTTGCAGTTCACAGGCCGAGAACCACTCTCTGGCCAACATGCCCAACGTCCAGCAACAGCTCCCAAACCGAAGGAGCCAGGACCCAAAGACCTAGCTGGCCTGAAGGGCCCCCAGGGGGAACCCAAGCAGCCCATCTCAATTTTGGTCTGGGGGCTTTCGTTGGGCTTGGGACTTGGGAGGTACCTGCAAGGTTGCAGTTCGAGGCCCGAGAAGCACTCTCCGGCCAACATGCCCAACTGCAGCAACAGCTCCCAAACCGAAGGAGCCAGGACCCAAAGACCTAGCTGGCCTGAAGAGTCCCCAGGGGGCCCCCAAACAGCCCCTCTCAATTTGGGTCTGGGGGCTTTCATTGGGCATGGAACCTGGGAGGTACCTGCAAGGTTGCAGTTCGCAGCCTGAGAAGCACTCTCCGGCCAACATGCCCAACGTCCAGCAACAGCTCCCAAACCCAAGGAGCCAGGACCCAAAGACCTAGCTGGCCTGAAGGGGCCCCAGGGGGCCCCCAAGCAGCCCCTCTCCATTTGGGTCTGGGGGCTTTCGTTGGGCCGGGAACCTGGGAGCTACTAGCAAGGTTGCAGTTCACGGCCCGAGAAGCACTCTCCGGCCAACATGCCCAACTGCAGCAACAGCTCCCAAACCGAAGGAGCCAGGACCCAAAGACCTAGATGGCCTGCAGTGTCCCCAGGGGGCCCCCAAGCAGCCCCTCTCCATTTGGGTCTGGGGGCTTTCGTTGGGCCGGGAACCTGGGAGGTGCCTGCAAGGTTGCAGGTCGCGGCCCGAGAAGCACTCTCCGGCCATCATGCCCAACGTCCAGCAACAGCTCCCAAACCCAAGGAGCCAGGACCCAAAGACCTAGCTGGCCTGAAGAGTCCCCAGGGGGCCCCCAAACAGCCCCTCTCCATTTGGGTCTGGGGGCTTTCGTTGGGCCGGGAACCTGGGAGGTACCTGCAAGGTTGCAGTTCACGGCCCGAGAAGCACTCTCCGGCCAACATGCCCAACGTCCAGCAACAGCTCCCAAACCGAAGGAGCCAGGACCCAAAGACCTAGCTGGCCTGAAGGGCCCCCAGGGGGCCCCCAAGCAGCCCCTCTCCATTTGGGTCTGGGGGCTTTCGTTGGGCATTGAGCCTGGGAGGTAACTGCAAGGTTGCAGTTCGCGGCCCGAGAAGCACTCTCCGGCCAACATGCCCAACTGCAGCAACAGCTCCCAAACCGAAGGAGCCAGGACCCAAAGACCTAGCTGGCCTGAAGGGCCCCCAGGGGGCCCCCAAGCAGCCCCTCTCAATTTGGGTCTGGGGGCTTTCGTTGGGCCTGGGACCTGGGAGGTACCTGCAAGGTTGCAGTTCGAGGCCCGAGAAGCACTCTCCGGTCAACATGCCCAACGTCCAGCAACAGCTCCCAAACCGAAGGAGCCAGGACCCAAAGACCTAGCTGGCCTGAAGGGCCCCCAGGGGGCCCCCAAGCAGCCCCTCTCAATTTGGGTCTGGGGGCTTTCGTTGGGCCGGGGACATGGGAGGTACCTGCAAGGTTGCAGTTCGCAGCCCGAGAAGCACTCTCCGGCCAACATGCCCAACGTCCAGCAACAGCTCCCAAACCGAAGGAGCCAGGACCCAAAGACCTAGCTGGCCTGAAGAGTCCCCAGGGGGCCCCCAAACAGCCCCTCTCAATTTGGGTCTGGGGGCTTTCGTTGGGCATGGAACCTGGGAGGTACCTGCAAGGTTGCAGTTCGCAGCCTGAGAAGCACTCTCCAGCCAACATTCACAACTGCAGCAACAGCTCCCAAACCGAAGGAGCCAGGACCCAAAGACCTAGCTGGCCTGAAGAGTCCCCAGGGGGCCCCCAAACAGCCCCTCTCAATTTGGGTCTGGGGGCTTTCGTTGGGCATGGAACCTGGGAGGTACCTGCAAGGTTGAAGTTCGCAGCCTGAGAAGCACTCTCCGGCCAACATGCCCAACGTCCAGCAACAGCTCCCAAACCGAAGGAGCCAGGACCCAAAGACCTAGCTGGCCTGAAGGGCCCCCTGGGGGCCCCCAAACAGCCCCTCTCAATTTGGGTCTGGGGGCTTTCGTTGGGCATGGAACCTGGGAGCTACCTGCAAGGTTGCAGTTCGCAGCCCGAGAAGCACTCTCCGGCCAACATGCCCAACGTCCAGCAACAGCTCCCAAACCCAAGGAGCCAGGACCCAAAGACATAGCTGGCCTGAAGGGCCCCCAGGGGGCCCCCAAGCAGCCCCTCTCAATTTGGGTCTGGGGGCTTTCGTTGGGCCGGGGACCTGGGAGGTACCTGCAAGGTTGCAGTTCGCAGCCCGAGAAGCACTCTCCGGTCAACATGCCCAACGTCCAGCAACAGCTCCCAAACCGAAGGAGCCAGGACCCAAAGACCTAGCTGGACTGAAGGGCCCCCAGGGGGCCCCCAAACAGCCCCTCTCAATTTGGGTCTGGGGGCTTTCGTTGGGCCGGGAGCCTGGGTGCTACCTGCAAGGTTGCAGTTCGCGGCCCGAGAAGCACTCTCCGGCCAACATGCCCAACGTCCAGCAACAGCTCCCAAACCGAAGGAGCCAGGACCCAAAGACCTAGCTGGCCTGAAGAGTCCCCAGGGGGCCCGCAAGCAGCCCCTCTCCATTTGGGTCTGGGGGCTTTCGTTGGGCCGGGAACCTGGGAGGTACCTGCAAGGTTGCAGTTCGCAGCCCGAGAAGCACTCTCCGGCCAACATGCCCAACGTCCAGCAACAGCTCCCAAACCGAAGGAGCCAGGACCCAAAGACCTAGCTGGCCTGAAGGGCCCCCAGGGGGCCCCCAAGCAGCCCCTCTCCATTTGGGTCTGGGGGCTTTCGTTGGGCCGGGAACCTGGGAGGTACCTGCAAGGTTGCAGTTCGCGGCCCGAGAAGCACTCTCCGGCCAACATGCCCAACTGCAGCAACAGCTCCCAAACCGAAGGAGCCAGGACCCAAAGACCTAGCTGGCCTGGAGTGTCCCCAGGGGGCCCGCAAGCAGCCCCTCTCAATTTGGGTCTGGGGGCTTTCGTTGGGCCGGGAACCTGGGAGGTACATCCAAGGATGCAGTTCGCAGCCCGAGAAGCACTCTCCGGCCAACATGCCCAACTGCAGCAACAGCTCCCAAACCGAAGGAGCCAGGACCCAAAGACCTAGCTGGCATGAAGGGCCCCCAGGGGGCCCCCAAACAGCCCCTCTCCATTTTGGTCTGGGGGCTTTCGTTGGGCCGGGGACCTGGGAGGTACCTGCAAGGTTGCAGTTCGCAGCCCGAGAAGCACTCTCCGGCCAACATGCCCAACTGCAGCAACAGCTCCCAAACCGAAGGAGCCAGGACCCAAAGACCTAGCTGGCCTGAAGGGCCCCCAGGGGGCACCCAAGCAGCCCCTCTCCATTTGGGTCTGGGGGCTTTCGTTGGGAATGGAACCTGGGAGGTACCTGCAAGGTTACAGTTCGCAGCCTGAGAAGCACTCTCCGGCCAACATGCCCAACGTCCAGCAACAGCTCCCAAACCGAAGGAGCCAGGACCCAAAGACCTAGCTGGCCTGAAGGGCCCCCAGGGGGCCCCCAAGCAGCCCCTCTCCATTTGGGTCTGGGGGCTTTCGTTGGGCCGGGGATCTGGGAGGTACCTGCAAGGTTGCAGTTCGCAGCCCGAGAAGCACTCTCCGGTCAACATGCCCAACGTCCAGCAACAGCTCCCAAACCGAAGGAGCCAGGACCCAGAGACCTAGCTGGACTGAAGGGTCCCCAGGGGGCCCCCAAGCAGCCCCTCTCAATTTGGGTCTGGGGGCTTTCGTTGGGCATGGAACCTGGGAGGTACCTGCAAGGTTGTAGTTCGCGGCCCGAGAAGCACTCTCCGGCCAACATGCCCAACTGCAGCAAGAGCTCCCAAACCGAAGGAGCCAGGACCCAAAGACCTAGCTGGCCTGGAGTGGCCCCAGGGGGCCCGCAAGCAGCCCCTCTCCATTTGGGTCTGGGGGCTTTCGTTGGGCCGGGGACCTGGGAGGTACCTGCAAGGTTGCAGTTCGCAGCCCGAGAAGCACTCTCCGGTCAACATGCCCAACGTCCAGCAACAGCTCCCAAACCGAAGGAGCCAGGACCCAAAGACCTAGCTGGCCTGAAGGGGCCCCAAAGAGCCCCCAAGCAGCCCCTCTCAATTTGGGTCTGGGGGCTTTCCTTGGGCCGGGAACCTGGGAGCTACCTGCAAGGTTGCAGTTCGCGGCCCGAGAAGCACTCCCTGGCCAACATGCCCAACGTCCAGCAACAGCTCCCAAACCGAAGGAGCCAGGACCCAAAGACCTAGCTGGCCTGAAGGGCCCCCAGGGGGCCCCCAAGCAGCCCCTCTCAATTTGGATCTGGGGGCTTTCGTTGGGCCGGGGACATGGGAGGTACCTGCAAGGTTGCAGTTCGCAGCCCGAGAAGCACTCTCCGGCCAACATGCCCAACGTCCAGCAACAGCTCCCAAACCGAAGGAGCCAGGACCCAAAGACCTAGCTGGCCTGAAGTGTCCCCAGGGGGCCCCCAAACAGCCCCTCTCAATTTGGGTCTGGGGGCTTTCATTGGGCCGGGAACCTGGGAGCTACCTGCAAGGTTGCAGTTCGCGGCCCGAGAAGCACTCTCCGGCCAACATGCCCAACGTCCAGCAACAGCTCCCAAACCGAAGGAGCCAGGACCCAAAGACATAGCTGGCCTGAAGGGGCCCCAGGGGGCCCCCAAGCAGCCCCTCTCCATTTGGGTCTGGGGGCTTTCGTTGGGCATGGAACCTGGGAGGAACCTGCAAGGTTGCAGTTCGCAGCCCGAGAAGCACTCTCCGGTCAACATGCCCAACTGCAGAAACAGCTCCCAAACCGAAGGAGCCAGGACCAAAGACCTAGCTGGCCTGAAGGGGCCCCAAGGGGCCCCCAAGGAGCCCCTCCCAATTTGGGTCTGGGGGCTTTCGTTGGGCCGGGGACCTGGGAGGTACCTGCAAGGTTGCAGTTCACGTACCGAGAAGCACTCTCTGGCCAACATGCCCAACGTCCAGCAACAGCTCCCAAACCGAAGGAGCCAGGACCCAAAGACCTAGCTGGCCTGAAGGGGCCCCAGGGGGCCCCCAAACAGCCCCTCTCCATTTGGGTCTGGGGGCTTTCGTTGGGCCGGGAACCTGGGAGGTACCTGCAAGGTTGCAGTTCGCGGCCCGAGACGCACTCTCCGGCCAACATGCCCAACTGCAGCAACAGCTCCCAAACCGAAGGAGCCAGGACCCAAAGACCTAGCTGGCCTGAAGGGCCCCCAGGGGGCCCCCAAGCAGCCCCTCTCAATTTGGATCTGGGGGCTTTCGTTGGGCCGGGGACATGGGAGGTACCTGTAAGGTTGCAGTTCGCAGCCCGAGAAGCACTCTCCGGTCAACATGCCCAACGTCCAGCAACAGCTCCCAAACTGAAGGAGCCAGGACCCAAAGACCTAGCTGGCCTGAAGGGCCCCCAGGGGGCCCCCAAGCAGCCCCTCTCAATTTGGGTCTGGGGGCTTTCGTTGGGCCATGGACATGGGAGGTACCTGCAAGGTTGCAGTTCGCAGCCCGAGAAGCACTCTCCGGCCAACATGCCCAACGTCCAGCAACAGCTCCCAAACCAAAGGAGCCAGGACCCAAAGACCTAGCTGGCCTGAAGAGTCCCCAGGGGGCCCCCAAACAGCCCCTCTCCATTTGGGTCTGGGGGCTTTCGTTGGGCATGGAACCTGGGAGGTACCTGCAAGGTTGCAGTTCGCGGCCCGAGAAGCACTCTCCGGCCAACATGCCCAACTTCAGCAACAGCTCCCAAACCGAAGGAGCCAGGACCCAAAGACCTAGCTGGCCTGAAGGGCCCCCAGGGGGCCCCCAAGCAGCCCCTCTCCATTTGGGTCTGGGGGCTTTCGTTGGGCCTGGGACCTGGGAGGTACCTGCAAGTTTGCAGTTCGCAGCCCGAGAAGCACTCTCCGGTCAACATGCCCAACGTCCAGCAACAGCTCCCAAACCGAAGGAGCCAGGACCCAAAGACCTAGCTGGACTGAAGGGTCCCCAGGGGGCCCCCAAGCAGCCCCTCTCAATTTGGGTCTGGGGGCTTTCGTTGGGCATTGAGCCTGGGATGTACCTGCAAGGTTGCAGTTCGCGGCCCGAGAAGCACTCTCCGGCCAACATGCGCAACTGCAGCAACAGCTCCCAAACCGAAGGAGCCAGGACCCAAAGACCTAGCTGGCCTGGAGTGTCCCAAGGGGGCCCGCAAGCAGCCCCTCTCAATTTTGGTCTGGGGGCTTTCGTTGGGCCGGGAACCTGGGAGGTACCTGCAAGGTTGCAGTTCGCAGCCCGAGAAGCACTCTCCGGCCAACATGCCCAACTGCAGCAACAGCTCCCAAAGCGAAGGAGCCAGGACACAAAGACCTAGCTGGCCTGAAGGGCCCCCAGGGGGCCCCCAAACAGCCCCTCTCCATTTGGGTCTGGGGGCTTTCGTTGGGCCGGGGACATGGGAGGTACCTGCAAGGTTGCAGTTCGCAGCCCGAGAAGCACTCTCCGGCCAACATGCCCAACTGCAGCAACAGCTCCCAAACCGAAAGAGCCAGGACCCAAAGACCTAGCTGGCCTGAAGGGCCCCCAGGGGGCCCCCAAGCAGCCCCTCTCAATTTGGGTCTGGGGGCTTTCGTTGGGCATGGAACCTGGGAGGTACCTGCAAGGTTACAGTTCGCAGCCTGAGAAGCACTCTCCGGCCAACATGCCCAACGTCCAGCAACAGCTCCCAAACCGAAGGAGCCAGGACCCAAAGACCTAGCTGGCCTGAAGGGCCCCCAGGGGGCCCCCAAGCAGCCCCTCTCCATTTGGGTCTGGGGGCTTTCGTTGGGCCTGGGACCTGGGAGGTACCTGCAAGGTTGCAGTTCGCAGCCCGAGAAGCACTCTCCGGCCAACATGCCCAACGTCCAGCAACAGCTCCCAAACCGAAGGAGCCAGGACCCAAAGACCTAGCTGGCCTGAAGAGTCCCCAGGGGGCCCCCAAACAGCCCCTCTCCATTTGGGTCTGGGGGCTTTCGTTGGGCCGGGAACCTGGGAGCTACCTGCAAGGTTGCAGTTCGAGGCCCGAGAAGCACTCTCCGGCCAACATGCCCAACGTCCAGCAACAGCTCCCAAACCGAAGGAGCCAGGACCCAAAGACCTAGCTAGCCTGAAGGGCCCCCAGGGGGCCCCCAAGCAGCCCCTCTCCATTTGGGTCTGGGGGCTTTCGTTGGGCCGGGAACCTGGGAGGTACCTGCAAGGTTGCAGTTCGCAGCCCGAGAAGCACTCTCCGGTCAACATGCCCAACTGCAGAAACAGCTCCCAAACCGAAGGAGCCAGGACCCAAAGACCTAGCTGGCCTGAAGGGGCCCCAAGGGGCCCCCAATCAGCCCCTCTCAATTTGGGTCTGGGGGCTTTCGTTGGGCCTGGGACCTGGGAGGTACCTGCAAGGTTGCAGTTCACGTACCGAGAAGCACTCTCTGGCCAACATGCCCAACGTCCAGCAACAGCTCCCAAACCGAAGGAGCCAGGACCCAAAGACCTAGCTGGCCTGAAGGGTCCCCAGGGGGCCCCCAAGCAGCCCCTCTCCATTTGGGTCTGGGGGCTTTCGTTGGGCCGGGAACCTGGGAGGTACCTGCAAGGTTGCAGTTCGCAGCCCGAGAAGCACTCTCCGGTCAACATGCCCATCTGCAGAAACAGCTCCCAAACCGAAGGAGCCAGGACCCAAAGACCTAGCTGGCCTGAAGGGCCCCCTGGGGGTCCCCAAACAGCCCCTCTCCATTTGGGTCTGGGGGCTTTCGTTGGGCCGGGAACCTGGGAGGTACCTGCAAGGTTGCAGTTCACGTACCGAGAAGCACTCTCTGGCCAACATGCCCAACGTCCAGCAACAGCTCCCAAAGCGAAGGAGCCAGGACCCAAAGACCTAGCTGGCCTGAAGGGCCCTCAGGGGGCCCCCAAGCAGCCCCTCTCCATTTGGGTCTGGGGGCTTTCGTTGGGCATGGAACCTGGGAGGTACCTGCAAGGTTGCAGTTCGCAGCCCGAGAAGCACTCTCCAGTCAACATGCCCAACGTCCAGCAACAGCTCCCAAACCGAAGGAGCCAGGACCCAAAGACCTAGCTGGACTGAAGGGTCCCCAGGGGGCCCCCAAGCAGCCCCTCTCAATTTGGGTCTGGGGGCTTTCATTGGGCATTGAGCCTGGGAGGTACCTGCAAGGTTGCAGTTCGCGGCACAGAGAAGCACTCTCCGGCCAACATGCCCAACTGCAGCAACAGCTCCCAAACCGAAGGAGCCAGGACCCAAAGACCTAGCTGGCCTGGAGTGTCCCCAGGGGGCCCGCAAGCATCCCCTCTCAATTTTGGTCTGGGGGCTTTCGTTGGGCCGGGGACCTGGGAGGTACCTGCAAGGTTGCAGTTCGCAGCCCGAGAAGCAATCTCCGGCCAACATGCCCAACGTCCAGCAACAGCTCCCAAACCGAAGGAGCCAGGACCCAAAGACCTAGCTGACCTGAAGAGTCCCCAGGGGGCCCCCAAACAGCCCCTCTCCATTTGGGTCTGGGGGCTTTCGTTGGGCCGGGAACCTGGGAGCTACCTGCAAGGTTGCAGTTCGCAGCCCGAGAAGCACTCTCCGGTCAACATGCCCAACGTCCAGCAACAGCTCCCAAACCGAAGGAGCCAGGACCCAAAGACCTAGCTGGCCTGAAGGGGCCCCAGGGGGCCCCCAAGCAGCCCCTCTCCATTTGGGTCTGGGGGCTTTCGTTGGGCCGGGGACATGGGAGGTACCTGCAAGGTTGCAGTTCGCAGCCCGAGAAGCACTCTCCGGTCAACATGCCCAACTGCAGAAACAGCTCCCAAACCGAAGGAGCCAGGACCCAAAGACCTAGCTGGCCTGAAGGGGCCCCAAGGGGCCCCCAAGGAGCCCCTCCCAATTTGGGTCTGGGGGCTTTCGTTGGGCCTGGGACCTGGGAGGTACCTGCAAGGTTGCAGTTCACGTACCGAGAAGCACTCTCTGGCCAACATGCCCAACGTCCAGCAACAGCTCCCAAACCGAAGGAGCCAGGACCCAAAGACCTAGCTGGCCTGAAGGGGCCCCAGGGGGCCCCCAAACAGACCCTCTCCATTTGGGTCTGGGGGCTTTCGTTGGGCCGGGAACCTGGGAGGTACCTGCAAGGTTGCAGTTCGCGGCCCGAGACGCACTCTCTGGCCAACATGCCCAACGTCCAGCAACAGCTCCCAAACCGAAGGAGCCAGGACCCAAAGACCTAGCTGGCCTGAAGGGCCCCCAGGGGTCCCCCAAGCAGCCCCTCTCAATTTGGGTCTGGGGGCTTTCGTTGGGCCGGGGACATGGGAGGTACCTGCAAGGTTGCAGTTCGCAGCCCGAGAAGCACTCTCCGGTCAACATGCCCAACGTCCAGCAACAGCTCCCAAACCGAAGGAGCCAGGACCCAAAGACCTAGCTGGCCTGAAGGGGCCCCAGGGGGCCCCCAAACAGCCCCTCTCCATTTGGGTCTGGGGGCTTTCGTTGGGCCGGGAACCTGGGAGCTACCTGCAAGCTTGCAGTTCGCAGCCAGAGAAGCACTCTCCGGCCAACATGCCCAACTGCAGCAACAGCTCCCAAACCGAAGGAGCCAGGACCCAAAGACCTAGCTGGCCTGAAGGACCCCCAGGGGGCCCCCAAGCAGCCCCTCTCCATTTGGGTCTGGGGGCTTTCGTTGGGCATTTAGCCTGGGAGGTACCTGCAAGGTTGCAGGTCGCGGCCCGAGAAGCACTCTCCGGCCAACATGCACAACTGCAGCAACAGCTCCCAAACCCAAGGAGCCAGGACCCAAAGACCTAGCTGGCCTGAAGAGTCCCCAGGGGGCCCCCAAACAGCCCCTCTCCATTTGGGTCTGGGGGCTTTCGTTGGGCCGGGAACCTGGGAGGTGCCTGCAAGGTTGCAGTTCGCAGCCCGAGAAGCACTCTCCGGTCAACATGCCCAACGTCCAGCAACAGCTCCCAAACCGAAGGAGCCAGGACCCAAAGACCTAGCTGGCCTGAAGGGGCCCCAGGGGGCCCCCAAGCAGCCCCTCTCCATTTGGGTCTGGGGGCTTTCGTTGGGCCGGGAACCTGGGAGGTACCTGCAAGGTTGCAGTTCGCAGCCCGAGAAGCACTCTCCGGTCAACATGCCCAACTGCAGAAACAGCTCCCAAAGCGAAGGAGCCAGGACCCAAAGACCTAGCTGGCCTGAAGGGGCCCCAAGGGGCCCCCAAGGAGCCCCTCCCAATTTGGGTCTGGGGGCTTTCGTTGGGCCTGGGACCTGGGAGGTACCTGCAAGTTTGCAGTTCACGTACCGAGAAGCACTCTCTGGCCAACATGCCCAACGTCCACCAACAGCTCCCAAACCGAAGGAGCCAGGACCCAAAGACCTAGCTGGCCTGAAGGGGCCCCAGGGGGCCCCCAAACAGACCCTCTCCATTTGGGTCTGGGGGCTTTCGTTGGGCCGGGAACCTGGGAGGTACCTGCAAGGTTGCAGTTCGCGGCCCGAGACGCACTCTCTGGCCAACATGCCCAACTGCAGCAACAGCTCCCAAACCGAAGGAGCCAGGACCCAAAGACCTAGCTGGCCTGAAGGGCCCCCAGGGGGCCCCCAAGCAGCCCCTCTCCATTTGGGTCTGGGGGCTTTCCTTGGGCTGGGAACCTGGGAGCTACCTGCAAGGTTGCAGTTCACAGGCCGAGAACCACTCTCCGGCCAACATGCCCAACGTCCAGCAACAGCTCCCAAACCGAAGGAGCCAGGACCCAAAGACCTAGCTGGCCTGAAGGGCCCCCAGGGGGAACCCAAGCAGCCCATCTCAATTTTGGTCTGGGGGCTTTCGTTGGGCTTGGGACTTGGGAGGTACCTGCAAGGTTGCAGTTCGAGGCCCGAGAAGCACTCTCCGGCCAACATGCCCAACTGCAGCAACAGCTCCCAAACCGAAGGAGCCAGGACCCAAAGACCTAGCTGGCCTGAAGAGTCCCCAGGGGGCCCCCAAACAGCCCCTCTCAATTTGGGTCTGGGGGCTTTCATTGGGCATGGAACCTGGGAGGTACCTGCAAGGTTGCAGTTCGCAGCCTGAGAAGCACTCTCCGGCCAACATGCCCAACGTCCAGCAACAGCTCCCAAACCCAAGGAGCCAGGACCCAAAGACCTAGCTGGCCTGAA
Source organism: Gallinula chloropus (assembly GCF_964237585.1). Taxonomy (NCBI): domain Eukaryota; kingdom Metazoa; phylum Chordata; class Aves; order Gruiformes; family Rallidae; genus Gallinula; species Gallinula chloropus. The sequence continues at coordinate 700,172 of NW_028168779.1, forward strand.
GGGGCCCCAGGGGGCCCCCAAGCAGCCCCTCTCCATTTGGGTCTGGGGGCTTTCGTTGGGCCGGGAACCTTGGAGCTACTAGCAAGGTTGCAGTTCACGGCCCGAGAAGCACTCTCCGGCCAACATGCCCAACTGCAGCAACAGCTCCCAAACCGAAGGAGCCAGGACCCAAAGACCTAGATGGCCTGCAGTGTCCCCAGGGGGCCCGCAAGCAGCCCCTCTCAATTTTGGTCTGGGGGCTTTCGTTGGGCCGGGAACCTGGGAGGTGCCTGCAAGGTTGCAGGTCGCGGCCCGAGAAGCACTCTCCGGCCATCATGCCCAACGTCCAGCAACAGCTCCCAAACCCAAGGAGCCAGGACCCAAAGACCTAGCTGGCCTGAAGAGTCCCCAGGGGGCCCCCAAACAGCCCCTCTCCATTTGGGTCTGGGGGCTTTCGTTGGGCCGGGAACCTGGGAGCTACCTGCAAGGTTGCAGTTCACGGCCCGAGAAGCACTCTCCGGCCAACATGCCCAACGTCCAGCAACAGCTCCCAAACCGAAGGAGCCAGGACCCAAAGACCTAGCTGGCCTGAAGGGCCCCCAGGGGGCCCCCAAGCAGCCCCTCTCCATTTGGGTCTGGGGGCTTTCGTTGGGCATTGAGCCTGGGAGGTAACTGCAAGGTTGCAGTTCGCGGCCCGAGAAGCACTCTCCGGCCAACATGCCCAACTGCAGCAACAGCTCCCAAACCGAAGGAGCCAGGACCCAAAGACCTAGCTGGCCTGAAGGGCCCCCAGGGGGCCCCCAAGCAGCCCCTCTCAATTTGGGTCTGGGGGCTTTCGTTGGGCCTGGGACCTGGGAGGTACCTGCAAGGTTGAAGTTCGAGGCCCGAGAAGCACTCTCCGGTCAACATGCCCAACGTCCAGCAACAGCTCCCAAACCGAAGGAGCCAGGACCCAAAGACCTAGCTGGCCTGAAGGGCCCCCAGGGGGCCCCCAAGCAGCCCCTCTCAATTTGGGTCTGGGGGCTTTCGTTGGGCCGGGGACATGGGAGGTACCTGCAAGGTTGCAGTTCGCAGCCCGAGAAGCACTCTCCGGCCAACATGCCCAACGTCCAGCAACAGCTCCCAAACCGAAGGAGCCAGGACCCAAAGACCTAGCTGGCCTGAAGAGTCCCCAGGGTGCCCCCAAACAGCCCCTCTCAATTTGGGTCTGGGGGCTTTCGTTGGGCATGGAACCTGGGAGGTACCTGCAAGGTTGCAGTTCGCAGCCTGAGAAGCACTCTCCAGCCAACATTCACAACTGCAGCAACAGCTCCCAAACCGAAGGAGCCAGGACCCAAAGACCTAGCTGGCCTGAAGAGTCCCCAGGGGGCCCCCAAACAGCCCCTCTCAATTTGGGTCTGGGGGCTTTCGTTGGGCATGGAACCTGGGAGGTACCTGCAAGGTTGAAGTTCGCAGCCTGAGAAGCACTCTCCGGCCAACATGCCCAACGTCCAGCAACAGCTCCCAAACCGAAGGAGCCAGGACCCAAAGACCTAGCTGGCCTGAAGGGCCCCCTGGGGGCCCCCAAACATCCCCTCTCAATTTGGGTCTGGGGGCTTTCGTTGGGCATGGAACCTGGGAGCTACCTGCAAGGTTGCAGTTCGCAGCCCGAGAAGCACTCTCCGGCCAACATGCCCAACTGCAGCAACAGCTCCCAAACCGAAGGAGCCAGGACCCAAAGACCTAGCTGGCCTTAGGGTCCCCAGGGGGCCCGCAAGCAGCCCCTCTCAATTTGGGTCTGGGGGCTTTCGTTGGGCCGGGAACCTGGGAGGTGCCTGCAAGGTTGCAGTTCGCGGCCCGAGAAGCACTCTCCGGTCAACATGCCCAACGTCCAGCAACAGCTCCCAAACCCAAGGAGCCAGGACCCAAAGACCTAGCTGGACTGAAGAGTCCCCAGGGGGCCCCCAAGCAGCCCCTCTCCATTTGGGTCTGGGGGCTTTTGTTGGGCCGGGAACCTGGGAGGTGCCTGCAAGTTTGCAGTTCGCGGCCCGAGAAGCACTCTCCGGCCAACATGCCCAACGTCCAGCAACAGCTCCCAAACCGAAGGAGCCAGGACCCAAAGACCTAGCTGGCCTGAAGGGCCCCCAGGGGGCCCCCAAGCAGCCCCTCTCCATTTGGGTCTGGGGGCTTTCGTTGGGCCGGGAACCTGGGAGCTACCTGCAAGGTTGCAGTTCGCGGCCCGAGAAGCATTCTCCGGCCAACATGCCCAACTGCAGCAACAGCTCCCAAACCGAAGGAGCCAGGACCCAAAGACCTAGCTGGCCTGAAGGGCCCCCAGGGGGCCCCCAAGCAGCCCCTCTCCATTTGGGTCTGGGGGCTTTCGTTGGGCCGGGGACATGGGAGGTACCTGCAAGGTTGCAGTTCGCAGCCCGAGAAGCACTCTCCGGTCAACATGCCCAACGTCCAGCAACAGCTCCCAAACCGAAGGAGCCAGGACCCAAAGACCTAGCTGGCCTGAAGGGCCCCCAGGGGGCCCCCAAGCAGCCCCTCTCAATTTGGGTCTGGGGGCTTTCGTTGGGCCGGGGACATGGGAGGTACCTGCAAGGTTGCAGTTCGCAGCCCGAGAAGCACTCTCCGGCCAACATGCCCAACGTCCAGCAACAGCTCCCAAACCGAAGGAGCCAGGACCCAAAGACCTAGCTGGCCTGAAGAGTCCCCAGGGGGGCCCCAAACAGCCCCTCTCAATTTGGGTCTGGGGGCTTTCGTTGGGAATGGAACATGGGAGGTACCTGCAAGGTTGCAGTTCGCGGCCCGAGAAGCACTCTCCGGCCAACATGCCCAACTACAGCAACAGCTCCCAAACCGAAGGAGCCAGGACCCAAAGACCTAGCTGGCCTGAAGGGCCCCCAGGGGGCCCCCAAGCAGCCCCTCTCCATTTGGGTCTGGGGGCTTTCGTTGGGCCGGAGACATGGGAGGTACCTGCAAGGTTGCAGTTCACGGCCCGAGAACCACTCTCCGGTCAACATGCCCAACGTCCAGCAACAGCTCCCAATCCGAAGGAGCCAGGACCCAAAGACCTAGCTGACCTGAAGGGCCCCCAGGGGGCCCCCAAGCAGCCCCTCTCAATTTGGATCGGGGGGCTTTCATTGGGCCTGGGACCTGGGAGGTACATGCAAGTTTGCAGTTCGCATCCCGAGAAGCACTCTCCGGTCAACATGCCCAACGTCCAGCAACAGCTCCCAAACCGAAGGAGCCAGGACCCAAAGACCTAGCTGGCCTGAAGGGCCCCCAGGGGGCCCCCAAGCAGCCCCTCTCAATTTGGGTCTGGGGGCTTTCGTTGGGCCTGGGACTTGGGAGGTACCTGCAAGGTTGCAGTTCGCAGCCCGAGAAGCACTCTCCGGCCAACATGCCCAACGTCCAGCAACAGCTCCCAAACCGAAGGAGCCAGGACCCAAAGACCTAGCTGGCCTGAAGAGTCCCCAGGGGGCCCCCAAGCAGCCCCTCTCAATTTGGGTCTGGGGGCTTTCGTTGGGCCGGGAACCTGGGAGCAACCTGCAAGGTTGCAGTCACGGCCCGAGAAGCACTCTCCGGCCAACATGCCCAACGTCCAGCAACAGCTCCCAAACCGAAGGAGCCAGGACACAAAGACCTAGCTGGCCTGAAGGGGCCCCAGGGGACCCCAAACAGCCCCTCTCCATTTGGGTCTGGGGGCTTTCGTTGGGCCGGGGACCTGGGAGGTACCTGCAAGGTTGCAGTTCGCGGCCCGAGAAGCACTCTCCGGCCAACATGCCCAACTGCAGCAACAGCTCCCAAACCGAAGGAGCCAGGACCCAAAGACCTAGCTGGCCTGAAGGGCCCCCAGGGGGCCCCCAAGCAGCCCCTCTCCATTTGGGTCTGGGGGCTTTTGTTGGGCCGGGAACCTGGGAGGTACCTGCAAGGTTTCAGTTCGCGGCCCGAGAAGCACTCTCCGGCCAACATGCCCAACTGCAGCAACAGCTCCCAAACCGAAGGAGCCAGGACCCAAAGACCTAGCTGACCTGAAGGGCCCCCAGGGGGCCCCCAAGCAGCCCCTCTCCATTTGGGTCTGGGGGCTTTCGTTGGGCCGGGGACATGGGAGGTACCTGCAAGGTTGCAGTTCGCAGCCCGAGAAGCACTCTCCGGTCAACATGCCCAACGTCCAGCAACAGCTCCCAAACCGAAGGAGCCAGGACCCAAAGACCTAGCTGGCCTGAAGGGTCCCCAGGGGGCCCCCAAACAGCCCCTCTCAATTTGGGTCTGGGGGCTTTCGTTGGGCATGGAACCTGGGAGGTACCTGCAAGGTTGCAGTTCGCAGCCTGAGAAGCACTCTCCGGCCAACATGCCCAACGTCCAGCAACAGCTCCCAAAGCGAAGGAGCCAGGACCCAAAGACCTAGCTGGCCTGAAGGGCCCCCAGGGGGCCCCCAAACAGCCCCTCTCCATTTGGGTCTGGGGGCTTTCGTTGGGGCGGGAACCTGGGAGCTACCTGCAAGGTTGCAGTTCGCGGCCCGAGAAGCACTATCCGGCCAACATGCCCAACTGCAGCAACAGCTCCCAAACCGAAGGAGCCAGGACCCAAAGACCTAGCTAGCCTGAAGGGCCCCCAGGGGGCCCCCAAGCAGCCCCTCTCCATTTGGGTCTGGGGGCTTTCGTTGGGTCGGGGACATGGGAGGTACCTGCAAGGTTGCAGTTCGCAGCCTGAGAAGCACTCTCCGGCCTACATGCCAAACGTCCAGCAACAGCTCCCAAACCGAAGGAGCCAGGACCCAAAGACCTAGCTGGCCTGAAGGGCCCCCAGGGGGCCCCCAAGCAGCCCCTCTCCATTTGGGTCTGGGGGCTTTCGTTGGGCCGGGGACCTGGGAGGTACCTGCAAGTTTGCAGTTCGCAGCCTGAGAAGCACTCTCCGGTCAACATGCCCAACGTCCAGCAACAGCTCCCAAACCGAAGGAGCCAGGACCCAAAGACCTAGCTGGACTGAAGGGTCCCCAGGGGGCCCCCAAACAGCACCTCCCCATTTGGGTCTGGGGGCTTTCGTTGGGCATGGCGTCTGGGAGGTACCTGCAAGGTTGCAGTTCGCGGCCCGAGAAGCACTCTCCGGCCAACATGCCCAACTGCAGCAACAGCTCCCAAACCGAAGGAGCCAGGACCCAAAGACCTAGCTGGCCTGAAGAGTCCCCAGGGGGCCCCCAAACAGCCCCTCTCCATTTGGGTCTGGGGGCTTTCGTTGGGCATGGAACCTGGGAGCTACCTGCAAGGTTGCAGTTCGCAGCCTGAGAAGCACTCTCCGGCCAACATGCCCAACGTCCAGCAACAGCTCCCAAACCGAAGGAGCCAGGACCCAAAGACCTAGCTGGCCTGAAGGGCCCCCTGGGGGCCCCCAAACAGCCCCTCTCCATTTGGGTCTGGGGGCTTTCGTTGGGCATGGAACCTGGGAGCTACCTGCAAGGTTGCAGTTCGCAGCCCGAGAAGCACTCTCCGGCTAACATGCACAACTGCAGCAACAGCTCCCAAACCGAAGGAGCCAGGACCCAAAGAAATAGCTGGCCTGGAGTGTCCCCAGGGGACCCCAAACAGCCCCTCTCCATTTGGGTCTGGGGGCTTTCGTTGGGCCAGGAACCTGGGAGGTACCTGCAAGTTTGCAGTTCGTGGCCCGAGACGCACTCTCCGGCCAACATGCCCAACTGCAGAAACAGCTCCCAAAGCGAAGGAGCCAGGACCCAAAGACCTAGCTGGCCTGAAGGGCCCCCAGGGGGCCCCCAAGCAGCCCCTCTCCATTTGGGTCTTGGGGCTTTCGTTGGGCCGTGAACCTGGGAGCTACCTGCAAGGTTGCAGTTCGCAGCCCGAGAAGCACTCTCCGGCCAACATGCCCAACTGCAGCAACAGCTCCCAAACCGAAGGAGCCAGGACCCAAAGACCTAGCTGGCCTGAAGGGCCCCCAGGGGGCCCCCAAACAGCCCCTCTCCATTTGGGTCTGGGGGCTTTCGTTGGGCCGGGAACCTGGGAGGTACCTGCAAGGTTGCAGTTCGCGGCCCGAGAAGCACTCTCCGGACAACATGCCCAACTTCAGCAACAGCTCCCAAACCGAAGGAGCCAGGACCCAAAGACCTAGCTGGCCTGAAGGGCCCCCAGGGGGCCCCCAAGCAGCCCCTCTCCATTTGGGTCTGGGGGCTTTCGTTGGGCCGGGGACATGGGAGGTACCTGCAAGGTTGCAGTTCGCAGCCCGAGAAGCACTCTCCGGTCAACATGCCCAACGTCCAGCAACAGCTCCCAAACCGAAGGAGCCAGGACCCAAAGACCTAGCTGGCCTGAAGGGCCCCCAGGGGGCCCCCAAGCAGCCCCTCTCAATTTGGGTCTGGGGGCTTTGGTTGGGCCTGGGACATGGGAGGTACCTGCAAGGTTGCACTTCGCAGCCCGAGAAGCACTCTCCGGCCAACATGCCCAACGTCCAGCAACAGCTCCCAAACCGAAGGAGCCAGGACCCAAAGACCTAGCTGGCCTGAAGGGCCCCCAGGGGGCCCCCAAGCAGCCCCTCTCCATTTGGGTCTGGGGGCTTTCGTTGGGCCGGGTACATGGGAGGTACCTGCAAGTTTGCAGTTCACTGCCTGAGAACCACTCTCCGGCCAACATGCCCAACGTCCAGCAACAGCTCCCAAACCGAAGGAGCCAGGACCCAAAGACCTAGCTGGCCTGAAGGGCCACCAGGGGGCCCCCAAGCAGCCCCTCTCCATTTGGGTCTGGGGGCTTTCGTTGGGCCGGGTACCTGGGAGATACCTGCAAGGTTGCAGTTCGAGGCCCGAGAAGCACTCTCCGGCCAACATGCCCAACGTCCAGCAACAGCTCCCAAACCGAAGGAGCCAGGACCCAAAGACCTAGCTGGCCTGAAGGGCCCCCTGGGGGCCCCCAAACAGCCCCTCTCAATTTGGGTCTGGGAGCTTTCGTTGGGCCGGGAACCTGGGAAGTGCCTGCAAGGTTGCAGTGCGCGGCCGGAGAAGCACTCTCCGGCCAACATGCCCAACGTCCAGCAACAGCTCCCAAACCGAAGGAGCCAGGACCCAAAGACCTAGCTGGCCTGAAGAGTCCCCAGGGGGCCCCCAAACAGCCCCTCTCCATTTGGGTCTGGGGGCTTTCATTGGGCCGGGTACCTGGGAGGTACCTGCAAGGTTGCAGTTCGCAGCCTGAGAAGCACACTCCGGCCAACATGCCCAACGTCCAGCAACAGCTCCCAAAGCGAAGGAGCCAGGACCCAAAGACCTAGCTGACCTGAAGGGCCCTCAGGGGGCCCCCAAGCAGCCCATCTCAATTTGGATCTGGGGGCTTTCGTTGGGCCGGTGACCTGGGAGCTACCTGCAAGATTGCAGTTCGCAGCCCGAGAAGCACTCTCCGGTCAACATGCCAAACGTCCAGCAACAGCTCCCAAACCGAAGGAGCCAGGACCCAAAGACCTAGCTGGCCTGAAGGGCCCCCAGGGGGCCCCCAAGCAGCCCCTCTCAATTTGGGTCTGGGGGCTTTCGTTGGGCCGGGATCCTGGGAGCTACCTGCAAGGTTGCAGTTCACGGCCCGAGAAGCACTCTCCGGCCAACATGCCCAACGTCCAGCAACAGCTCCCAAACCGAAGGAGCCAGGACCCAAAGACCTAGCTGGCCTGAAGGGGCCCCAGGGGACCCCAAACAGCCCCTCTCCATTTGGGTCTGGGGACTTTCGTTGGGCCGGGGACCTGGGAGGTACCTGCAAGGTTGCAGTTCGCGGCCCGAGAAGCACTCTCCGGCCAACATGCCCAACGTCCAGCAACAGCTCCCAAACCGAAGGAGCCAGGACCCAAAGACCTAGCTGGCCTGAAGGGCCCCCAGGGGGCCCCCAAGCAGCCCCTCTCCATTTGGGTCTGGGGGCTTTCGTTGGGCCGGGAACCTGGGAGCTACCTGCAAGGTTGCAGTTCGCGGCCCGAGAAGCACTCTCCGGCCAACATGCCCAACTGCAGCAACAGCTCCCAAACCGAAGGAGCCAGGACCCAAAGACCTAGCTGGCCTGAAGGGCCCCCAGGGGGCCCCCAAGCAGCCCCTCTCAATTTTGGTCTGGGGGCTTTCGTTGTGCCGGGGACATGGGAGGTACCTGCAAGGTTGCAGTTCGCAGCCCGAGAAGCACTCTCCGGTCAACATGCCCAACGTCCAGCAACAGCTCCCAAACCGAAGGAGCCAGGACCCAAAGACCTAGCTGGCCTGAAGGGCCCCCAGGGGGCCCCCAAACAGCCCCTCTCAATTTGGGTCTGGGGGCTTTCGTTGGGCCTGGGACATGGGAGGTACCTGCAAGGTTGCAGTTCGCAGCCCGAGAAGCACTCTCCGGCCAACATGCCCAACGTCCAGCAACAGCTCCCAAACCGAAGGAGCCAGGACCCAAAGACCTAGCTGGCCTGAAGAGTCCCCAGGGGGGCCCCAAACAGCCCCTCTCAATTTGGGTCTGGGGGCTTTCGTTGGGCATGGAACCTGGGAGCTACCTGCAAGGTTGCAGTTCGCGGCCCGAGAAGCACTCTCCGGCCAACATGCACAACTGCAGCAACAGCTCCCAAACCGAAGGAGCCAGGACCCAAAGACCTAGCTGGCCTGAAGGGCCCCCAGGGGGCCCCCAAGCAGCCCCTCTCCATTTGGGTCTGGGGGCTTTCGTTGGGCCGGGGACCTGGGAGGTACCTGCAAGGTTGCAGTTCACGGCCCGAGAACCACTCTCGGGCCAACATGCCCAACGTCCAGCAACAGCTCCCAAACCGAAGGAGCCAGGACCCAAAGACCTAGCTGGCCTGAAGGGGCCCCAGGGGGCCCCCAAGCAGCCCCTCTCCATTTGGGTCTGGGGGCTTTCGTTGGGCCGGGAACCTGGGAGCTACCTGCAAGGTTGCAGTTCGCAGCCCGAGAAGCACTCTCCGGCCAACATGCCCAACGTCCAGCAACAGCTCCCAAACCCAAGGAGCCAGGACCCAAAGACCTAGCTGGCCTGAAGGGCCCCCATGGGGCCCCCAAACAGCCCCTCTCCATTTGGGTCTGGGGGCTTTCGTTGGGCCGGGAACCTGGGAAGTACCTGCAAGGTTGCAGTTCGCGGCCCGAGAAGCACTCTCCGGCCAACATGCCCAACGTCCAGCAACAGCTCCCAAACCGAAGGAGCCAGGACCCAAAGACCTAGCTGGCCTGAAGAGTCCCCAGGGGGGCCCCAAACAGCCCCTCTCAATTTGGGTCTGGGGGCTTTCGTTGGGCATGGAACCTGGGAGGTACCTGCAAGGTTGCAGTTCGCGGTCCGAGAAGCACTCTCCGGCCAACATGCCCAACTGCAGCAACAGCTCCCAAACCGAAGGAGCCAGGACCCAAAGACCTAGCTGGCCTGAAGGGCCCCCAGGGGGCCCCCAAGCAGCCCCTCTCCATTTGGGTCTGGGGGCTTTCGTTGGGCCGGGGACCTGGGAGGTACCTGCAAGGTTGCAGTTCACGGCCCGAGAACCACTCTCCGGCCAACATGCCCAACGTCCAGCAACAGCTCCCAAACCGAAGGAGCCAGGACCCAAAGACCTAGCTGGCCTGAAGGGCCCCCAGGGGGCCCCCAAGCAGCCCCTCTCCATTTGGGTCTGGGGGCTTTCGTTGGGCCGGGAACCTGGGAGCTACCTGCAAGGTTGCAGTTCGAGGCCCGAGAAGCACTCTCCGGCCAACATGCCCAACGTCCAGCAACAGCTCCCAAACCGAAGGAGCCAGGACCCAAAGACCTAGCTGGCCTGAAGGGCCCCCTGGGGGCCCCCAAACAGCCCCTCTCCATTTGGGTCTGGGGGCTTTCGTTGGGCCGGGAACCTGGGAAGTACCTGCAAGGTTGCAGTGCGCGGCCCGAGAAGCACTCTCCGGCCAACATGCCCAACGTCCAGCAACAGCTCCCAAACCGAAGGAGCCAGGACCCAAAGACCTAGCTGGCCTGAAGAGTCCCCAGGGGGCCCCCAAACAGCCCCTCTCTATTTGGGTCTGGGGGCTTTCGTTGGGCATGGAACATGGGAGGTACCTGCGAGGTTGCAGTTCGCAGCCTGAGAAGCACTCTCCGGCCAACATGCCCAACGTCCAGCAACAGCTCCCAAAGCGAAGGAGCCAGGACCCAAAGACCTAGCTGGCCTGAAGGGCCCCCAGGGGGCCCCCAAGCAGCCCCTCTCCATTTGGGTCTGGGGGCTTTCGTTGGGCCGGGAACCTGGGAGCTACCTGCAAGGTTGCAGTTCACGGCCCGAGAACCACTCTCCGGCCAACATGCCCAACTGCAGCAACAGCTCCCAAACCGAAGGAGCCAGGACCCAAAGACCTAGCTGGCCTGAAGGGCCCCCAGGGGGCCCCCAAGCAGCCCCTCTCCATTTGGGTCTGGGGGCTTTCGTTGGGCCGGGAACCTGGGAGGTACCTGCAAGGTTGCAGTTCGCAGCCCGAGAAGCACTCTCCGGTCAACATGCCCAACGTCCAGCAACAGCTCCCAAACCGAAGGAGCCAGGACCCAAAGACCTAGCTGGACTGAAGGGTCCCCAGGGGGCCCCCAAACAGCCACTCCCCATTTGGGTCTGGGGGCTTTCGTTGGGCATGGAGTCTGGGAGGTACCTGCAAGGTTGCAGTTCGCAGCCCGAGAAACACTCTCCGGCCAACATGCCCAACTGCAGAAACAGCTCCCAAACCGAAGGAGTCAGGACCCAAAGACCTAGCTGTCCTGGAGTGTCCCCAGGGGGCCCGCAAGCAGCCCCTCTCAATTTTGGTCTGGGGGCTTTCGTTGGGCCGGGAACCTGGGAGGTGCCTGCAAGGTTGCAGTTCGCGGCCCGAGAAGCACTCTCCGGTCAACATGCCCAACGTCCAGCAACAGCTCCCAAACCGAAGGAGCCAGGACCCAAAGACCTAGCTGGCCTGAAGAGTCCCCAGGGGGCCCCCAAACAGCCCCTCTCCATTTGGGTCTGGGGGCTTTCGTTGGGCCGGGAACCTGGGAGGTACCTGCAAGGTTGCAGTTCGCAGCCCGAGAAGCACTCTCCGGTCAACATGCCCAACGTCCAGCAACAGCTCCCAAACCGAAGGAGCCAGGACCCAAAGACCTAGCTGGCCTGAAGGGGCCCCAAGGGGCCCCCAAACAGCCCCTCTCCATTTGGGTCTGGGGGCTTTCGTTGGGCCGGGAACCTGGGAGCTACCTGCAAGGTTGCAGTTCGCAGCCCGAGAAGCACTCTCCGGTCAACATGCCCAACGTCCAGCAACAGCTCCCAAACCGAAGGAGCCAGGACCCAAAGACCTAGCTGGCCTGAAGAGTCCCCAGGGGGCCCCCAAACAGCCCCTCTCCATTTGGGTCTGGGGGCTTTCGTTGGGCCGGGAACCTGGGAGGTACCTGCAAGGTTGCAGTTCGCAGCCTGAGAAGCACTCTCCGGCCAGCATGCCCAACGTCCAGCAACAGCTCCCAAACCGAAGGAGCTAGGACCCAAAGACCTAGCTGGCCTGAAGGGCCCCCAGGGGGCCCCCAAGCAGCCCCTCTCCATTTGGGTCTGGGGGCTTTTGTTGGGCCGGGAACCTGGGAGGTACCTGCAAGGTTGCAGTTCGCGGCCCGAGAAGCACTCTCCGGCCAACATGCCCAACTGCAGCAACAGCTCCCAAACCGAAGGAGCCAGGACCCAAAGACCTAGCTGGCCTGAAGGGCCCCCAGGGGGCCCCCAAGCAGCCCCTCTCCATTTGGGTCTGGGGGCTGTCGTTGGGCCGGGGACCTGGGAGGTACCTGCAAGGTTGCAGTTCGCAGCCCGAGAAGCACTCTCCGGTCAACATGCACAACTGCAGCAACAGCTCCCAATCCGAAGGAGCCAGGACCCAAAGACCTAGCTGGCCTGAAGGGCCCCCAGGGTGCCCCCAAACAGCCCCTCTCCATTTGGGTCTGGGGGCTTTCGTTGGGCCTGGGAACTGGGAGGTACCTGCAAGGTTGCAGTTCGCGGCCTGAGAAGCACTCTCCGGCCAACATGCCCAACGTCCAGCAACAGCTCCCAAACCGAAGGAGCCAGGACCCAAAGACCTAGCTGGCCTGAAGGGCCCCCAGGGGGCCCCCAAGCAGCCCCTCTCCATTTGGGTCTGGGGGCTTTCGTTGGGCATGGAACCTGGGAGCTACCTGCAAGGTTGCAGTTCGCGGCCCGAGAAGCACTCTCCGGCCAACATGCCCAACTGCAGCAACAGCTCCCAATCCGAAGGAGCCAGGACCCAAAGACCTAGCTGGCCTGAAGGGCCCCCAGGGGGCCCCCAAGCAGCCCCTCTCTATTTGGGTCTGGGGGCTTTCGTTGGGCCGGGGACCTGGGAGGTACCTGCAAGGTTGCAGTTCGCAGCCCGAGAAGCAATCTCCGGCCAACATGCCCAACGTCCAGCAACAGCTCCCAAACCGAAGGAGCCAGGACCCAAAGACCTAGCTGGCCTGAAGAGTCCCCAGGGGGCCCCCAAGCAGCCCCTCTCAATTTGGGTCTGGGACTTTCGTTGGGCCGGGTTCCTGGGAGGTACCTGCAAGGTTGCAGTTCACGGCCCGAGAAGCACTCTCCGGCCAACATGCCCAACGTCCAGCAACAGCTCCCAAACCGAAGGAGCCAGGACCCAAAGACCTAGCTGGCCTGAAGGGGCCCCAGGGGACCCCAAACAGCCCCTCTCCATTTGGGTCTGGGGGCTTTCGTTGGGCCGGGAACCTGGGAGGTACCTGCAAGGTTGCAGTTCGCGGCCCGAGAAGCACTCTCCGGCCAACATGCCCAACGTCCAGCAACAGCTCCCAAACCGAAGGAGCCAGGACCCAAAGACCTAGCTGGCCTGAAGGGCCCCCAGGGGGCCCCCAAGCAGCCCCTCTCAATTTTGGTCTGGGGGCTTTCGTTGTGCCGGGGACATGGGAGGTACCTGCAAGGTTGCAGTTCGCAGCCCGAGAAGCACTCTCCGGTCAACATGCCCAACGTCCAGCAACAGCTCCCAATCCGAAGGAGCCAGGACCCAAAGACCTAGCTGGCCTGAAGGGCCCCCAGGGGGCCCCCAAACAGCCCCTCTCAATTTGGGTCTGGGGGCTTTCGTTGGGCCTGGGACATGGGAGGTACCTGCAAGGTTGCAGTTCGCAGCCCGAGAAGCACTCTCCGGCCAACATGCCCAACGTCCAGCAACAGCTCCCAAACCGAAGGAGCCAGGACCCAAAGACCTAGCTGGCCTGAAGAGTCCCCAGGGGGGCCCCAAACAGCCCCTCTCAATTTGGGTCTGGGGGCTTTCGTTGGGCATGGAACCTGGGAGGTACCTGCAAGGTTGCAGTTCGCGGTCCGAGAAGCACTCTCCGGCCAACATGCCCAACTGCAGCAACAGCTCCCAAACCGAAGGAGCCAGGACCCAAAGACCTAGCTGGCCTGAAGGGCCCCCAGGGGGCCCCCAAGCAGCCCCTCTCCATTTGGGTCTGGGGGCTTTCGTTGGGCCGGGAACCTGGGAGGTACCTGCAAGTTTGCAGTTCACGGCCCGAGAACCACTCTCCGGCCAACATGCCCAACGTCCAGCAACAGCTCCCAAACCGAAGGAGCCAGGACCCAAAGACCTAGCTGGCCTGAAGGGGCCCCAGGGGGCCCCCAAGCAGCCCCTCTCCATTTGGGTCTGGGGGCTTTCGTTGGGCCGGGAACCTGGGATCTACCTGCAAGGTTGCAGTTCGAGGCCCGAGAAGCACTCTTCGGCCAACATGCCCAACGTCCAGCAACAGCTCCCAAACCGAAGGAGCCAGGACCCAAAGACCTAGCTGGCCTGAAGTGCCCCCTGGGGGCCCCCAAACAGCCCCTCTCCATTTGGGTCTGGGGGCTTTCGTTGGGCCGGGAACCTGGGAAGTACCTGCAAGGTTGCAGTGCGCGGCCCGAGAAGCACTCTCCGGCCAACATGCCCAACGTCCAGCAACAGCTCCCAAACCGAAGGAGCCAGGACCCAAAGACCTAGCTGGCCTGAAGGGGCCCCAGGGGGCCCCCAAACAGCCCCTCTCAATTTGGGTCTGGGGGCTTTCGTTGGGCATGGAACCTGGGAGGTACCTGCGAGGTTGCAGTTCGCAGCCCGAGAAGCACTCTCCGGCCAACATGCCCAACGTCCAGCAACAGCTCCCAAAGCGAAGGAGCCAGGACCCAAAGACCTAGCTGGCCTGAAGGGCCCCCAGGGGGCCCCCAAGCAGCCCCTCTCCATTTGGGTCTGGGGGCTTTCGTTGGGCCGGGAACCTGGGAGCTACCTGCAAGGTTGCAGTTCGCGGCCCGAGAAGCACTCTCCGGCCAACATGCCCAACTGCAGCAACAGCTCCCAAACCGAAGGAGCCAGGACCCAAAGACCTAGCTGGCCTGAAGAGTCCCCAGGGGGCCCCCACACAGCCCCTCTCCATTTGGGTCTGGGGGCTTTCGTTGGGCCGGGAACCTGGGAGCTACCTGCAAGGTTGCAGTTCACGGCCCGAGAACCACTCTCCGGCCAACATGACCATCTGCAGCAACAGCTCCCAAACCGAAGGAGCCAGGACCCAAAGACCTAGCTGGCCTGAAGGGCCCCCAGGGGGCCCCCAAGCAGCCCCTCTCCATTTGGGTCTGGGGGCTTTCGTTGGGCCGGGAACCTGGGAGGTACCTGCAAGTTTGCAGTTTGCAGCCCGAGAAGCACTCTCCGGTCAACATGCCCAACGTCCAGCAACAGCTCCCAAACCGAAGGAGCCAGGACCCAAAGACCTAGCTGGACTGAAGGGTCCCCAGGGGGCCCCCAAACAGCCCCTCCCCATTTGGGTCTGGGGGCTTTCGTTGGGCATGGAGTCTGGGAGGTACCTGCAAGGTTGCAGTTCGCAACCCGAGAAGCACTCTCCGGCCAACATGCCCAACTGCAGAAACAGCTCCCAAACCGAAGGAGTCAGGACCCAAAGACCTAGCTGTCCTGGAGTGTCCCCAGGGGGCCCGCAAGCAGCCCCTCTCAATTTTGGTCTGGGGGCTTTCGTTGGGCCGGGAACCTGGGAGGTGCCTGCAAGGTTGCAGTTCGCGGCCCGAGAAGCACTCTCCGGCCATCATGCCCAACGTCCAGCAACAGCTCCCAAACCGAAGGAGCCAGGACCCAAAGACCTAGCTGGCCTGAAGGGCCCCCAGGGGGCCCCCAAGCAGCCCCTCTCAATTTGGGTCTGGGGGCTTACGTTGGGCCGGGGATCTGGGAGGTACCTGCAAGTTTGCAGTTCGCAGCCCGAGAAGCACTCTCCGGTCAACATGCCCAACGTCCAGCAACAGCTCCCAAACCGAAGGAGCCAGGACCCAAAGACCTAGCTGGCCTGAAGGGGCCCCAAGGGGCCCCCAAACAGCCCCTCTCCATTTGGGTCTGGGGGCTTTCGTTGGGCCGGGAACCTGGGAGCTACCTGCAAGGTTGCAGTTCGCAGCCCGAGAAGCACTCTCCGGTCAACATGCCCAACGTCCAGCAACAGCTCCCAAACCGAAGGAGCCAGGACCCAAAGACCTAGCTGGCCTGGAGTGTCCCCAGTGGGCCCGCAAGCAGCCCCTCTCAATTTTGGTCTGGGGGCTTTCGTTGGGCCGGGAACCTGGGAGGTACCTGCAAGGTTGCAGTTCGCGGCCCGAGAAGCACTCTCCGGCCATCATGCCCAACGTCCAGCAACAGCTCCCAAACCCAAGGAGCCAGGACCCAAAGACCTAGCTGGCCTGAAGAGTCACCAGGGGGCCCCCAAACAGACCCTCTCCATTTGGGTCTGGGGGCTTTCCTTGGGCCGGGAACCTGGGAGCTACCTGCAAGGTTGCAGTTCGCGGCCCGAGAAGCACTCTCCGGCCAACATGCCCAACGTCCAGCAACAGCTCCCAAACTGAAGGAGCCAGGACCCAAAGACCTAGCTGGCCTGAAGAGTCCCCAGGGGGCCCCCAAACAGCCCCTCTCCATTTGGGTCTGGGGGCTTTCGTTGGGCCGGGGACCTGGGAGGTGCCTGCAAGGTTGCAGTTCGCGTCCCGAGAAGCACTCTCCGGCCAACATGCCCAACTGCAGCAACAGCTCCCAAACCGAAGGAGCCAGGACCCAAAGACCTAGCTGGCCTGAAGAGTCCCCAGGGGGCCCCCAAGCAGCCCCTCTCCATTTGGGTCTGGGGGCTTTCGTTGGGCCGGGAACCTGGGAGCTACCTGCAAGTTTGCAGTTCACGGCCCGAGAAGCACTCTCCGGCCAACATGCCCAACGTCCAGCAACAGCTCCCAAACCGAAGGAGCCAGGACCCAAAGACCTAGCTGGCCTGAAGGGGCCCCAGGGGACCCCAAACAGCCCCTCTCCATTTGGGTCTGGGGGCTTTCGTTGGGCCGGGAACCTCGGAGCTACCTGCAAGGTTGCAGTTCGCGGCCCGAGAAGCACTCTGCGGCCAACATGCCCAACTGCAGCAACAGCTCCCAAACCGAAGGAGCCAGGACCCAAAGACCTAGCTGGCCTGAAGGGGCCCCAGGGGGCCCCCAAGCAGCCCCTCTCCATTTGGGTCTGGGGGCTTTCGTTGGGCCGGGAACCTGGGAGGTACCTGCAAGGTTGCAGTTCGCGGCCCGAGAAGCACTCTCCGGTCAACATGCCCAACTGCAGCAACAGCTCCCAAACCGAAGGAGCCAGGACCCAAAGACCTAGCTGGCCTGAAGGGCCCCCAGGGGGCCCCCAAGCAGCCCCTCTCCATTTGGGTCTGGGGGCTTTCGTTGGGCCGGGAACCTGGGAGGTACCTGCAAGGTTGCAGTTCGCGGCCCGAGAAGCACTCTCCGGTCAACATGCCCAACTGCAGCAACAGCTCCCAAACCGAAGGAGCCAGGACCCAAAGACCTAGCTGGCCTGAAGGGCCCCCAGGGGGCCCCCAAACAGCCCCTCTCCATTTGTGTCTGGGGGCTTTCGTTGGGCCTGGGAACTGGGAGGTACCTGCAAGGTTGCAGTTCGCGGCCTGAGAAGCACTCTCTGGCCAACATGCCCAACGTCCAGCAACAGCTCCCAAACCAAAGGAGCCAGGACCCAAAGACCTAGCTGGCCTGAAGGGCCCCCAGGGGGCCCCCAAGCAGCCCCTCTCCATTTGGGTCTGGGGGCTTTCGTTGGGCATGGAACCTGGGAGCTACCTGCAAGGTTGCAGTTCGCGGCCCGAGAAGCACTCTCCGGCCAACATGCCCAACTGCAGCAACAGCTCCCAAACCGAAGGAGCCAGGACCCAAAGACCTAGCTGGCCTGAATGGCCCCCAGGGGGCCCCCAAGCAGCCCCTCTCCATTTGGGTCTGGGGGCTTTCGTTGGGCCGGGGACCTGGGAGGTACCTGGAAGGTTGCAGTTCGCAGCCCGAGAAGCACTCTCCGGTCAACATGCCCAACTGCAGCAACAGCTCCCAATCCAAAGGAGCCAGGACCCAAAGACCTAGCTGGCCTGAAGGGCCCCCAGGGGGCACCCAAGCAGCCCCTCTCCATTTGGGTCTGGGGGCTTTCGTTGGGCCGGGGACCTGGGAGGTACCTGCAAGGTTGCAGTTCGCGGCCCGAGAAGCACTCTCCGGCCATCATGCCCAACGTCCAGCAACAGCTCCCAAACCCAAGGAGCCAGGACCCAAAGACCTAGCTGGCCTGAAGAGTCACCAGGGGGCCCCCAAACAGCCCCTCTCCATTTGGGTCTGGGGGCTTTCCTTGGGCCGGGAACCTGGGAGCTACCTGCAAGGTTGCAGTTCACGGCCCGAGAAGCACTCTCCGGCCAACATGCCCAACGTCCAGCAACAGCTCCCAAACTGAAGGAGCCAGGACCCAAAGACCTAGCTGGCCTGAAGAGTCCCCAGGGGGCCCCCAAACAGCCCCTCTCCATTTGGGTCTGGGGGCTTTCGTTGGGCCGGGGACCTGGGAGGTGCCTGCAAGGTTGCAGTTCGCGTCCCGAGAAGCACTCTCCGGCCAACATGCCCAACTGCAGCAACAGCTCCCAAACCAAAGGAGCCACGACCCAAAGACCTAGCTGGCCTGAAGAGTCCCCAGGGGGCCCCCAAGCAGCCCCTCTCCATTTGGGTCTGGGGGCTTTCGTTGGGCCGGGAACCTGGGAGCTACCTGCAAGGTTGCAGTTCACGGCCCGAGAAGCACTCTCCGGCCAACATGCCCAACGTCCAGCAACAGCTCCCAAACCGAAGGAGCCAGGACCCAAAGACCTAGCTGGCCTGAAGGGGCCCCAGGGGACCCCAAACAGCCCCTCTCCATTTGGGTCTGGGGGCTTTCGTTGGGTCGGGAACCTCGGAGCTACCTGCAAGGTTGCAGTTCGCGGCCCGAGAAGCACTCTGCGGCCAACATGCCCAACTGCAGCAACAGCTCCCAAACCGAAGGAGCCAGGACACAAAGACCTAGCTGGCCTGAAGGGGCCCCAGGGGGCCCCCAAGCAGCCCCTCTCCATTTGGGTCTGGGGGCTTTCGTTGGGCCGGGGACCTGGGAGGTACCTGCAAGGTTGCAGTTCGCAGCCCGAGAAGCACTCTCCGGTCAACATGCCCAACTGCAGCAACAGCTCCCAATCCGAAGGAGCCAGGACCCAAAGACCTAGCTGGCCTGAAGGGCCCCCAGGGGGCCCCCAAGCAGCCCCTCTCAATTTGGATCTGGGGGCTTTCGTTGGGCCGGGAACCTGGGAGGTGCCTGCAAGGTTGCAGTTCGCAGCCCGAGAAGCACTCTCCGGTCAACATGCCCAACGTCCAGCAACAGCTCCCAAACCGAAGGAGCCAGGACCCAAAGACCTAGCTGGCCTGAAGGGCCCCCAGGGGGCCCCCAAGCAGCCCCTCTCCATTTGGGTCTGGGGGCTTTCGTTGGGCCGGGGACATGGGAGGTACCTGCAAGGTTGCAGTTCGCAGCCCGAGAAGCACTCTCCGGCCAACATGCCCAACGTCCAGCAACAGCTCCCAAACCGAAGGAGCCAGGACCCAAAGACCTAGCTGGCCTGAAGAGTCCCCAGGGTGCCCCCAAACAGCCCCTCTCCATTTGGGTCTGGGGGCTTTCGTTGGGCATGGAACCTGGGATGTACCTGCAAGGTTGCAGTTCGCAGCCTGAGAAGCACTCTCCGGCCAACATGCCCAACGTCCAGCAACAGCTCCCAAAGCGAAGGAGCCAGGACCCAAAGACCTAGCTGGCCTGAAGGGCCCCCAGGGGGCCCCCAAGCAGCCCCTCTCCATTTGGGTCTGGGGGCTTTCGTTGGGCCGGGGACCTGGGAGGTACCTGCAAGGTTGCAGTTCGCAGCCCAAGAAGCACTCTCCGGCCAACATGCCCAACTGCAGCAACAGCTCCCAAACCGAAGGAGCCAGGACCCAAAGACGTAGCTGGCCTGAATGGCCCCCAGGGGGCCCCCAAGCAGCCCCTCTCCATTTGGGTCTGGGGGTTATCGTTGGGCCGGGGACCTGTGAGGTACCTGCAAGGTTGCAGTTCGCAGCCCGAGAAGCACTCTCCGGTCAACATGCCCAACTGCAGCAACAGCTCCCAATCCAAAGGAGCCAGGACCCAAAGACCTAGCTGGCCTGAAGGGCCCCCAGGGGGCCCCCAAGCAGCCCCTCTCCATTTGGGTCTGGGGGCTTTCGTTGGGCCGGGGACATGGGAGGTACCTGCAAGGTTGCAGTTCGCAGCCCGAGAAGCACTCTCTGGCCAACATGCCCAACGTCCAGCAACAGCTCCCAAACCGACGGAGCCAGGACCCAAAGACCTAGCTGGCCTGGAGTGTCCCCAGTGGGCCCGCAAGCAGCCCCTCTCAATTTTGGTCTGGGGGCTTTCGTTGGGCCGGGAACCTGGGAGGTACCTGCAAGGTTGCAGTTCGCGGCCCGAGAAGCACTCTCCGGCCATCATGCCCAACGTCCAGCAACAGCTCCCAAACCCAAGGAGCCAGGACCCAAAGACCTAGCTGGCCTGAAGAGTCACCAGGGGGCCCCCAAACAGACCCTCTCCATTTGGGTCTGGGGGCTTTCCTTGGGCCGGGAACCTGGGAGCTACCTGCAAGGTTGCAGTTCACGGCCCGAGAAGCACTCTCCGGCCAACATGCCCAACGTCCAGCAACAGCTCCCAAACTGAAGGAGTCAGGACCCAAAGACCTAGCTGGCCTGAAGAGTCCCCAGGGGGCCCCCAAACAGCCCCTCTCCATTTGGGTCTGGGGGCTTTCGTTGGGCCGGGGACCTGGGAGGTGCCTGCAAGGTTGCAGTTCGCGTCCCGAGAAGCACTCTCCGGCCAACATGCCCAACTGCAGCAACAGCTCCCAAACCGAAGGAGCCAGGACCCAAAGACCTAGCTGGCCTGAAGAGTCCCCAGGGGGCCCCCAAGCAGCCCCTCTCCATTTGGGTCTGGGGGCTTTCGTTGGGCCGGGAACCTGGGAGCTACCTGCAAGTTTGCAGTTCACGGCCCGAGAAGCACTCTCCGGCCAACATGCCCAACGTCCAGCAACAGCTCCCAAACCGAAGGAGCCAGGACCCAAAGACCTAGCTGGCCTGAAGGGGCCCCAGGGGACCCCAAACAGCCCCTCTCCATTTGGGTCTGGGGGCTTTCGTTGGGCCGGGAACCTCGGAGCTACCTGCAAGGTTGCAGTTCGCGGCCCGAGAAGCACTCTGCGGCCAACATGCCCAACTGCAGCAACAGCTCCCAAACCGAAGGAGCCAGGACACAAAGACCTAGCTGGCCTGAAGGGGCCCCAGGGGGCCCCCAAGCAGCCCCTCTCCATTTGGGTCTGGGGGCTTTCGTTGGGCCGGGGACCTGGGAGGTACCTGCAAGGTTGCAGTTCGCAGCCCGAGAAGCACTCTCCGGTCAACATGCCCAACTGCAGCAACAGCTCCCAATCCGAAGGAGCCAGGACCCAAAGACCTAGCTGGCCTGAAGGGCCCCCAGGGGGCCCCCAAGCAGCCCCTCTCAATTTGGATCTGGGGGCTTTCGTTGGGCCGGGAACCTGGGAGGTGCCTGCAAGGTTGCAGTTCGCAGCCCGAGAAGCACTCTCCGGTCAACATGCCCAACGTCCAGCAACAGCTCCCAAACCGAAGGAGCCAGGACCCAAAGACCTAGCTGGCCTGAAGGGCCCCCAGGGGGCCCCCAAGCAGCCCCTCTCCATTTGGGTCTGGGGGCTTTCGTTGGGCCGGGGACATGGGAGGTACCTGCAAGGTTGCAGTTCGCAGCCCGAGAAGCACTCTCCGGCCAACATGCCCAACGTCCAGCAACAGCTCCCAAACCGAAGGAGCCAGGACCCAAAGACCTAGCTGGCCTGAAGGGCCCCCAGGGGGCCCCCAAGCAGCCCCTCTCCATTTGGGTCTGGGGGCTTTCGTTGGGCATGGAACCTGGGAGCTACCTGCAAGGTTGCAGGTCGCGGCCCGAGAAGCACTCTCCGGCCAACATGCCCAACTGCAGCAACAGCTCCCAAACCGAAGGAGCCAGGACCCAAAGACCTAGCTGGCCTGAATGGCCCCCAGGGGGCCCCCAAGCAGCCCCTCTCCATTTGGGTCTGGGGGCTTTCGTTGGGCCGGGGACCTGGGAGGTACCTGCAAGGTTGCAGTTCGCAGCCCGAGAAGCACTCTCCGGTCAACATGCCCAACTGCAGCAACAGCTCCCAATCCAAAGGAGCCAGGACCCAAAGACCTAGCTGGCCTGAAGGGCCCCCAGGGGGCACCCAAGCAGCCCCTCTCCATTTGGGTCTGGGGGCTTTCGTTGGGCCGGGGACCTGGGAGGTACCTGCAAGGTTGCAGTTCACGGCCCGAGAAGCACTCTCCGGTCAACATGCCCAACGTCCAGCAACAGCTCCCAAACCCAAGGAGCCAGGACCCAAAGACCTAGCTGGCCTGAAGAGTCCCCAGGGGGCCCCCAAACAGCCCCTCTCCATTTGGGTCTGGGGGCTTACGTTGGGCCGGGAACCTGGGAGCTACCTGCAAGGTTGCAGTTCACGGCCCGAGAAGCACTCTCCGGCCAACATGCCCAACGTCCAGCAACAGCTCCCAAACCGAAGGAGCCAGGACCCAAAGACCTAGCTGGCCTGAAGGGGCCCCAGGGGGCCCCCAAACAGCCCCTCTCCATTTGGGTCTGGGGGTTTCGTTGGGCCGGGAACCTGGGAGGTACCTGCAAGGTTGCAGTTCGCAGCCCGAGAAGCACTCTCCGGTCAACATGCCCAACTGCAGCAACAGCTCCCAATCCGAAGGAGCCAGGACCCAAAGACCTAGCTGGCCTGAAGGGCCCCCAGGGGGCCCCCAAGCAGCCCCTCTCAATTTGGATCTGGGGGCTTTCGTTGGGCCGGGAACCTGGGAGGTGCCTGCAAGGTTGCAGTTCGCAGCCCGAGAAGCACTCTCCGGTCAACATGCCCAACGTCCAGCAACAGCTCCCAAACCGAAGGAGCCAGGACCCAAAGACCTAGCTGGCCTGAAGGGCCCCCAGGGGGCCCCCAAGCAGCCCCTCTCCATTTGGGTCTGGGGGCTTTCGTTGGGCCGGGGACATGGGAGGTACCTGCAAGGTTGCAGTTCGCAGCCCGAGAAGCACTCTCCGGCCAACATGCCCAACGTCCAGCAACAGCTCCCAAACCGAAGGAGCCAGGACCCAAAGACCTAGCTGGCCTGAAGGGCCCCCAGGGGGCCCCCAAGCAGCCCCTCTCCATTTGGGTCTGGGGGCTTTCGTTGGGCATGGAACCTGGGAGCTACCTGCAAGGTTGCAGTTCGCGGCCCGAGAAGCACTCTCCGGCCAACATGCCCAACTGCAGCAACAGCTCCCAAACCGAAGGAGCCAGGACCCAAAGACCTAGCTGGCCTGAATGGCCCCCAGGGGGCCCCCAAGCAGCCCCTCTCCATTTGGGTCTGGGGGCTTTCGTTGGGCCGGGGACCTGGGAGGTACCTGCAAGGTTGCAGTTCGCAGCCCGAGAAGCACTCTCCGGTCAACATGCCCAACTGCAGCAACAGCTCCCAATCCAAAGGAGCCAGGACCCAAAGACCTAGCTGGCCTGAAGGGCCCCCAGGGGGCACCCAAGCAGCCCCTCTCCATTTGGGTCTGGGGGCTTTCGTTGGGCCGGGGACCTGGGAGGTACCTGCAAGGTTGCAGTTCGCAGCCCGAGAAGCACTCTCCGGTCAACATGCCCAACGTCCAGCAACAGCTCCCAAACCCAAGGAGCCAGGACCCAAAGACCTAGCTGGCCTGAAGAGTCCCCAGGGGGCCCCCAAACAGCCCCTCTCCATTTGGGTCTGGGGGCTTACGTTGGGCCGGGAACCTGGGAGCTACCTGCAAGGTTGCAGTTCACGGCCCGAGAAGCACTCTCCGGCCAACATGCCCAACGTCCAGCAACAGCTCCCAAACCGAAGGAGCCAGGACCCAAAGACCTAGCTGGCCTGAAGGGGCCCCAGGGGGCCCCCAAACAGCCCCTCTCCATTTGGGTCTGGGGGTTTCGTTGGGCCGGGAACCTGGGAGAAACCTGCAAGGTTGCAGTTCGCGTCCCGAGAAGCACTCTCTGGCCAACATGCCCAACTGCAGCAACAGCTCCCAAACCGAAGGAGCCAGGACCCAAAGACCTAGCTGGCCTGAAGGGCCCCCAGGGGGCCCCCAAGCAGCCCCTCTCCATTTGGGTCTGGGGGCTTTCGTTGGGCCGGGGACATGGGAGGTACCTGCAAGGTTGCAGTTCGCAGCCCGAGAAGCACTCTCTGGCCAACATGCCCAACGTCCAGCAACAGCTCCCAAACCGACGGAGCCAGGACCCAAAGACCTAGCTGGCCTGGAGTGTCCCCAGTGGGCCCGCAAGCAGCCCCTCTCCATTTGGGTCTGGGGGCTTTCGTTGGGCCGGGAACCTGGGAGGTACCTGCAAGGTTGCAGTTCGCGGCCCGAGAAGCACTCTCCGGCCATCATGCCCAACGTCCAGCAACAGCTCCCAAACCCAAGGAGCCAGGACCCAAAGACCTAGCTGGCCTGAAGAGTCACCAGGGGGCCCCCAAACAGACCCTCTCCATTTGGGTCTGGGGGCTTTCCTTGGGCCGGGAACCTGGGAGCTACCTGCAAGGTTGCAGTTCACGGCCCGAGAAGCACTCTCCGGCCAACATGCCCAACGTCCAGCAACAGCTCCCAAACTGAAGGAGCCAGGACCCAAAGACCTAGCTGGCCTGAAGAGTCCCCAGGGGGCCCCCAAACAGCCCCTCTCCATTTGGGTCTGGGGGCTTTCGTTGGGCCGGGGACCTGGGAGGTGCCTGCAAGGTTGCAGTTCGCGTCCCGAGAAGCACTCTCCGGCCAACATGCCCAACTGCAGCAACAGCTCCCAAACCGAAGGAGCCACGACCCAAAGACCTAGCTGGCCTGAAGAGTCCCCAGGGGGCCCCCAAGCAGCCCCTCTCCATTTGGGTCTGGGGGCTTTCGTTGGGCCGGGAACCTGGGAGCTACCTGCAAGGTTGCAGTTCACGGCCCGAGAAGCACTCTCCGGCCAACATGCCCAACGTCCAGCAACAGCTCCCAAACCGAAGGAGCCAGGACCCAAAGACCTAGCTGGCCTGAAGGGGCCCCAGGGGACCCCAAACAGCCCCTCTCCATTTGGGTCTGGGGGCTTTCGTTGGGTCGGGAACCTCGGAGCTACCTGCAAGGTTGCAGTTCGCGGCCCGAGAAGCACTCTGCGGCCAACATGCCCAACTGCAGCAACAGCTCCCAAACCGAAGGAGCCAGGACACAAAGACCTAGCTGGCCTGAAGGGGCCCCAGGGGGCCCCCAAGCAGCCCCTCTCCATTTGGGTCTGGGGGCTTTCGTTGGGCCGGGGACCTGGGAGGTACCTGCAAGGTTGCAGTTCGCAGCCCGAGAAGCACTCTCCGGTCAACATGCCCAACTGCAGCAACAGCTCCCAAACCGAAGGAGCCAGGACCCAAAGACCTAGCTGGCCTGAAGGGCCCCCAGGGGGCCCCCAAGCAGCCCCTCTCAATTTGGATCTGGGGGCTTTCGTTGGGCCGGGAACCTGGGAGGTGCCTGCAAGGTTGCAGTTCGCAGCCCGAGAAGCACTCTCCGGTCAACATGCCCAACGTCCAGCAACAGCTCCCAAACCGAAGGAGCCAGGACCCAAAGACCTAGCTGGCCTGAAGGGCCCCCAGGGGGCCCCCAAGCAGCCCCTCTCCATTTGGGTCTGGGGGCTTTCGTTGGGCCGGGGACATGGGAGGTACCTGCAAGGTTGCAGTTCGCAGCCCGAGAAGCACTCTCCGGCCAACATGCCCAACGTCCAGCAACAGCTCCCAAACCGAAGGAGCCAGGACCCAAAGACCTAGCTGGCCTGAAGAGTCCCCAGGGTGCCCCCAAACAGCCCCTCTCCATTTGGGTCTGGGGGCTTTCGTTGGGCATGGAACCTGGGATGTACCTGCAAGGTTGCAGTTCGCAGCCTGAGAAGCACTCTCCGGCCAACATGCCAAACGTCCAGCAACAGCTCCCAAACCGAAGGAGCCAGGACCCAAAGACCTAGCTGGCCTGAAGGGCCCCCAGGGGGCCCCCAAGCAGCCCCTCTCCATTTGGGTCTGGGGGCTTTCGTTGGGCCGGGGACCTGGGAGGTACCTGCAAGGTTGAAGTTCGCAGCCCGAGAAGCACTCTCCGGTCAACATGCCCAACGTCCAGCAACAGCTCCCAAACCGAAGGAGCCAGGACCCAAAGACCTAGCTGGACTGAAGTGTACCCAGGGGGCCCCCAAACAGCCCCTCTCCATTTGGGTCTGGGGGCTTTCGTTGGGCATGGAGTCTGGGAGGTACCTGCAAGGTTGCAGTTCGCGGCCCGAGAAGCACTCTCCGGCCAACATGCCCAACTGCAGCAACAGCTCCCAAACCGAAGGAGCCAGGACCCAAAGACGTAGCTGGCCTGAATGGCCCCCAGGGGGCCCCCAAGCAGCCCCTCTCCATTTGGGTCTGGGGGTTATCGTTGGGCCGGGGACCTGGGAGGTACCTGCAAGGTTGCAGTTCGCAGCCCGAGAAGCACTCTCCGGTCAACATGCCCAACTGCAGCAACAGCTCCCAATCCAAAGGAGCCAGGACCCAAAGACCTAGCTGGCCTGAAGGGCCCCCAGGGGGCACCCAAGCAGCCCCTCTCCATTTGGGTCTGGGGGCTTTCGTTGGGCCGGGGACCTGGGAGGTACCTGCAAGGTTGCAGTTCGCAGCCCGAGAAGCACTCTCCGGTCAACATGCCCAACGTCCAGCAACAGCTCCCAAACCCAAGGAGCCAGGACCCAAAGACCTAGCTGGCCTGAAGAGTCCCCAGGGGGCCCCCAAACAGCCCCTCTCCATTTGGGTCTGGGGGCTTACGTTGGGCCGGGAACCTGGGAGCTACCTGCAAGGTTGCAGTTCACGGCCCGAGAAGCACTCTCCGGCCAACATGCCCAACGTCCAGCAACAGCTCCCAAACCGAAGGAGCCAGGACCCAAAGACCTAGCTGGCCTGAAGGGGCCCCAGGGGGCCCCCAAGCAGCCCCTCTCCATTTGGGTCTGGGGGTTTCGTTGGGCCGGGAACCTGGGAGGTACCTGCAAGGTTGCAGTTCGCGTCCCGAGAAGCACTCTCTGGCCAACATGCCCAACTGCAGCAACAGCTCCCAAACCGAAGGAGCCAGGACCCAAAGACCTAGCTGGCCTGAAGGGCCCCCAGGGGGCCCCCAAGCAGCCCCTCTCCATTTGGGTCTGGGGGCTTTCGTTGGGCCGGGGACATGGGAGGTACCTGCAAGGTTGCAGTTCGCAGCCCGAGAAGCACTCTCTGGCCAACATGCCCAACGTCCAGCAACAGCTCCCAAACCGACGGAGCCAGGACCCAAAGACCTAGCTGGCCTGGAGTGTCCCCAGTGGGCCCGCAAGCAGCCCCTCTCAATTTTGGTCTGGGGGCTTTCGTTGGGCCGGGAACCTGGGAGGTACCTGCAAGGTTGCAGTTCGCGGCCCGAGAAGCACTCTCCGGCCATCATGCCCAACGTCCAGCAACAGCTCCCAAACCCAAGGAGCCAGGACCCAAAGACCTAGCTGGCCTGAAGAGTCACCAGGGGGCCCCCAAACAGACCCTCTCCATTTGGGTCTGGGGGCTTTCCTTGGGCCGGGAACCTGGGAGCTACCTGCAAGGTTGCAGTTCACGGCCCGAGAAGCACTCTCCGGCCAACATGCCCAACGTCCAGCAACAGCTCCCAAACTGAAGGAGCCAGGACCCAAAGACCTAGCTGGCCTGAAGAGTCCCCAGGGGGCCCCCAAACAGCCCCTCTCCATTTGGGTCTGGGGGCTTTCGTTGGGCCGGGGACCTGGGAGGTGCCTGCAAGGTTGCAGTTCGCGTCCCGAGAAGCACTCTCCGGCCAACATGCCCAACTGCAGCAACAGCTCCCAAACCGAAGGAGCCAGGACCCAAAGACCTAGCTGGCCTGAAGAGTCCCCAGGGGGCCCCCAAGCAGCCCCTCTCCATTTGGGTCTGGGGGCTTTCGTTGGGCCGGGAACCTGGGAGCTACCTGCAAGTTTGCAGTTCACGGCCCGAGAAGCACTCTCCGGCCAACATGCCCAACGTCCAGCAACAGCTCCCAAACCGAAGGAGCCAGGACCCAAAGACCTAGCTGGCCTGAAGGGGCCCCAGGGGACCCCAAACAGCCCCTCTCCATTTGGGTCTGGGGGCTTTCGTTGGGCCGGGAACCTCGGAGCTACCTGCAAGGTTGCAGTTCGCGGCCCGAGAAGCACTCTGCGGCCAACATGCCCAACTGCAGCAACAGCTCCCAAACCGAAGGAGCCAGGACACAAAGACCTAGCTGGCCTGAAGGGGCCCCAGGGGGCCCCCAAGCAGCCCCTCTCCATTTGGGTCTGGGGGCTTTCGTTGGGCCGGGGACCTGGGAGGTACCTGCAAGGTTGCAGTTCGCAGCCCGAGAAGCACTCTCCGGTCAACATGCCCAACTGCAGCAACAGCTCCCAATCCGAAGGAGCCAGGACCCAAAGACCTAGCTGGCCTGAAGGGCCCCCAGGGGGCCCCCAAGCAGCCCCTCTCAATTTGGATCTGGGGGCTTTCGTTGGGCCGGGAACCTGGGAGGTGCCTGCAAGGTTGCAGTTCGCAGCCCGAGAAGCACTCTCCGGTCAACATGCCCAACGTCCAGCAACAGCTCCCAAACCGAAGGAGCCAGGACCCAAAGACCTAGCTGGCCTGAAGGGCCCCCAGGGGGCCCCCAAGCAGCCCCTCTCCATTTGGGTCTGGGGGCTTTCGTTGGGCCGGGGACATGGGAGGTACCTGCAAGGTTGCAGTTCGCAGCCCGAGAAGCACTCTCCGGCCAACATGCCCAACGTCCAGCAACAGCTCCCAAACCGAAGGAGCCAGGACCCAAAGACCTAGCTGGCCTGAAGAGTCCCCAGGGTGCCCCCAAACAGCCCCTCTCCATTTGGGTCTGGGGGCTTTCGTTGGGCATGGAACCTGGGATGTACCTGCAAGGTTGCAGTTCGCAGCCTGAGAAGCACTCTCCGGCCAACATGCCCAACGTCCAGCAACAGCTCCCAAACCCAAGGAGCCAGGACCCAAAGACCTAGCTGGCCTGAAGGGTCCCCAGGGGGCCCCCAAACAGCCCCTCTCCATTTGGGTCTGGGGGCTTTCGTTGGGCCGGGAACCTGGGATGTACCTGCAAGGTTGCAGTTCGCGGCCCGAGAAGCACTCTCCGGCCAACATGCCCAACTGCAGCAACAGCTCCCAAACCGAAGGAGCCAGGACCCAAAGACCTAGCTGGCCTGAAGGGCCCCCAGGGGGCCCCCAAACAGCCCCTCTCCATTTGGGTCTGGGGCTTTCGTTGGGCCGGGAACCTGGGAGCTACCTGCAAGGTTGCATTTCACGTACCGAGAAGCACTCTCCGGCCAACATGCCCAACGTCCAGCAACAGCTCCCAAACCGAAGGAGCCAGGACCCAAAGCCCTAGCTGGCCTGAAGAGTCACCAGGGGGCCCCCAAACAGACCCTCTCCATTTGGGTCTGGGGGCTTTCCTTGGGCCGGGAACCTGGGAGCTACCTGCAAGGTTGCAGTTCACGGCCCGAGAAGCACTCTCCGGCCAACATGCCCAACGTCCAGCAACAGCTCCCAAACTGAAGGAGCCAGGACCCAAAGACCTAGCTGGCCTGAAGAGTCCCCAGGGGGCCCCCAAACAGCCCCTCTCCATTTGGGTCTGGGGGCTTTCGTTGGGCCGGGGACCTGGGAGGTGCCTGCAAGGTTGCAGTTCGCGTCCCGAGAAGCACTCTCCGGCCAACATGCCCAACTGCAGCAACAGCTCCCAAACCGAAGGAGCCAGGACCCAAAGACCTAGCTGGCCTGAAGAGTCCCCAGGGGGCCCCCAAGCAGCCCCTCTCCATTTGGGTCTGGGGGCTTTCGTTGGGCCGGGAACCTGGGAGCTACCTGCAAGTTTGCAGTTCACGGCCCGAGAAGCACTCTCCGGCCAACATGCCCAACGTCCAGCAACAGCTCCCAAACCGAAGGAGCCAGGACCCAAAGACCTAGCTGGCCTGAAGGGGCCCCAGGGGACCCCAAACAGCCCCTCTCCATTTGGGTCTGGGGGCTTTCGTTGGGCCGGGAACCTCGGAGCTACCTGCAAGGTTGCAGTTCGCGGCCCGAGAAGCACTCTGCGGCCAACATGCCCAACTGCAGCAACAGCTCCCAAACCGAAGGAGCCAGGACACAAAGACCTAGCTGGCCTGAAGGGGCCCCAGGGGGCCCCCAAGCAGCCCCTCTCCATTTGGGTCTGGGGGCTTTCGTTGGGCCGGGGACCTGGGAGGTACCTGCAAGGTTGCAGTTCGCAGCCCGAGAAGCACTCTCCGGTCAACATGCCCAACTGCAGCAACAGCTCCCAATCCGAAGGAGCCAGGACCCAAAGACCTAGCTGGCCTGAAGGGCCCCCAGGGGGCCCCCAAGCAGCCCCTCTCAATTTGGATCTGGGGGCTTTCGTTGGGCCGGGAACCTGGGAGGTGCCTGCAAGGTTGCAGTTCGCAGCCCGAGAAGCACTCTCCGGTCAACATGCCCAACGTCCAGCAACAGCTCCCAAACCGAAGGAGCCAGGACCCAAAGACCTAGCTGGCCTGAAGGGCCCCCAGGGGGCCCCCAAGCAGCCCCTCTCCATTTGGGTCTGGGGGCTTTCGTTGGGCCGGGGACATGGGAGGTACCTGCAAGGTTGCAGTTCGCAGCCCGAGAAGCACTCTCCGGCCAACATGCCCAACGTCCAGCAACAGCTCCCAAACCGAAGGAGCCAGGACCCAAAGACCTAGCTGGCCTGAAGAGTCCCCAGGGTGCCCCCAAACAGCCCCTCTCCATTTGGGTCTGGGGGCTTTCGTTGGGCATGGAACCTGGGATGTACCTGCAAGGTTGCAGTTCGCAGCCTGAGAAGCACTCTCCGGCCAACATGCCCAACGTCCAGCAACAGCTCCCAAACCCAAGGAGCCAGGACCCAAAGACCTAGCTGGCCTGAAGGGTCCCCAGGGGGCCCCCAAACAGCCCCTCTCCATTTGGGTCTGGGGGCTTTCGTTGGGCCGGGAACCTGGGAGCTACCTGCAAGGTTGCAGTTCGCGGCCCGAGAAGCACTCTCCGGCCAACATGCCCAACTGCAGCAACAGCTCCCAAACCGAAGGAGCCAGGACCCAAAGACCTAGCTGGCCTGAAGGGCCCCCAGGGGGCACCCAAACAGCCCCTCTCCATTTGGGTCTGGGGCTTTCGTTGGGCCGGGAACCTGGGAGCTACCTGCAAGGTTGCATTTCACGTACCGAGAAGCACTCTCCGGCCAACATGCCCAACGTCCAGCAACAGCTCCCAAACCGAAGGAGCCAGGACCCAAAGCCCTAGCTGGCCTGAAGGGGCTTCAGGGGACCCCAAACAGCCCCTCTCCATTTGGGTCTGGGGGCTTTCGTTGGGCTGGGAACCTGGGAGCTACCTGCAAGTTTGCAGTTCGCGGCCCGAGAAGCACTCTGCGGCCAACATGCCCAACTGCAGCAACAGCTCCCAAACCGAAGGAGCCAGGACCCAAAGACCTAGCTGGCCTGAAGGGCCCCCAGGGGGCCCCCAAGCAGCCCCTCTCAATTTGGATCTGGGGGCTTTCTTTGGGCCTGGGACCTGGGAGCTACCTGCAAGGTTGCAGTTCGAGGCCCTGTGACGGAAAGACACTGAACCACAGGCTTTTAAAATAGAATTAATAGTAATTTATTCTAAAAAAAAAAACCAGAATGCAGATTCAGTACGTCACTTGCAGGTTATTGTTGGATACAATGGGGAATTCACTATTGCAGTTTGGAAGTATGACCACACTGATTACAATCACAAAAGATCCACAAAATACTCTTACTACAACCACTGTGGCTTCCCTAAAACATAGGATCACAGCTCACAAGCACACAAAATATTACAATCACAAAGATCCACAAAATACTCTGCTGCCAACACAACACACAATAAAATGGTCTACAACAGTCACAAACCCCACGGTTACACTTGCCGTAGGCAATTAGCTTCCCTACGATCACAAAGATCTACAAAATACTCTTATTACAACCACTGTGGCTTCCCTAAAACATAGGATCACAGCTCACAAACACACAAAATATTACCCATACGTTAGTCACTCAAAACGACACACTTAAAACATATCAAATAGCCACTTACCCCGTCTCTCAGGTAAGGGTTCCCAATACATTACCTCAGCCAGCCGCCCGGCTAAGGGGGAAGGGTCTCCTCCTAAGGTTGGAGGAACGGCTCCCAATATTAGCTCGAATGCCAGGGCTTTTATTTGGTTCATTTTGCTGATGTGTGTGACAGGATGCAGGGCTGGGTCTGACACCTCCGGCCCTATCTCTTGCATATTCCCATTGTCTTGGCCCATCGAAACCAAATGCGGACCCTTAGGGCTTGTCAAACAGTTTGAGTAGTGGTTTGATTGGGACTCAGGACATATGTTTGTGGAAGGAAGCCAAGGCTTAGCAAGGCTCCATACAAGTTTTTCAGGTTTTGTGAAGTGCCCGCTTCAGTCTGTTTACAACACAACTCAAGTCGGAGCCATCTACACAGCTCCCCATGAGGTGTCTCCGCAGACAAAGAGCTTAAAAGCAGCCCAAGACTGAGTTGTGTATTACAACTCCCCGTAGGCCGCCTGCTCTCTTTAGGCACTATTGGAACCTGTGTGTATAGCTCAGCCTTACAGGACCGAGAAGCACTCTCCGGCCAACATGCCCAACGTCCAGCAACAGCTCCCAAACCGAAGGAGCCAGGACCCAAAGACCTAGCTGGACTGAAGGGTCCCCAGGGGGCCCCCAAACAACCCCTCCCCATTTGGGTCTGGGGGCTTTTGTTGGGCATGGAGTCTGGGAGGTACCTGCAAGGTTGCAGTTCGCGGCCCGAGAAGCACTCTCCGGCCAACATGCCCAACTGCAGAAACAGCTCCCAAACCGAAGGAGTCAAGACCCAAAGACCTAGCTGTCCTGGAGTGTCCCCAGGGGGCCCGCAAGCAGCCCCTCTCAATTTTGGTCTGGGGGCTTTCGTTGGGCCGGGAACCTGGGAGGTGCCTGCAAGGTTGCAGTTCGCAGCCCGAGAAGCACTCTCCGGCCATCATGCCCAACGTCCAGCAACAGCTCCCAAACCGAAGGAGCCAGGACCCAAAGACCTAGCTGGCCTGAAGGGCCCCCAGGGGGCCCCCAAGCAGCCCCTCTCAATTTGGGTCTGGGGGCTTACGTTGGGCCGGGGATCTGGGAGGTACCTGCAAGGTTGCAGTTCGCAGCCCGAGAAGCACTCTCCGGTCAACATGCACAACGTCCAGCAACAGCTCCCAAACCGAAGGAGCCAGGACCCAAAGACCTAGCTGGCCTGAAGGGGCCCCAAGGGGCCCCCAAGCAGCCCCTCTCCATTTGGGTCTGGGGGCTTTCGTTGGGCCGGGAACCTGGGAGCTACCTGCAAGGTTGCAGTTCGCAGCCCGAGAAGCACTCTCCGGTCAACATGCCCAACGTCCAGCAACAGCTCCCAAACCGAAGGAGCCAGGACCCAAAGACCTAGCTGGCCTGAAGGGCCCCCAGGGGGCCCCCAAGCAGCCCCTCTCCATTTGGGTCTGGGGGCTTTCGTTGGGCCGGGGACCTGGGAGCTACCTGCAAGGTTGCAGTTCACGTACCGAGAAGCACTCTCCGGCCAACATGCCCAACGTCCAGCAACAGCTCCCAAACCGAAGGAGCCAGGACCCAAAGACCTAGCTGGCCTGAAGAGTCCCCAGGGGGCCCCCAAACAGCCCCTCTCCATTTGGGTCTGGGGGCTTTCGTTGGGCCGGGAACCTGGGAGGTACCTGCAAGGTTGCAGTTCGCAGCCTGAGAAGCACTCTCCGGCCAGCATGCCCAACGTCCAGCAACAGCTCCCAAACCGAAGGAGCCAGGACCCAAAGACCTAGCTGGCCTGAAGGGCCCCCAGGGGGCCCCCAAGCAGCCCCTCTCCATTTGGGTCTGGGGGCTTTCGTTGGGCCGGGAACCTGGGAGGTACCTGCAAGGTTGCAGTTCGCGGCCCGAGAAGCACTCTCCGGCCAACATGCCCAACTGCAGCAACAGCTCCCAAACCGAAGGAGCCAGGACCCAAAGACCTAGCTGGCCTGAAGGGCCCCCAGGGGGCCCCCAAGCAGCCCCTCTCCATTTGGGTCTGGGGGCTTTCGTTGGGCCGGGGACCTGGGAGGTACCTGCAAGGTTGCAGTTCGCAGCCCGAGAAGCACTCTCCGGTCAACATGCCCAACTGCAGCAACAGCTCCCAATCCGAAGGAGCCAGGACCCAAAGACCTAGCTGGCCTGAAGGGCCCCCAGGGTGCCCCCAAACAGCCCCTCTCCATTTGGGTCTGGGGGCTTTCGTTGGGCCTGGGAACTGGGAGCTACCTGCAAGGTTGCAGTTCGCAGCCCGAGAAGCACTCTCCGGCCAACATGCCCAACGTCCAGCAACAGCTCCCAAACCGAAGGAGCCAGGACCCAAAGACCTAGCTGGCCTGAAGGGCCCCCAGGGGGCCCCCAAGCAGCCCCTCTCCATTTGGGTCTGGGGGCTTTCGTTGGGCCGGGAACCTGGGAGCTACCTGCAAGGTTGCAGTTCGCGGCCCGAGAAGCACTCTCCGGCCAACATGCCCAACTGCAGCAACAGCTCCCAAACCGAAGGAGCCAGGACCCAAAGACCTAGCTGGCCTGAATGGCCCCCAGGGGGCCCCCAAGCAGCCCCTCTCCATTTGGGTCTGGGGGCTTTCGTTGGGCCGGGGACCTGGGAGGTACCTGCAAGGTTGCAGTTCGCAGCCCGAGAAGCACTCTCCGGTCAACATGCCCAACTGCAGCAACAGCTCCCAATCCGAAGGAGCCAGGACCCAAAGACCTAGCTGGCCTGAAGGGCCCCCAGGGGGCCGCCAAGCAGCCCCTCTCCATTTGGGTCTGGGGGCTTTCGTTGGGCCGGGGACCTGGGAGGTACCTGCAAGGTTGCAGTTCGCAGCCCGAGAAGCACTCTCCGGCCAACATGCCCAACGTCCAGCAACAGCTCCCAAACCGAAGGAGCCAGGACCCAAAGACCTAGCTGGACTGAAGGGCCCCCAGGGGGCCCCCAAGCAGCCCCTCTCAATTTTGGTCTGGGGGCTTTCGTTGGGCATGGAGTCTGGGAGGTACCTGCAAGGTTGCAGTTCGCGGCCCGAGAAGCACTCTCCGGCCATCATGCCCAACGTCCAGCAACAGCTCCCAAACCCAAGGAGCCAGGACCCAAAGACCTAGCTGGCCTGAAGAGTCACCAGGGGGCCCCCAAACAGACCCTCTCCATTTGGGTCTGGGGGCTTTCCTTGGGCCGGGAACCTGGGAGCTACCTGCAAGGTTGCAGATCACGGCCCGAGAAGCACTCTCCGGCCAACATGCCCAACGTCCAGCAACAGCTCCCAAACTGAAGGAGCCAGGACCCAAAGACCTAGCTGGCCTGAAGGGCCCCCAGGGGGCCCCCAAACAGCCCCTCTCCATTTGGGTCTGGGGGCTTTCGTT